>NC_090941.1:1102605526-1103230526 GCF_040938575.1 Ambystoma mexicanum
TTTTCACTCCAACCCCATCAAAACATCTAAACACATACCACGAAAAGTTCAAACTTTTCGTAGTTGGAACGTTTCATGGTGTGTGTTTTAGGTCTTTTGGTGGGGGCTGGTAATTTTTTTTAGGACATTTCGTTCTATTCCTTAAATAGAGCAGGACAGTGCACAACACATACATGGGGTATTGCATGGTACCCAGGTCACTTAACTATTTGCTTACCAGGCCTGTTTCCAGGTCCCACTTGCCCCCAACAACATTTCTTTTATGGCCAGGAAATGGCAATGACAGGCAATAATCTAATTCCGGATCTAAGGCAACCCAACTCCAAAAACGGCAAGCAGGGAGAGGACAGAAACAATCAAGACAATGGACTCAAGGCAATGGATTCATGCCAAGCAGATCTACATCATGGAGGGCGGGCCGGCCTTACATTCAGGCCTTCGGGCTTAGAAACGCAAACCGTCTGCTATTCACCACAGGACGGTTTCAATTCTCAGCTGAAAGAATAGAACAGAGAAATAGGGCTCCAGCGGACACAGCATACAGGCATGTCTTGGGATGAATGCAAGCACCCGCGTCCTTCTGACACTGACCATCAGGGGGTATTTCTCCAGCATCTAACATGCTCGGGATAAAGAGATTGAATGTCAGTTCAATAGGGCCTGAAGAGAGAGGGCGTGGCCAGTGCGCATGCCGTGAGGACAGACTTCCACGGAGCTCCGTCCGTGATCCTTAATCAAACGAATTGCTCTCGCTTAATCCTTGTCTGCGACTTGATACAACACTAGAATCCCGCAGGGGAACCGATTGCCTGCACCCTACAACAAGATCAGGCGAAATCGGTGAGCGGACGCCGGAGAACGGGACGCCTGGGACCGTGCCCCTTGCGCCTTCAAGATGGCGGCGCCCACTGCGGGGGGGTTACTGATCCGGCCTCGTCCGCACAGATCACCCATCGGACCGCTGCGGCTGGGGGAGCCAGGACGGCGGGGCTTGCTGCCTGTGCCGCGGGCGGGCACTGGAGACTTAGAAACCGGTGCTGAGGTCTGCCGTCGAAGAACAGTCGCCCGCCGTGGACCCGGGAGCGCGGAGCCCTGAATCGCTCCCAAGACGCCGACGCAGGAGGGCGGGACCGGGTACGCTTCTGGCCGGGCGGCGGCGCTGGGGGCGAGGCTGCGAGCCGGGGACCCCTGTGCAGCGTTGCAAACTGGGCCGGGCCCCCTTCGCGGCGCGCTCCGGCGCCCGAACTTCCCTCGAGGCTGCACCACAACGCCTGACCCTGGGGACCTGCATTAACTCCTGCGAGGAGGCCTGATCCGGCCCAGCAAGGCCCTGGCCGCCCCTGGAGGCCACCCATGAAACAAAACTAGGCCCACTCAAGTGGATTACAGCATTAAAGGGCGAACATCGCAGAGACTGGAGTTCCCAAGAAGCCCGGTCCCTGGGCGGTGGGACGACATCTCCCCGACAACAGCCCACTGGAGGCACACCCAGGAATTGGAACCCACTCGTACACTGACTGTGGTCCTAGACTGATCTGCATCACGACTTCTGCAAGCTCGAGGCCTCCCAAAAACCCACACCCACGAGCTTCTGGGAATTGATCTCAGAAACGCGAGCGGCTCGAGACAGCAGAAGAGCTGGGGCTAAGTCCCCAGGAAAATCACCAAACAAAGACCGGAGCCGGACCTGCACCCCACAATAGACCGCATTCATAACCTCCAAGCCAAGGGATGTCTCCCCCAAGACCAAAACGAAACTAGTCACGATGGACTCCTTTACAACAAGCAGGTCCCAAAGACAACCAGCACAACAAGACCGGGAGGCCCCCGAAAACTCGCCCCAACAGGAAGAGGACCTTAAACACACGCAAGTCCTTCAAGCAATAGCTGCCCTCCGCACATCACTCGAGGGACGACTGGAAGAAGTAAAGTCGGATATGCAACTCATGCGCCAGGATGCCCGCAACCTAACGGAACGAGTCACACTGGCAGAGACCACCTTGCATGAAAATGCTGAAGACATCCGAGATCTAAAGAAGACGGTTAGAGAACTGGAACAAAAGGTGACAAGACTGGAAGCCCGCTCTGAAGAAGCCGAAGGTCGCGCGCGCCGTAACAACATCCGTATACTGGGAGTCCCTGAAGACCTAGAAGGCTCGGACCCGACGACCTTCATTGAAACGCTCCTGCAACAAGAGATGGGGGCGGGAAACCTCTCCCAGGGGTTCTCTGTTGAAAGAGCCCACAGGTCTCTCCAGAGGCGTCCCCCACCCGGATCTCATCCCCGGCCGATCATAGCCAAGATCTTAAATTTCAGAGACCGCGAAACCATACTACGATTTTCCAGAGAAGGCGGGGAGATAAAAAGAAAAGACTCAACAATAGTTATATATCCGGACTACACCCCGGCGGTACAGCAGGCCAGAAACTCCTACATTCCAATAAAAGCTCGGCTGAGAAAGCTCAACCTGAAGTACATGCTGCTGTACCCGTCACGTCTCAAGATTTTATATAACGGAAAGGCGTCGTTCCTGGAAACCCCGGCCGCTGCCAACCTGTGGCTCGAGCATAATAATCTGGCGGACGACAAAGAAGCACCACTGAACTTAGATCGGGGATAACCGCTCTCCCCCCGGTGAAAGCAGGCAAAGGGCAGTTCCCTCCAAAATAAAAGTACAGGCAACAAAATGAACGGAAAACGAACCGCAGACGAATAAATCACCACGAAAGTCCCGCTGTGATGTACGCTACATCGGACGAGAGCTCGGAGGAACACACGAGCGACAGACAAGCAACCCACCCCACTAAAGAAAGGTGTAAGCACTTTGCTCACACACAACCTGATCCGGAAGGCCAGGACTGGCCTGGAAGGCTCAGGAACCCCTGAGCGCTGCAAGTTAAAAGCAACTGCTAGGGACAGTTGGTAAAGTTCTGTTTAGTTTTTCCCCATTTAACATGATGGGAGTTTCACAAGATCAAAATCTCCAACCAGCGAAAAGAATGAAATCGAGACGAGGGACCAGACGGCGAGGAGGCCGAGACCCGGCGAAAAAGGTGGTCGGTAGGGGCCAAATAACCGCAAGTGTAACCCAACTGCCCCGAAATGACGTCTAATGCAAACATAAAGATATTGACCTGGAATGTGAGGGGCCTGGGCTCTTACCTACGCCGGAATAGAATCAAATCCTATTTGACCAGAAAGAAAGTGCAGATAGCGCTACTGCAAGAGACACACTGCACGGCGGAATCCCTGGCGAGGTTGAGGGAACACTGGGGAGGCCAAGGGGTCGGAACCTCGTACTCCAAATATGCAAGAGGAGTATACACCTGGATTCATCCACAACTCCCTTTCCATTTAATTAAGTCGGAGACAGACCCAGAAGGGAGGTTCGTAATACTATGGGGCAGAGTAGAACAAATAGAGATCTGTATAGTGAACTCTTACCTTCCTAATACCAACATCCCATCCCACTTAAACTCCATGTATGCTAAGATTGCACCATACAGGCATGGGATCCTTTTCTGGGGGGGGAGACTTCAACTGTGTTCATGACACCAAACTGGATAGGTCCCTCCCGCACCCAAAGGGTCCTTCAGCGGCTACTACAGCCCTCTCCCTACTAACACATAGGTTACACCTATCAGACACCTGGAGAGAATGTCATCCTAACGCCCGGGGTTACTCATATTTCTCCTCCCCTCAAGGTCTCCACACGAGGCTAGACTATGTCTTCATAAGCAATGAACATTTGCCTCAAATAGCTGACGCCCAATACCTGGGCAGAACCATTTCCGACCACTCGCCACTCCTAGTAGACTGGAACCACACGGCCCCCAGGCCTCCCATTCCAATGTGGAGAATGCCGATAGATGCCCTTGATGATCCGGTATTCAGGGAAGACCTACACGAATTTATAGAGAGCTTTATTGAAAGTAACACCGGAAGTGTGGACCGATCAGGCACGATGTGGGACGCCCTAAAAGCAGTGACAAGGGGGGAAATCATAGCTAGGGCAGGGGGCATTAGGAAACAACTTAGGGGCGAGCTGAACCTCTGGGAACAGCAGATTGAACAACTGGAAAGTGCCCCGGTTACCACAGAGCAGAGGGAGGTCAACCTCAAAGAACTTAGAAATAACACTGCTCTAGCATGGGACAGGCTCGCCAAATTTGACTATGCCACTAAAACCGACAGGATACACACCGAGGCAGATAAACCCGGCAGAATGTTAGCCTGGCTCTGCAAGAAAGAACACCCCAGGCACACAATCACGGGGGTACAGACGGAAGACGGAGAGATAGCACAGACACAGCAAGCCATAAACGAAACCTTTAAGGGCTTTTATGAACACCTTTACTCCCACAAAGATAAGGTCCCCCTAGAGCAAATCATGAACACTCTGGAAGAAATAGGGCTCCCCAAGATACCCCCGGAACAATCTGAGGCCCTAGACGCAGACATTACATCCGAGGATATCTCAGAGGCAATTAGATCACTAGACACCCGCAAGACTCCTGGGAGCGACGGTCTGCCCACCGAGTTTTACAAGGCATACGTATCCACCCTAACGCCCCTCCTACATGAGGTCTTTCGGGAGGCACATGAAATAGGAATTCTACCTGACACCATGAGGGAGACCCTCCTGATCCCGATCATTAAGCCTAATAAGCCTCCTGATAGATGCGACTCTTACCGTCCGATAGCAATCCTTAACTGCGACGTGAAAATCCTGACGACAGTGTTAGCGAACAGACTAGCCAGAATCATAGGGGATGTGGTACATGAAGATCAGTGCGGCTTCGTACCAGCCCGAAATACTACCATGAATTTGCGCAGGGTGCAACACGTTATTGCCCAAACTGAAGACTGCACAGAACCATACGCCCTGTTGTCCCTCGATGCCATCAAGGCGTTCGACTCGATTTTTTGGGAATGGCTAATGGCAGTGTTGGAAGAGTTTGGCTTCGGCCCAGGGTTCATTAGATGGATCAAGATATTGTACACAGAGCCTAGAGCCAGGGTAAAAACCGGGAAACACATATCAGAGGTCTGGAACATATGCAGGGGAACAAGACAAGGTTGTCCTCTCTCCCCTATGCTCCATGTGCTGGGACTAGAACCCATTGCTATCTACTTCCGTAAACAATTTTTCGACGCTGGAATCCGGCTGGGCAACTCGGACCACATTATCTCCCTCTATGCGGACGATGTATTACTATTTGTCAAGGACCCATGCAACAATGTGCCCACGATGATGGACGTCCTAGATAATTTTGCGAAGTTTTCAGGTATAGAATTCAGCCGAGCAAAATCCTGTCTTTTCCCCCTGGCAAACCTTAGGGGAATGGAAACACCGCAATTTCCCCTGGCGGGAATAAAATGGGAACACACCTCGTTCAAATACTTAGGGATACACATAATGCACTCCCCGGAACAAATGCATGAACACAATACCAAGGCTGCTCTTCCTGCCCTGAGGAAATCTATGGCCTTCTGGGCGAAACTCCCCCTATCCATGCTGGGCAGGGCCTCCATAATTAAAATGATCGTCCTCCCTAGATTTTTGTATGGGTTCCAAAACGTACACTTCTATATCAAAGCATCCTTTTTCCGCCTAATGGAAAAGATGTTAAGAGACTTCTTGTGGGGGAAGGGAAGACGCAAGATAGCACTTACTACCTTGTCATTACCGTACACCCAGGTGGGAATCCAACTCCCAAACTTCGAAAAATACTATCTGGCAGCACAACTTGGCTTTATCACCAAATGGCTAGCTGATGATGCCACCTCGGAAACACCACTCTTGCAGCCACTGATCTCCCCGTTGTATATGAATGAACTTCCCTGGGCCCCCACCCATCTGGTACCAAATGCTCCAATGTTAGTCACTCTTGGCCGCAGAGTCTGGCGCAGGACTGAATCTCTTGCCCATGCCAAACACCAATACTCCCCGAACATACCACTGATCTCGGACCTATGCAAAACCCCTGAGGACTTACAGCACCTCAGACACTGGGAACGAAAAGGGATACACTCATGGGGGGACTTGTACACAGAGGGGGAGTTCAAAGTATTCGAAACTCTCCAAGAAGAGAACGATGTTCACACTGGCCAGTTTCTGTGGTACCAAAAGTTAAGATTTACAGCAAGAACCAAATGGCCGACATGGCCAGAAGAACCAGAAACAAGCCCCCTGATCACACTACTATACGAACTGGGTGAGGGAGGGAGACCGGTGTCTCAGATCTATAGCCATCTAAGCGACACCCCCAATCCACGCAGCGCTAGCCTGAAATCCAGATGGGAAGCAGATATAGGCCGAGAACTATCAGATGGCGAATGGGAAAGGGCCCTGACATATCCCAAGACAGTGTCTAGAAACCATAGATTCAGACAAATACAACTGAACCTCTTGCACCGGACATACTTAACCCCATCCAGGCTAGCCAAACTTCACACAACTCAGAGCTCCAAATGCACATGGTGCGAAATGGACAATGCGGATCTGCTTCACACATTCTGGCATTGTGCCAAAACACAGTCCCTGTGGTTCTTTATTCAACAAACTAGTGCGAAACTAGGGCTGACCAGATACGAATGGTCCCCGGCGGTATGCCTATTGGGCACATATCCCAGACCAGCAAAACTAAAGCACCTCGCCAAATTAATGGATATCATGTGCATCCTGGCTAAGAGGACAATCGCGATGTCCTGGAAGAAACCATCGGGACCTCAACAGAAAATCTGGCACAAAGAACTTAAACGCTGGGTGCTAGCAGAAACAAAAGCCTGGGAGGAAAGTGTGGCCAGATCCGCAGACGCCTTGAGTATGACCCTAGACGCCTGGAAAGGACTCACAGACCCCTTGTTCTACCCCTCAGACGATAAGCCCCCATGAGCCGGCATGAACCCACTATAAGAAGATCCATAGACTAAACTGGAACCCCGGAAGCGGTCCACTCTTGGCTGCTTGTAGTCCCGACCCGAAGCCCCACCCTCCCCCGAAGGGTTCAGCCCCCCTTTACGCCCCCACTTGACTCCGGCTCCTCAGGAAACAGAAATTGGAGATAGTTAATGTTTTCAATGTTGTAATGTTTTAATGTTAAGTTGCTAATGTTATTGATCTGAGATGCAATGCAATTCATCCTCTAATGGCAGTTGAGATAACGGCCCTGTGGTTGTACTTAATAACAAATGCCAATAAACAAATTTAAAAATAAATAAATAGGGCCTGAAGAGATGAAACACTGCAAGGTGATAGGAGATTGTGGCACTGAAGAAGTGTGTGCCAGTGGAATAAATAGAAACACATGCAATGGTGGAATAGAGTAAGTGAACACCTGGGGGAAGTAGAACAGCGGACATTGACATGAAAAACAAGTGAACGTGTGAATTGCAACAGTCTCAAGGTACACTTGCACGAGAAGGCATGTTATACTGGAGAGCATATGCTGAACAGTAATATTAAAGCAGAAAAGCATATGCCATCAGTTGATCTGACCGCCAAAGGTTAAGATGAATTTCATATAGCGGAGCACTCATAGGGGTGGGAATGTATTACTGAGCACTGGTGATGTAGGAACAGTCAAGGGTGAATGCATGAGCAGGTTAAGACGTGGCAGCGGGGGGGGGGGGGCGGAGCGGGCAATCAGTAAGAATACATGGAGTGATTTGCGACTGGTTCAAGAGCCGCTGTACCCACCTCTCCTGAATGGTTCTCATTGATTTTGTGGTTTAGTGTCAGTTGCTTAAAATCAATTCCTGCATGTTTGTTGAGAGTACCATTTCCTAGGAAAAAGAAATAGGACAGGGTTACATCTCATAGAGAATGACATTAAAATGTACAATTTAAAATAACTTATACTTCAGGTTCAGCCCGTGTGCCTTCGACCCGTCCCCTAGTACAGATACCCTGGGGCCTAAGAACAAACATTTTAGAAAGAATGAAAGTGGGTCAAAGGTGCTGCACACCCACACACAAGACAGGCTACCCTCTAAAATGCTTTCACCAAAAAACACACACTAGTCCAGTGTCTCAGCCAGGACTGGCTGGACACTTCCTGCAGGTAAGTGGTCTACTATAGACACACAGGAAATACCTCCAACTACCCGCCCCCCCCAACCATCCCATGTCCCTCCTCATGATCCACAAAGTCCTTAGCTTACCCTTTCTTGAAGGTTACACCTTAGCGCTATGGCTTTAAATGATGCTGCCGGGTCAGTCCTGGGTATTTTTCTGAGGTAGACTCTAGCTTCTGGTCTCTCCAGTGCCGTGGCCATGTTTGTGACATTTCAGGCTTTTTTTTTTTGGTGCAATACATGAGATGTGCAGATGTATTCAACACCTGGAGCTATTGGCATTCCTAGGCTTTAAGGTAAGGCTTCTACGCCTAACCGCCCCCCCCCCCCCAGCCCCTCCGCTTCCCAAGAATATGGAACCTCCTTCCTTTCAGCATCCGACTCGCCCTCACAATTTCAGAAAAGAACTCGAGAGCCACCTCTTCAAGGAGTCTCTCCTCAACACCTAGGCCATCACCTCACCCCTCGCGCCACCCGACTTGCTAGATGCCGCCCACCTCTCTTCTCCCCGGTAAAGCTGTACCCCTCTTCTGTGCTCCTTTGTATCCTACCCCCTGCTGTGGTCCGTGCTCCATAAATATAATAATACATACGCAAAAAGTAGGAAAGCCTTGTATCTCAAAGTGACTTGCCCAGGGGGACTTGCTCTTTACAGACAACCCAACAGCACCAGTTACTTTCTACTAATTCTTAAGCGGGCAGGCGTTCTTCGCTCACTCTGGATGTATCTTGAAGGCCTTAGTCTGGAGCTTCTTCTTAAGACAGCACCTGGAATTCATTATTCCAGAAGATGGTTACAGGTTTTCCTCCGAGACCTCTCCCATGATATTTTGGGGGCTAGCACCAGAAACGTTTCCGGGGCCCGTAAAGGCATCTAAAGGATCTACAGTTCAGACTGCATCATGACCTGCTAGAGTAGTGACTCCAATGAGAGCGGAAAGGGCCCAGAAGGGCCACACTGAATCACACTGAAAGCGCCAGGACGTACTGTCCATCCCAGAACCTTAGCCCTAAAATGATGAAGAACTCTGGCCAAGACATCATTTAAAATCTAAAGGAAGCGAAGAGGTGGAGTCTGCAATTAAGAGACTAAAAGCGGGAAAAGCCGCGGGGGGAGATGGCTACACAGCAGACTTCTACAAACAATGTCAACCCATTTTGATAAAGCCACTGGCCAAACTGTTTAACCAAATTAGGAACCAAGACTCAATTCCACTGACATTCCTACAGGCCCTAATCACTGTAATACCCAAACCGGGCAAAGACCAGGCAGATTGCAGTTCATATAGGCCGATCTCCCTTCTGAACCTAGATGCAAAGCTCTTCGCCAGAATTCTGGTGACTCGACTAGAGAGATGTCTCCCCCGCCTGATCCACCCAGACCAAGTGGGATTTGTCCTTAATAGACAAGGCTCTGATAATATGCGAAAGACCCTTCATGTGCTTAACTCAAGGGTGGTCTGTGAAGAGGGGACCCTCTTGCTGGCTCTCGATGCCAAGAAGGCCTTCGACAGGGTCAGCTGAGCTTTTATGGGGGAGGTTCTCTCTTCTCTGGGGATGCGACCGAGGTGGCTAGGCTGGATGTCAGCTTTATACTCCACTCCCTCGGCTAGGGTGGCTGTAAACGGGACTGAATCAAAGACATTTCCCTTGGGGAGGGGCACAAGGCAGGGATATTCCCTATCCCCCCCTAATATATGCATTGGTTATGGAGCCCTGGGCGTTTTCCGTCCGTAAAGACGAGGACAATCAATGGGGTTCGGATAAAAGGCTCGCATTGCAAGATCGGCCTGTTCGCTGACGACGCACTGCTCTATATCACAAAACCATGCCAGACGGTCCCCCACATCCTACAGGGCCTGGCACATTATGGAGAACTCTCCGGATTTAAGTTGAATTTTGGGAAGTAGATGGCATACATAGGGGGAAAATTTCCAGATGCAGAGGCAGACTATGTGGGAAAACTCCCCTTTCGACTTCAGAGTGACTGGTTCCGATACCTGGGTGTTCAAGTGACACGCAACCCTGACAACCTTTTCCCCGGTACCTTTCTCCCACTTTGGTCGGAAATCAAGAGGGACGTGGAAAGATGTGCAAGATCAGGGCTCTCCTGGATGGCGCGTATCAATCTGGGGAAAATGGTAATTCTCCCCAAGTTTCTATTCTTGTTCAAAATGCTCCCCGTGGAGGTGCCCAAAACATTCCTAACGGAAATAAAACGAGTCCTCCTGAGATTTCTCTGGGTGGGCAAAAAACATAGGATCTCCTAGGAGGTCCTAACCATGCCTAAGGAAGATGGTGGGGGGGGGGATACCCGGACTTGGAGACATATTACAAGGCCTCCCAGTTGAGGGTGTTGATAGATCACTTTACCCCGGGGACGGAAAAGCAGTGGGTAGCAATGGACAATAAGGTCTTTGCCTCCGTCACGTTAAACGAATGGCTATGGGTTCCCAGATCACGCATCTCTAGAGGAGTCCTACACCACCCGCTGCTGCGGGTCCTGTTATCAGTGTTGAGAGAGGGAGGCTACTATAGATGGCTTACAACCAGGCCTTCTCCAATGAGTTGCATCTGGGCCCCCCGTTTATAGATAAGGTAGCTGAGCCTGCTGCAGTTCAACAATAGTACAAAGCCGGTTTTAGCAGGGCAGGTCAGCTTTGGGTCGGAGGCTCCTTTCTACCCCTAAAAGATCTGGAGGAGGCTCTGGGGTTGGGCACCCTGTCCCCGTTCCTTTATCTCCAGCTCAAGGGAGTTCTCACCAAACCCTCATGGGGGGGACACTTTCAGGAGGGACCTTACAGACTTTGAGAGACTGCTTATCTCCACCCGGGGCTCTAAGGGGGTAATATCCCGTCTTTACAAACTTCTCCTACTCTCTGCTCCAAGGGACCATCCCTCAGCTCGGACACAATGGGAAAATTGTTATAATAGTGTTAAAGGGATCCATGTTAATGTATGATGCATGATGTTATAAACTAAAATGCAAATAAAATGTGATTTAAAAAAAAAAATCTAAAGGAAGCAAAAACAGTGGAGGGCAGAAGATGGCGGCCCCAAATACAAAATGGCCAGATGCAATTAAAGGAAATCATTGAAGAGTCGCCTTTGACATAAGACACTGGCGCGGTGTCTCATAAGAAGTACCCTATACTTTACAAAACTTAAACTCCCCAAGTTCTTGTCTGTACTGAGACATTCACACTGCCCTTCAGAGGCACTAGCAGTGTTTAGGACAAAAACAGGCATTTTACCAGTGATTTATTACAGGTTTTAATATAAGTCACTGCAGCTCACTATGTGCCTAGAAAGTAGTAATGTAGCAGTAACCACTGGCAGCTGCATGGTTTCTAAAGGTGAACTGGGAACTGCTCAAGCCCAGTACTGTAATTCTACATGTTACTGCCCATTGTGTTGATCCTTTGGGCCCGTTTCCTTACGCCTTCCAGCTTTTCTTTTTAGGACTTGCTAGGCCTGGAACTCGCCTATTCAGTTACTATGTCCTGGAGAGAAGTACAATCAATGTCATGCCCCTTTATTGCTCTCTTATATAGTATTGCATTCTGGGGCATGTTGCCAAGTATCTGTTGGACTTTATAATCCTAATGCAATACTAAATCCATGTATATACGTTTTACAGCAGCTTGTGTGTGGTGTGCTTTATTCTGCATGTGCCTGGGATTGATTGACCTTTGATGGTGGCCAATCTCCTAAGAATGAAGTCAGACATTTCTGCTCCATTACCAATCAAGGGAGTTTTGTTCTACGTTGGTGGACACCTTGCTTTCCCCCGTTACATCTTTTTTGCTTTATCACTGTGGATAGGTTTCTGCTTTGTCACTCTGGACAATGCCATGCCACTGCATAGTTTCTGCTTTGTCACTGCAGCTTATGCCATGTCACGGGATAGCTTCCGCTTTGTCACTCTGGATAATGCTGCGTCACTGCATGGTTTCTGCGGTCACAGTGAATTGTGTGTGGATCGTCTGCATCACACACTCCAATATCATATCTGGAACATGCTAACTTTGCTCTGCTGTAATACTGAGTTACAGTAATTGTTATGCTATGCTGTAGAATGTTTTGCTCTGTGGGTGTGCTATGCTACCCTATGTTAAGCTCTCTTAGGTTCGGTATGCTACACTATTATTTTATGCGGATCTATGTGATCACTGCAACAGTCATAATTACAACTGCCGAAAATTAGGACTTTCTTTTTTTTAACCCACTTTACACCACATATATATGCGGCGGGAGACCCCGCGAACCCCCGCCATATTAATATTATATCATATAACTCCTTTTATTTTTTGGCGACATGCCAGTTTCTCTTGTAGTAGCTGGTTAGGGAATGTTATATTAAAGCGAAAAAGAAATACTATATGATGCCTATCACAAAAGCAACCAACACTCAGAAATAACTATTCAACATCATAAATGAGTTAAGAAATCCCCCTGGTTGCAATGACACCGTTGCCTTCACAAAAACTATGTGATGATCTTGCAGATCACTTTAAGAATAAAATCAACATACACCGTACAAAGTAGACCAATTAACCAGACCATGCACCCTCCCCTACATATCTCGGACCACAGAACAGGCTAAACAGTTTCGCCCAAATGTCAAGAGAAAAACTACTCAAACCGGTGAAAAAAAAGCAACAAGGTAGGTTCCCCAATGGACCCCTGCCCACCAGACATCTATAAATCAATTCTTAGACGGGGTGCACCACCGGAATGCTACCTAAACCTCTTCAACTATCACTCTCAATGGGGAGAGTACTGCAGGCATTCAAATCTGCCTACATGAAACCACTCCTCAACGACACAACGGGCGTCGATGTGGAAGAACTTGCAAACTACAGACTGATCTCAAACACTCCCTATCCAACAAAACTACTTGAGATATATGTCTATGAACTAACAGTGAAATACGTAGAAAACAACCAATTACTGGACAAGGCACAAGTTGACTTCAGACACGTAAGATGGACAGAGACAGCACTTTATATGGGACCACCTAAAAACCAGCGCAGACTCCAATACGAATTTGGCACTGATAATACCCAAACTCTCTGCAGCATTCAATACAGTCGACCATAAAATTCTCACTGGAAGAAATAGGGATCACTTGCATGGCGTTGCTCTGGATTAAATCTTTCTTGTAAGAAAGAACAGAAACAATATGGATAAAATCATTTAAATCTACACTGCAGCAGCCCACCTGTGGAGTACCACAAGGATCCTCGTTATCCCCGCTCTTCTACAACATCTATATGACGCCACTAATCAACGTCCTCAAAAGACACGGCTTCACCTGCAACAACTACGCAGATGATACACAAATCATCTACAAAATTGGGCATAAACAAGAGGAGAACACAACGCTAGTAGATTGTCTCAAAGAACTCCATGAATGGATGAACAATAACAGCCACAAAGTCAACCCGGGAAGACGGAAATCCTGATTATATTCAAAAACCGAAGAAGCAACCAGTACATCTCATGGCCCACAGAACTAGGAACAGTACCCACACCATCCGAAATTGTCAAAAACCTTGGAATCATAATGGCCAACGAGTTAAACTTAGAACCGCAAGTAAAGGCGATAATTAAGAAATGCTTCTTTCTTCTACACACAATCAAAAAGATTCTACTATTTTTCTACACGCACAAAACACTGGTCATCTCCCTCATCATGTCCAGGATAGACTACGCCAGCATCTTATGCCTAGGAATGCCAGACTATTTACTGAAGAAACTGCAACGTATACAGAAGGCAGCTGCCAGACTTCTCCCCAAACTCTCACGAAAGCACATCACTCCAATGCTAAGGATGCTACATTGGCTCCCAGTCAAAAAAACACATCACCTAAAGAACTATGTGCATAACACACCGAGTAATGCCCGGCCTAGGAGCGGAATTCATACATAACAAAATCACCACCTACAAGCTGACTAGAACACAGAGATCCAGCGACAACATCCACCTAGAACCTAAACCGTGCTGGAGAAAAACTTGGTGGATCAGCATTCTGCTGCTTATCCGTAAAACTTAGCAAATATACTGGAGGGTAAGATGGTAAAATATAGCCCATTGAGGACCCACTCTTCTGCATACAATATAGGAGGGGCAAGTAACAAGTTACTTACCTGTAACTGTTGTTCTCCAGCATGGGTCTGGCATGGATTCACATGCTCATGAATATTCCCAGTCAGGCTGGGAATCCTCAGAAAGAAAAAAAATAATCAGTATCAGTTTCGTTTCTGATCTGTCTTTCTTAGTAGTAACCAATCACTGGTCTCTGGGTAATACTGCCCCCAGCCAATGAATGCCTTCTCCCTAAGCCCCGCCCCTGGCAGCCACCCTCAGATTTGGTAGCACGTAAAGTGGCAGTATGACCAAGTGAAGAGCCGCAGAGGGGACGGAGGGAGGGTTCGCATGTGAATCCATGCATGACCCATGCTGGAGAACAACAGTTACAGGTAAGTAACTTGTTCCTTCTCCAGCATGGGGTCTGGCATGGATTCACATGCTCATGAATATAAGAATACATGGTTTATAGTCATGTCGACAACAAAAATGTCGACAGTCAAAATGTCGAAAAAAAAATGTCGACAGTCAAAATGTCGAAAAAAAATGTCGACTTTTTTTTCAATGCATTTTTTTTTTTAATGGGGGGGTTCCCCCCCCAACCCCCCTTTTTTAATTTTTTTTTAATTTTTCCCTTTTTTTTAACTCCCGAACCCCTAAAATAAATATATAATTAAAAAAAACGAAAGTCGACATTTTTTTTTCGACATTTTTGTCTGTCGACATTTTTTTTCTCGATATTATGACTGTCCACCAGAATAAATAGCAGTACACACTACACATCCTCCAGATCCAACGACGCTAGGAAGTCGCCTTCCTCCATCTGGCCCAGCACGTGCTGGAGGGTGACCATCTGGAACTTCTGTGCCTTGATGTATTTGTTTAGCCGACGCAAGTCCAGGATGGGACGCCAACCTCGTGTCTTCTTTCTGACGAGGAAGTATCTTGAGTATACTCCGGACCCCCCAGAGCCTCTTTGGGCCGAGCTCGATGGCTCCTTTCTTGAGCATCACCCTTACCTCTAACAGCAGTTGAGGGACGTGGTTTTCCTTCCTGGCCACGGGCGGAATTCGGGGGCACTTTAGAAATTACAGAGTGTCCGTGGGCCAGGGCATCTAGCTTCCAACCGTCAGTGGAGATGGGTCCCACACGCTGACGAACTTTGTCAGCCGGCCTCCCATGGGGTGCTTCCGTGGGGGCCCGACACGACGGCCGGTTCAGTCTTGCTTGGAAGCAGCCTTGCCGCCTTGGCCTCCCTGGCGACGATGGCGAGAGCCACCTGACTTGCCTCGTCCCCTGTAGGCTTCTTGCGACGAGGAGCGGGCCGCCTGACGGTAGGTCGAGGAGCCACCCCCGAATCCTTTGGATGCACCTTGCTTGCCTCCGGAGTTCCAAAAGGGCAGCCGCCGTTGCTGCAGAACTCCCAAGGCCCGAGCCGTCTCCGTGTCGGTCTTGATGGCCTGCAGCGACTCATCCACAGTCTTTCCAAACAGATTGTTCCCGTCGAAGGGCATGTCCAAAACCTTGGCTTGCACGTCCTGGTGGAAATCAGTCGCCTTGAGCCACCCCCACCGTCGAAGGCAAACTGTTGTCCAACTGGCGGAAACCGGTGTCGGCAATGTCCTTGGTCACAGTTATGGCGTGGTCTGACGCCACCTCACCCTCCTGTAGGATCGCCAGGGCCTCTGCCCTCTTGTCGTCCGGGAGGAAGTCCAACAGGGGGGCGATCTTGTACCACAATTACCTGTCGTAGCGGTCCCTGTTGGCAGGTGTCGTGGACGGGTTCTTGAGGAGGGCAGGTCCCTCGTCCCAGATGTCATCCAGCAACGGCACAGCAAGGACCTTCTTCCTCTTGGCCTCGTGCCATTGGTAGAGGAAGCCTTCCTCCTCCTCAGGGCAGAGCTGAAAAAGCTCGGATGCCCTACAATCATGGCCTGGAAGGATCCAATCTCGTCGGGCGGGGACGCCCAAGGAATCAGAGACGGGAGGCCAGTCCCGTCGTCAACGCCGTCGTCATCCGTCCCCGACGTGGCCGTGTCCGTTCCCGTGTCGTCCCTCGGGATCAGGGAAGGCGACAAAGGCTGAGAAGGCTGTGAGGGCTGAAGGGACGATGGATGAATTCTCCTCTTGTTCAGAGGGCTTCCCGACGGACCAAGTACAGCTGGGTCGTCCGTCGGGGTAGGGGCAGTCTCGTCCTTACCTCCGTGCATAAGGCTTGGATTGCCGTCAAAATGGCTGCTGAGTTGTCCTGAGGCTCGGGTTGCGACGGGCATGCTGGGAGCGACTGTTCCTCCACGGGAACGTCGTTGTCGTTGCCACCCTCGCTCTTGTCGCCCCCCTCCTCGGGATTCCTTCCGTGGGGCTGGGCCTCTTCCAAATTCTCGGTCCGTTCCTCCTCAGAGGTTGTCTCCATGTCTGCAACGGTCACCACCTCCTCCCCTCTTTTTCCACCGGGGTCTTCACGGGGGTCTTCTCGATGGGATTAAAAGAGGATTCCCTCCGTGGAGGCAGGGAAACTCTGGGCCCCGAGGTTGCCTCCACTGGGACAGCCTCGATAGAGGCCTTAGCTGGGTGGATCAAGGCCTTGGGCGCTCTTGAGCCCTTCACCTTAGGGGGAGGGTCACCGCCTCGCTCCCCCCTTGGCCGGTTCCTTCGAGATCAACCGGGGCCTCTCCAGAAGCTTAGCCGGGTTCTCGGATTTTCTCTTCCCCGAGCCAGAGCGTTAGCTCGCGGTTGATGGCGTCGGTGAAGGTGCGCCCTGCCTGGCAGCCGAGGAGCCCGACAGTTCGGCGCTCCTGGTGCCCGCTGACTCGCGGTGCTTTGCCTTCTGTTAGGCCCCTGTCACCGGGGTGCCCTCAGAGGACTTAGAAGACCGCTCTGACGACTTCTTCTCACCTGCTGGGTTCTTGCCTTCCAGCCAGTTGGAGAGGCGGGTCCGGCGATCCCTCATAGTCCAGTCCGACATGTTCATGCAAAACGCACAGTCCTTCTCCACGTGGGTTTAAAGGGAGGCAGTAAAGGCATTTCGAATGTTCGTCCTCCTTGAACACATTTTGTAGGTTGCATCCAGGGCAGATCCTGAACAGTTTGCCGTGAGTCGAGCTTCCCTTCTCCTGGGCCATGTTCTTCTCGTCCACGAGGTAGGCCTCACAAACTTCTGGAATCCTCCAAGAAGCGCACGCACCTCGACGAAAACTTCACCCTTGAGGGGCGTAGATAAATCTGAAATGGGTCCCCGTTAATCGGAAGTAGTAACGGTGGAGCTTGAGGCTCAATTAAACCGAAAAATGAGATAAATCTCTTTGAAAAAGCGCAAAACGCAGTAAAAGCTCGAGAGCTATAGCACGAGGACTCCCAACACTTGAACGTGCGGTAAAAATCTGAGGATGGCTACCACGGGCGGGACTTAGGGAGAGGGCAGTCATTGGCTGGGGGCAGTATGACCCAGAGACCAATGATTGATTGGTTACTACTAAGACAGACAGATCAGAAACGAAACTGATACTGATTTTTTCTTTACCGAGGATTCCCAGCCTGATGACGGGGAATATTCATGAGCATGTGAATCCATGCCAGACCCCATGCTGGAGAAGTGTAGCACACCAGAATACACGACAGAGGAAAATATTTGTGCAACAGTCAATCAAAACAGACTGTGTAGGATAAGTCACCGGCAAGTACCAACCCAACAAACAAAATCATCCTGCTGCATAACCTCTCAAACTTCTAACTAAACACAACCATACCTCTACAGCACGACAAACCGCACACACTTCACTACACCACAATGAAACAAACCACACATAGCCACGCACAACAGCACATGTTGGCTACCAAACAAAAATCACACTCAAGCTCAGCGAACAGCATCAACCGAACTGAAGCTGCCAACAGCAGATGAAAGCTCTCTTGCTCCCTTTTCCCCGTGGAGTCCTGCTAACTTACCCCCTACCCTCTTGCTTTACACATCCGCCAGAGTGCCAAAGAACCACGCAAGTGGTAACAGTGTGCGGTATAAGAACCTTTAACGTAACTTGGAGGCGGTCTCCTGCACCCAGCACCCTAACAGATCTGTACAACTTGCATCTCTGACCATTTGATGAAAAGGCCTTCCAGCAAGAAAGCAATGGAGCGCTGTACAGGTCTCTGACTGCAACATATGATCTAATGTGGTACATAATATGTGCCATGGGATGTTCCAGCAACAGTGGTGGGATGTGACGCAGAAACTAAAGTAGTCTAGGTGGGCCATAGGAACTGACTGAAGAGTAAGGATTGGAGTTCCTTCCTAAACTGCAAGGGCGCTGGTGCAATGCGGTCCCGATTGCCACAGGGTGGTGTTCCAGTATTAAGGGGCCTAGTGAGAGAAAGCCAGTTTTTGGTTTCAAAATATCTTGGGGTTCGGCAGAATCCTATGCAGTTCCCTTAGGGAGCACTACAGAAGATTAGGACTACAGGTATATGCAATAAATCCCTTTGGTATCAGTCTGTACCACACAGATTTAGTTGGTAGCTGTGGCTGAGCAGTCAGACTTATCTCAAGAGGGAGATGAGCAGTATTCAGGGTTTACACAATAGGACTGCAGTACTATGGGACAAGGAAACACTGACCAAAGCTTTGTATCAAAAAGAATATGGGATACATTACTCACCATAATCGTATTTCTGATGCTTGTATCTGCTTAGATTCACATGCTGTGCATAGGCCGACATCTAGTGGAAGCTGCAGAGTATTACAGTTTGTTTTTCGAAACTCAAAAATGGGCGTCGACACAGGGCATGCCAGTAATACTATCCCTAGTGTGATGTCCACTGTACCCATGATCCCTCACGTGTCTAGGACCCTCAGATTGTATTTTTTCTGACATGAGGTAGCATGAGGAGTAGCGTGAGTACAGATGATCCAATAAGATAGAATATAGATAAGATAAGACTACAAGCATCCATGCGCCTTCTCTCAGAGGAGAGGAAGGGTGGGTCGCATGTGAATCTAAGCAGATACAAGCATCAGAAATACGATTACGGTGAGTAATGTATCCCTTCTGAGGCTTGTGGGATCTGCTTAGATCACATGCTGTGCATAGACTAGCGAGCAGTGTTAGAAGGAGGTGGGATTTGAGAAGGGTCATGAGCAAATAAATGTCTTAGAACCGCTTGTCCCACTTGAGTATCTGTCTTGGAATGGGTGTCAATGCAGTAGTGCTGAGTAAAAGTGTGAATAGAGCTCCAAGTAGCTGCTTTGCAAATGGTGTCAAGGGGAACATTTGCAATGAAAGCCAGAGTGGCCCCAATGCCTCTTGTCGAGTGGGCTCTGGGCGTAAAAGGCAAAGTTTTGTCAAAAAGAGAGTAACACAACTGGATACAGTTGACAATCCACTTGGAGATGACACCCTTAGAGACGCGATCTCCCTCTTTGCCTGTGGCTACAGAGACAAACAGATGATCTGTTTTCCTAAGCGGTCTGGTCTTGTTCACAGAGTAAAGGACCGCCCTACGCACATCTAGGGTGTGTAGTTTAACCTCAGCCGAGCTTTGTGGGTTTTGGAAGAAAGCCGGAAGCTCGATGGACTGGTTTACATGGAATTTAGAAATAAACTTAGGTGAGAACTTAGGGTGTGTCCGTAAAACCAGCTTATCCTTGTGAATAGTAAAGAAAGGATCCTGCACTGACAGAGCCTGAATTTCACTGACCCTTCTTATGGATGTAATGGCTACTAAGAAGGCAGTCTTATAGGTCAGGTGTTTGAGACTTGTCTTATGCATGGGCTCGAATGGGAGGCCCATGAGTTTAGATAGCACCACGTTCAGGTCCCATCCTGGTGGTGGGTTAGATATAGGAGGATGAAGTCTCTTTACTCCCTCCATGAAGGCTTTAACCACGGGTACCTTCCACCACGACACCTTGCTATGTGAGGTGGTGTACGCCGACAGTGCTGCCAGGTGTACCTTTAGTGAGTTGAAATCAACCCTGCGTCCAGCAGGTGGAGCATGTATGTCACGATTGAGGAAGGAGTGCAATCAACTGGGTTGATTTGTTTATTCTGGCACCAGATAACGAATCTCTTCCTTTTGTCGAAGTAGCAATGCCTCGTGTTCGGTTTCCTAGACTCTTTTAGGATGTCCATACACCTCTGTGGTAAATTGAGATGTCCAAACTCTATGACCTCAGGAGCCATGCTGCTAGGTTCATGGAGTTGGGTAGAGGATGCACCTTCTGACCTTGGTGCTTGGACAAAAGATTGTACCAGCCCGGGAGTTTGATGGGATCGCACACCGAGAGTCCGCGTAGGTGTGGAAACCACGTCTCGCCCACATGGGAGACACTAGGACGAGCGTCATCGACTCTCTGTTCATCTTGTTCACCACCTTCCTGGAGAGGAGTTGGTGGAAAAACGTACGCAAATATCCCTGACCAGTTCATCCACAGGGCGTTCCCCCGGGAGTCTGGTTGGGGAAACCTGGATGCGAATCCTGGGACTGTCTGTTTTCGCTTGTGGCGAATAGGTCTATAGTGGGGAAACCCCACTGAGAGAAGAGCTCTTCTACGATTTCTCTGTGTAGACACCATTCGTGTTCCTCCGGAAGGGGATCTCTGCTCAAAGCGTCCGCTAGACAATTGAGATCCCCTGGAACATCTTGAGATGACAGAAAGATGTTCCGTCTGAGTGCCCATATCCAAATTTTCTGGGCAAGTCTGGACAGATTTGGCGAACGAGTCCCTCCTTGCTTGTTCAGGTAGAATATGGCTGTCGTGCTGTCCGTCCGGATCTGCACCGACAGGTTCAGCAGGTGGGGCTCAAACGCTTGAAGTGCTCTGAAAACTGCCAGAAGCTCTAGCAGGTTGATGTGATTCTTGGCCACTGTGTGAGACCAGAGACCCTGAGCTGTGTGGTGGAGATGGTGAGCTCCCCATCCTGTCAGGCATGCATCCATCGTGACTACCGCCTGTATCTCGGGATCGTAAAAGTTTCCCCTTGGATAGATTGTCTCTTGTCCACCAGTGGAGGCTTTGTACAAGTGTTGGCGGAACGACCACTAGATCGTCCCACTGACCACTTGCATGAGACCACAGTTTCGCCAACCATTCTTGCATGGGACGCATGCCCAGGCGCGCGTGGGGACCAGGTAAATACATGATGCCATCATGCCCAGCAAACGCATTGCTTTGCGTACTTTTAACTGGCGACCGGTTTGATATTGCAGAATTTGCAGTAGTATATTCCGGATTCTTTCCTCTGAAGGAAAAGCCAACCCCTCTTGAGTATTTAGAACAGCTCCTAGGAACTGCTTGGAGGTGCTGGGCACCAGACTTGATTTTTTCTCGTTTATGGAGAAGCCCAATTCGAAGAGGAGGTAAATAGTTCTTTGAATGTTTGTCCTGCAAATTACTGGGGTCTCCCCCGTGATGACCCAGTCGTCCAGAACTGGGATTGCCTCCCTGCGTAGGTGTGCCGCCACCGCCAGTACCTTGGTGAATACCCTTGGAGCCGAGGCTATTCCGAAGGGCAGTACCTTGAACTGGTAGTGCTGAAATGTCCACTTTGAAGCGCAGATATTTTCTGTGCGCTGGGAACATGGAAATATGAAAATAGGCATCTTTCATATCCAATGTTGCCATGTAATCCCCCTTTTTTAGGAGGGGAATTACCTCTTGGAGAGTAGTCATGCGAAATATTTGGGGCTTGACATACTTGTTTGCAGGCCGTAAGTCCAATACTTGGCGCATTGTCAAATCTTTTTTTGGCACAAGGAAGTAAGTTGTATAAATACCCTTGTTTACCTGGTGTCCCGGGACGAGTTCTAACGCGTCCTTTGCGAGAAGATTTTCGATCTCTTCGAGTAGGATCTTCTGGTGGTCTAAGGAGTGTATTCTTTGTCGTGGAGGGTGGTTTCGGGGACGCTCTAGGAGTTCTATGCGGTATCCTGCGGACACTGTGGACAGCACCCATCTGTCTGATGTGATCCCTTCCCAAGCTTGGGTGAAGATGGAAATGCGTCCCCCTACTGGGGATGCGTGAGAAGGGACCCTGAACGGAGCGTCACTGTTTTGGTGAAGGCGTGCCCCCTCCTTTATTGGGACTGCCTCTACCCCTACCTCTTTTGTTACCCCTGCCATAACTCTGGGTAGACTGCTGGTTAGTGTTCCATGGAGTACCCTGGCCTTGGGAATAGTTTGAGCCTCTTTGGGAGTTTTGTCCGTGAGGCCGACGAAAATTGCCATTCCCTCTCTGGTTAGGGGGTTTGTTGGTTAGTTGCCCTAGGGACTTGAGTGTCTCGTACTCGTCCTTGGCATTCTTCAGCGCGTCCTCGACCGCCTTTCCAAACAATAGATCCGGCTCCACCAATGATGCTTGGGTCTCGGCCTTGAAACCAGACTGCCGTAGCCAAGCATGCCTCTTGATGACCGTGCTTTCAGCAATTAATCTGCCGGCGTTATCCGCGGCATCAAAGGTTGATTTTAAAATGCAACCTGACACGGCTCTCCCTTCTGCCGAAACTCGTGCCAATTGGCTCTTTAAGGGTTCTGGGGCGGAGTCTATGAGAGCCGCGACTTCTTCCCACTGGTGGCAGTTTTAACTAGCCAGCAGGGTGGTGGAGTTGGCAATCCTTGCCTGGTAGGCGGAAGTGGAGGCTACTTTCCTGCCCAAGCCATAAATCTTCTTGCTCTCCTTGTCGGGGGGAGCTTCGGACGATGACAAGGGTGTTCCCGCCCTCTTACAGGTGTTCGTAACAACCAGGGAGTCCGGTTTGAGATGTCCTCTTATGTACAGTGGGTCAGATTGGGCTGCCCTGAAAAGCTTTTCAATTCTGGGGTTTACTGCCCTAGTGAGATTGGGGTTAACAAGGGAAGGGTCTATCCTCCTTTGTATTGACTTAAGGATAGGGATGGCCTGAGTAACAGGTCCCCTTTCTCCCACCAATTCCTCTGCAAAGTCCCTCTCTTACTGAGCACCTTGGGTGTCAATGTGGAAGTGCTGTGCCGCTCTGGACAGGACCTTATTTAGGAGAGGCTGGTTGTCGACAGGGGAGTCAGTAACCGCGGGTTCTTTCTCTACCGGGGAATCTACCCTGTATGTATCTGGGTCTTCGTCGTCGTCCTTCTCCTCCTCCTCCACCACCTCTTGGTCCTCATCATCCTCATAATAGCCGTCCCAGTTTGTTCTTCGAACATGCCCACGTCTGGATCCTCACCAAAGGATGGATCTTCCTGATACTGAGAATAGGGCTGTATATAGAAGGGGTCTGAAGACTTGAGTTGATGATTCACCCCGGGACTTCTTACTTGGGGGGTATAGGATCCTTAGAGCCTGAGGGAGTTGACCCTTCTGGGGTATAAGAGAGAAAGTGTTCCGGGTTTTTGGCGTAGAAATCTGCCAATGATGACATCCTTGACATTACTCTGTCTATGTCATCACTGGACCATTCCCTTGAACTGGGAATAACTCTATTCTGGAGTGCTTTCCCTGTTTTATCCTGACTAGACCTACTGGTTTGAACAGGGGCATTAGGGACAAGAGACTGAGACTTGTCCGTCTGTTTAGGTGGAGTAGAATGTAGTTTAGGAGTGGAAGTAGGCTGGGACTGCTTACTTCGTTGTTTTCCCCCCTCCCCGCGGGTGGCAGTGTTTCTCCCTGATTTTTGGGCCCTATCAGAGCTTTTCGATGCCTGGCACCGAGATTCGTGGGTAGAGTCCCTGTCTCTGGAGAGTGTAGCAGTCTCCAGACGCCGACTCCTGGAGTGCGGCCTGGGGGTAGAGGTCGGCGTCGTCCTCCGACGACCGAACCTCAGTCACTAAGGGGAGCGAGGCACTTAACAACAGTGGAGGGTTGCCTGGTGTCATGAGGCGAACGCGAACGCCCAGAGGACACCGACTCGGTGGACCGTTCTCTACGTGCCTCTTTCCGAGAACTCGACGTGCGCGTCGAGTCTCGGTTGGACCTTTGTTTGCTGGAAGTGGTGTGGGTAGCGCTCGTGTCGCCGGGTGTCTTCCCCATAGCTGCCCTGCCGGACAACCTTCCGAGGTCGGGGACTTGCGTTTGGCTGTCCATCGACGCCACATTGCCCTCGCCGTCCGAAAGTATGGCGTCGCTGCCATCGCTGAAGGCACCCTCCGCGGCCATGGCCTCTTGTCGCCTGGCGTGGTGGGCCCAACGCTTTGTCGAACGGTCCTTAAGGGTCTTCGGTTTGAACCGACTGCACGCTCTGCAATTCGCCTCAGGGTGGTCCCACGGCAAGCAGAGGTTACACGTGGCGTGTCTATAAACCCAAGGATACTTGCGGTTGCATTTGAGGCAAAATTGAAAAGGGGTACCCTCCATACGCACCCTGTGGCAGCGGGATGGGAGTGTAGGAATATAAGTAATGTACCTATATTAATCAGAGTGTAGGATATGTGCCACCCCCCACTCTCCCTACTTGCAGGGCCGAGTCCAGAGGACTTCCGAGGCCCGGGCCGAGGCCAGAGGCCTTCCGAGGCCTAAATCCGTTGCTGTAGTTCGACGGTTGACGTTTCTCCGATCCGGCGTATTAAA
Source organism: Ambystoma mexicanum (assembly GCF_040938575.1). Lineage (NCBI taxonomy): Eukaryota > Metazoa > Chordata > Amphibia > Caudata > Ambystomatidae > Ambystoma > Ambystoma mexicanum. The sequence continues at coordinate 1,102,630,233 of NC_090941.1, forward strand.
GCAAGTTAAAACAGTCAAGGAAAGTACACACAACTCCCTATTTAAATTGTAGACAAGTTTGAGCAAGCGTGAAAACTGAGCACAATGTCACAATGTAAACCAAGCAGAAATGGCACTCTAACAATATCTTCAGATGGAGGGAAAGGTCAAGTGAAACAGGGTTAGACTCCTAAACACACCAGCAGCACTTCCCAATTGGATTAAAAAACAAGTTAGGCAAGGTAACACTTTAGCACAAGCAATACTTAGGTGAAAACCGAGCAAAATGGCACTTCAACAATATATAAAGGGGAAGGAAAGGTGGTTATAAGAGTTTAGGTGCACCAAAACATTTCTTGATGAAAAGCAATCTAGAGAAGGCAGTTGTAACAGAATTAGCCAGGGTCAATAGGCCTGTGCCAGAGTCAGTGACATGAGAAAAAGTTCCCAGGTTCAAATGTTTCTAGTAGCTGCAGTCAAGTCTTTGTTTAACGTTTGAAAAGGAGGGTGCAGAAGGTAAAAAAGAGAATGTTAGACGATAGTTACGGCCAGCCCAGAAGGTAAGTAAAGGACTTAAAACACCTTGAGCAGTACCCAACGAAATGGGAGGCCTGCTGGAACAATGTACCTTAAAAGTGGAAGAGCCTCTGGCGGTGGCAGTAGATCCTGGCAGTTCCTGCAGTTCGGAAGATCCAGCAGAGTAAGAGAGGCTCTCGTCGTGGAGGAAGTTACGAGTTACTGCTCTACCCAGGGATGAAGCCGGCCGCGGTGATGCCAAAACGGAACAAAAGGTACGCTCCTTTAAATCGCGGTTGTGGTGGACGGGTGCCTGGCTATCCGGTCTCCTAGTGCTTGGCACTGGCGATTCGACCAAGGCAGGCCCTAGAAGGCGATTGGCGAACTGGTTGGTCCACCAGCTCACGGGAAGATCTTCTCTCGTCGTTGGAGAAAAGTGGCGAGGATCTGAAGTAGAGCTTCACCGGTGGTTCAGTCTTGCAGATGTCTTCGGCTTCTCTCCTCTTCGCATTTCTCAGGTCCAGTGACGGCATCTGTCTTCCAGTCCGCAGGTCCCTGCTTTTATGCAGAAAACCCCCCATTCATACAGCCTAGCTGTCACTCACGCAGTGGCAGAGTGCGACTTGGGTTGCTTAGGCAACCCTGTCCAGGGTGCCTACTACTCCCCCTCCCACACATCCTGTCTATGCCAGACTCACTGGCGCCTGAAGGAGGGCTTCTGTCCAGAAGCCCGCCAAAAGGACGAACAAAGGTCCCCAACCTCGGTTTGGATTACAGAGAGCGACACGAGAAAAATATTATAAAAGATCTGCCAAAAAAAAAAAAACTGGAGTAAAGTTAATAAAAAGATAAACCGGCGGTATGTTAAAAGCTATCATAAAAAGTGGTAGCCTCGAACAATGGGAAAATCCCATAGGAAAATATTTGCGGTAGAATATTAATGGTAGTAACCACTGCCACCACCCAGAAACTTTGGAGAGAGGGACTGGACAGTACCCTCTAGAAAATGAACACCAGGGAAAAACTATTAACCCTTCCAAGTAACCCTATAATAAGATGGTTTGTACTGGTTTTGTTCATAACTATTGACTAGCAAAGCCAATGGTAACTTTGTATGCCCTGGGATAGTAGTCAGTCCCTGGTTATGGAGTCTGTTTGGAGGTCACTATGACACCCCCGTGTTACTGCACTGAGGGTGCTGTGTAACACACATGTAAAAAGATGATACCTATGCAGCGAGAAAACTCCATAGCCCATAGGCACAAAAACCGACTGAAACACACATCAAAATACAGCTAAGAGTGGGAAAAAGAGTCTCACTCTTAGCAGGAGTAAAATATAAACCCTAGAAATCCAGCAGAGCTGCTGGGGGACTCTATAGGTAAGGGAAATTAGCCTTTTAAGAGCATTCTCCTTAACACTTGGTACACAGTTTAATCTCAAGCCTAATGGCAGCCTGGCCACTGGAAAGGTTCTGCATCTAGGTCAGCAGGTGAGAGCGGCGGTTGACTCATAGGTAATGCAGGCAGTTCTAAATAATATTCTGGCTGGGATGGGAAGCCAGTCAAGCTCCATTAGGATGGGAGAAATGTGGTTGAATTTCTAGTTTGCTGTACCACAGTGTGTAGGGCAGCCCTATATGAGGCCAGGTGTGTCGCCAGAACACAGGAAGGCATTTCCCTCCATCGTCCTCAGGGGTATCTTCATCAGGACGGTTAGCTGGTCTGGGCCAGAGATCTGCTCTAGGTGTACCTGTGTGATTTGGCAGTAGGAGATAGGAGAGGTGTGAAGCCATCACAGTGATTGTCATTTAGCCACCCTTGAATGGTAATCTACTTGCATGAGTGACCAAGTAGTATGACAAATTCAGTCCTTGTGGGATTGTGCTTCAATCTTGAATCCCTGAAGCAGAGCTTATGTGTAGGGGTTTAAAAACCAATGACACACAATTCTTTCCTACGGTATAAAGTCAATAGTAAAGTATGGTAAAGCAACACAGTTTTCCTACGGGCACAATGTGGTTCAACACAACAAAGACCATCAGCAACCCTCCAGTTGGAGAGTAAACGAGCGGTCCAGCTGTGAAGGTGTAGGGTGTGTTGTGTACGGAACTCATAGTGGCAACCTTAAAGACAGACACAAGTGATCACAGTTCAAGGGTGTTTATTGAAATATAAATGCAGGGTGGAGAACGCCTAACCTAAACTATATCTAAGATGGGAGCAAGCGTCAACCATCAAATGAAAAATAAGGCAGTCCTAGTGGCGTCATGTCAAAATAAAAGGGCCTATACTAACAAGAACCTATTGCCAATTCCTTACAACGAATTACAGAAAGAGTGGGGGGGTAGGGTATCAAAATAAAAGTCAAAGTGTTCTCAAATCATAAGTCAGGATGCGATGATTGCTTTACTCATGTTTTCAGCACAGGACAAGGTGGGACCTTGGAGCACCACACACGCTCAGGCCGTTTTAGCATGAGCCTACAGTTCTGTTCTAGCTGGCACAGCACAGAGTCAAGCCTTTCCAGCACGAGCTAACAGTTACATGTCAGCTCTCAGGTTCATCGATGGTTAAGTCTCTTTTCAAGAAAAGTCTCTCACCATCAGGCCTGATGCTTTCAACAAACATAAAAGTTCTGTTCTACGAACACTTCGGGTGATGGCTTCACCTCTGGGTCCCCCTCTTCTGGGCGCAGACCCCTCAGAAATTGTATTGCACCAATTCACCAGACAGTTCCCTTCTCAGTGAACTTTGGATGACAGCTTTCCACTCCTGGATCTCCCTCGGCCGGGCTTCGATCCCAAATGACAAGGGGGTCACTTCCCTTCCCCTTGTCTTGTAATCTTTCTTGCTTTAAAAAAATCTCAATGTCTTTTTATACCATTCTTCAGGCTTTGCACCTGGTGTCTCACTCTTTCGGGCGTAGACCTTTCACAAATCGCCTTCAACAGTTCAACTGAACATTTCCCTTTTCAATCAACTGGATGGTAGCTTTCCACCCCTGCATCTCCCTCCTTCGGGCTCGGATCCCTTTCAGGTGTCAGCCTCCCTCTTCCGGGTTCACTATGGCTTTTCTTACATTCACTAAACAGTTACATGTGGTCAATCCTATGCTGGGTTCACTCCTGTCACCACACCGTTCATAGAGCCTTCAAGATTTGCCCCTTTCCATCAGCATCCCTCAGCCGGGCTCACTCTTGTCAACCTTTGTAACACTGTTCATACATTCATTTCACCATGAAGGATTAATTTCCCTTAGCTTCTCAATCATCTGTTGGTCAAAGACTTTCGACGGTAGAGAGGATTTTACAAGACCCCTGTATGACCACTCGGACCTCCTTTTCACCTCTTCCCAAGGGCTTCTGGTTACGGTAGTCTTTCTACCATCGGGTAATCGTCCAGAGTTTCCTGTCCGAGCACCCACTTGATGCCGGCCTCCTCCGTCGCTGGTTTTCCCCCTCTTTAGCTTCTCAAAGTTCAAATTACCCTTCAGATACTTTTCATTCAATACAGTTCGGTTTCTTATCGACACTCGACTCACCGGCAGTGATGAACCGCTTGCCTTTCTTTATGCTTGGAGTCAAGGTTGGTTCCTCTGAGACAGACGTCCTTCCCCGGCTTGGTTATCAGCGGAGGAGGGTCTTGCGTATCTTAGACATCGGCAGCAACACACACTGGCCTTTGATTGCGGTCTTAGGTCTTCGTTTGAGGAGACTTCACGGGCCTGGCTCTAAAAGGGCAAGGTCACGTCTCTCCTTGTCAACACCTTGGTCTGCGCCGTATTTCACCTCCTCTTGAACTGTCGTGCCGAGTTAGCTCTCACATTGTGCGGTCTGCCTTGCTCGGATTGTGCTCTCATGTTCCACCTTTTATCCCGGTGGGGAAAGGAAAGGGCCGTCAGGTGTGTGTGTTAGGGAGAATTCTCATAAATAAGCCAATTCCTCCCACCTTAGAGCCCTCCAGCTCTTTCCCTACACTTTGGGACTTTGAACTTTTAATTCTGTGCGTTTTACTCTTGTGTTTTCTTTGGTTATGGAGTTTTAGACAATCCCATTAGGCATCATCTTTTCATTTGTGTCACACAGCACTCTTAGTGCAGTGGCACACAGAAACCTTTACAGGCTTTCCCAGGGTTTAAATACCTTCTCTGGGATAAACTACGTTTTCCCAGAGTAAGTAAAGTGAAATTGACTTCACTAGTCTTTTTAAATTCCTAGACCCAGCACACCCCATCTTACAATAGAGTGCTGGAGGGGTAACTTAGTATCCCCTCTAAATACTCATGTAACAGTGAAATGCTACCCTTTCCTATCGAAATGGCTGGTGTCAGTGGTTTTACAATGAACTACCATGATTTTTCCCGACCGCGAACACCGGTAGCGTTAAATCGCGGGAGCCATGTTTTTCAAGATGCCGTCTGAATCCCCTCTGTAAAAACAGGTCCCGGTCTTTTTTTCGCTGTTTCTTTGCGGAAAGGTCCTTCTAGAGTTTTGCTCTGCGCGCCAAACCAAGTTTGGCTCCTTTGTTCATTCGCCTTTGGCAGGCTTCAGAACTGAAGACTGCCTCTGGCGTCCGAGTGTCTGGGGCGGGCAGGAAGTGAGGGAGGTACGCGAAACTCCCTGTGCTTAGTCTCCCAGGAAACCCAAATGCACTCTGGCGTGATTGGCTGGCTGGCCGTCCAGCATGGACAGCCACCCTGCTGGGTGAGTGGCAGCCAGGCTGGAACGAATGGGAGGAAACTGGATAAAAGGCGAGTCTCTTGGCTTGGAAGGCAGACTCGACCACTGGAACGAAAGAACCGAAGACGAGCTTGAAGAGGACGGCTGCTGCAACTCCTGGACCGTTGGTTTGCCTGGTGAAGCCCTGCTGCCGGTCCGAATTGCTAAGTCTATCTCGACAGAGAAGCCCTCCAAGGACGACTTCCCCCTTTGAGTTGGTGGGACCATTCAACTTGACCTGTAAGCAACCTGGATACCATTCTCGGAGTTGGTTGTATTTTCCTCAGAGTGCTGCAGGAAACCGAATAACCAGGGAGAGGGACTTTGTGCTTTACTACAGCTACCGGAATTGAAGATTTGCCAAGAGCCAGCTTTGACCAGTCCCAGTGAAGTGCAGGAGTCCACCGACGTCCTCCCTCTTGTCCCCACGACTGACGCTCAGAAACAGCGAGATCTTCAGGAACTGCCAGGAACAGAAGTCTTCAGCTGCATCTTTTTCTTCATTTGAAAGGTACAGTGAAACGAGACAGGAGGACTTACCTCTCGCGGTGAAAGTGCTTGACACCCTCGCAACTAGCAGGCCTAATCAGCTTGTGACCCAACATATAATTCTTCTGCTTACAAACTACTGCTACAGAGACTTTACCGTTTACTTGCCAGAACCGTTTTTACCTATCCAAGACTTCAGCCCATTGACTTTGGCCTATCCTATTGAATTGAATCTTCTGGTGATCTCAAAGTATCTGCACTGTCTAAGAAATTGTAATTCTTTTACGTTCTGAAAATATTCCTTTTTGCTCCTCATTCAAAGTATTCTGAATGCTATTTTGCTCCTCCTTCAAAGTAGTTTGAATGCCTCAGAAACTTAACGAGTGTAGCATTGAAGTGTATTGATGTATGATATTTAACTTCCTCCTTTTAGTGAATGTTTTATAACTGACTGATGAATAAATTAATAAGTGTTTAACCAAGAAACCTTGAGCGTAAGAGTTTATTTGAATACTTGTAATTGTAGACCTCTGTGTAACATCCGTACAGCTCACATTCCCTCTTGAGATAAGCCTGGCTGCTCAGCTCCCCTACCAAAAACTGTGTAGTACAGACTTATACCAAAGGTTGGTTTTGCTTACACCTGTAGTCATAGTTGTGTGTAGTGGTCCCAAAGGGTACTGCATACAAACTCTGCCTAAAAGTGTGATTTTGGTCAATTGCCTGACTTTGCCTGACCCTTAGTTACTTTCCTTTTAATTATTAGGCACAGCCAAAGTGGCCCAGAGGCATACGGACGCCAAAAGCAATCAGTGCAAAGAAGTCCAAGTGAATTATGGAGGTTTAAGCACCCCCCCTTTATTTGGGTAAAGGCGTTCTGAGTTAAAAAAATAAAAAAAAAACTTCCAGTGTCAGGCAGTTTTAGATCTATAGGCAGGGCATTCCATTTAACCGGGCCAGCTGCCCAGAAAGCACCCCTTCTGACCAATTCAATTGAGGTTTTTGAAATTTGCAGATTTCCTTCATTGTTTGAGCGTAGGGAGTGCACCACTGGTTTGTTTTTTAGTCTATTGGCAATATAAGCAGGAAAGGAACCTTTAGCAATCTAAAGTCTATCCTACCCGCAATAGGTAGCCAATGCAATTTACTTCTCATCTCAGACACATGAGTAAACTTTCACATTCCCATGATCTCTCTAATGGTGCTATTCGGCACCACTTGAAGTTTAGTGAGTTCTGTTTTTCCTACCCCTATTAGAAGGGAACTGCTATCAAATTTTTAGGAATTGATAGCTCGAGCAATCGTTTCACAGCCCTTTTGAGATAAGAAAGGTTGAATGTGCGAAAGAAGCCTAATATGATGCAGAGACCAAGCTATTGTAACGCTCATCTGGTTCCCCCGGAGGCGCGGGTCTTGATCTGGCGAGGATACTGTCTTCAGTGTTAGGCGCAGGGTTCGTTTTGCTCCCGGACTGGGCCCCCTTCCCACCGACAGTTTAAGCTGAAGAGAGAGGTGTCTGCAAGGGTAAACCAAGGTATTAGTGTTTGGAAGGTTCGGAAAGTTCCTAGCCCCTCTCGCCCTTTCTTTCCCCGTGGAACTGGGTTGATATTGCGCTTACCTTATATAGGTAAATGCCGGGCTCTCCATCCTGCGTCTTATGCAGGAGCGCTGGATCCAGTTGCTTCACTGGATGCGAGCTCTGCCTCTTGATAGCAGAGGATTTGCTGAGCGAAGACGCCGTTAATGCACGAGCGTGCCTTGTAAGTATTAAAGTTCCTTTTGCCTTGCTTTCTTCTCTTTCAAAAGTCTTAAGTCTGTAAAGTCTATGTCTTTCCCTTTTCAGAGGCTGTGACGATGAAGATTATCCTTCTAATGGCACGTAAGTAGAAAGACTGCACTAGCGCTGGAGAATGCTCCGTAATGTCTCTTTTGTCTTTGCAGGGGCTGAGGTGCAGCGCGAACAGATTGAAAGCGAGCGTAACACAGGTAAGCAGAACTTGTAGTTGAATATTACTAACCGATGTTCTCTCTCTTTGCAGATGTCGGATGCCGGAAGAGAAAGGCAGAAGGCGCCTTGGATGCTGCCGTTGGATTAGGTAAGTAGATTCACTGCCTTTACTTTAACCTAACTTGTGCCTTTGTTTTGCAGGAGCTGCAGGAGACTGAAGACTGCAGATTGGATTCCAGCAGGTTATTTCGCGTTCACAGGATCTGGAGCTGGAGATTTCCTGGAGCGGACACGGTGAGCGTCCTGCTGCAGATGCAGAATAACGCGAAGCACGTGAAACCAATCGGGTGTGGTTTAAATAGCCTTCTGTAGTGCTTAGGCGTCTCCTTCCACGGCCCCACCCAGGTAAGAAAAGAGTTCCAGATTTCAAAAAGAGTTCCTGTGTTCAGCTTCCAGGGAGTGGCTCCTGCTCCACCCAGACAGAAAAAGTAGTTCCAGGCAGAGAAGGATCAGGAGACCAGTTAGCTGGTAAGTAAGCAGCATGGTCTGCTACAGGTAGGTCCACCAAGCACTCTTATCCAATATGAGCCCGGCGCTTCCTGTGCCGGGACCAGTCACCATCATGAGCCTGGCGCCACTGGCGCCAGGACAAGGTCCAGAGGGTCCCTATAGGGACTGGCTGGTTCCTGGGATCAGAGTCATGGGCCTGCTTCCAAGGTCGTGGGGCAAGTCCTGACCCCTTGGAAGCAGGGATCGTGACAGCTATTGACCTGAGAGGACCTGCTCAAGGTCTGATCAAGTGCCACTCCTACTATTTCTATTTTTTATTTGGCAGAAATATTGTGATTGGCAATGTGGAAAGATTCATACTTTGCATCGAGTATTAGAGCCAACAATCATAAGCTCAGTCTTGCAATGATTCAACGCCATCCCGCTAATGTCCATCCACTCATTTATCAGGTCACACACCTCTGATACTGCTGTGGCATCCTCCTCATAACCGCCTGTTAGGGAGATGAGACATTGCGAGTCAGCCGCATAGTTTGGAAAGCAGATATTTTTCTCCTCTAGCATGTGAAAAAAAGGGGGCTGTAAAGAGGTTGTATAAAACTGGTGATAGCGAGGCCCCTTGTGGAACATCATAACTAAGAAAAACTGCTCACTGCAAACCTGCATAGTCCTCATCCCTAGAAAGGACATGTCAAGTGAACAGTTCTAGAATTAGTCTGTTGTGCTAAGGTGTTCATGTTGGAAAGGGGGGAATTTAGAGAGTCTGAATATCCGACGGGTTATAGAGACGAAGAGGTGTTCTATGGGATTATAGTTCTCTTGCTAGGGGTTTGGGTGAGATTTGTAGGGTGTGTTAATGACCAGGATTATTGTCAGAAAAAATAAACACAGGTTTTGTGGGAACGATGGTGTTTTGTCAAGATAGGTTGGGTGTTCTGGAAAGAATAATCAAGGAGACGTGAATAAGAATGACTGGGAGTATTCAGGTAGGAGTCAGGGAAACAGGGATTCTGGGAAATGTGGTTTCTAAGTGCAACAGGGTGTCTAATAAATTCACCAGATGCAGAGGGGATTTTGGATTCAAGAATTGAAGGTTCATTGGGTGGAAGGGATGTTGAGTGTCACTCAGATACAAAGCAAGCTGTTAAAGGTTGTGAGAAAGTGCTATACAACAAGAACCAGAGACGTGAAGGTAGCTAACTACTCTGGCTGTCCATTGAAGGGAAGGGAGATCTGATGTGCTTCTTTCCGATCCTGGAGTGAAGTCTGGAACCTGTTTGACATACATTTCCTGCACCAAAGGAATGAGCATTTAAACAGAGCTTAACTAGAACGTGTATTTTTTACACAATTAGAGCATTCAGATGTTTCTTCTTTTGATACAAATTGAGATTCAAGAAATATACCTTGAACGGTAGGACCTAACTGCAGACAATCTTTACAACCATAGCACGAAGACTGTCCTGAAGATGGTGGCCAGAACCAGATAGTCCACTGAAACCGGTCGACATACATGGGGAGATAGCAGGAAAGGTCCTTCCGCGTTCCCTGGGACAAGCTAGGGGCACATTTAGAAATCAGAATGTATAGACCCCTAACATAAGTCTTCAGAGAGAATAACTCTTTAGCTCTTCACTTACAGTAAAAAAATATTTTTTTAATAGGGATTTGCTCTAGCCAACAGTAATGGCTAAAAGCAATCATTGCCATAATACTGTTGCCAACTATACTACTCGATAATCACTGCACACAAGTAAGGTTCACGCTGGTTCTCCTGTCTCGAACATAATCACGTACAATGAAACTGGGACTAAAGTCAACAAAGAGAACAAAATTAAAAATATACTTCTTCCTTTCTTACTCTATCCACTTTAAGATAAGCGGCACGCCAGCGAGGACTACAGATAGAATTGTAGTTGGGCAGGGAGAGATGAAACCTTCTCCATCCTCTTTGCCTTCTCTCCTAAATCGTTTCCTAGATTTATACAAAAAATCTTTTCAGTACCCAGGTTCAATTCCAAACAATGAATTTGTTCCTCAAAGAGACAGGACAGAAAATAATCCAGCTTGGTCTGCCCCCATTCCCATCTCCTTTGGAGGCATTTGAAAACTTTCAGGAGCATTATAGATGCTTAGCTGAACGATTAATAATTAGGGTTTGTAGCCCCTTTCTCTTTGGTGTTATAAATATTGCTAGGGCACAACCCTTGTGGAATCGCCATCAAGCAATTTTACCCCTCCTGTTCTTGTTTAGTCCAGCAGTACTTTGCCATCAATTGTAAAATGCAGGAGCCAAGTCTTCAACTTCCTTGGGCGAGTCCTTACAGCTGCTTCGGGAAAGATCCCAGAGTTTCACAAAGATTTGATCTGTATGGAGAAGGACATTACAGAAGATGCACTAATAGCACAGCACAAAGTGATCAAAGTATCAATCATGCAAGGCACTGCACCAGGGCCCAAAGGCAACAGCTGTTGATATGAGAGGCGACAGGGGATGGAGTATACTAGATGCAAGGTAAATCCAGCCTTTATTCCAAATACACAAAAAGCTGGAGGAAAACAGGATTAACAGATAAGCTCTCACTCAAATTCTCCAGGTTTTCAATAGATTACAACAGTTTATGAAGTGCTGATTTGTCACGGTTGATGTCATGATGACAAACATGTTGCAAAACCTCTCTCGAACATTCATTGGTTCACACACTACTTAGGCTACATATATTTCATATAGGTATACCAGTAACGATTGGAGGGCCCTTATCTAATAGCTCCACCCTGGTGGCCACCCACATCAGATAACACATGTGCTAAAACACCATTAATAAGCTTCATTGGTTGGCATTAAACTGGGGTAAGTATGAGCTCTCAGTGGTTGGCAGATAGCGTGGCCAGCCTTGGTCACTGATAGGGTGTGATGACTATGGAGTTTCATAATGGGGGTAGAGGGATCAGGGTGCCACTGTTATTTCCATTTAAACAGCTCATTACCCCCGCGCAATGTCTGCGAAGATCCAAAGGCTGTCTTTGGAAGTTTATCTGTGAGGCACCCGCTTGCAGGTGCATGATCTAATTCCTGGCCCCTTGTAACTAACAGCTACTTTACATCACATGCTACTAGACTGTTTCAATTTTCAAACCTTTGCATGCATTTGGATTTTAAACCTATATTTATTGGCATTTGTCAGACAACTTTCCTACCCTCCTCCCACTCCGCCCCCCCTGCTCCTCCTAGTCTTCGCTCCCCCTCCCCCACCACCTCTGGGAACCACTTGGTCCAACCGCGGATAATAGAATGTTGTAAGTCCTTGGCTATGAGGGGGTTCCAACAGGTTCTTGTTATCTAGTCACTGTATGTTCAGTACCCGTATGTTCTCTGGGCACCATTGTTGTATGAAGTCACTTTTCAAGAAGGAGATCACTTCTCCCCAATCTTTCAGGAATCTCCGAGTCCCTCCATAGCTACTATATCCCACAGTTTTCGAAGCCAACATATTGCCGTGGGTGGATTTTTCTGCTTCCAATTTTTTACGATAACCAACCATGCTGCACTTAACAAGTTCACTGTTGCTCTCTTCTGTGGCTTAGAGATTAAATGTTGCTCTGTGCGTCTAGTCTAATAAACCTCAGAGATTTATGCCTAAAGAGAGGTAGAGCTTCCGGCGCCATTTTCTGCAGGTAACCCGTCACTTCTTCCCAAAATCCTATAATCTTAGGACACCTCCACCAGATATGTGCCCAGTCCCCGATCCCCCCCCCTTTCAGCATTCCAGAGGTGTCGAAGTGTAAATTTTATGTAATTTTCTAGGGGTGTAGTGCTATTGTAGCATTTTGTACAATGCTTCTCGTGTCGGAAGGGACCTGGTCAATTTTGGAATCTTCCTCCATAGCCCTTCCCAGTGAGCCTCCGGAATAACTACTCCTAGTGTGTCCTCCCAAGCTATTTGGTACAGCCACCTCCTTTTATCTGAACATTCTTGAAGCATCCTGTAAATATCCGATAGTAAATATCAACTGGTCTCATACTGCCTTCGATGGGTGATGCCCTTTGCCGATATCCCGTTCACTCCTATCCCTCTCCAGGTCCCAGGCTATGTTGAAATCCCCTGTTAGGAGGATTTCACCTTCTGCGAAGCTCTCCAATTTCCCCATGGTCTGGAGTAGGAATATGTCTTGTCCTGTGTTGGGGGTGTATATGGCACCTATTGTAATTACCTTCTTTTCCAATACAGCCTGCAAGAAGATGAGCCTCCCATTCGGGTCCGCCAAAATTATGGTTACTTTTGTACCTAGTGAATTCTTTATGGCCACTTATATTCCGGCAGTTCTATTCCAAACGTTTCGTGGTAAATTTGCGTAAAGTGATGTAAGTGTAACTTGTGACCGTCTCCTTTTTTGATATGTGTTTCCTGTAGTAGGAACAAGTTACTTACCTGTAACTGTTGTTCTCCAGCATGGGTCTGGCATGGATTCACATGCTCATGAATATTCCCCGTCGTCAGGCTGGGAATCCTCGGTAAAGAAAAAACCAGTATCAGTTTCGTTTCTGATCTGTCTTTCGTAGTAATAACCAATCACTGGTAACTGCGTCATACTGACCACAGCCAATGACTGCCCTCTACCTAAGCACCGCCTCTGGCAGCCATCTTCAGATTTGGAAGCACGTGAAGTGGCAGTATGACCAAGTGAAGAGCCGCAGAGGGGTAGGCGGGAGGGTTCGCATGTGAATCCATGCCAGACCCATGCTGGAGAACAACAGTTACAGGTAAGTAACTTGTTCCTTCTCCAGCATGGGGTCTGGCATGGATTCACATGCTCATGAATAAAGAATACATAGCAGTACACACATGCACAACCACGGGAGGTGGCAAAGGCTCAACATTAAGCATTACATTAAACTCAACATTAAGCATCTTACCTCCTCACCAGGCTCACCTCAGGCGAACAGGTTGCGCAGCACTGCTTGGCCGACCCTGGACTCCTCCCTGGAATCCCGGTCGACGCAGTAGAATTTCGTGAAGGTGTGCGTCGACCTCCACGTAGCAGCCCTGCATATGTCCAGCAGGGGCACACCAGAAAGGAACGCCGTGGTAGCTGCGATCGCTCTGGTGGAATGGGCTCTCGGACGGCCAGGCACCGGTCGGTTTGCCAACCGATGACAGTACATGATACAGCCGGAGAGCCATCTGGAAATGGAAGCCTTCGAGAGAGCCTTCCCCTGATTGACAGGTCCAAAGTTCACAAAGAGTTGTGACGTCTTCCGAAAACACTTTGTGCGGTCCACGTAGAACTTCAGCGCTCTAGCCACATCCAGCGAATGCAAAGTCCTCTCAGCCGGCGACGAAGGCGACGGGAAGAACACAGGCAACACCAAGGGTTCGTTGAGATGGAAGTCCGACGGTACCTTGGGCATGAAGGAGGGGTGCGTCCTGAGCACTACCCTTGTGTCGTGAAAAGTCAAGTACGGGGCCTTGCAGGAAAGGGCCTGGATCTCTCCCACCCGTCGTGCGGAGGTGATGGCCACAAGAAACGCCGTTTTCCATGACAGAAACTTCAATGGGGCCGAGTGCAGAGGCTCGAAAGGAGGTCCCATGAGCTTGGTCAGCACCACGTTGAGCTCCCACGCCGGGGCCGGAGCCTTCACCGGCGGGAACGATCTGAACAGTCCCTTCATGAACTCTTTCACCAGACGATGAGACCACAAGGACGTCCGGCCCGTGGTTCTGGTGTATCGGGAGATCGCAGCAAGATGAATCTTGATGGACGCGTGTGTCAGTCCAGCTTTGGCCAGCGTCAGCAGGTACGGCAGTACCTGGGGAGCCGTAATCCGTAGAGGGTTAATCTTCTGTGCGTGGCACCAGACAGAGAACCTCTTCCATTTGTGTCTGTAGCATTTAAGAGTCGAGGACGCCCTGGCCTTTGCAAGAACCTCTCTGCAGTCGGCCGGTATGTCGTATCCTCCAAACTCTAGCGCCAGGCCTGCAAGTTCAGCGATTTCGGGTCGTGGTGGAGGATGGCGCCTCCTTCCCTGGAGAGTAGATCCGCGTCCACCGGCAGCTTGATTGGCGGGGACGCTGACAAGTCCAGAAGGTCCGGGAACCATATCTGCCTCGGCCACGCAGGTGCGACGAGGATCATCCTGCACCGTGACCTCTTGAGCTGGTTGACGAGCCGGATTAGCAGTGGCAAAGGAGGGAACGCGTAGAGGAACAGGCCCTCCCAGGGGAACGAGAAAGCATCGCCCATGCTCCTCGCCTGGGGAAACCTGCTGGCGAACCTCCGGCACTTGGAGTTCGTCGCCGTCGCGAACAGGTCGATCTGGGGTGTGCCCCACTGTCGGAAGAGGCGATCCACTAGATCCTGCCGTAGTTCCCACTCGTGGCACGAGCGCAGCTCCCTGCTGAGTGAGTCGGCGATGGTGTTTTTTATCCCTGCCAGATGAAACGGCACCAGAAACATCCTTTGGGCGACGGCCCAATGCCACAGGTCCTGCGCCTCCTTGGACAGTGCTGGGGACCTGGTTCCGCCCTGTTTCCTGATGTAAAACACGGTGGTGGTGTTGTCGGTGAAGATCCTCACCACCTTGCCCTTGAGGGACGGAAGGAAGGACCTGAGGGCCCAGAACACTGCACGGAGCTCCAGGACGTTGATATGGAGGGACTTCTCCGTCGGGAGCCAAAGGCCTCTCGCGTGCAGATTTTCGGTGTGCGCTCCCCACCCTTCCAGGGAGGCATCCGTGGTCACTGTCTCCTGGTGGTCTGGGGTCTGGAAGTCCATGCCCGCCGTCAGATGCGCGCGGATGCCCCACCACCGGACCGCTCGGCGGAAACTCTCGTCGAGTGTGATCCTCTCCTCGAAGCCGCCCGTCGTTTGGATCCAGCGCGCGTCCAGGAACTCCTGCAACGGGCGCATCCGGAGCCTGCACAAGGGGATGAGGTAGATGCAAGAAGACATCATTCCGAGGAGGGACTTGATGGACCTCACCTTGGCCGCGTCGGAAACCAACATCCGCTGTACCTTGCCCAGGATGGACCTGGTCCTTTCCTCCGACGGGGAGGCCAGAAGGGACACTGTGTCGAGCTTCGCTCCCAGAAACAGTGCGTTTTGCGCGGGTACCAGGTGGGACTTGGCGTAGTTCACGGAAAATCCCAGGTCCGTGAGAAGTTGGACGGTCCTTGCCGTGTGATCCACGGCGAGCTCCCTCGTCTTGGCTCGGATGAGCCAGTCGTCCAGGTAGGGGTAGACGTGGATCCCCTCGCGGCGCAGCTGCGCCGCCACCGGTGCAAGGCACTTGGTGAATACCCTGGGTGCCGACCGTAGTCCGAAGGGGAGGGCTTTGAACTGGTAGTGACGCCCTTGGACCACAAACCTGAGGAATTTTCGGTGCCCCTTTAGGATGGGAATATGGAAGTAGGCATCCTCCAAATCCAACGACGACAGGAAGTCTCCTTCCTCCAGCTGACCCAGGACGTGCTGGAGGGTGACCATCCGGAACTTTTGCGCCTTGATGAACTTGTTCAGACGTCGCAGGTCCAGGATGGGGCGCCATCCCCCCGTCTTCTTCTTCACGAGGAAGTATCTCGAGTAAACTCCGGAGCCCCGAAGCCTCTTTGGGACGAGTTCGATGGCGCCCTTCCTGAGCATCGCTTTTACCTCCAGGAGAAGTTGAGGGACGTGAAGTTCTTTCCTGGCCACGGGGGGGACGCGCGGGCACCTTCTCTGGAACTCGAGCGCGTGGCCCCGGGCCAAGGCGTCCAGCACCCAACGGTCGGTGGAGATGGACTCCCACACGCTGACGAAGCTCGCCAGCCGGCCTCCCACCGGGGTGCTTCGGTGGGGGCCCGACCCCACGGCCGGTTCAATCCTGCTTGGACGAGGCTTTGCCGCCTTGACCTCCTTGGCGACGACGGCGGGGTCCGCCAGACTTGCCTCGTCCTCTGTAGGCCTCCTGAGCCGACGAGCGGGCCGCTTGACGGTAGGTGGAGAAACCGCCGCCGGAACCTTTGGAGGCGCCCTTGCCTCCGCTGCTCCGAAAGGGCGTCCGTCGTTGTTGCAGAACTCCCAGGGCCCGGGCCGTCTCAGTGTCCGCTTTAATGGCCTGAAGGGAATCGTCCACTGTTTTGCCAAACAGGTTGTTCCCATCGAAGGGCATGTCCAGGACTCTGGTCTGAACGTCTTGACGGAAGTCCGTAGCCTTGAGCCATCCACGCCGCCTAAAGCAAACGCCGTTGCCCAACTGGCGGAACCCAGTGTCGGCGATGTCCGTCGCAACGGTAATGGCGTGGTCCGAAGCCACCTCACCTTCCTGCAGGATCTCCAGGGCCTCTGTCCTCTTGTCGTCCGGCAGGAAGTCCAGCAGGGGAGCCAGTTTGTACCAGAGCTCCCTGTCGTAGCGGGCCACGATAGCCAAGGCGTTGGCCGCTTTAATCGTCGTCGCTGCCGACGAGATGACTCTGCGTCCCATAGCGTCCAATTTCTTTCCCTCACCGTCCGGTGGGGAAGTCGATGTGGAGGCCGCACCCCCCCCCCGCTTTCTTCCTGGCTGCCGCGGAGACGACGGAGTCCGGGGTAGGCTGCAGGGGGGCCGTGTCCGGGACCCGGTACTTCTTCTCGTACCGGTCTCTTCTAGCTGGCGTCGTGGAAGGGTTCTTGAGGAGGGTGAAGCCCTCATCCCAAATGTCGTCCAATAGAGGCACTGAGAGGACCGTCTTCCTCTTGGCCTCGCGCCGCTGATAAAGGAAACCTTCCTTCTTCTTCTCCTCAGGGCAGAGTTGAAAAAGCTCGGATGCCCTGGTGATCATGGAGTGGAACGATCCAATCTCGTCGGGCGGTGAAGCCCTGGTGGGAGGCGACGACGGTACATCCTCGTCTTATACCTCGTCGTCCGTAACCGTCGCTGCCGTGTCAGTCCCCGTATCATCCCCTCGGGAGGACGGGGATGAGGGCTGGAAAGGGCGTGACGGCTGAAAAGGAGGCGGAGGGTGGATCCTTCTTTTCTTGGTAGGGGGAACCCCAGAAGGTCCCGGTTCTGGGTCCCCCGACGGGAGAGGTTCCGTCGGCAACGGTAGTCTCGTCCTTATCTCTGAGCATAAGGACTGTATAGCCAACAAAATGGCCGCCGAGTTGTCTCGCGGCGCTGGCAGAGGGGAATCCGACGGGCGATCAGGGGCCCCGTCGGTACCCTCGACGATGTCGTCGTCACCTGCGTCGGGATCCATCCCGACGGGTCGGTCTTCTTCCACGCCGAGGCCGTGCCTTAAGACTTCGACCAGCTCCTCCGCCGAGGTTGAGGCCGAATCTACGACGACGCCTTGCCCCCCCTTTTTCTTCCCCACGGGGGATTTCACGGGGGTCCTATCGATGGGCACAAAAGATGACTCCCTCCGAGGTGGCAGGGAGACTCTAAGCCCCGAGGTCGCCACCACTGGTGTAGCCTGCACAGGCTGAGCCAGGGCCGCCGCGACAGTTTCGATAGAGGGCTTGGCCGGATGGATTAAGGCCTTCACCACCTTAGGTGCGCTCACCGCCTTATCCTTGAGGGGGGGGGACACCGCCTCGCTCCCCCTCCGATGGGGCCTTCGAGCTCGACCGGGGCCTCTCCAGGAGCTTCGCCGGGTGCTTTGCCTTCCTCTTACCCGACCCAGAGCGTTGGCTCATGGTTGATGGTGCCGGGGAGGGTGCGCCCTGCCTGGCGTCCGTAGAGCCCGACCGTTCGGCACTCCCGGTGCCAGCGGACTCGCGGTGCTTGGCCTTATGTTGGACCCCCGTCGCCGGGGCGTCCTCAAAGGTCTTAGAAGACCGCTCAGATTTCTTCTTCTCGCCGGACGGGCTCTTCCCTTCTAGCCAGTTGGCGAGACGTTGATGGCGGTCCTTCATGGTCCGCTCCGACATGTTGCCGCAAAACGCACAGTCCTTCTCCACGTGCGTCTTGTCCTCATGTAGGCAGTAGAGACAAAAAGAGTGTTCGTCCTCCTTGAAGACGTTCTGCAGCTGGCATCCAGGGCAGACCCTGAACAGCTTTCCGGGCGTCGATCTTCCCTTCTCCTGGGCCATGACCGGGCCTGAGAAACTTCTGGAGTCCTCCAAAAGCGTAGCTCGACGAATCTTCACCCTTGAGGGGCGCAGACGAATCCGACACGGGTCCCCGTTGATCGGATAGAGAGTCGGTGGAGCTTGAGGCTCTTTTGACCGAAAAAACGAAGTTTTTGAGAAAAAACGTGAAAAAAAATAGCACTAACGCTCGAGAGCAATAGCACGAGGATCCTAACACATGAACGTGCGGTAAAAATCTGAAGATGGCTGCCAGAGGCGGTGCTTAGGTAGAGGGCAGTCATTGGCTGTGGTCAGTATGACGCAGTTACCAGTGATTGGTTATTACTACGAAAGACAGATCAGAAACGAAACTGATACTGGTTTTTTCTTTACCGAGGATTCCCAGCCTGACGACGGGGAATATTCATGAGCATGTGAATCCATGCCAGACCCCATGCTGGAGAAATATCAGATCTGCCCCGCCCCTTTTTATCTGTGCTCCTAACTTCTTCCTCTTCACTGGGGTACTCAGGCCATGTACGTTATGTGATAGAATTATCAAAGGTCTCATCTTGCTTTGTTGTTTTTCTCGCCCTGGGGCCAGTTGTATCCCCTGAATGTTACGCTTCCCTTGACTGTGTTTCTAAACACTCCAAGTGGTCCCCAAACACACCCCACCCCCCCATTCCTCCCCTTCTACTCTCTTCCCTAACCTCTAACCGGTTTGGGCTCTGTATCTGAGATACATCCCCACCAAGAGGGAACCGACCCACTTTTCTTCCCGGGCCCCTAAAGTTGCACTAACCTTCGTGAATTCCCACCGGTACCCAACACCCTTCCTGTGGAGGCCTGCTTAATCATGCCAGATAGCTCCTCTAACCCTCATCCCTTCATAAATTCACTCCCCTGATATACTATTTCTTCGTGCTCCCTTCGGCGAACTGATGTGTGCTTTTATGACTCAAATCAGAATTTGAGTCATAAAACCCTCCTCTAATCCCCCAATCCCCTTTTCTTCTCGGATGTTGTCCTTTCAGTTTCTCTCTTCTCCTTTCTTGAACGTTGGTCCACTCCCTTGTCTCCTCATTATCTGAATCCCCGTCTTCCAGCCCCCAGGATCGCCTGTCCTTCCCTGCACGTAGTAGATCTCTGTTGTCTCCCGTCCCATGTGAACAAAAGGCCAAAGGGGAAGCTCAATTTATATGAAACTTTTTTTTCGACCACGGCTCTTGTCACCGGCCCCTTGGCTCTTCTTTTCTGGAGTGTGGTTGCTGCCAAATCTTGAAACAAGGTCACCTGTGAGCCATTTATCGAGATCATGGTCTGACCCCTAGCTGCCCTGAAGATTTCCTCTCGATTCATAAGAGGCCAGAGCCACCAATACATCCCATGGTCTGCTTCCCTCGCCACTACTTTTGGGCCCACCCTATGCATCCGATCTATCCGGATCTCCTCTGGGGCGTTGTCTGTCAGTAGCGTTGCAAAGCATGGCTGTGCCATTGTTTTCAGAACTGCCTTTGAGTTGGATTCCGCAAGGTTGTTAATCATTATGTTGGACCGATGTGAGCGGTTCTCTAGATCCGCAGTCTGTATTTCCACATTTTGCGTGGCAGAGGCAATTTGTTATAAAAGTTTCGCCTTCCTGCGTACGTCCTTGTCTATTTCCGAGAGCCCTTGTTCTGCCACGTCTACCTTGTTTCCCAGAGAGTTGATATCGTCCCTAACTTTCTTCAAGGAGCTCTTCAGCTTCCAGATTGGCCATTTGCTCCTGTATTGATGCGGTCATCCTCCCCTCAATACCCTTTAAGCATGCCATCAAGTCCTCTTTGCTAAGTGCCATATCTTCCAGTTCCTGCAGGCTTCCGCACCCTTTTCTTGTTGGCCCAAACCAATCGTGGCTTCTTCTATGGGGGCCCGTTGCCAACACCTGTCCAATTGGCCTTTCTTTGCACCTTTCTTGGTGGTCTGTGACACTGGGATCTGCTTACCCTTTGGTCCTGGTGAGTGTATGCCCATCTGAGTTTATGCCTGAAATTATACCGCTTTCATTTAGTTATCTTGGTACTTCGCATCTCCCCGTGGGTCTGCCTGAATGGATTGACCTCTTTGATGGTTGATTCGGGTCCCTGGTATGCACGTTCCTTTTGTGAGCTCCCCGCGACTACAGAAATTCCCTGCTTCTTCCTCATCAGCCCCTGCTACCAGGCTATCATATTCTCCTTTTCTCCACAGGGGCCAGGCACAGCCCCCCGGTCCACATTCTGCTCCTCTTATGTGGTTGGTGACTGATATCGAAAGGTCAAGAGGGCCCTGTATCAGAGATCCCAGAGTGGTCCTCTCACATTCTGAGGCTTCTGCTGTATGCCTTTCTTTCAATTCAAGGGGCCGGGGCACAGAGAAACTTGATCCTCACCTTGAAAAGGGGCCACCTGCACGTTTGTATCCTGCGCGTTCTGTCCCGGCAGCCGGATCGCCACGTCAGCCTTCCCTCGGTTCCAAGTTTACACTCTGTTCAACCCCTTAGAAGGCTAGTAGGTGGTTGGCTGCCTGCGTATGTGTCCACGGTGCGTTCTGTGCCCGGGCCCGTTTCCAAGCCGGTTCTCCCTCAGATCTTGGCTCAGATGAACCTCAAGCTTTCGAAGGAGTTCCCTTTTCTTCTGATGGGAAGTCTCTGCTTAGGGTCTTCTCCCTTCCCCGTCAGCTCACCCGCTCTGCACGGATCAGGTGGCGGGGTCCACCTCTACCTCGGTCTTCCGGGTGCTGGGGTGCCTTACTCACCGCGGATCTATGTTGCTGCCTCGAACACTCTCGGCTGCCCGGGGGGGAATAGTGGCCACAAGCTTTTGCATTTGCGGGGTGTCCTCTTCCTCAGCGGCCACGTCTCTTCTCCTCTGGCAGTGTATTACTTATTCCAGCTGCGTACCTGGCCTGACTCTCTGTGACGGGGAGCCAATTTACCGCCGCTCTATATTCCAATTTCCAACAGCAATCTGTCTGCACCTTTAAAGCAGCACTTATTTTCACGGGGGAGAGAGTCTTTATCTCTGTTTTCCTACTATCAGTAATACCATTTACTTTCTTTTTGGGCATGCTCAGGAGCTCATGGGAGTGCGACCTCACTCTGCAGTGGCCATCTTGGAATGTATTTGAATTTTAGCTATCTACACATGCACGACTCGCCTCACTGACTACTTGAGGGATCCATCATTACATCAGCAGGATGTTTATTTTACTTGCTGGTGAGCACATGGACATAAAATGGCTGTCGGCCTTGCACTGCAGCCAATTAATTTCACTCACCAGCTTCCAATCAGTTTTCTGTCTTTGCCTTTTCTGTGAAAACCACCCTGCATCCTTGACATTCCTTTCTAGTGAGCGGCTGTGTAGCTCTTGCATGCTGCTAATATTTGTTTCATGGCCCATAGCTCAATTTGTAAAGCCTGCCTTGCTGTTCATTCACAATATTTTAAAGATGGCAATGGGTTTATCACATGTACTCTTCATGCTGGCATTTCACTGATGTACTTTACTGGCATCTAATGCACTTTCTGCCATACGTTGATTTCCCTGTACATGTATGCTGCATGTATCCCTGCATGCATTTTAATCTGCTCCTAGCAGTGTAGTGAGTCCCTCTCTGGTTTGCTGGAACCTGGCTCCTCCCTATCCTGGTGTCTACACTATACTCTTTTAATCTAGTTTTAGTTGCTACATTAATGTCATTTAAGCTATTTCTTTATGGCAGTTGACCTGTGCTTCCTATTTTAGTTCAAGTCATGGGTTCTGCTTTAGTGCATGCGTTCTCTACACCTTTATATTTCTGGAATGGAGTAAGGCTGTCTCAGCTTGTATTGTTTTCCACCTGCTCGGTACTGATAGTACTGGGGGCAGAAGTTGGTACTTGCATGTTTATCTGTGCCCTTACAGCACCTTCCCAGACTAACTGAATACTGTGCAGATCCTCCCCTAGCTGAAGAAGCCCATACTTCATGTGAACGAACCAGCCAACAACCACCCTATCCCGCAACTACATTTCACTGGCAAGGGAATGAAACCATCATCACCATTCAGCTGCATGAAAGATCAAGCGGCGCAAACTCCTGTACGACCACCACTCTCGAACTACCACCAGATTCAGATCACGATGCGTATGCTCTTCGTGGTAGCATTCCGTAGTGGTTTGGGATATTGGAAGCAGGTGAGTAAGAGTAGCTATCGATGGTATCACAGGTTGCATCCCAATTAGACCAAGATACAAAAGAATTTCCAGCAGTGCAAGAAATAAATTGAAGAAAAATATCTACAAACTGAGAAATTGAAAACGGGCCTAAGAGGCAACACTATACCGAAATATAAAAGTTAGAGACTAAACATAAAATGTAAAAATGAGCCAAAGAGAATGCACGATGCAGACAGAAAAAGAATAAAAGCCACAATTGTTCATATTCAAACCAAGAAGAACTCTCCACATAGGGAACCCGAAAGAAAAACGTACACGCAGGTGTATTGTTTTGCCCACTTTCAGCCACTTTCATTTCTGGGACAGGCCGCTCACAGAGGTATGAGGGGTGGTGGGGTAACTTAGGATTCAAAGGAGAGGGGCAAGGAGGAAGGGGATGGATTCATGAAGGGGAACAGGAAGGGCCTGGAGGGAGACTGGGGACTTTGTAGGGTGTCCCCCACAGATGAGGGAGTGGGGTGGCTAGAGGGGGTGGTGAGAAGGAGGGTTGTGAGGGTGTCACCCACATTAGAACAGGGACCTAGCTGTAAACAGGTCCCTTTTGCCACAGCAGGTAAGTCATGCTCAGTGACACCCTACGGCGATACATTATGGAACCCAAGTTGGGTACATAAAGGAATGTCTGCAACAAAAACTCCTGACAAAATGCGGTATAGTGTTGGACATGAATTGCAAAAACTTCACTTTAGTTAAGAAAATGAGCTTACAACTTCTAAAGTGATGGCTCTTGAAAGCTACACGCAACTACCTTGTTCAACAGTGTTACAGCCACAAAAGCTGGCAAGTGGTCTTTTTACTGAAGCACAAATACACTGAGTCAATAGAGAAACCGGATACTAACACATGACATCAAGAAAACTTGGAAACTGGGTCGAATGTAGTGAAGAAGGTACTTACTGGGCCGCGTCCGGGTCGTTCCCTTCCAAAAGGTGTCCTTGTATGGAATCTTGCCCAAGCTCTGTCCCAACTTCTCTGCTCGATCTGCAAAAAATTGATTTATAAAAGGAAGTCTGATTCGCATGAATTGATTTTCGTTGCAAGTATTAGATGGTAAACTATGTGGCTACACAACAGAAAAAATACACACTTGTGTTACCTGGGCCTTTAAGAAAATTAGCTTGTATGCCAATCTTGTTATAGTACGCTTCACAGTCCTGCTTGGGTAGCACTACTTTCACATTCACTTCTGCTACTTGGAGACTGCCTTTACATTTAAAGAGTATTAAAGGATGTCTGCCACAATTATGGCAAACCTTGACAAAGTAAGGCAAGCATGGTTGAGAATGAACGCCACAATGTGAACACCCATATGGGAATCTCTCACATGGCTATGCCAGTAAGCACAGGGAAACAAGATATTCCGGCTCAGAAAGGTTACATGACTGAAGAGCCAACATTCCAAACAGATTCCCATTGTTCTTCCAGGATACCAAGGCACACATGGAGCAGCAGCAGACAGAGCCCTACACCAAGGGAGACCTACCTTTCAGGATTTCCCGAAGGTGCGCCTTTGCCTTGTCCATGGGCATTTCGCCATACTTGTTACAGATGCTCACCAGAGCCCCACTGGCCACCAAATCCTGGGGGAGGAGAAAGGAAAACATGAAGGAGCAGCTAGTACTGTTGAACAGCAGCAGCTGCTGGAGGGAGAAGAGGATCAATTATGAGAAATCGCTCAAAATGTTGGCTTTGGAGAAGGGTGTGTTCTTTGAACAGGAAGGTTTTCAGGGAATTCTTTTTTGGGGGGTACACGAGTAGACCCACATTGTGAGTATGCTACAAAAGCACCTCTTGAAGAGGCCTTGATAAGCAAAGCCAACTTGGGGAAGGGGATAGAACCCGTTCTGCACAAGAGCAGATGTTAAAAGATTGTCTATGGTGGAAGGGATATAAACAGAGCCTTGACAGGGATATAGTACGGTTTATATGAAGCACAGAATTTACACCCTAGCGGGTGTTTATGCAGGTGTCTGGTTGATGCCCCCATCCTGAATAATTAACCAGACCTCAGAGTAGGCAGTCTAGAGCCTGAGACGCGAAGAGATGATCCAGTCCTGAAGAAGAGTCACATCAATAACTTGGACGGTAGATGGCCACAAAGTCTCACAATGACAGGCCACCAGTTGAGTCCCTACCGTGAGGGCAGAAGGACAGTCACTGGAGCATGGGGGAGAACAAGAGCACTGGGAGGAGATGGACCAACTCACCTCGGCCACCTCATCCTGGCCCCAGAAGCAGGCGTAATGCAGAGGGGTGTTCCCATGTTCATTCACCGCATTAATGTCCGCCTTGTACTGAATCAACTGCAAGAAACAAAGAACATCCACAGAGATTTTAGTTTCTCAAGCAATGAAAATTAGCTTCTGATCGCAGACTGTCACAGAAAGCCCACAACTTGATCATCAAGGAATTCCTGCACTACTGACAGACTAACCAGTTTCCTTAGCTGCAGGCAAGCATTCAGATCAGACCTCTTTGTGAGTGGGTATCTAGGCAATACCAAAAAAGGCTCCAGTTTCAAGTTTTGCAAATATATAAATCCTCAAGTTCGGTTCAGACCTGGGCCTTGATTAACTTGGGGCATGTCTGTAGCCAGCCATTAGTATGACTGACAGTGCATCTCACGATTAATGGTACGTAACGTACGGTCACAGGTACAAATCCCAAATCCCAGCAGGGTCAATGCAAAGCCATCCTTTAGTGGTTGATAAACCGTACACCATAAAATTGAGGAATAATGCATCTGTAACAGTGCTTAAACATGAGCGGAATCAAGTCCCACCCACCCATATGGCAAAAGAACAGCCATGTGGCCAGGCACCAAGGTAAAGCTACATTATTCTCGAGCACCCGCTGCCAATCATGATTGAAAATAAATGCATTATATCATTTTAAATTAACAGAATTCAAAGAACATGGCAAACTGATATCTGAAAACTCAAGACGCCCCTTTTTGCCTCCCTAGTTTTATGCAAAACGCAGCCATCTTATATGCTGCCCTTGTACCCACAGAGTTATATAATGATCAAAGGTGGAACATGACTTTTGCAGGTGCTGAGGAAAACGAGAACTACTAACACTTTTGTTCCTTTCACCTTCAACAAAACCCCACAGTCTGTCGAAAAGGGCAAACGCACACAGGTTTCTTGCAGGGTCAACTAAGAAACGGCTCACAGGCATCAGTTGAACGTTTTCTAAGGCTAGTTTTACTTTCTTTGCAGTAGTATTCTACCCAAGCAATTCCTGCGTAATGGAAGTCTGTTTAGTCTTTCCATGGTGGAGGGGCAGAGGGGTGGAGCAGCTTCTAAGCACAGGATTAAGAAATGGGTGAAGCACACACCGAGGCCATTGTACAGAGGAAAAGCAGTAGGATAACCGCCACAAAACATGCACTATTGAACACAACACACAACTCAAGTGAACACTGTAGTCCTAATCCATCGCCACCTTTCCTTCATACTTGTGGGTTCAAGTTGGCTATGTGGATGGCACCAGCACATGACACAGAGTGGAATTAATTTGATAAACAAAACATGAGGCCGGGCGCATGAGCGGCATCAGACCATACTTTGCGCATGCTCCTGGTCCCACAGGTCAGTCCTTTCATTGTACGAGAGATACAGGGGATCTGAATGGGGTCAGGGTGGGAGCGGCATATGGAGGAATGGGGGATTATGGACTAGAGTACAGTAGTCACCATGGCCCTTCCACTCTGCACCATACTTGCAGGAGACTTCTAAGTAGTAACAAAAGGTCTATCAGACACCTCAAGTGAGGTCCACTTTTTCATCACCAAGATAACACCTCCGGATTGCTTGCTCTACAACCTATGTCAGTCAGTATTCTCAGCCATTGGGCCAGTGTTTGTGTCTTGAGAGAGAGATCAGGATCTGAGGAACCGCTCCTGGATCAGTGAGACAGACACCAGTCACCCAGGGTGATTCCCTTTCTATAGAATGCAAGAAAGTCCTGGGGATGCTGCAGCTGGAAATAGGATCCACAGCGTTCGAGTCAAGAAAGGAGGGCCCTATGTGTTGCAATCTGGCCAGAAATATTGAGATCCCGGAGTGCAGCTGGATGGCCCCAAGAGCTCCCCCACAGGTAACGCAGCATCTACAGCCAGAGTCCCTGGGCATAGATGTGAGGCAGGATGGAAAAAAGGAAAAATAATTTGAAGCGTGTAAGAAAAGAAAAAACAAAAATGGTCTACACGCAGAAGGGGACTAATTGGGGTGGACAGGTGTGTGCGCGATTCAGGGTCTGAGGTGGACGCGACTCCTGATGCACATACA
This sequence comes from Ambystoma mexicanum, assembly GCF_040938575.1. Classification (NCBI taxonomy): domain Eukaryota; kingdom Metazoa; phylum Chordata; class Amphibia; order Caudata; family Ambystomatidae; genus Ambystoma; species Ambystoma mexicanum. Next base: position 1,102,656,956 of record NC_090941.1, read on the forward strand.
GCCGGCCATATTTAGTTTTTCAAATGAATGCCACACCGCGTCATGCTCTGGTCCAGTCCTCAAAGGTCACTATATCCAGAAAGTATGAAATAAAGAGGATGGGATATAGAAGTGGAAAGGTTTTGACATTTTTCAATTCAGAGGGTGGCTCCTGTAAACCCAGAGCAACAGGGTGGTATACCTTCTGGAATCTGGCAGCGCCAGACAAATCACAGACTTGGGAGTCTTCAGAAAGCTGTCGGGGCCTGGCTTTTAAGGAAGCCTGAACCCCACTCTCACAAATAAAAGATCCATTCTGACAAAGCAAAACTGGAAGCTAAATGGATTCATGGAAGCAGTAGAGCCGGATGTCCAGAGCTCCTTGCATCTATGAGGTTGCTCTGCAGGCTGCAAAACCAGAACCGCAGGCGTATTCTATTAAACAGTCAAAGAGACGGGGCAATCGGCAACTGGTAAATCTGTCTGCTGCAGTTGCCAAAAATATATATTTCCACTGAGTGGCTGGAAAAGAGGGCTGCACAGATAGTGGTGCCATAACTGCACCATTCTTTCACACACTCAGAGTTCCCCTGACCACCCTGTGAACAGAACTGTGGAACCAGAAAACCAATCCAATATGACCTCAGTCTGCCCCTGAACCGGTTAAACACTTGAACTTTATGGAGAGGTCTGGATTCATTTGAAAGTGGCAAGACTTGAGTCTGCTTCACAAGGAGGGACTCACTGACAAGGTGTCTGCCAGTACTCGCCTTTGCAGGTCCTCTTCACTAACCCAGGAAGGCATCCAACTCTCGTGCGTCACGTCGGCCCTCGAGCATCTCTGCCAAGCGGATCTTTATGGATTGGTTCCATAGACTGGTATTTTAAAAAAAATAAAAATAAAAAAAACGTATTATTTTTTTTACAGGTAGGCCTTAAGATTTTAAACTTGGTAGTAATTTCCAATTACACAGAGATCATTGTTAGCGTCCTAAAGTGGTCTTGCGCTCTCATGTCCTTTTCACTCTGCGTCACATGATAAAAGGGACAGGAGCTCAATAGCTGTAGATAACATCCAAATGTGTATCACTGGTAATGGTGAAAAAACAGCCCAAAAAATCGTCAATGTGGGGGATCGAGTCGTCTTAGCTATGCTGTGTTTTTCTCCTCCAAGTCAGTCTTCTCTGGGTACAACCCCTCCAAGATTGGGGTACCAAGTTCTTCATTAGTACCATCAAGTTAGTGGGGCCCGTCGTACAAGGTGTGCACTTTCATAACACCAATGGCAGGTGTGCACTTTCATAAGAGCAACGGCAGGTGTGCACTTTCATAAGAGCAATGGCAGGTGTGCACTTTCATAAGAGCAACGGCAGGTGTGCACTTTCATAAGAGCAACGGCAGGTGTGCACTTTCATAAGAGCAATGGCAATCGCCAAGTCTCAGTTTCCTTGTCCACTAGGATATGAGAGTTTGCAAACCAGCTCTTTCTTGCCAGTCCGAGTCCAGGGAATGTTTACCAGCCCTCGGTCTACTAGTTCAACTCGGGATGCCTAAACAGCAGACACAATCTGCTGCCTTGCCGTTCTCCTGATGCGGGGGAAGAGCAGAAGAGGGGTGCAGAACTATAGCATTATGGGCACACCATTCAGGTCAGGTCAATTTCTGTGCCTCTGTAAATGACCAAAACCAAAGGAAGCGCCACTGCCAGAGGCCGACTTCTACAGTCGCCCATTTGCCGTGCATGTTGGTACCAAAAAGAGGACAAACTAAAAACATAATCTTGGGTCTACCGTTATGAAGCACTTACGAACCTTATGAAGGTTGTGGTAACCTGGCACGAGGACAGAGTACCAGTTACTCAATGTTTGGCGGAAGATTGTTTATGGGTACGAGTCAAATTGATGGCATGTGACAAAAGAACATTCATAAATTCCATCTAGTGTCTACTCTTACTCCAGGTGAGAACACCTACTCTTGAAATATATGGACCAGACTCCAAGAAGTGGCAGCAGTAGTGGTGACACTCAAGAAGGGGCGGGAGCAATTGCGACATGCTCTCCAACATCCGTCCAAGTGACCTACATGCATCGCCAGCCGTGCAGCACATCCACTTCAATGGTGCGATACATGGCTGATCTGGAAAAACGTGGCGCTTCCCATCGATGTGGCTACCCTCGTGTTCAGATCATGAAAACATACTCCACGGGAAGATCCGGCTTTCTAATGTACAGATGGTGAAAGACTTGAAATGCATTCTGGCCACAGAACTCATGGGACAGTACGTGGCTCTTCCATTTCCAGGGGATATGCAGAGCGCGCATCACGCAGCTGACTGCAATGCCAAGAGACACAGAGCATGCACATATTACGAACCGCACACTGGGTTTATCTAGCCAAGATAATCCCACACCTATATTGTAGCATCGGGGATTTGGACGGAATGTTGCATGCAAATTGAAACTGTTTAGAGCCGTGGTGAAGAAAATATAGATGGAGCACTTCTGGAGTACGTACAAAGGTGGGTCAAAGCATTGCCACCTGACATACGTGGGCGCCATAAACATTGCTCCTCTTATTAAGGATCTGCAGGGGAAACAATGGGGCATTTACTGACCGCTTAGCCCAGATTCCCCTACAAAGATAATCCTAGCAACCATTTTAATCAACAGGATCAAGTACCAAGAATAAGGCAAAATCAGGGGTCACCCATTCCGTTTTATGGGTTACAGACCGGGCCCACCAAAACACGGAGCAAATCCCTTAAAGAAACGATCGGGGTTCACAATATTTTGTCTAGGGGGACCAGGGACACAGCACAGCTAGGTTTTAATAAGAAGGAAGAGCAATCTGGGTAGTAGGTGTCAAACATGGACACTGTACAGCTGGACTTAACATCCCACCAAAAGCTGGCGAGTGATTGCTGGTGAGGAGTGTAGTTTTCTGTACACATGGAGTAATACAAAAAGCTATCCCAAGCGCAAAGTGGTTTCCCTCTTAGGAGCCGATCATTGCAGAAGTTCTACTGTTCAAAATGACAACTTTCTATGCAATTCTAAGCCAGACCAAAAAAGTATAAAAGTGAGCTGCTATTCTGACAACTGCTGCTGTGGTTGGATGGATCTTAAACGCAGGAATCGGCAGGTTCTGGTCAGCTTAAACCAAAAGGCCATAGCAAGCAACATGGTATTGAGTAAATCATAAAAGTCAGTAGAAAAACTAGCTGGGCAAGGACTACATTTTCAATATGAAAAGGTATTTGATACTGAACAACCACCCAAAGTGAAGGTGGGCTGGTAATGCGATCACCAAAAGCCAAAACTTTGAGAAAACATTCAATACACCAGATCCCTTAACAAACAGGTAAACAATGGTTCAATTAAGAAACGCAAAAACACAGTATTTAACACTGAATGACTTAATATTTGATAATTACCAGCCTGCTGTATTATTAGTCACTACCAACCCAGTAACACCAGTCGCTACCAACCTACTGTGTTAGTGTTGCCACCAATTAATGTTTTTCATCGCCTGTTAGATGGGCAGTTTGAGAAACCTGAGCGTATTCTCCCAAGTAGATCCCAGGAATCCCTTATTCAGGTGGCCAGGGAAGAACTGGCCCTATTATACCAACCCAAAAGGCAGACGAGCGGAGAAAGATCACGTGGGTAGGTGAGCCCGGGGTTGTGCTTGGGGAAATAACCCAGGAAGACTGGGTATTATACCAGGGAAGAAGGTGAGGAGGGTGTAGTCCATGAAGGTTTTGTAGGCTGCACCAGATCTACCCCCCTTCCTCCCAATGAAATCTCACTTATCCAAAGCCAACAAACCACCAGCCTATGGTTAACCCTTTAAGAACCCAAACCACCAGTGCCATGGGAAACATCTCCCAAGATCCCTCCCTGCCTTTCGGTTACAGACCAGAATACTCCTGCATTCTTTTCCACGTCCCTCTAATTATTATTTTTCGAACTCGCAATACGTCTTGACAAAAACCAGCCCCCATTCATTTCACAAACCCAACCAACCATACCCTGCCGAAATCATCTATCCCCCTAGTACGAGGCTATAATTCCATAGAACACTAAAACCGTTTACCTGACATGTCCCAACCCAAGGGTGAGGCAATTAACCAGAACCGCACACACCTGATGGCCCTTTCCCTTCCCCACAGGGATAAAAGGTGGCACACAAGAGCATAGTAACAGAAAGGCAGACCGCACAAAGAAACAGCTATCCAGGCACAGCAGTCCAAGAGGAGGAGAAAGGCGGCGAGAGGCTGACGAGGAGAGAAGCGACATTTCCCCTTCCGACCCAGACCCGCAAGACCTCGTGGAAGGAACCCCAAAGGCTGCGAACAATAGCCCAAGTATGTTGCAGCAGATGTCAACGGTACAATGAGCATGTCTACGCTGATGAGCAGGACCGAGGGAGACAGCCACTACCGTAGTACTGGCCTAGACTCCAGATACAAGGAAAGCAAAGCGGTTCATCACAGCCGGTGAGTCAAGGTGTCAGATACCGAGGCTTCCTCCCCCAACTCCTCACCTGTTTCTTCCGGAATGGGTTCTGTAAGAGTAGCCTCTGATCTCTTCTGATCCCTCTTCCTTGTGGGAGTCTTGTCCTTTGGTGCTCGGGCCTTTTTATCGTACAGATAGGGTCTGTCCCCTCCGGAGGCCACCTTGGCAGAGATAATCCCTGACCGTGGGGATCCCCAGGGGGCCAGTCCTAGATTCAGGGAAAAAGCACTAAGGCAGAAAAAACCCTGTTCCCAATTGGGTTCTGCTGGGCAGCAATTAGAACTCCTCTCTTCTCGTTATGAAAGTTCCATTTGCAGCAGGCAAGGAAGTCCGTTAGACTTGAGAACAAACTCCCCCGCTGATGAATGCTCAGTGTATCCAGGAGAAGTGGAATATTTGAACAGGAGATATAAGAAAGCTACTAGAGCCAGAGGTTTAGACTAAACAGAATAACAGAGAAAAGTACTAGAAAAGGTAAGGAGGTAAAGAATGAGAGAACCCATTCAGAGCAGACCGCGAAGACGAACAGTTAGGAGGAAAGGAAGAAGTACTGTGAAAGAAACCCACTCACCAGTTAAGAAATGCTCCTTAAGGTCTCAGTGAGCAAGGCTTTGCTCGCTAAAACAGAGTGACGGCGCCGGTAGCAGTATACCCCCGGTACCTAAAAGAAATGAAAAGACCAATAGTGCTCAAAAGAATGAAGGCAAGAGTAAAGTAAGCACGGCACGGCCCAGAGCAAGCCGATACCGCGTATAGTGCAGTAGAATTTGGGCTGAAGATTACAGAAAGGGATCACACAGTAGGCGAAAGTAGGAAGCCGGAACGGATGAATTTCACGAGAGAATCTCCACACGAACCGAGCGCTGGTAAACAGATACAACGCGTCGGCTTGTGGGAGGAGCCAGCCTATAAAGGGTCGGCGGCCATCTTGGGTGAGGACTGGAGCGTGACCGATCGGCGGCCATCTTGGGTGAAGACTGGAGCGTGATTGATCGGCGGCCATCTTGGGTGAGGACTGGAGCGTGATCAAAGCTTCCAGCGCTTCCACAGCCTCCAATTCCTGACACAAGGGGAGAACTGATAAGAAACCGAACTGTGTTGAATGAAAGCCGCAAAGTGGCACATTGAGGAAAGTACAACGAACTGTAAATTGTTAAAGGGAAGACCAGCTGCAGAGAGGATCAGCACCACGTTGGTGCTCACACGAGACACACTGATTGATCCCGTGTTGATTGAAACTACTGATACCAGATGGCCGTAGGAGAGCTGCCAAGAAAGGTCTAAGTGGTCATAAAGGTGTCTAGCAAAATCCGTGTACAGTTGAAAGTCTTTGACCGACAAACCATTGAGAACGCAAGGGAAGTGAATCCCACATCAAGAGAAAGCAAAAGGAAATGTGAAGTGGCAAGAAGGAACCCGGTAGAGGGATGTTCATGTTGAAATGTATAAAAAGACATTAAGATTTGTGAGTGCCAGAAGAGAAATTGATTTGTGAAAAGCCGTAGTAAACCAGACAGAGGGAGGCAAACATTTGAAAAGGGTCTGATTCTGGAAGAAGGGGGATCCAGGAGTGAGAAGCAATCACCCGAATGACAAGTGAATGCAACCGAGAAAGCATTGTGAATATAAGCCAGAGTGAATCCGACGGGAGGGAGGCTGATATTCGAGAGGAGTCTGAGCCGGAAGAGGGGGAGACAGGGGTGAGGAATCATCACCTCAAGTGCAATCCGAAAGGAACTTTTTTTGTTTGCTATTTTTAACCGATCACACAATCGGAAGCAAGAAAGCTAACCTTCGAAGGTCCCGATATCGATAGGAACGGTTTGTGGATCAGAATCCGGAAGGGGGGGGGGCCAGGGGTGCAGTCATCACCCAACATACATTTGGAAAGGAACTTTTCTGTGTGTTACTTTTGAATACATCAGGTCCTCGAAGGCAAGAGACTTGTAAGAGAAAAGAGACATGGCCATCAGCGATCCCGATAGCTGAGAACAGAACTGGCGTCTCGTGCTGGGAAAGCTTGAGTGTACTGCGCTCAGGAGGCCCTTCTTGTCCCATGCTCAAAACAAGGGGAAGGGAGAACCGCGGCGTACACATCCAGACTTATCATTTGTTTGATTTTTGTGAATTCTATCCCACACTCTTATTTAGTTTTAAGGATTGGCAATAGATTGTTCTTAGAATAGGCCCTTTTTATTTGACAAGACGCCACTAGAACTTATTATTATTTGATGGTTGTAGCCATCTCCCATCTTAGATTTAGGTTTAGATTAGGCGTTTATCCAATCGACCTATACAGTTTAATAAACGCCCTTGAACTGAGATCACTTGAGTGTCTATTCTTGATACCAGGTCTTCCTTACAGCAGTCACAGTGGGTTTTTAAAAAGTGATACAAGTGATTCAATTGCAACTTTAGTACAATACAATATTGCAATGGAAAGCAGGGAAAATGCAGCTAAACATATTATAGACCAACAGGACTGTCAATACTGGCTGAAAAAGTATGTCGCTAGCTCCTATCCATTATCCATCAAATGTCACAGGTAAGTAGTTTAACTTATTTAGGAGTGATTTAAGTCAATATTAAATGTTCTTCCTTCCGCACACTTGACCCGTTCCATCCGCACACTTCACCCGTTCCATCCGCACACTTCACCCGTTCCATCCGCACACTTCCCCGTCCATATACTTCACCCTTCCCGTTGTTAAGCAGAAACCTGTGCAGTTCCCTTAGGGACCACTGCAAAAAGTTTAAGACTACAGGTGTTAGCAGTCTGTACCACCCAGATTTACCTGGTAGCTGTGGCTGGGCAGTCAGACTTCTCTAAAGACGACTTAGGCAGTATATAGAGTATACACATTAGGAACAAAAATACAGTAGCACAAGCAAACACTGACCAGAGCTTTGGTATAAAAGTATATAATTATTTATATAAAAACACTTGTAAAAATACCCTAGCACTAATATGTCAAGCAAGTTCAAACACAGTCACTAGAAATATATACACCTCCCTGATTAATTATTCGACAAGTCTTAGGAAAAGAACACCACTTATTATCAACACAGAGGTGAACGCTTAACCAAGATGGCACTCCAATAATTGTTTAAAAAGGGAGGGAAAAGGTAGAAATATGAAAACACACAATACCAACACTTTAAAAGAACCACAGCAAGTCAAGAAAGGCAGGGTCTACTGTAGAGCAAAAAGTTCATAGGCCAGGCCCACTCTTGGAGAGAGCAAGGTGGAATGTGCCCAAGATCACACAGTTGAAGTACACTTTAAAAGTCTTTGCAGATAGTTCAAAAAGGAGTTAGATCAGTTCAGAAAAGTTAGTTAACAGGTCCGAGGTCACCCCAGGATAGAGAGTCAAGGATTTACGGGACACCTTGAACAGTCTGTTGCAAGGGAGACCAGGCGGGACACAGTACCAGAAATGGTGAGAAAGCTCCAGCGGGGGCAGTTGTTCCTGGCAGCGGGTGCAAGTCGGTGCTTAGTCCAGGGGAAGAGATGATCTTGTCGTGGAGGAAAGCTGGAGGACGTTGCACTGCCAGGGAAGAAACCAGCCGCAGAGTTTCCCGGTTAAAAGGTACTACCCTTTTATTCGCGGTAGTGGGGAAGCGTGGCTATCCGGCCGCCGGGGTGCTTGGCACGGGTGATTCGACCACGAGACGATCCAGGAAGGCGAAAAGAGGGCGAACTGGTTAGCCCCACCAGTTCAAAGGAAGAAGACTCTCCTGGAGGAAGATCTTCTCTGTCGTTGGGAAGTGGCGAGTCGGTTCAGCAGGGCTCCACCGGTGGTGTCGTCGTTGCAGGTCGACTCAGCTTCTCCCTCTTCGGATTCTTTAGGTCCTGTGGCGACTTCTGAAGTTCCAGTCCCCAAATCCCTGCTTTTATGCAGAAAACCCCCATTCATTAGTCTTAGCTGTCACTCAAACATGCTAAGTGGTGAGTCGAGCGGCTCAGACTGGGCCAATCACACAAGAGTGCGACTTGAGTTGCCGAGGCAACTAGTCCAGGGTGCCTATTCCCCCCACTCCCACACATCCTGTAGACCCAGACAGAGTGGCACCACTTTTGGAGGCTTCTGTGTAGAAGCCCGCCAAAAGTGGAACAAAGGGCTCGACTTGGGTTGGAGTTACAGTGGTGAACACAAACACCATTGTAAAACCGAGTCCTGGCAAAAAGACCCAACCGGGGAATAAATATTAAATAAATAACCCGGCAGTATCTTTAACATTGCACCAAAAAAGTGGTGCATTTAAAATGCATGGGAAAATCCCATAGGAAATATTCCGGTGGAATATTTCACGTGGTAACCACTGCCACCAGCCAGAAACCCAACAAGGGGGGACTGGACAGTGCCACCTTGAAAACCAGACCCAGGGGCAATCGAATTACCCCTACCAGTACTTCCACAATATGATGGTTTGTACTGGTTCTGTTCACAATTTAAGACTAGTAAAGTCAATGGTGACTTTACATGCCCTGGGAGACAGTAGTCAGTCCCAGGGTATGGAGTCTATGTTTGGGGGTCACTATGACACCCCTGTGTTACTGCACTGAGGGGGCTGTGTAACACTTACCAAAAACACATGAAGCCCTATGGAGTAAAAGACCCCATAGCCCATAAAAAGGACACTCTCAAATCATGCCTAAGAGTGGTAGGAAAGAGTCTCACTCTTAGCAGGAGAAAACAAATAAACCCCAAAAATCCAGCAAAGATGCTGGGGGACTCACTAGGTTTGGGAAATTAGCCTTAACAGAGAATTCTCCCTAACACCTGTCCACATACTTCACCCTTACCGTCCACATACTTCACCCTTCCCGTCCACATACTTCACCCTTCCCGTCCACATACTTCACCCGATATAGGGCATCCACTTCACCCTCTCATCCGATATAGGGCAGACTTTCTAGACTTTGGCATAGTGACGTTATTGGGGACACTGTCAAATCCCGCTATGCCAGAGTGGTGTTATATACACTTCTAGAATCAACTTTGTACCGAGAGGATATTAGGCACACTTCCAAAATCAGCCAAGGAACGCTATTAGGCACACTTCTAACTTCAACTTTGCACAAAGAGGATAATAGGCACACTTTTATATTCAGCTTTGCAGAAAGAGGATAATAGGCAACCAAAACAACTTTGCAATGGGATGATATTAGGCAACCAAATTTAAATTTGCACAGCGAGGATATTCAACTAAGGCACGCTAATGGGCACACTTCTAAGGTAAACCAAGGGCACGTTATCAGGCGCCCTTCTAAATTCAACCAAGGCGTGCTAATAGGTACACTCCTAAATTCAACTCTGCGCGGAGAGGATATCAGGCACACTTCTAAATTCAACCAGGGCATGTTATTTGGCACCCTTCTAAAATCAGGCAAGGCACGTTATTAGGCACACTACTAAATTCAACTTTGTACTGAGAGGACATTATGCATACTTCTAAATTCAACCAAGGTATGCTAAAAGGCAAACTTCTAAATTCAACTTTGCACAGAGAGGGTATTAGGCGCACTACTAAATTCAACCAGGGCACGCTATTAGGCAGATTTCTAGATTCAACTTTGCACAGAGGAAAATAGGCACACTTCTAGATTGAACTTTGCTCAGAGAGGATATTAGGCACACTTCAAAATTCAACTTTGCAGAGAGGATAATAGGCACACTTCTAGATTCAACTTTGCACAGAGAGGATATTAGGCCCACTTCAAAATTCAACTTTGCACAGAGAGGATAATAGGCGCACTTCTAAAGTCAACCGGGTACGCTATTAGGCACACTTCTAAAGTCAACCAGGGAATGTTAATAGGCACATTTCTAGAGTAAACCAGGGCATGTTAATAGGCACACTTCTAAATTCCACTTTGTACAGAGGATATTATGAGCACTTCTAAAGTCAACCAGGGCACGTTAATAGGCACATTACTAAAGTCAACCAGGGCATGTTAATAGGCACATTTCTAAAGTAAAACAGTGCATGTTAATAGGCACACTTCTAAATTCCACTTTGCACAGAGAGGATATTGGGTGTACTCTACACCCCACCCATGCCACACTCATGGTTTTGTTGGCGTCTGTTGGCTTCCTTGGCTTCCCCTGCTGACACCTGCAGACACATCTTGGAGCCGCCAATGTAGGAGCCGCCCTTGGCCTTGGTGCCCATAGCCGCAGGGGCTGCCAGGCAGAGGGCTGCCTTGGTCGGTTCATTTAAGACCAGACAGTCAGCCAATTACAGGGCAGAGGGAGGTCTGGGAGGCGGGCGGAGGGAGGGGAAGGGGGAAGCAAAGGAGATGGGGACCGGAGCAACACAAGGGGGCCTAGGGGCACATGGGGACATGGCTGCTGGCCACAAGATGGCAAAATGGAGCAGCGGGTCCCTGCAGCTCACCTGGGATCGCCGCGTTGCAAATGGCGTTATCCCACGGTGTAGCTGCAGACCCAACACAGTGTAGGCCCAAGTAGCCAATCACGGGTGGAGGGAGGTCCGGGAGGGGAAGGGGGAGGCAAAGGAGACGGGGACCGGAGCAACACGAGGGGGCCTGGGGGCACATGGGGACATGGCTGCTGGCCATAAGATGGCAAAGTGGAGCAGAGGGTCCATTAAAGAACTCTGCATTCTGGCCTTTGGAAGATACTGACAGGTCACCATGCAAGAAAGAGAATACTACACAAACGTAGAGCCAACACCAGATTGCTTAACTAAATAAAACATTAGCATTTCATGAAATTTGGCAAACACTCAGAGCAGAGTTAAACCGAAAAGAGTAGACATTTTAGAATTTAACAAAATCTGGGAATATACTTTTTAACAATGTAGTAATGGTAAGATGCGTGGAGCTTGATAAATCCACCTCCCCTCATGGAAGGTGGAATATCAACCCATGGGTGGCTGAAACGCTGCAGACGATAAAAGTGGCTCCGAGACAGGACGCAAAGCACCAGGTGGTAATTGGCATTAGTATGAGAAGCGCACACATTAAATTCATGGCCTCAAATACATCCCGACCAATAAGTCTTAACACTCGACACAAAGCTATAATCCTCATCCCTACAGAGCGGCAAAGGTAATCCGGCCAGGTTGGACTTTTCCTACGTGTGGGAGCTAGTTCAGTGGGGTTCTTGCCTGGATCTACTCTGGAGGCAGAAGAGCACATTCACTTTGAGGAACATACTTTGTGCTCCTGAATGAAGAGCTGTGGGTCTGCATTGCGGCAAAGGAGGGTGGGCTTTGCTGTGCCAGCATCCGCCTTAATCGTCCTAGAAACAAAGAAACCTGCTTGACAAGACAGCATTCATTCCTATAACACCACCGAGCTGTTGGCTGGCATCCAGAAACTAACAGCAATGAAAACATTAAGGCTAGACCCGAAGCAATGAATCTCACAGTGAGGCACGTAGAGGGTACGATCATGCAATTTCAGGTCGCCTTATGTTTGTATCGTAGGAGTGCATACTTTGAAGGAGAGATGCGTTGATTATAGATCAAGGTGCCAAATACTGCATGGAAATAACAGTGGTTTTTAAATCGTCCATCCTCTTGCTCTCTTTGGCTGGGCCTGGAATAGGTGGGCCTAGATGATGTGCTGTGAAGGGCATGGGGCTTAAATGACTAGGGCCTTGGAGTAGATGGAAGAGGGCTTAGGCAGCTTTTCTCCACAATAAAGTCAACATGTGGGTGGCAAGCTTCCCACTGGATGTGAAGAGTGGTGAATTTTTGGGCTTACATTTCTCAGGGGATACGAAGAGTAGGCGGGCTTGTCTTACAAGAATTGTACCTTAAAGAGTAATGGACCTGGGCTGCGACAAGTGGGGGTGCTTCACTTATGCGAAATGAACATGCCAATGAATGCAACGACTAGAATGGGATGGTTTGCCTCAAAGAATTGCGCCACACAGTGGCTACTTGTAGTGATGCTTAAGGAGGCATGTGCCACTCGGGATGTGAAGAGTGGAGGGGCTTGCCTTGGGTCAATATTGCCCTACAGCGAGGGTGTTTAGAATGGCATGCCTTCATTTGGGGGATTTTCAATCTGTGCCTTTTAAGATGCTTTGGATCCCATGATCCCTGAGCACGGACGTTGCGGTTTAGGGTTGATGTGAATTGTAACCAACAACATCTGGCGAGCCAAAGGCTGCAGACACCTGCCTTAAGTGATGAAAAGGCTGCCTGCTATTAAAGTAGTTGTATGCATCAGAATGTATTTAAAACGGTGAAGTACTCATGGGTGGCACTTGAAACAACAGCATTGGTTCTTTGAGAGTTTTACCTTTGGTGGGCTCCAGTGCATCTGGGAAGGCAGGAAGTGAAGGAGGAGCCTGAATCCTCGCTGTCCTTTGTCTGTAGGTGTGCCTGACTGAAACTAGTTCTAACTGGGCAGCTGGCTGTCCTGGAGGACAGACTACCCCCAGGTGATCGACAGCTCCATGGGAATGAATAGGTTCCAGCATATAAGGCGAGGATTTTTGGACTACAGGCAGAGTCGATCACTGGAACAGGGAATCTGAAGCAGAAGACGAGCAGACACGCTAGCAGCACCTTCACGAACCGCTGAAGTACCGGTAAAGCCCTGCAGCTGTGTTGATCCCAGTTTCATCTCGAGAGGGAAGACCAGCCAAGGAAGACTTCCTCCCTTAGGCTGGTTTGACCAACTAGCATAGGGGTGTACAACTAGTTCTGCCAGAGGGCCGAATGTATACCTACGAGCTGTCTACAGGGGGCTGCATTGTTCATGTGGGGTAGCCAGGAGGGGCATGTGGTGAATAAACACCCCCCAGACACTTTTAGTGTGCATGTAGGTGTAACAAACAGGCATTTTGAAGTGTACTTCTTGTCTTTATTGCTATTTGTGCTTTCAATTCTGCATCACATACATTAACCAAAACAGTTTTTCTAGTGTTTATTAGAATACTTCACAGCACTGCTGTTCGTACACATTACCACCAAGTCCGAAGAAAAAAACTAATTTGGCCCTGGGCTTGAACAGGTTATCCATAGTGTGAGAACAAAATCATCCTTGTACCCTCAGCAGCAACAACCTAACAGAGAGCCAGCTGTCCTGCAGGTGATCAAGAGCTGTGCAGATGTGGCTCACGAGTGATCTGCCCACATTAATGACTGTGGCCCTCATTACGACCCTTGCGGAAAGGGGTTTACGCCGGCGTAAACCATGGCGCACCTTTCCGGCTGAGTACGAGTTCCCGTAGCGCCATGGTGATTTTTACGCCTGCTTTTTGCAAGCGGAAAAATCCATGGCGCTACGGGACTTGTTAATTACGCCACCGTAATTTACGGTGGCGTAATTAACGCCTTCCCCACTCCCATTATACCCTATGGGGCAAAAATGGGAATGGGGAAGGGTAAATGGGGATTGGGGACTTACCGCCCCGCCAAGGTCAGAATGGGGCGGTAAGTCCGCCAACCACCATGGCGGAGTTGGCAGCTTAGCGCCATGGACCATGGTGCAAATTGCACCATGGTTCTCCGCCAGGGTCGTAATGAGGGCCTATATGAGGAAGGTTTGCCCCTGGATCTTAGAATGCAACCTCCAACCCTCTGAACTTTACAAAATTGCAGTTTGGGCAGACTGGGAGCCCACCGGCAGCATAGGACACCATCACATTTAAAAAACGAAACAAAAAGAAAAACCTTTAAATTCACATCCTCCACACGCCACCACAAAACGCCTCTGCATTCAGAAGTGCTTCCACAAAAGACTTCAATATCCACTGCCAACATTGCTTTGTCAACAGGCAATACATTATCAATACTAGCATACAAAAAGTGGTGTGCACAGGCCATGGCTAAAAAATATAACCGATATAGTTAGTTTTCTATACTGCTTATTACCACGCTTTACAGCACCGGTGTTGATAAAATTGTGTGCTAAACCCAGAAGAAAAACAGAGTTGTTACTGAGCTTGAATAGGTCTTCCACAGTGTGAGCACAGACACTCCCCGGCACCCTAGCAGCATGCATACGACACAGCAAGCCAGTTGTCCCACAGGTGAACACGAGCTGTATAGACTGCAAGCCTGAGAGGGAAGGGGCGACGATGAGGCTCTGTATTTGGTCCTTCCAGCTCTTGCCATTGAAATGGACCCCATACACTGGGGGGCCCTCTAGGACTTGGCCAAATACATTTTTAAGTGGTCATTAGTTTTTGACCACTGACTGCTTTTCTTTGCTCTGTCGGACAGAGGAGACTAAACAGGTTTGCTGATACTCTGTAGCTACTAACAACCTCTCTCCATTGCTTTATCTAGATATGATTTTTGCCACAGAATGAAGTCCTAAGGTGGTGCTGGTGGCATGCACATATTTTCCAAGGAGGCTTGAGTGTTCACAAACAAATGACTGTCACTTTAAATGTGCATTTGCTGTCCAAGGACAGAGCTCTCCAGAAGGTATCCAATAATCAGACACCTTTAACTTGCTTTCAGCTCTTTGGGGTGAAACTGCAAGTAAAGTTGGAGATTGGATATTTTGGGATTGTGTGCCGCTTTGCCTGTGTGTGGGTAGTTTGAGACTTGTGTAAAGTACTATGCGATTAAAGTACTATGCGATTTAAACATAAAAACAACATTCCCACCCCTAGTTATGCGCTTGCGGCCAACGATGGAGAACAAAGTATTGATTTATGATTTGTAAATATGCAAAAGGTACCAGCAGAGTGAACTTAAATCGATTTTATATAAAATATAATTAAAACTGATTTTCTTTATTAAAAAAAAATTAAAAAATAAACAAATATGCAGATGCTTTGGCACAGTTTCCAAAATACTATTAAAGTAAAAAACATTGGTAAAAATGTATCCACCTGTTAAGAATTCTATAAAAATGGATTAGTAAAAGTATGGTCCAAAATCTAGCCCTCTGACTTGGCCATACACTGTGGCACTCAGTACAGAGCTATATTAATTTACAACCATCCGCCTCACGCCCACCTCCCGTGATGCTCACATAGATGGGAGCATGGCGGCACCGTGCAGCACAATTTGAGCTCCTCTCCCCACGCCCAACCCTCCAGTTCCATCCACATACTTACCTTGGGAGCCAAAGGCTGGTGACGATGGGCAGGTGGGGACAGGCAAGGCCTGTCATGGCGATGGGCAGGTGGGGACAGACAGGGAAATCAGGCCACTGGACAATGCATGCCACGGGGGCAAGGCAGGCCACAAGGGCAAGGCAAGACATGCAAGGGTCTTCCGTTCCATCAACAATAAGTCAGGAATATCCTGTTACCCCAACCCCAGCTGTGGTTTTCACATTGCTGGCCCTCTATTACTGAGCACATGCACTATGCAAATCATTTAACATCTGCCATGTAGAGCATACGCTGCGCCCATAGAGGGCCAGCAATCAGTGGCGTCAATAGAAATCAGCATTAGGGGAGGTAAACCGGGGGCAGAAATACTACAAGGTGGGGGATGACACATCAAATAAGGGTCAAGAGACCAAACTGGTTTAAGTATACGTTCAAATACATCCTAAAAAGTAATCTGCTGTTCAACAGTTGCAAAAATGCATTCTTAACTCAAGCAGACATCACTCCCAGCACAGCTTCAAATAGCAAGTAGTTCTAGTTAGAGGCGGTATTCGGTAGTAGAGACATCAGCTTTAAAGAGAAGTCAGTCAAAAAGAGTCAGATCAACAGAAGAGATATCACTCATACCTCACTTTCAAATGAAAGTCAAAGACAGTCAGTTTAATAGAGGAAATATCACACAGGGGGAAAAGGAGGCAACTGCTCTTTTGGTTCTTTAGCAATGGTTGCAGGAATCTCACTTTACTTCTGTAGAATTGTTTACAGTTTTCAGTTTCTGGCTGTACATCCCAGTGGCAGCTGGTGAATTTGTGTCATTGGACAGGTTTATTTCCCCCAAACATGCCCGGCCTGTGTGATGGAGCGTAGCAATGGAGCCTGAACCAATCAAGAGGTGTTGGGGAGGGCTTCCTCCCAAACCAGCGACATTTCTAAAACACAAGCGTTCACAGAAATACACATATATAAATGAACATACTTTCTGCCCTGGTCCTAAGGTTTCCTCCCAGGGCTCCAGGTCCTGGGGGAGCATGAACAGGAACCAGGAAGCAAAGAGCGCTTCCTGGTTTGTACACATGCGCGCAAGAGCCGGGGCACTGATGATGAAGTTCCCTGCTCCGTTTGTATGTGCGCAGACATGCAAACATGAAGTTCCTCAGCCAGCATCCCCAATGGGCCATCCAAGGCTGGGGGAGCAATACACAGCTGTCTTTGCATAGCTTATGGGATATGCAAAGCTGAAGAACAGAAAGCGTGTTTCCCTTTAACAGTTCAAGCCAGCCAAGGAGTGCTCCCTCAGCCGCATAAAGGATCCGAGTACTCCGTGTTTACACTGGGCTGGTACCTCCATTATGGGTGAGGGTGCCAGTAGGTCATCGCAACCTTGCCCATTATGGATAAGCCGCCACTGGTACACTGTCAAGAAATGTATGCACAGGGTCAGTTTGGCTGGAGATGAAATACTCTTGGCTTTGAAATCATGTACAGGAATATAGAGATTTTCAACACATTAAAGGGACCCATAAACATGTCCTACCATAGAAGGCCAGGGAAGCTCAGCAGGTTGAGTGCCTGTTGGTAAAATGTTATATATATTTAAAACTGGCTGCAAATATGACTTTTTTGCAATTCCTTATAAATAAATACTATAAAAATGTGGCTGGGGATGGGTTAGGCTGGGCGCTTCCTTATAATCAGGGCGAGGGTGTGGGAATGTCTGCCCCCATAGTGAGCATCAAAAGTTGGGACCCATGAACCCACAGTTTAATTTCCTAATACCTACTGTCAGCATAATAACAGTTTTTATTTGTGATTAAGCAATTTGACAAGCAAACAACAGCTTTAGAAATATACCCTCTGAAAAACACAAAGGAAGGGGCACTAAAATCACTGGGTATTTCTGTGAAAGTCTGCCAAAAAAATAAACACATTTTAAAGAAAACGAGCTAATGCAAGTTTAAGAAGCATGTTTCAGTTTGGAAACGTCTTATTTTTTTTCTAGACTAGTCTAAGTTGCACCTTTTGAAAACAATAGTGTACCCAGCATATAGATAGCCTGCTTTTAACAGTGATGTCCCCCACCCCAGTGGTATTCATGGTCCATTAATTCCTGTGTTGTCCCTTTCAGGCCAGAAGAAACACCACCAGTTAAGCAAATATAGCCTGCAAATGAGTGAATGACGGCTGGGCAAAGGAGCTCTTTTAAGGCTCCAGGAAAGATTTGCCAGGGGTGTGGGGGATAGGCTATTAATTAGGGGGGACAAATAGGCCGATGGGGGGAGCGATTGCCCCCCTCTCTGGACGCCTATGCCAGCAAACCAGCTAGAAAGACTTCTTAATGAAGCGCAGCCGGCTTTTTTTCATTGCTTGAAGTGGTCTGCACATCATTATAAAAGTCCTACACACAGGGGGTAGCAAAGCACAATATCGCGGGCTGCATATGGCCCGCAGTCTATTTTGTGCACCCCAGAACTAGCCTTAAGACCCACTTCATTTTGGGCCATCTCTTGACGTCCTTCAACTTTTCCTGCACTGCAGAACACCAATACCCGGTACCTGGACCATTATCGAGTGCATAGACTTCCGAAGATCAAATACGGCTGAAACTTTGCAGACATCCGTGCAGACCTCCAGAGGCAGGAAATCCTCACCAAAAGTCTCCTCACAAGAGTTCAGGACCAGGTAATCGAAGAGAATCCAGTCAGCGATATTTCACCAAGAAAAAGGGCGCCAAAACCACAAAGCCGCTGGGGCGAGCTGAATCCTTTGCTGCCGACCCCTTCTCCAGAGTGCTGCCGAGAAGCCTGTCAGAGGCCCCCCCCCCTTTCGTCACCACGACCAGGGGGCAGGAATCAGGGTCTTTATCGTTGCACCTAGAAGAGGACCAGCTACATTTTCATCTTCACTCTTAAGGTACTGTGGTGCTTAGGTTGTACTTACCCTAGGCCAATTTTGGTGCTCCTTTTCTTGGTGAATGCTGTTCTCTTCAATTGGGAGTTCACCTCAACTCCACTGTACAGGCCTTACAGCCTGTGTGCCATCAGGGAGGCTCCTCTTGAGCTCCTGCATTTTCTCCATGAACCACTGACTGATAAACTAACTTTTCCTCTGAAGATCTTCATCTGAACTGGAACTGTCTATTTCACTTTGGCTGTACTGGTTTCCCAAAGGTCCATCTTGATCCTACTGGCTTTGGCAATGCTGGTTCCTCCATAAACTAATTGTCAATACTTTTATAGTTCAGAAACCGACTTCCTATATCCCTCTGGGAGAGAGTACTTGTTTGCTAGCTGTGTTCTGTCTAACCTTAAACTTTCCTGCCAAACTCAGTTTTGCAAAGGTGATGCATACATGTGCTGTTACTGACCTTAACGGAGGTCACTCTGCGTGCTGGATATGTAAAGCATAGAACAAGTTACTCACCTGCATTATTGTTCCTTCTTTAATTTGATTCCAATTGAATTTTATTGTTAGTTCTGCATTTTAGATTTGCTTGTGTGCCTTGTGTATATTATAAATATATCTAAGTGAGAGGTGGATGTATGGTGGAAGGACTTACCGAAATGGGCGGAGGCTGAAACGGTAGCATGGCAAGATGCGAGTAGCCGGGCTGATTAGAGGGAAGTGGGCACCCGATTGGCCTGGAAAACGCTAACAACAGAATTGTTTGGAGTAATATCAAATTCAACAGACTCCGAAGAGAACGAAACCCGGCCGCATGTGCCAAACATTGAAAGAGATTGACAAATAGGCTCACGGGGGAGGGGGGGATAATGGGAGCAGTGACTATGATAACTTGATGTGTAATTGAACTATTATGATTATGCTGCTTGTTTGGTTTTTGTTATTTTGTTTGCATAAAATCAATAAAAGAAATAAAAAAATATATATATATCTAAGTGAGTGTTTTCTTGGGTCTAGGTATGTACTGATTTCTTTGTACTGCTCTACAGCTCACCTAACTCCCTCCTAAAGGTAAGCCTGCTGCTCAGCCACTCTACCGACTTGTGTAGTACCGACTTATATTAAGCGTTAGATCCCTAATACCAAGAGAGAAGTCTTAGAAGTCTAACCCCAGTTGGACGTCAGAAAAACGTACCTAACAGATGACAGGACACTGAGATCGAGTAAGCAGAGAGTTACAAAACTGCTTGCATAGCAAAAGTAGAAAGCTGGATATAAAGTGTCCTGTAAGACGGAGAAAGCGAGATACAGAGGGTGGGGCGTGATCACAGAGATCGTGGTGGGCCGGTGGTCCCCAGAACTAAGCAAAAACCACTGAGTGGTTGAATCCGCATAACGTCCCGACACCTGAAGAGCCAAACAAATGTCCAAAAGGAGGATGAAAAGTACAGGACACAAGCAGTAAAAAGCCGAGCAGGCTTAGAAGAGAACCAACCCCGAGCAAAGAGGCCCCAGTGACGTTATCCCTGAGAATGCCAGATTATGGGATACCCGGGAGGCAGCCGGGGAAATCTGTCTGGGACTAAGAATACTTGTCCCAGTCAAGGCAATGAAAGTATAAGTTTGAAAGTAAAACAACTGAAAGAGGATCGTCATGGAAATATTCATACTCTTCCCAGTCATGTTAATGAAATCATAAAGTGGAAGGCAAGAGAATCAAATGCGGGTTGTTATGGGACTACTCGTACTCGTCCCAGCCAAGTTAAAGAAAGCAGAATATTTACAGCAAGAGAACCGAATAACATAAAAATCAAGATGGAAAATACAGATACAAGAGACATGCCTGGAGAGCAAGGCGGAGTGACACACATGTCCAACAACCGACTTACAAAGAGAAAGAATATTGTGGATTAAGTAGAAGGGAAGAGTACCTCCACGAGAGAGAATATTAAAGGATGGGTATCACTACCTAGGGAAAGGGGAAGAATAACCCTTTATTGCAGAAGAAAGAAGTAGCTAAGCAAACAAAGCGTTAACAAGGAACAGGATACTAGTATAGGGTCAAGGGCCTGGGGGTTGAGAAGAAACCAAACTATAATAAAATCCTGAAAGAGCTACACATGTGAAGATGTCCATAAGAGACTATTAAAAAAATAAATCACCTATTATGTGTAGATAAGAAGTGTTAGTTTGTGAGAAGCAAAGTTCAGGAGAAGGGAGTAATTCTCCTGAAGTGTTAGAGTAGTGGTAGGGTCAGATGGGGTTAGTTTGAACTAGAGGACTGATTCTTTGGGACATTCACAGACTACTGACGAGCACCTTAGTGAGTTAGTTAGGTAGGCAACACCCCATAGTAATAGGGAAAGTTAAGCCATTATTCTTATTCTTTAATAAAAGCAACTGTGAAAATGTCCCCAGAGAGTTTGCATCCTCCTCCTGACCCGCCACACTAGTAATTTCAGAATGAATTCGACACTCTGCAACAACCTTTACAAAGTAGCAAAAACTGTCTAATGACTGAAAACCTGACGTTGTTCAGCTCTTCCTTCGATTGCTGAAAGAAAATACAGGGCTACATTGTATGACTGCACTAACAGACACTAAGAGAAATTGACATCTTTGCCAATCTCTCTCTCTCTGAAAGAGATGGATAGATGGAAAGATCAGTTTCAGTTACTATGTCTGCTGTGTACTGCAGTGATGCAATATCGCCCTGTGCTTACTTTGACAAGATGAGGCGTCAGCTGACCAATGTCGTCTTCCAGTCATCATCAATCTATTTTTGTTACTTTGTAAAAGTTACTGCAGAGCAGCAAAGAGAAGATGACTGTCCACTGCTCACATCAGGGGTAAATTCGAGTGTTCATTTTTGGGGTTGATGGAGATTGTTGTTCAAGCCCCAACCTTGATTATTTCGACGTTTCGTATCAAATCTGAAGCATGCAGACATTCCTTTAAAAAGAGAAGATTCGCTCGAGGTACTTTGCCCTGCAGCTGTGGCTGTATAAGACCCGAGCTGCAGGAAAACAACCGCCACAGAGGAAGCAGACGCAGGAGAGCGCCAAGTCTTAAAAATAGAAACTCGTGGCATTTTTATACGGATATGGAATGCTGACTCATTTGCATCACTGAGAATGACAAAGTGCAGAGATAAGCTGAAAAAAATGAGAGCGACCTTCCGTTCCTTAGGATATTTTCATTGAGTTTGCACGCTACACCGACCTGCAGTTCCGTAAGATATTTTTATTGAGTTTACACGCTACAATCCTAAATATAATTGACAGAGCAGGTGGTCATGGAATCATAGCATTGATCTTTAAGGCTGTGCTACTTCAGGATTTTCCGACGACACATCAAAGTTCTCTTAAGGCACCAAGAGTTCCGAAAGATATAGTGGTTTTGTCATTTCAGCAACAGTTCATGTCCCTGCACATGTGAGAATAGTAGTCCCAATAATTCCTAAAGGGGTTTGTGTTCTTACTGTATACAATAAAAGCAGCTTTTGGCCTCACAATATACACTGAAATGTGGCAGCTATCAAAAGTTGTGGGGTAAACTAGTCAAATGCCTTTGGAGGGATCGAAATAAGGATAAGCAGCGCCTGACTGATCGGCATCACATAGCAAGCAGGAGCTACCTCTGAGGAACTAGGAGTTATAACACAGCGTTCCACATATGTAACTCCCAGATAAGATGAAAACGACATGTCAATTATATATGGCAAGTTATGCTTTAAATGTATTCTAGATGTGTCCTAATGCTCATTTATACACATTTCCAAACACACCGTTAATGTCACATAAGTAAGCTTGAACAGTACCAGATGGCCTGGAAAGCCAAAGGTAGCTCCTGGTGTCACGCAAACCAGGCCATTCTAGGTTATAACCAGGAGCTAAATAGCTCCCACCAGAGGCTTTGCTCGCGGGTGGGGGGCTGAGGGGGCTATAGCCCCAGGTCTTTTGTTTGTAGCCCCGGATAGAAGCGCAGGAGCTAAAACCAAAAGACTAGCTAGCCCAGAGTCTCGACAGTCCCGACATTAGTGTAGCCCCGGATCTTTTCCAGACCTAGCAACACCCCTGGCTCCCACCCCCTGGCAATTTTGTACCCTGCTTTATTTAAGAAATAAATCGCAATGGTCATGGGCATTAACCGGGCCAAGTAATTCTCAGGTCAGTTAGCAAGGGCATTAAGTTATCCAACCCCTCAGCCCAGAAAGGTTTATTGACATCAGCATCCCAGCATGTTTACCAGGATGCTAATTGTTTTTTAAGTTGTCAAATGGCACAGTTGCCGTTTCTCAACTTACAAAAACAAAAAGGTGTCCGGCATGGATTATGTAAACGTAGTCCCATCTCCCTTTCCATGGCAGCCATTGATGTGTCAATTGTCACAGAAACACTGTTTCTGGCACCGGCGAGGCACCTGGCAGCGCAAAGTAAATGGGGGTGGGGTGGGGGTGTGATGGATGTTGAAATTGGGGTCGGGAAGGTTGAGGAGGAAGGCGGGGGAAGGGGAGTGCAGGTTCAGTAGCGCCCTTACCTTTATTCTCGATGGGAAGATGGTGGCCTCCCGCTTCCGAGAAGGCTCGCATTCTGAGCCTGCTGAATGGCTGAGAGGTAACCACAACCCCTCCCATTTCCCAGAATCTCCCCTACCCAGTGCAAATACTTTTTTATTACACTTAAGACCCAAGTATCCATGCTGCTGAGTGCCGGCAAACGCTTGTAATAGAGTTTGCAACATAAAGGCTAAAACAAAATGGTTACCCTCTGGACATGCACAGATGAATAATCTTTACTAAGGAAAAATAAAATGTTTTAAAAACTAACCAGTGTGTGCCGTGGGACTAACCTATTGGCTCTGAGGCACGGTCTTGGATGCAGGTGCACAGCTGTGTCTTCAAGGCACCTCTCCTGTAGAGAGACCAGCATAATTGCTGCTTTGGTTTCAACAAAAACTACTGCAAACACTTTTGCAAACACAGTTTTCTGCACTGAAATGAACCAGGGAGACGCGGTCTACAGCGTCTCAGAAAAATGCCTTGAACTTGATAGTTCACTGTGGAAAAGAATTCACATGTTATAAGAGTTATAAGAGTTTTAATCAAGCGCACCTTTGACCCGTCAATGTGCAACTAGAGATGAAGAGTTGGTCTACAGCTTTAAATCAGAATGAAAAGAAAGCTTTTTAGATGTTTTCTGAACACTTCACTACGCAAGGGTGGTGGTATGGCGTTACATATCGCAGTTGCGTGTACTGTAATAAAGGTGCCGATTAAGCGCCAGACAGGGGGCGCTCCTACCAACTGAGGCAATAACTGGGATGGGCAGAGGCACCTCATAGGGGGGGGGGGGGATATGAGAGAACTCTAGAAGCTGTAGTTCGCTCTCTCTCTCTGAGTTGCTGACACAGCATAAGGGGACATGGCCGAGGCCGGCGAACCAGGCTAACGCGAGCTAGGGAAGTTGATCCAATTTATACACACAACACCATGATTGTTTCACATAGCCCATTAACTAGCAGTCCTGGAACCGGGAGGTGGACTGGAGCCGCATGCCTCGAAAAAACAATCGGACGGTTAATTCTGACATCCCTCAGAAGTAACTAGCCCTTGCAGAGAACATCACAAAGCTTATGAAGGACCCTATCTTGCAGGTGTCGTGTGAATGTCCCCCTTCCCACCAGTTCAAGGGGTCTTGCGTTTTGTCCGCTGTGGTGCTGACCAATGGCAGGCCAATAAAGAACTGGAGCTCATCAGAAATGTTTTCACTAATTGCAACTGTTTGTGGAAGGAGTTGGAAAGCAACGTGGTGCCACATGGGGAGGAAATGAACTAAGTGAGGGCAGATCCATTTGCTCCAATCACATTTGATGAACGTATATTTAGCAATAAGGGAATTACGTATCATTACCAATAGTGTTTGTGAGAAGAACACAAACAAGAAGCTTGTAGTGCAACCATTTCTAACATTGTATTATGGGTATAAAAATGATGTTCACTGTATGCCAGTCAGTTCTGATCCACTGTTCCGTTTGATTTGCGCTCGCCCAGCAGTAATAAACAGGGTAATTTCTTGACCGATGTGTGCTCCTATTTTTTGGACTACCTGTGGTAATTATTTATTATAAGATTGGGAGGAACCTTGGTACAGAACTATAAAGGAACAGCCACCTTTGCTCCCCTTTTGAGAGGGTGGAATGATGAACGGATTGGCCTGGATAATTCTGAGATAATTAGAAGTACAAAGTATAGGTTTACTGGAAGAAAAAGAGTGCAATTGAGCCAGTCAAGGCTTTTGAATAATATGCACAAGCTCTTGAAGACGCTGCATTTCTTCATTGGGAGCCAGTGCAGGGTTCTCAAGGCTGGGGTGACATGATCAAACTTGCTCAGCTTCAGTAACCTTCTGGTGGTGGCATTCTGAATCCTTTGAAGAGTTCTAGTAAGATCCAGATACATACTATTATTGAAGTCTATTCTAGACAGGAAAGCCAAATCAGCAAAGGTCCCAAAGAGTTCCACCCTTCGATTAATCTGCCATTTTCAAGAAAGCAGGGACAGCTCAACAGAGTCCATTTCACGTTGAAAAGCACAGACTCTGAAGCATCACCTCTTCACTTCAACAGGAAGTGAGGCATCTTGCAGACAGTCCGCATTGGAGCAGGTGCAAAGAGGGCCCTCATGCTTTGACGAGGCTGCAGGACCCAACAACTACTTTCATAATGCTAACTTTAATCTCCAATTTGTTTTCACTATAACCACATTAGTCTCGCTCATGCAGTCACTGCCGTAAAAGACTTAATCTTGGGGTGTCAATCACACACAGGCCTGCGCTTTCCATCCATGGACAGCCGTGCGTTCCGTATCGCCATTCACCATGATATCAGATGAACCCTCTGCAGGGACTGTGCTTCCCCATGTATACACCTCCGACTGAGCCTCATCTGGGATTCCCATCTATGCCACCTCACCAGTACATTATGAGGTATGCATTCCATACTGAGTGCTGTTTGTCACCAGTCATATGCTGATTGTGGCAGGTCCGACATAGTTGCAAACATGAGCTTTTATCCGTCTCCAGATATCAGTTTATATTTAAGAAAATGAGACACGTCTTGTCCCTAATCCTAAGGCAATTGTTTCCTTAGTCTACAAAATAAAATAAACGGTGCTCGTCAGGTTGTTTTACAATACAAAACCGTCCTCTGTCCTACTCCGACCTATAGTCTGCCCCTCCCACTAATACTGAAGCCCCAACATAAGACTGACCAACAAGGTCTGAAAGGGATCCTCCTCTAGGTTTGGAAATGGGGGCTGATTTCTGACCCCTCCACCCAAATGTTCCATTCTTAGGCTACGTGCCCGATTCTGCAGTTCGCAGCCTCTCTATAGTTTTCCAGGTGGTGATTAATTCTGCCCCCAACCAAATGTTTATCTTGGACCCTTTGGTTTATCACCCCTCCTTTGGGTATCTTGAATCTCAGCCGTGCTTAGGCGTTTTGGGTTTTCAGACCTGCTTGGACACTTGGGTTTCTCACCCCTTCTTGGGATACACTGAATCTCACCCCTGCGTCGGATATCGCTGGGCCTTGCCACCACACTCTCCCGATTCATTCCACGTACGTTGCTCTCAGGGATTCTGCTAGTCAGAGTGAGGCGGCTTCTCTGGCGGAAGTGGAAGCGCGACTCTGGCTGCTCTGTGGTTCTCTGTCCCATTCTGTGCATCGGTTCTTCCCATCTGGGCTGACAGGACCTCAGCAGCAGTTATAGAAGCTGCTGGTTGACTGCATCTAGGACGGTTACTTCTCAGGCTTCTTTGGCAGCAGAGAGCTTCTCTGGCTCCGGTCATTGCTCATCGCTGCGTTCCATGGACTTACTTCTTCCTCAGCCCGCAACACTGACTGGATGGTGCTGCTCCTGGACTCCGCCTTTGAAGGGGAAGATCAATCCTTTGTGCTAAGTGCGCCTCGCTTTCCGGTTTGTTCTTCCCTTCTGTGTCAATCCCCCCGGGCCTTTATCTTTCTCCCCAATTTGAGAGGGAATAGTCTACTGGTCCCTCCATCATGGCAACATAATCTAGTCAGAAACCACACCAGCCATTTTAAAGGGGCCCCTGTTTAACTCCCACATAACCAACAAACAGTGGGGATTCTCTGTGTAAGGGAGGTGGATTACTTATCTGATTTGGGGGGTCCCTCCCAGTGGTATCGCTCTAGCCTGGTCCCCTGAGGGTTATTAAGCATAGCAGGCTCACATTCCTAGTTCCAAAGGTGGTGGCACCCCCGTGGGGAGAAGGGAAGAATTCCACCATCCAGCAGCCTCTGGCCCCTAATCCACCAAACCCCACTCTGTTTAGTGTTGCTAGCATTGTCCTCTGGAGAAATGTGTATACACCAGTGGTCGAAATGAGCGGGAGGGAGCGGCCCTCCTCTACTTTTTTTTAAATTAGGTTTTACAGCTCCTATACTTTTAATTTAAAAATAAACCGTTCCAGAACGGGTTCATTTTAAAATAACAGTGTAGGAAGAAGTTAAAACTTGCACTTTCTGTGGACTGCACTGAACATTCCCTTAAACAGCAGGCAAAGGTGTTTGGAGGTTTGTATTGTGTGTGGGAGGGGGCAGGGCAATGGGGTTTGTGGGGAGCGGGGCAGGCTAGCAGGGTACATAGTTCCACTACTTCTCTTCTTACACTTAGACCACTGGTATACACGCTGTGATGAGTCCTTTTTCTGGTGCAGGGGAATGACCAGGTGAATGCCACCATACGTCTGGATGTCAGGCATGGGCAGGGGGTGGTATCGGGAGGTTTCCAGAGACACCACATCTTGGTCCCCACCACATAGCTGGTGACAGTCGCTGTGCTGCCCTCAGGCCAACCCTGGAAAGTCAGGCTGTTCCCCCACTCCCTGGGTCCAGTAGAGCATTCCAGTCATGACAGGTATGTCCCTACCCAAACCCCTTGGGAGACCCTGCAGAGTACCCTTAGTGCACTGTGGTGAACCAGAAGCAGGACGCAGACTAAGATGTGCTTTGTAAACAATTTAAATGAAAAAAAATGCCTATCTAGCACTCCTCGACGAGGGAAGTTTCCTGAATAGATAAGGGTGTTCGTCAAAGTCCAAAAGAAATAGCCCTTAGTCATAATCCTATTAGCAAACTGGACATAACACTTAGGAAAACATTACAACAACAAAAAGGAGGCCTGATCAATAGCCTCTGTCCTTGGCTTCTGCCTGGCCCAAGCACTTGGATGACAAACCTTACTTACATACTAACGACTAACTCCATCAGAAACTAACAAAGTAGCCCTCATCAATGCCTCTAAGATCTACAAAAATGAAATACAGAGTGCCAAAAAAGAGAACTTTAACAAAAGAATACTACAGGCTAAATCTGGAACCAAAGAGCTATTTCTTATACTAAAGGAACTGGAAAAACCTATCCCTGCTCCAGACAACTGTGACAAAAATAAAACGTGGTGTTCTAACATCCAGAAAGCTCTAAACAACAAAATTGCCACACTCCAAATCAAAATTGAGAAAAAGAAACAAAATATACCCCCTTTAACCAATCAAAGTGGTAAACCACCTTCCTCTACCAAACCAGAACCATCCTAGAGATTGAAGAAAATACTTTCACTCAAACCAACCAACTGTCGAGGCGACATATGCCCAGCCCAACTGATAAAAGACTCGGCCAGAGACCTATCCCCATTCATCTCCAAACGTATTAATGCTTCCTTTGCATCAGGCACTATACCAGACAATCTTAAACAATCATGGGTCCTCCCCCTCCTTAAAAAGCAAACCTTGGACCCCGCCATCCCGACTAACTACAGGCCAATCACTACGGTACCATTTCTGCTAAAAATCCTAGACAGAGTGGCCTACCTACAGATCCAAAAATATTTGGAGATGCACCAACTATTAGGTATCAGACAGTCAGGCTTCAGGCCTCAACATGGTACTGAAACTGTGCTTATCGATCTCAAAACCCAAGTCGATGAGCTGAGAGATCTTGTAAAAACTGCCCTACTCTTCCTACTTGACCAATCAGCGGCATTTGACTTGGTGGATCATGATGTGCTCTGTACCCATTTAGGAACCGCGGCCCACTTCTCCACACATGCCATTGCATGGATCAGGTCGTTCCTAAGCGGCAGAACAATGAGGGTTTTCTCCACCTCCGCAGCGGCTGACCCAGTATCTATCACATGTGGCGTCCCCCAGGGATCCTGTTTCTCTCCGACTATGTATAACATCTTCACGAAGCCCCTGTTCGATGATCTGGACCTTCTGGGTGTCACCTACACAAACTATGCAGATGACACTCAGATTCTCATCCCACTTTCGGGGGATTATGAACAGGATTTGGCCTTGGTGAACAGAATATACCTCATCATCCAGGCCTGGATGGCCCGTCCTGGTCTATGACTGAATGATGACAAAATGGAACGCATCATACTGGGGAACACACAAAATATCAAAAGACTGAACGATGACTACTCATCTGTCATAGATCACAACACCATTAAAGTAGCGAAAGAAGTAAAAACACTAGGTTTTTACCTAGACTCTTGCCTCTCCCTAACAAAGCAGGTGAATGCGATGGCCTCTAGCACTGCTTACACCTGTAAGCTGATTAGAGCAGCTAAACCATATCTATCCACCGCCAGCTGCCTCACCCTATCAAGAGACCTGGTATTATCCAAATTGGACTATTGCAATGCACTATACATAGGGTCCAATAAACACATGCTGCAAAAAATCCAAACCCTGCAGAACAATGACCTTAGAGCCGCCCTAGGAATCCCAAGAAGAAAGCATATCTCAGACGTCAGAAGACAATCTAACTGGCTATCCACACCTGACAAAATTAAAATCAAAACAGCATCACTGACTTTCAAAAGTATTAATGACCTAGCCCCCAAATACCTAACAGAAAGATTCAAAAGGTGAACTTCTAACAGACCTACCAGACAAGCCTACACCAACCAACTAGCTGTGTCCCCATTTAAGTTGAGCACAGCCATAGGCACCAGCTTCCCTGTCCAAGCAGCCCAGCTATGGAACTCCCTCCCATCATCCTTAAGTTCTGACCAATCTTATCCACATTTCAGACTTAATTACATTAAATGGCTCAAAGAAAATGACCTATAACCGACTACACTAGGACTAGCCACGTCTGACCCACCTGTTAATCTGCAGCTGAACGCACACCTCCTTGTTCATCACCCCCGCTTAATCCACCTTGCTCCTTGACATTCTACGTATACTGTGTATACACCCCTGTGTACAATCACCTGTGCATGTAACCATGTATATCGTCATCATTTACTGCCAATGCACCCTGTAACCTTCCTGAAATGTGTAACTGTAACATGTAAGCTTAAAGTATTCTTGAACACGTGCTCAGATACCCTCAGGTCTGGCGTGCGCTATAAATAAACATACTTTTTCCTCTTTCCATGAAGAACAGGTTTTCTCAATACAATCCCACAATTTCCGACTTGGTACTTGACAATGTTCTTGTTTCGTACTGAAGGATTGGAACCCTCCAGGTTTTCCCTCTCCTTCGTGTTCTATTTTGTGGTTCGTGGGCTTCACAAAGGCCCCTGGACCTCTGATAAGCTTGCTTGAGCTCGACTTTGGTAGGGCGTCCGCCTGCTCGGGTTTATCAGGCTTCTCTAATCCTTGTGGCTTTCCCAGACTCGGCTAGTAATGTATCTCGGTTTCTCAGTGCTCTCCAAAGCCCTCGGACCCTCCGATAGGCTTGCTGCATCTAGATTTAGGTAGGGTGTCTGTCCACTTGGTTTTATCAGACTCCTGTAGCCTTTGTGGATTTCCCAACCTCTACTAACACTGTTCGCCCCTCTCAGCGGCGTTACCCCTTCGGGAGAGGTCGCTTCCCTTTCGATGCTTTGCAGCAAATGCACTTCTCGTGTGGATCTCAGAGATCTAGTATCTCTGCTGCAGTGTGGTCTCGGCGTCAGTTTAAGGGCCTCAGGCCCACCACAGCTTCCGTGTGGTCACTCCACACCAGGTGTGACAGTCTTATTACCGTCTCAGTCTCTTTCTCGATCTTGGCTTCTTTGCCAGCAGGACGCCAGCCTCCGGGCGTCTTGCTAGTGGTTTGTTCACGCAACTGCTGGCTCTGCACCAAGCGTGGCTCCCCCCCTCCAGTACGTCTTCCCGTCAGAGGCTCCGCTCTGCATAGGATTCACTCTCCTCCATTTAAGGTTCCTCCTGGTTTTATGTATGTCGCCACAAACAAAAGGGGTGGGTCGTTCTTTGACTTTGGTGTTCAGGCAGAATCCAGCATTACTCGAAGACAAGCAGACTGAAGAAATTTCACTATTTAGTGAATCTAAAACAGGGCTAACAACCGTCTTCCAGATTCCTATGTAGGTGTATAATGTGTTCTGGACAAGGAGTTACTTGAAGGAATCTGAGTCCTTGTCCCCAAGAGGGGAGTCCCTCCCACTGAGGCCCCACTTGTACAGATCCATAGGGAGTGTCTCGCTGAGCGGGCTCACCTCCCTAGCCTCAAAGGGGGTGCCCTCTGGGGGGGAAGATACAAATAGTTCAGATTCATCACGGCACCGCCTCCGCTACCGAGGGGTTATTTATAATACTGGAGAGAAAAAAAAGCTTGCTCTTGAGAGAAGGCACCTACAGGAGACCGGGGGCGGTGGGGAGAGAAGACCAGGAGACAGTTTAGAATGGCGGGAGAGATCAGGAGTGCGCAGGCAGGTAGAGACAGGGGAGAGTGCGCCTAGAACAAGAGATGTTGTGTGAAGAGACACACAGGAGTGTGGAGAAGAGAGGTGAGAGAGGAAAAGGTTGATATGGCCATCGGAAGGAAAAGGACAACAGGACCATCAGACCACCCTGCTAAGTCACTAAGGAAGTTCATGAGGGAGTCAGAGATAAAGTCACAGCCCTTAAGCCTTTCCTACGACAGGAATAGATCGGACATTAGGGGTACTTGGGAACAGTGAATTGCTACTGCAATAAGAACTTTTGGGAGTGGGGAGAAGGGAAGCCCACTCAAAGGCTGATGGAAAGGTGTAGAGGGATCCCAGCTAGACGGAGTTGCAGGTGCCTGTTTTTAGAACACAATGTTCATAGTAAAAACAGAAATCTTATTTGTTTTGTACATTTCTAAAAAAACATTTTATTAGTTTGATGCAGTTTACAACAAAACATTTCATACACATTTTTCACAAACCCAGTGAAACAGTCAGGGAAACCAAAGAGGTCAGTACAGCAGAAATAGCTCCTGGGAGGATCAGTGGACAAAGTAAAAACCAAACTGGTGGGTGGCCCATTTATAGACTTGGTCCACTCCCTTTAAACCAAAACAGCCACTGATGCAGAGGACAGTCAACTATAGCCTTCACCTAATTACCAATCACAGATGCAGGAGAGAGCCCACTATAAAAACACTCCACTTCAGTCAAGCAGTGTGGGTTGTAGGAGCTGGAAACTAGAGATGGAGGAGAGTGGGGTAGCAACAGTGAAAGAGTCAGTGGTAGCTTAAAGGGTCAAATAGGAGTCAATGAGGTTAAGGATGCTGTGATATCAAGAGAAGATTGAGGTTATGTCAATAAAGGGAGTGGAAAAAGATGGTAACATCAGGAGAAAGATGGGACCAGGATAGTAGCGGGCAGCAGGTGGCCTGGAGCAGGGGAGGTGACGAGACCAAAGGAAGAGGTGACAACATCAGACTTGTAGCAACAAAGAGGAGTTAACATGCCAATGTAATTGTGTAATAACTGCATTTTTGTATTTTTTTATCGTAACTCACCTGCTCAGTATGTAATTATCGTTTTCTAAATGTACTTGTAACCAAGAGACCACCTGGTCGCCTTTTAACCACTTAATCAAAATTGCATACAAAATCTCATTTAACAGCGCCTCGATGCCTCTGGACTGCAAGTGCGCTATATAAATGCAAATAAATAAAACATAAGTGGGAGAGGCAGAGAGCCGAGAGACTGGGGAGAGAATACCACAATGAGGAAGCAGTGGTATTAAAAGTGGTAGGTGGTGGTAAGTGGAGTAACGGAGGAAAGGAATGAGGAGGGCAGGAAAGAGGGGGTGCGAAAGAGCAAGCAAGCAAAACAACCAGCTAGTAGAGCAGACTTTTCCGGAGGGCCCTCTTGGCTGTACGCCGGACCAGACAATGGGAGGAGGTACGAGCTGGAGGCATGGAGTATATTTGTAGCTCAGAAATGCAGGAAAAAGAAAACCTAGAAGCCCAGAGAGACTCCAGGGACGTGCTCTAGCTCTCCCTGCTATCCACATCCACTAACTTGCATGCTAACAAGACAATATATTAGTGATGTGTGCGGTGCAGGACAGGGAAAGCCTGCATCTAAGATCAGAGCAACAACGGCTCAGGTGGCACTAAAGCCCACAAAACTCCAGGGGGAGAGGCAACAACTCTTGAATGGAGGCACATGTTCTAAGGCTGAGAGGGCCTTGTTACCCACATGCTGTGGAAGAGACATTAGCAAAGCAGAGGTTCATTAGGAGGAAAGGACCCGAGCATGATATGATTAGTCATTTATAACGCGCCTCTACACAAGTGTTTCTAGGCGCAAGAAGACAAGGAAGGAGAAGGCAAAGGGTAACAAATCAAACGATTTTACTAGGCATGTGTCATTCAGATTGTGCAAGTGCAAGCGGAAGGGAGAGAAGTGCCAGGGGGAGGGAATACGAGGTTGCAATAAGCAAAGCTCAAGTAAATGCCGCCGGAGTGGCCGGTTCTAAGACAGTGCAAGGAGTCAGGGGACTGTAGGGCTTTTACAGTCCCTAGTGCACAGTAGGCCCGGATGCAGTGCATGAGGCTAATGGCCGTGGAGGAGCTTGGTCCCCATAGGGTTCAGATGGAGGTCAGGTAACCAGTGACAATAACATCAGCAGGGGAGAAAGAGCAAAAGCAGAAACGAAAAGGAAGGTCTTGAGTTTTTTCTAGAGCCTGAGCGGGTCCTGCTCAAGTTTGAGAGAGACAGGGAGGCTGTTCCGGTGGGAGGCCCCACCCGAGGACCGAGATCTACCCCCTACTCTCCGCCTGGAGAACCGTCTGACCCTCAGAGTTGGAGGTGGATGAGCGGAGAGCTCGAGAAGGAAAGTGCTTAGGAAGAGAGTTGGATGTAGTGTGGTCCCCGGAACCAGAAGGCCTTGTGGACAATGCAGAGGTTCTTGAACTTGATCCTCGCAGCCACCAGGAGCCAGTGGAGAGATTTCAGGGCTGGAGACATACAATCGCTGGGCTTGAGACCAAAGGCAAGTCTTGCAGTCCTGCTCTGGATTAGTTGCAGAGGGCGAAGATTAGGCAGATTTAGAAAGAGGCTGTTGCAGTAGTCCAGTCTAGAGAGAACCAGGGCTTTAGAGACACTGATCTTCTGGGGGAAGTGAGAAAAAGGAAGAATACCTCAGAGGAGGTGCAGCTGGTAGTTGGACTTCTTAGATATGTTTGTGATGTGAGGAGAGGGTGGAGTCGAATATAACATCAAGATTTTTTGTCTCGCAAGAAGGCACCGGTAGAGGGGCCCAAGGAAGGCGGCCAGAGTGAAATAGGGAAAGCCGAAGTCCCAATGAGAAGGATGGATCTTGTTATAATGTAGAGTGTTGTTTCTGTGTAGATAGTTCCAAGTTGGAGTGTTCTTCCTGTGTGATTCTGGAACTTGGACCAGAGCCACGTAGGAAGAAGACAGTTGATGGAGAAGGTTGGCTGTGGGGGACTTCCTTATCAAATAAACCCGAATTAACGATATTGTCATAAATCACCAAAGTATCAACTGAAAAGGATACAGTAACCAAAAAGGATACAATTTGGTAGGGCTTTTCCGGATCCTATCTTCACACAACTTGATTGTAGGCAGGTCAAATTAGACCTTCCAAATGATACAACTCTCTGACTGAATAAAACAGGCAGAGTGATGGATCACTGGAAAGGGCGTGGGAATTGTACAGGAAGTATGCCTAGAATAGATAAGTATCATAAGACACTGTCCCAAGTTAAATACTAAGAAACACAGAATTGGGATTAATTCAGACACTGACCTTAAGGCTAAACTGAAGAATTCCAGGACAGTTTCTTGAAGAGTCCCAAGAGTTGAACAAACAACAAAGGAAGGGAAGATTAGTAAGGGAGACTTATCCCGAACGGCACGAGGCTCTCGCTAGATACCGGGTTGGTGCACCACAGGATAGCGTCCAATGTACTGTGCACATTTACCTTCCAATAGTTCATGAAATACTTCCTTTCCCACAAAGAACAAAATAAGAATCTCACCTGTTGACTGTCACAGGTACCAAAAGTTCGAAGTAGTTCAGAAAAACACGTGCAGGATTGCACGCGACAGCATACATGCAGCCAAGCCAGCCGCGCTTGTAGACAGCGTTTCTGCGTGAAGAATTAGACACGCGAACAGGATTCACGCAGCTCAGGACAGCCGCGCTTGCAGACAGCGTCCGTGTGGAGATTTGGCACGCAAACTGGATTCACGCAGCTCAGGACAGCCGCGCTAGTAGACAGCGTCCGCGTGGAGATTTGGCACGCGAACGGATTCACGCAGCTCAGGACAGCCGCGCTTGCAGACAGCGTCCGCGTGGAGATTTGGCACGCGAACAGGCTTCACGCAGCTCAGGACAGCCGCGCTTGCAGACAGCGTCCGCGTGGAGATTTGGCACGCAAACAGGATTCACGCAGCTCAGGGCAGCCGCGCTTGCAGACAACGTCCGCGTGGAGATTTGGCACGCAAACAGGACTCACGCAGCTCAGGGCAGCCGCGCTTGCAGACAGCGTCCGCGTGGAGATTTGGCACGCAAACAGGCTTCACGCAGCTCAGGACAGCCGCGCTTGCAGACAGCGTCCGCGTGGAGATTTGGCACGCGAGCAGGATTCACGCAGCTCAGGACAACCGCGCTTGCAGACAGCGTCCGCGTGGAGATTTGGCACGCGAACAGGATTCACGCAGCTCAGGACAGCCGCACTTGCAGACAGCGTCCGCGTGGAGATTTGGCACGCGAACAGGATTCACGCAGCTCAGGACAGCCGCGCTTGCAGACAGCATCCGCGTGGAGATTGGCACGCGAACAGGATTCACGCAGCTCAGGACAGCCGCGCTTGCTGAAAGCATCCGCGTGGAGATTGGCACGCGAACAGGATACACGCAACCCAGGAATTAGCGTGTGGAGGAAAATAAGCTCAAATTAGGCCAAAGAAGTTTGCTGAAAGGAATGCGAGAACGCAGGTCCGGAGTTCAGCTACAAACGCCAAAATTGACTTAATCAGAAGCAGCGAATGGAGTTTCCACCTGCTTATGTACGCACTGCCGTGATTCACGTGACGGACCTAAGTCACGTGAAAATTAACGACGTGAAAAATGCAGACGTCGTTTTCCGGGCAATGTATCGAACAACCTCCATTTTGAGTAAAAAGGTCTACTGGTTCTATGGGCGTAACTCATCTTGTATGGAGAAGTTGTTCCTGGTCCAGAGCTATGTCCGGCAGGCATGACAGATATAAACTGTGTGGATTATTATTGCATCGCAATACAACAAGTGGCGACGAGGAGATGTCTGTGGAGGGAGGAAATCCCCGGATGTGTGTTAGTACAGGCATCAGTTCAACAGTTACAGGTAAGTAACTTGTTCCTTCTCCAGCATGGGGTCTGGCATGGATTCACATGCTCATCAATATAAGAATACATAGCAGTAAAGACATGCACAACCATGGGAGGTGGCAACAGGCTCAACATTAAGCAATACAAAAAAACTCAACATTAAGCATCTCTTAACTCCTCACCAGGCTCACCTTAAGCGAACAGGTTGCGCAGCACTGCTTGGCCGTCCCTGGACTCCTCCCTGGAGTCCCGGTCAACGCAGTAGAATCTTGTGAAGGTGTGTGTCGATCTCCACGTAGCAGCCCAGCAGATGTCCAGCAGGGGCACACCAGACAGGAACGCTGTGGTAGCAGCGATCGCTCTGGTCGAATGGGCTCTTGGACGGCCGGGCAGCGGTCGGTTTGCCAACCGGTAACAGTGCATGATGCAGTCAGAGAGCCATCTGGAAATGGAAGCCTTCGAGACAGCCTTCCCTTAATTCACAGGTCCAAAGTTCACAAACAGCTGTGATGTCTTCCGAAAATTCTTCGTGCGGTCCACGTAGAACTTCAGCGCTCTAGCCACATCCAGCGAGTGCAAAGTCCTCTCGGCCGTAGACGAAGGGAAGAAAACTGGCAACACCAAGGGCTCGTTGAGGTGCGCGTCCTCAGCACCACCCTCGTGTCGTGAAAAGTCAAGTATGGAGGCTTGCAAGATAGGGCCTGTATCTCTCCCACTCGTCGTGCGGAGGTGATGGCCACGAGAAATGCTGTCTTCCACGACAGGAACTTCAATGGCGCCGAATGCATAGGCTCGAATGGGGCCCCCATGAACCTGAAAAAAGTGGACCAAGGCCGTGAGGCCAGCGGTGCGGGCTGCACTCCCAATAACCACAGAGTGATATAACTGTTTTCAGTCGGTCAACCGGAGGTAATAATCATTCAAATACTCTGTTAATATTTATGAAGAAATAGAGTTTAATTTCCTTAGTGCTCTACAGTTATATATCACTGTTTTAGCAGATGCGTCACATGAGCCCAAATTGGCCTATGCATTTCGGAGTCAATATCCTTCCTCAGGGCCAGCTCATGTAATATTCAATGTATCAAAAACCTATCATCGGTTTCATTCTAAGTCCCACAATGTACATTATATATATATGTCAGGCATGCATCATATAAATGGCATTCAGAATAGAGGTGCAGCATTAATTAATCATACAGAGAGTATTATGGTGAACAGTAGTTACATTATGGGTAGAACAAAGGCATAAGTGGGCCGTGTGGTGCAATATCATCATGATTAACATTCCAAATGAGGCCAGTGAAAATTCACTGCGTCAGCATTTGATCATATCAGCCACCATCATCATCAAGTTAAAGTGTCACATGTGTAGGAATATAACGCTCATCATTTAGATTATGATGATTGTAATATAAAATCATGAAATATAGCCCATACATACGTGCCAAGTCGCGGAGGTATGAAAAAAGAAGAAAAGAAGAAAAGAAAAGATGAATGAGAAAACATTGGATTTACTAAATTAGCTGATTGTCCGCTAATGTGAAATGCTGTAAAACTACTTTTAATAAAGAAGAGGTACTGACCTTGGTGTGTATCCAGTGTCAGTACTTCTACTGTAGAGTAGCACGGAAAAACTGCTCAGTATGGCTGACTAGCGAGGACTGCAGCGCTAGAAAATGTATACAAATGCAAGTATCAGGTCTATGTACGTGCGGTTAGCACAGACTTGTAAGCGATTAAAAGGTGCATTGAGATAGCATGTAAAATCAACGGACTGCTTACCTAGTAACCACAAGAGTGAATCCTTGAAGGACGCCTTGTGTAAGCGCGCGAGTCGTGTGCTGAATAACTAGATTCTCCAGCTTGTTTGGAAAGCGTAACCATGGAAACCTCCCAATGCTTCGTTACGGCGGCGGCCATCTGGTAACATATATAATTACTGTTGGGTCATGCTAAATGTAATCTTTCCCTGTGTTCCTAGGTCTTGTCTCTATTGCTTCCCCCCCAGAGCCTAATGGAATGACTTCTAACTCGAAATGAAAACATCGAGTAAATAAACGTAAAATTAAGAAAATAATAATGATTAAAAAAAAATTTAAATGCTGGCGGCATAGATGTGCTGGTATATTTAAATATATTTAAATTTAAATACCGTCTAGCTATCCTGCTAAAGCGTGATCCATGGTAAGCAGTGATATGTGCTGGAAAGTGTAGCAGGCGCTACCATCGTGAAGAAAAAGACGGGGATGTACCCTGATGCGCACGTGTGGCATCTGTGAGTAGGCTAGCTACTGCCTGAAAACGAGTGCATCATGCTGTGCTAGACTCTAGGTCTGCCTGTTATGGTAAACAGGGGTATGCTGATCTGGTATTCTACTGCCTGATGGAAAGTTCATAATACTCAGTGAGGCTCAAAATCAACCTTGCGTGGTGCACAAAGACCTACAGTGTGTTACAAATATCTCCATATCTCCAACACATACACAGTCATAATGTCATGGTATGAAAGAATCAAGATGATAGTAAAGGGGAGAAGGCAAGAAAAAACCTTTGCAGGCCACTGGCAAGACATATATGGACTTATGGGATGCAAATACGGTTAATCACCTTGCTACATTGCTAACCACTATATATTCAATTAAAGTGGGTATACATCAGAAGACAAAAGAAAAAGAAAGCTAAAGGAAACAACTGAGGTCTAACTCTTCGTTCATCCCATTAGGTGATTGTGAGTCCAGTCTATCAATCCAATAGGCTTCCTTTTGTGCTCGCCATTTCTTAATATCACGGTTAGGACCTTTGGTGGATATCACCTCAAGTATCAAAAACTTTAATTGGGTGATTGAGTGTCCATTGTCATTGAAGTGTCTGGCAACTGCCGAAGTTCTGTTCTTGTTCCTAATGTTCGATTTGTGCTCATTCATCCTGATGCGAACTTTTCGTGATGTTTCTCCTACATAGTATTTACCACAAGGGCATTTGATCGCATCAATAGCATTTTCTGATAGACACGTCGCGTGCTGTTTCAGTTTGATTTTTTTCTCCTGTTCGTGGGTGCGTGACTATGTTGCCTTTGATAATGTTGTTGCAATTCCCACAACTCATACATGGGTATGTTCCAGGGTGTTTGTCTGGTTTAATCTAGTATGCCCTACCTCTGGTGTGAACCAACATGTTGCGTAAATTGCTGCTTTTCTGATATGCGAAAACCGGAGGAAGTGGGAATAGTTCTTTTGTTCTTTCGTCGCTGGTAAGCACATTCCATCTGTTGTGTATGATAGCTTTGATCTGCCTACTTCGTATGGAGAATTTTGTTACAAACACAAGTTCCGGACTGGCACTTTTGTGTTTTTTGTCAAGTAATTCCTGTCGACTTTGAGTGTCTGTTTTAACTCTGGCCGCAGTTAGATCTGTTTCAGGATAACCTCTCAGTTGCATTTTTTCTTGCAGTTTCTGAAGATGAATTTGACAGTCTTCTGGATCACTCACTATCCTTTTTATACGTAACATCTGTCCATAAGGCAGGTTGCGCAAGGTATTTGGAGGATGGAAGCTCATGCGGTGCAAAAGGTTGTTTCGATCTGTCGGTTTGGTGTAGAGAGTAGTGTTTATCTTGTTGTCTTTGATAATGGTTTGAACATCTAGATAGTGGATATTGGGATCCCCTATCTCAAGTGTAAATTGAATACGATGGTCAATTCCATTTAAATATTCCAAAAACTCTTGGAGTTCATTCTGATTACCTGCCCATATGCCAAAAATATCGTCAATGTACCGAACCCATGTCTTGAGGTGACGTTTCCATCTTTGGTTATTGAGTACATGTGACGTTTCAAATTGGTACATAAAACAATTCGCATATGCCGGTGCCATTGTGGCTCCCATGGCCGTTCCCGATATTTGTGTATAGTATTTCCCATTGTACGTGAAGTTTGATTTCTTAGAAATGAAATCAAGAAGAATCATTAGGAATTCCTTGTTGGCTCCAATCTCAGCTGTTTGTAGTAGTAGATCTTCTACTGCCTTCTGTCCAAGGTCATGTGGAATGCTGGTGTATAAGCTGACAACGTCAATAGTATATAGAATGTCTTCTGGAGTTAATGTTATTGTTTCTAATATTCTCAAAAAATGAGTGGTATCTTTAACATATGTGGTTGTGGCTTGGATGATTGGCTGAAGAAAAAAATCTATGTACGTCCCCAATGGTTGCAGAATGCTTTGCGTTGCGGCCACTATGGGCCTTCCAGGTGGGTTGTCTAATCGTTTATGTATCTTCGGC
The DNA here is from genome assembly GCF_040938575.1 of Ambystoma mexicanum. Classification (NCBI taxonomy): domain Eukaryota; kingdom Metazoa; phylum Chordata; class Amphibia; order Caudata; family Ambystomatidae; genus Ambystoma; species Ambystoma mexicanum. Next base: position 1,102,697,336 of record NC_090941.1, read on the forward strand.
AAGGTGTATAAATGGGGCATTACAGGATGTGTGGTCAGTAGATATGCTTTGGTTTTGGTGCTGATCCATTCATCTTCTACTGCTTGTGCAAGAATCTCTTCTAGTTTCTTTTTGATGCGTGGTGTCGGATCATGCAACAGTAGCTTATACGTATTGACATCTGAAAGTTGTCGTAAACATTCTTCATGATATTGAGACGTATCCTGAATCACAATAGCTCCCCCTTTATCAGCTGGTCGAATGGTGATAGTCTCATCTGTAAAGAGATTTTTAATTTGTGACAATTCGCCCCTATTCAAGTTGTGCCTCTTGGGTGCATGAAATTGGATCTTCTTCAGATCGTTGAGTACCATTTTTTGAAAAATGTCTATTGATGGTACATTAATCAGTGCTGTGAGGTTTGAATTCGATGTATTCTGTAGTTGTTGAGGATGCCATAGGCGATGGAGTGGTTTCAGCAAAAAATGTCTTGAGTTTCAACTTACGAACAAGTTTGTACAATTCGACTTGTGTTTGAAATCTGTTGGTACGAATTTAAGACCCTTCTCAAGAGTCTGTATCTCACGATTAGAACAAATCCTTTTTGAGAGATTAACCACTAACTGCGATTGGTTTGTAGCCTTGTTAGCATTCCTTGATTTCTTCTTTCTCCCCCTCCTTGTCCTCTTCCTCCGTCTAAAAAACCGATCGTTGTTGCACGTTTAGGCTGTATTGGTCTTGTTCCTTTCTCTGATGTACTAGCGGTTTGCTGGTCTGAAGCTAAATTTTCTCCTTGCTCTTGGGTGTCCGATTCTGAGCTGCTATTGCCACTAGAGGGTTTCTTTGGACGTGGGCCTTGTTGTTGATACTTATCTGCCCAGGTGTAGACTTTGTTATTGAGATAGTCGTATGTGTCCCGACGGAATTTTCTTATTTTGCGAGCTTCTAAGTCCTGTTGATAATTTTCCAATTCTTATTAATGTCCGCCAAGATGTCAGCAAAACCCTCGTTATCTGTGATAGCAATGATGTCATTGGAGAGGTTCTCAATTTCTTTTTCTAGTTGTTCAACATTACCCGACAGCTCTTGTATGGCCAGCAATATTAAACAGTAGAATACCAGATCAGCATACCCCCGTTTACCATAACAGGCAGACCTAGAGTCTAGCACAGCATGATGCACTCGTTTTCAGGCAGTAGCTAGCCTACTCACAGATGCCACACGTGAGCACCAGGATACATCCCCGTCTTTTTCTTCACGATGGTAGCGCCTGCTACACATTCCACCACATATCACTGCTTACCATGGATCACGCTTTAGCAGGATAGCTAGACGGTATTTAAATTTAAATATATTTAAATATACCAGCACATCTATGCCGCCAGCATTTAAAACATTTTTTAATCATTATTATTTTCTTAATTTTACGTTTATTTACTCGATGTTTTCATTTCGAGTTAGAAGTCATTCCATTAGGCTCTGGGGGGAAGCAATAGAGACTAGACCTATGAACACAGGGAAAGATTACATTTAGCATGACCCAACAGTAATTATATATGTTACCAGATGGCCGCCGCCGTAACGAAGCGTTGGGCGGTTTCCATGGTTACGCTTTCCAAACAAGCTGGAGAATCTAGTTATTCAGCACACGACTCGCGCGCTTACAAGGCGTCCTTCAAGGATTCACTCTTGTGGTTACTAGGTAAGCAGTCCGTTGATTTTACATGCTATCTCAATGCACCTTTTAATCGCTTACAAGTCTGTGCCGCACGTACATAGACCTGATACTTGCATTTGTATACATTTTCTAGCGCTGCAGTCCTCGCTAGTCAGCCATACTGAGCAGTTTTTCCGTGGTACTCTACAGTAGAAGTACTGACACTGGATACACACCAAGGTCAGTACCTCTTGTTTATTGATAGTAGTTTTACAGCATTTCACATTAGCGGACAATCAGCTAATTTAGTAAATCCAATGTTTTCTCATTCATCTTTTCTTTTCTTCTTTTCTTCTTTTTTCATACCTCCGCGACTTGGCACGTATGTATGGGCTATATTTCATGATTTTATATTACAATCATCATAATCTAAATGATGAGCGTTATATTCCTACACATGTGACACTTTTACTTGATGATGATGGTGGCTGATATGATCAAATGCTGACGCGGTGACTTTTCACTGGCCTCATTTGGAATGTTAATCATGATGATATTGCACCACACGGCCCACTTATGCCTTTGTTCTACCCATAATGTAACTACTGTTCACCATAATACTCTCTGTATGATTAATTAATGCTGCACCTCTATTCTGAATGCCATTTATATGATGCATGCCTGACATATATATATAATGTACATTGTGGGACTTAGACTGAAACCGATGATAGGTTTTTGATACATTGAATATTACATGAGCTGGCCCTGAGGAAGGATATTGACTCCGAAATGCATAGGCCAATTTGGGCTCATGTGACGCATCTGCTAAAACAGTGATATATAACTGTAGAGCACTAAGGAAATTAAACTCTATTTCTTCATAAATATTAACAGAGTATTTGAATGATTATTACCTCCGATTGACCGACTGAAAACAGTTATACCACTCTGTGGTTATTGGGAGTGCAGCCCGCACCGCTGGCCTCACGGCCTTGGTCCACTTTTTTCGTATACTTTAGCGTGCTACTTCACGGAGGCACCTCACCAGCGGGTTTGCACCCCGTCTTGAATCGCATTTACATTGAACTAACCGAATAACCAACACATCAACCTAGGTGGTGCTCGTTCACCTTAACCCATTTGCCCCCATGAACCTGGTCAGCACCACGTTGAGCTCCCACGCTGGGGCAGGGGCCTTCACCGGTGGGAACGATCGGAATAGTCCCTTCATAAATTCCTTCACCAGGCGATGAGACCACAAGGACGCCCGTCCTGTAGTTCTGGTGTATCGGGAGATGGCAGCCAGATGTATCTTGATGGAGGCATGAGCCAGTCCAGCTTTGGCCAGCAACAGTAGGTACGGCAATACTTGAGGGGCCGTAATCCGCAGAGGGTTAATCTTCTGTGCACGGCACCAGACAGAGAACCTCTTCCACTTATGTCCATAGCATTTGAGAGTTGAGGACGCCCTGGCTTTTGCAAGAACCTCTCTGCAGTCAGCCGGGATATCGTATCCTCCAAACTCTAGTGCTGCAGGAGCCAAGCCCGCAAGTTCAGTGACTCCGGGTCGTGATGAAGAAAGGCGCCTCCTTCTCTGGAGAGAAGATCCGCGTCCGTCGCCAGCTTGATAGGTGGGGACGCTGACAAGTCCAGAAGGTCGGGGAACCAGATCGGTCTCGGCCACGCCGGTGCGACGAGGATCATCCTGCACCTGGACCTCTTGAGCTGGTTGATGAGACGGAGCAGGAACGGCAACGGAGGGAACGCGTACAGGAACAGGCCGTCCCAAGGGAACGAGAAAGCATCGCCCATGCTCCTCGGTTGTGCGAACCTGCTGGCGAACCTCTGGCACGTGGAGTTCGTCGCCGTCGTGAACAGGTCGATCTGGGGTTTTCCCCACCGTTGAAAGAGCCGATCCACCTGGTCCTGGCGTAGTTCCCACTCGTGGCACGAGCGCAGCTCCCTGCTGAGTGAGTCGGCAATGGTGTTTTTTATTCCTGCCAGGTGGAAGGGAACCAGAAACATCACCTGGGCGACGGCCCAGTGCCACAGATCCTGGGCCTCCTTGGACAGGGCTGGGGATCTGGTACCTCCCTGCTTCCGGATGTAGAACATCGTGGTGGTGTTGTCGGTGAAGATCCTCACCACTTTGTCCTTGAGGGACGGAAGGAACGATTTGAGCGCCCAGAACATGGCTCGTAGCTCCAGGATGTTGATGTGGAGAGACCTCTCCTCCGGGAGCCAGAGGCCTCTTGCGTGGAGATCTCCGGTGTGGGCCCCCCATCCTTCCATGGAGGCGTCCGTCGTTACCGTCTCCTGATACGCTGGGGCCTGAAAGTCCATGCCTGGCGTGAGGTGTGCACGGGCACCCCACCATAGAATCGCCCGACGGAACTCTTCGTCGAGCGGGATCCTGTCTTCGAAGCTGCCCGCCGCTTGAATCCAGCGGGCGTCGAGGAACTCTTGTAGCGGACGCATCCGAAGTCTGCAAAGGGGCATCAGGTAGATGCATGAGGACATCATTCCGAGGAGGGACTTGATGGACCTCACTCTAGCAACATGCGTGGCGAACAGGCGCTGCACTTTGCCCAAAATGGCCTTCGTCCTTTCTTCCATCGGAGATACCAATCGCCTCACTGTATCGAGCTTCGCTCCCAGAAACAGTGCCACCTGCGATGGGTCCAGACAGGATTTGGGGTAGTTGATGGCGAATCCCAGCTCCGTGAGCAGGCGGGCAGTCCTCGCCGTGTGTTCGACGGCGAGTTCTCTTGACCTTGCACGGATTAGCCAGTCGTCCAGGTAGGGGTAGACGTGGATCACTTGCAGGCGCAGCCACAGGTGCGAGGCACTTGGTGAACACCCTGTGTGCCGACTTTAATCCGAACGGCAAGGCTCTGAATTGGTAGTGACGCCCCTGGACTACTAATCTGAGGAACTTTCTGTCTTTTTAGAATGGGGATGTGGAAGTAATGTTCTGATCTTGATGGTAGTGCCGATTATTGAATACCTCCGTCCCCAAGTACCACACAGGCAGAATGACCAAATACTGCCTGTGCAATCTTTGAGGCCACAAGTGTAGTGAGCCGTCAACTGGAACCAGGAAACGCCGGAAGAACCCCTTGACCACTGTAAGGCAATAGACGGTTATCAAACTAATGCAATATGGACACAGCAATAAGGAACTGATTGTAACAAGGCTTACCTAGAGGAACTGTGAGCCAGGTCGTAATGCATTAGGGGCAACCAGCAGAGACAGTGGGCCGGGGTCCAGAGGGGCTTTGGTAGTAGTTCCACACCTGGACAAGATGGCACAAGAAGAGTCCACAAAACACGTAATGGGGTCAGAAACCAGTTCAAAGCACAAGGTCCAAGCAAAGGGGCAGTCCGTTTGAGCAATCCGTGAAGTAGGTGCAGGGTTGAATATCTTTAGAAGCAAGCAAGAAGTGTTCCAGGGCAATGGTAACAGATGAAGCCAAGAAGAAGTAGAATATCCAAAAAACAACCCGTGGTTGTAGAGCCGAAGAATCCTTGATCAAAACAATAACGCCAAACAGTCCTTACGAGAAGCAGCTGAGAAGCGCTGCCACCGTGGTTTCCGGCGCTTTTGACTGTTTCTTGTAGTCACATGATGCAAAAACGCGGAAGCGTGGGAAAGTCACGTGATGGCAGAGGATGAATGCGATTGGCAGCAGTTCACCTCACGTGAATCGCCGTGTTCCTCGGCGGTGCTGCAAGGCATACAGGAGTTTCCACAGGAGTTGCCAGGACAATGAAGGTCGGAAAAAACCTGGAAAACCAGTCATCCTTCTCCAGTGTCGAGCGGAAGGCCGTTTTCCTGTGCCCCGATGTACAGCGAGTGATGTGCCAGGTAAGTGCGGGCTGATCGTGGGTTGCCTAGTGGATTGCCTAGTAGCGAGCACACTGGGAGACGTGACAAGTAAGCATCCTCCAGGTCCAGTGACGATAGGAAGTCACCCTCCTCCAGCTGTCCCAGCACGTGCTGTAGGGTGACCATCCTGAATTTCTGTGCCTTGATGTACTTGTTCAACCGACGCAGGTCCAGGATGGGGGGCCAACCGCCTGTCTTCTTTCTGACGAGGAAGTATCTTGAGTATACTCGGAGCCCCGGAGCCTCTTGGGGACGAGCTCGATGGCACCTTTATTGAGCATCGCCCTTACCTCCAACAGCAGTTGAGGGACATGATTCTCCTTCCTGGCCACGGGAGGAATGCGAGGGCACTTTTGAAATTCTAGCGTGTGTCTGCGGGCCAGGGTGTCCAGCACCTAACGGTCGGTGGAGATGGACTCCCACACGCTGACGAACTTCGTTAGCCGGCCTTCCACCGGGGTGCTTCGGTGGGGGCCCGACGCTACGGTCGGTCAGTCGTGCTTGGAAGAGGCCTTGCCGCCTTGGCCTCCTTGCCGACAGCGGCGAGACCCTCCTTGCTTGCCGCGGCCCCTGTAGGCCTCCTGGGGCAAGGAGCGGGCCGCCTGGCGGCAAGTAGAAGAGCCACCGCTGGATCCCTTGGAGGCTCCCTGTCTGCCTCCAGAGCTCTGAAGGACTCCTAGGGCTCGGGCTGTTTCCGTGTCTGTCTTGATGGCCTGGAGGGACTCATCCACCGTCTTTCCAAACAGGTTGCTGCCGTCGAACGGCATGTCCAACACTCTGGAAAGTTCGTCGCCCTGAGCCATCCTCGTCGTCGGTGGTAAACCCTGTTGCCCAGCTGGCGAAATCCGTTATCAGCAATGTCCGTTGCAACGGTTCTGGCATGATCCGACGCCACCTCACCTTCCTGCAGAATCTGTAGGGCCTCTGCCCTCTTGTCGTCCGGTAGGAAGTCTAACAGCGGAGCTATCTTGAACCAAAGCTCCCTGTCATAACGGGCCACAATCGCTAAGGCATTGGCCGCCTTAATCGTCGTCGCCACCGACCAGATGACTCGTCATCCCATGGAGTCCAACTTCTAGCCCTCGCTGTCCGGCGGGGAAGTGGAAGTTGAAGCCGCCGCACTCGATGCCTTCTTCTTGGCCGCTGCCGGAGACGACTGAGTCTGGCGTGGGCTGGGCCCTGAGGCACAAAGGGGTGGCATCGGAGACCCGGTACTTTTTCTCGTACCTGTCCCTTTTGGCGGGTGTCGTGGAAGGGTTCTTGAGGATAGCCAGCCCCTCGTCCCAGATGTCGTCAAGCAACGGCACCGCGAGGACCGTCTTTCTCTTGGCCTCCCGCCGTTGGTAAAGAAAACCTTCCTTTTTCTGTTCCTTTTCCAGGATGCCCTGGCTATCATGGCGTGAAAAGAGCCAATTTCGTCAGACGGAGGGGCCCGAGGGGGTGATGACGGGATGTCCGTTGTATCATCATCGCCGTCTGTCCTCGTCGCTGTATCCGTCGCCGTATCCTCCTGAGGGTCTGGCGAGGGGGATGAGGGGTCCGCAGGCCTCGCAGGCACGAAGGGTGGAGCGGGTGGACTCTCCTCCGCTCGTTAGGAGGGCTTTCCGACGGTCCTGGTTCTGTATCCTCCGTCGGGGTCAATGGTAACCTCGTCCTTATCTCAGTACATAAGGATTGGATCGCCAAAAAAATGGCCACCGAGCTATCCTGGGGCTCGGGTAATGGCTGCAACGGACGGGCTGGCTGCTCCCCTGGGCCGCCGTCGTCGTCGCCATCGTCGCTATATTCGATCACATCAGCGGGAACTTTCCCCTGGGATCGAACCTTCTCGAACCTTTCGTTGAGGCCTATGAACCTCTTGTTGAGGCCTTTTACGGTTTCCATCATATCCTCCTCGGAGGCCGAAGAGTCCGTAATGGCCACCGCCCCCCCCCCTCTTTTTCCACCGGGGTCTTCACGGGTGTCTTAACGATGGTCTGGAAAGAGGATTCCCTCTGCGGTGGCAGGGAAACTCTGGACCCGAGGCCGCCTCCACCTTCGCCAGGGCCGCTGCGACAACCTCGATAGAGGCCTTTGCCGGCTGGATCAAGGCCCTCACCACCTTAGGTGTGTCCTGGTCCTTCGCTTTGGCGGGGGGGGGGGGGAGGTAGAGGTTCATCGCCTCGCTTCCACTCGGCTCCCTTTGAGATTGACCGGGGCCTCTCCAGAAGCTTCTCGGACTTCCTCTTCCCCGAACCAGAGCGCTGGCTCGTGGTTGATCGTGCCGGGGAAGTCGCGCCCTGCCTGGCAGCCGAGGAGCCCGACCTTTCGGCACTCCCGGTGCCCGTGGTGCTTGGCCTTCTGTTGGGCCCCCGTCGCCGGGGCGCCCTCACAGGACTTAGAAGACCGCTCAGACTTTTTCTTCGCCTTCTCACCTGCTGTGCCCTTCTCCAGCCAGGCGGCGAGGCGGGAACGACGATCTTGCTTGGTCCGTTCCGACAGGTTCTTGCAGAACGCACAGTCCGTCTCCACGTGTGTCTTGTCCTCATGAAGGCAGTAGAGGCATCTCGAATGCTCGTCGTCCTTGAAAAAATTTTGCAATCCGCATCCTGGGCAGCTCCTGAATAGCTTGGATCCGGCGTCGAGCTTCCCTTGTCCTGGGCCATGTCCGTTGAGGTAGGCCACAGATCTTCTGGAATCCTCCAAGAAGCGTAAAGTGGCAGTAACTCGACAAAAACTTCACCCTTGAGGGGCGTAGAAGAATACCGAAATGGGTCCCCGTTATCGGAAGTAGAAACGGTGGAGCTTAAGGCTCGATTAACCAGAAAAAATGAGAAAAATCTCCCGAAAAAGCGCGAAAACATAGTAAAAGCTCGAGAGCTAAAGCACGAGGACTCCCAACACTTGAACGTGCAGTAAAAATCTGAAGATGGCTGCCAGGGGAGGGGCTTAGGGAGAGGGCACTCATTGGCTGCGATCAGTGATTGGTTACTTCTAAGAAAGACCGATCAGAAACAAAACTGATACTGATTTTTTCTTTACCGAGGATTCCCAGCCTGACGAAGGGGAATATTCATGAGCATGTGAATCCATGCCAGACCCCATGCTGGAGAAGGGAGAGTCCAAATACCGCTATCCACAGAAAGTGGTTAAATGTTCAGAAAAGTCGGTAATATTAGAAGATGGCAACAAGCGGTCATGTGATGATGTTGTTTTAGCAAGAGAAAAAGCCGACTTAAAGACAATACAAATGAATACTTTACTCAAGGAAAATGGAATGGTAGATACATTCCGGCAAGAGATATAAATAAGAACACTGGGTCTGCAAGTGATGTTGAATTGGGAAGGGAATATACTATTCAGAAGACAAATGGAGGAGATCGTGGAAACAGTGCATCTTCCAAGAGACCCAGAAGAATTGTACAGAATAGAAAGGAAGATTTTATTTACTATTGAAGTTATATACATAATCTTAAACGACCCAACAGTTATACCATGGCATCTTTGAATCTTTTGAGGAACCTCAGCATGTATCCTTTTTATTAAGCAATTACTTATAGTGAAAAGTTAAGTGATATTATCACTTGTTTGTACATAGTCCTATAGCCACATTCATTATAACAATGTAGAGGAGGAGATGTTATAATGTAGTGTTGCTTCTCTGTAGATAGTTCCAAGTTGGAGTGTTCTTCCTGTGTGGTTCTGGAACTTGGACCAGAGCCACATAGGAAGAAGACAGTTGATGGAGAAGGTTGGCTGTGGGGGACTTCCTTATCAAATAAACCCGAATTAACGATATAAACTGGGGATTATTATTGCATCGCAATAAAACAGATCTCAGTCTTACTGGCATTCAGGCAGAGATTGTTAGTCACACCATTCTTGAATCGCAGCTTGACAATCAGGAATGAGCGAGAGAGAAGAGGAGGGGGAGGCTGAAGGAGAACGTAGCATCATCCACATAACACAGAAAGTTAAGAGAAGTTAGAGATGAGATGGGCCAGAGGTGCCACGTAAAGATTGAAGAGCCAGGGTAAAAGGTTAGAGCCCTGGGGAACACCACAAGTGGATAGGTGGTGGAGAGAAAGGACCCCAGTTGAACATGGGAGGGTCGATCGGAGAGGAAGGGGGTCAACCAGGCAAGGGCCTGATCCGTGATGCCCAGGTTATCACAGAGACGACTGATCAGGATGGCATGGTTGGCTGTCGAAAGCAGAGGAAAAATCAAGGAGGATGAGGACAAAAACAAGGCTAGAATTGAGATTTAAAAGCAGGTCTTCACGGGTGTTCAGGAGAGCAGTTTCCGTGCTTCTGACTGCTCTAAAGACTGAAACATGTGTCTGGGGTTGCTGTTGGTACTCTTGCCTAGCATTTCGGTGCTGGACTGCTCAGGGGCAGGACAAAGACAGATAGGTTTTGGATATTTCTCCTCTGTGAAAGATAGCGAGCTAAAGACTCTGGGTAAGTCTCTTGTAACCGGGACTAATGTCCGGCAGAGGGATTTTTTGCGATGTAGAGACTGCAGCAGGATTGGCCAGCTCCTTGCAGATTTTGAAGAGTATGAGCCGTGTTGTTAGAGGCCGCAGAGACATGGGCTTGGATGTAGGCTCTCTTTATGGACAGGACGGAGTCTGTATTGCCTTTGGAGCAGTCAGCAGGACAGTTTGTCAGCGGATGCGCCTGATGCCCTCCACTTCCTCTCGCCCACCCTGCACTTGCGCTTAAGGGTGGCGAGGTCGAAGTCATACCAAGAGCTGCACTAGTGGTGGGCTTCAAACTGATCCTCATGACAGATGCAAGGACATCAAGAGTGTTGGTGATAGAGAGATGCAGGTTAGAGAGGTCTGCGTTAGAGTGCGAGTTAGCCGCAGGCGAGAAAGTAGCGGCGAAAGACTCCATTGACATACGCTTCATGAGCCGGATGACCGAGAAGGTTGGTGGCAGTACTGGGATCGGCTTCACCTGGGGGACAGAGAGAATCAGGTGGGAGCATCAGGTGGGAAGAGAGAGGAAAGTTGTGAGTCCAAGAGATGGGGGTGGTAAGAGGAGATGAGAACGAGTATCAGGGATTGCGATAGAGCCCAGAGGAGGGGGTTAGAAGCATCCAGATGGATGGTGAGGTCTCCAAGGAGGAGAACTTGAGTGGTAGAGGCAACGGTTAGGAAGATGCATCATTGTACTTCATCCCCTCTCCTAGCGAGAACCCCCAGCACTTTTCGCTGAAAGTCTGGACCTTTTACTTCCAGTCCTGAATGAGTTGAGTCTTTTTACACTCATTCCTTCTTATGGGCTCAGTCTTTTGAAACGTTTATTCTTTGTAAATCTACCTGTACTATGGAGTCTGTCTGCTACATAGCTCTTAAACGGCATCTGTGTTTTCCTACTGCAGCACACAGCTCCCTATGGGCAGTGTTGCTGGGGACCCTTAGGGTCCTCCTTTGAGATACTTTTTCTATATCCTTAAGTAACTACAGTTCTATACTTAAGTGTATCTCCCAAAACTCTATATTCTGAGAGATTGCCACCCTCCGCCTTCAGTGGAGTGCCAAAGGAATACTTAGTATGCCCCTTCTCTCTGCTCCTGTGACAATCGCCTAGTTATGTCTGGTGGCAGTGGACGTGCACTAGCAACTATTGTGCATTTTTTATACGGCAGGCTATGTCCTTAGCCTCGGTAATGCACAATAGGGGCGCCAAAGTACCAACTTGGGGCCTCCCTTCTTGTTTCTCCATTACTAGTTTGGTTGTTCTTTGTTAGCCCTTCTTCTACTATTCTGGGAGGGGGGAGGTCTGTGTATGTGTTTTGCCATTGGCGGAAACTAGTAGGTATCCCCACCTAGGCTCCAGAGTGTCTGGGCAGGCAGGAGGTGGGGGAGGAGTCTTACACCCCCCTGTCCTTTGTCTGCCAGAGTGCCTGAATAACACCAGCTCCCACAGGGGGGTCTGGCTGTCCCGATTGGACAGCCAAATGCCCCTTTCTGTAAAATGCTGAGAGAGATTGCAGAGGAGTGTGTGCCGGAACTGTATAAAAGGTGAGGCTTCTGGAGTGTAAAGCAAGTCGACCATTGGCAACATAAGTAACCAAACAACACAACCAGAGACGCCTGCAGACCTTTTCCAAGACTGAAGCGACCACTGCCGTCCTGACCTGTTTTCTATGCACCAGAGGAGCTCCGAAGAGGACTCTTTCCTGTTGGCTGATGAGAACAACCAGTCCCAAGACTAGCTTTGAAACAAGTCATCTCCAGAGGTCCTAGAAGCTTCCAGGGCTGCAGAATCCCAATACCAACAGATCTGCTTCCCATTTAGAGTGCATAGTCGTGTAAAGGCCAAATCCGTCCAAATCTGTGCTGACCCTGTAAGGACACTCCAGAGATCTGATCCAACTCGCCCAGACCCCTCACCAGAGTGGGGGACTGCAGGAAGCCAAGTAGATTGACCAAACGATCAGTTTCCTTTGTTGGTGCTGCTGAAAAGGTGCCAAAACCGCAGTGAATCAAAAAGTTGCTCAAAGCCATGCTACAAGTCCTCCCTCGATACTGCTGCTGAGAGAGACCGTCCATTGTCCGGCCTTTCATCACCAGACCAAGGAATCCGCAGGTCGGTTTCAGAGCTGCCACATCAGGGAGAAGCCAACACAAACACTTTCTTCAAACTAAAGGTACTGTGTGGAAAAGGGTATTGCTTACCTGATTCCACAAAGTCGCTCCAGAGTGTTGGAGTGCATGCAGAGGTGTCCAGGGCAACCACCTCTTATGTCTGACCCAAGCTGTTGCTTGTGTCCCCTTCTCAAGTCCGTTTTTAGGTCTCCTTTGTTAGTTGCTAACTTGCTGCTTCAATGACTTTAGACAGTGGAAGAAATCCAAAGGAACTTAATTATTTGCTGTTTGTCAAGATGTCAAGCCCTCAGAGTTTTGTTTCTGGACTTAAAGACTTGCCAGGCGGAGAAACCATCTCTAGAACTTTGAACTAAGCTCATGTTGCACCAACCACTTATTTTCCTCCCTTTAAGTAACTTTTCTGCATGTGTTTGCAGAATAAATGCATTACAGTATGACCTGTTGAAAACCACATGACCGATAAAAGGATAACCTTGCGATTTCCCTTTCTAACGTTGCTACAATTGTAGCTGCGAACAAACACAAAAATTAAAGTGCCCTTTGAAGTGTATTATCTAGTATTCCTAAGTGTTCTACAGTAAACATCTGAAGTATTTAAAGTGATTCTGGTGTAAATATAATAATTATCTATCTTTTTATATAAATATATGTGTATGTGCTTCTTTGTTGTGCCTGTCTAACGAAGATTCAGAGTACTTCCCTACAGCAGACATCTTCATCTTAAGATAAACCTGACTGCTCTGCCACACTACCAAGGTCCTGAGCTAGTACAGACTGTTACTAAGAGTTAGAGGATCTACACATCACTGGGATAGCATACTGAAGTCTTACTGCCATTAGGTCTTTAGAAAAACACTCCTAACAGCAAGGAGAAAGGAGGAGAGGTCGGCCCACTCCAAGAGGAAGAGGGCATCCTGGCCAGGTGGCCTGTAAATGGTGGTCACAGTAAGAGAGGCCAGGAGAGATAGAAACATGCAGACCTGGCATTCAAAGGAGGAGTAGGCCTGCGTAGAAATGCCAGAAGCAGGGATCCATTCCAGAAAGTTCAGAGCTACTCCACCTCCTGGACAGTTGGTTATGGGTTCGGAGAGGATCTTGTAACCATCAGGGAGGAGTGTGTCAAAACTTGTGACCGAACAGACCGTGAACCATTTCTCGCTGAGACCGAGGACATCCAGATCAAGTTTAATGTATTTAATTTGTAAAGCGCACATACAACCCGGAGGCACATACAAGTCAAGTACAGATAAGGTTAACATAATTAGTCAGACATTGCGGTGGGGTGGAACAGGGAGAGGTAGGTAGGTTTACAAAAGGATGCCCAGTGAAAGTGTTACATGCGTGCTGGTACATTCTGAGCGAAAGAGGGTGGGGAGAACAAGGGAGGTTGGCTAAGTGGAGAGGGGGATTAGGGTAAGAGTTGTGTTTTGGGGGCTTTGCGAAAGACCCAGTAGGATTTCTTTCGGCCTTAAGGGAGGGCAGGAGGTCATTTCAAAGATTAGCTGCGTAGTAGGGGAAGCTAGATCCTCCTGCTCTGCATCTTCTCACTTTAGGCACGATCAGTCTGAATAGGGGGGCCCTGGTAGGTTTAGTGGATTGGGTTTTCTTAATTCTTTGCGTGAGGTAGTGAGGTGCTGTGCAATCGAAGCACTTGTGTGCAATGGACAATGTTTGGAATTTGATCAGTTGCTGGATGGGCAGCCAATGAGCTTCCCTTATAGCCGTGGAGATGTGTTCACGTTTAGGGAGGTTTAGGGCTGCTCTTAGGACATTGTTTTGAATTGGTTTGTAGTTTTCTGATATTGCTAGTGGACATGCATGTAAAGAGGACGTTGCAGTAGTCCAACTTTGAACCAATGACAGCCCGGGCGACAGTGAGATAGTTGTTTTGAGTGAGGAAGGGTTTGGCTGCGTTAAGGACTTTGGTTGTGTACGCTGCAGAGGAAGCAATGGCGGTCACTTGTCTAGAAAGGGTTATAGAGGCGTCAAGGTAGACGGCGAGTGTCTTTACTGATGGTGAGACTGGGATAGTACACTGGTCGATTTGGAAGGTGTGCTGAGAACAGAGATTTACGGGCATGTGGCGAGCCGACAATGAGAATTTCAGTCTTCTCACTGTTTAGACAGAGGTGGTTCGCTGTATAGTAAATGTTGTTTCGAGTATTGGAATCTTCTGGGTAGTTGCCAGAGAGTGGGAAAAGGATTTGCGTGTCGTCCGCATAGTTGATGTAGGCTATGCCGAGGGAGTCTAAGATGTTGAAGAGGGGTCTAGTGAAGATTTTGTAAGGGGTGGGGGCAATGCAGGAGCCTTGGGGGGACACTGCATGACTCTGCCTTCCAGAACATAGGCAATCCAGGCAGGAGGGGAGAAGTTTGCATGGGTGGAGAGGTGCCGGCAGAGGATTTGGTGGTTGACCAGATCAAAAGCTGCAGATAGATCTAAGAGGAGGAGCAGAGCGCAGTTTCCTTTGTCCTTAATCTCATCTAGCTGGTTCTTGATGTCCAATAGTGCTGATTCCGTTTCATGGCCAGTGCGGAAACCAGATTGGCCCATCCCTAGGATTTTATTGTCCTCCCAAGTATTTCTGAACCTGCAGGTAGGCAGCACGGTCTAGAATTTTTAGAAGCAAGGGGACTGTAGCAATTGGTAGGTATGGATTTTTTTTTTTTTGAAGTGGGAGAACCCAGGCTTCTTTGAGGCTGTCTGGTACAGTGCTACAGGCAAAGGTGGCATTAATGAAGGCAGTGATGATGGGGGTATGCACATCAGCACAATCTTTAATGAGAGACGCAGGGCAAATATCGCCTTTACATTTAGAAGGTTTCAGGCCCTGAATTAGTTTAGTAACTTTGCATACATTGAGGTCTGTGAAGACGAATGGTTTGTTGAGGGGAGGAGTTGCCTTGGAATTGATAGTCATGTTATGTTATGTTACTTTACTTGGCATTTATACAGCGCTCTATATATCACTGATATGATCTCAAAGCGCTGGTAGGTTGAACGCCCTCAGGAACCGTAGTTCTGGTCAGTAGAGAGAGATACTGTAGTAGGGTGCGTGGGTGCACCGGATGTGTGTGCAGCTGATGCAATTGCCGGATGGTAGCTGCATCCTAGTGTTCGGTGTGGTGCTGAGGATATCAGTTGGATGTGTGCAGTCTGGTGGGTGGACACCAAAACTGGACTCTGGCTGTGTTAGGTCTGAAGTCGCATATAGGAGCAAGTAGGCCGGAATGAGCTTCGTTAGCTGTGTTTTTTAGGGTGATGGGGTGCTTATGGGGTCGTATTCATATGTGAACAGCCAGGCCAAATTAATCATGAGTATAGCTGTGTTCTAGTTGAATGATGGTGTATAGTAGAGAGTAAGCATAGTGATGTGATATGATGGTTATCTTGAAAGTGGCCGAGACCAGGCACATGAAAAGGATGGCAGTGCACAGAGCGACACGCGGACACAGACAGGGGGCTGGGCTTACAGCGACAGGAGGGGGGATACGGATATATAGCAACAGCATGGGGAACAGGAAAGCAGGGTACACAATGAAACTTGTGGTGCATGCTAACATTTGCATTTCTCTCTAGAAGCTACTCAGGCTAAAGTTCACAATCCTGCCCGGGTCCAGCGCAGGCTAATGTTAACAATTCCAACTAAGTGTGGCATTGCTAACATTCGCAATCTAACCAAGAGCTGCATGACTAACACTCACAATCTAGTATGGGTTTGGGCAGGCTAATGTTCAAGTGCGGCACACGCTACCATTCACAATTCCATCTAAGAGTGGTACATGTTAACATATACAGTTGCATCTAAGTGTGGGATTTTCTGACAGTGGCATTTCTATCTAGATGCGCCTCAGGCTAAGGCTCACGATTCCATCTAAGTGTGGCACATGCCACCACTCACAACTCCATCCAAGTGCGGCACAAGCTACCATTCACAACTCCATCCAAGAGTTGTACATGTTAATATTTACAATTCTAAGTGTGGGACATGCTACTATTCACAGTTGCATCTGAGTGAGGGACATGCTACCATACCGGCTAATGTTCGCAATTCTCTCTGAAAGTTGGACTATTTAACATTCAAAGCATGTCTGTGTCTGGCGCAGGCTAATGTTCACAATTCTAACTAAGTGTGACATTGCTAAAATTTACAGTTCTGAGGCAAGGTAATGTTGAGTGGCAGGGTTTTCCGGAGTATAGTAATTGCTCTACTTCCCACCCATGCCACACTTACTTTTTTGGTTGTTCCAGGTTGATGGCAGGTCGCTGGCTTCACTGGCTTCCCCTGCGGACACCTGCTGACACTTCTCTAGAGCCGCCTCTGGTGGAGCCACCCTTTGCCACAGGGGCTGCCAGGCAGAGGGCTGCCCAGGGAAGGTCAGGGGAGGGTGGGGTCCTGGTTAAGACCAGAGATAAGCCACACACACACACACAGAATTAACCAATCAAGGGGAGGGGGAGGTCCGGGAGGCAGGAGGAGGGAGGGAAGGCAGAGGAAACACAGAAGGGGAATGGGGAGAGGAACCACATGGGCACCGGAACAAAGAGGCACAGAGGGCCTCCAATCAAAAATGATACTGCCCCAGGAGGGTCAAGTGAAGAGCCCAGCTCATCTGTGCAGCGCCTGGAAGTTGCTTGATTGTTTAAGAAAGTGGCTTGTTGAAGGAGAATATTTTCATTTAGGGAGTCGATTTTGCCTAAAAGTGCAGCTTGGATGTCAGAGCAACATGATGCGTCTCTGGTGATGATGGCGGGTGGTGAGATGGGAGAGTCTAGTTCCCTGTAAATGTTGGATATTTCTTTTGAGTTGGAAGAGGCGTGGCTTATTCTAGTGTTAAAAGAGGTAGATTTGGCTGTGATAAAGGCTGTATTCTTTGGCGATAGTTCTGAACTCATTTTTTAGAAGGTTAGATGGGTCCTTTTGTCAAGTGAGTTGGGCTTGGCGCTTACTTGTGCGGATGACCATGAGGTCGGGTGTGAACCAGGAATTTGAGTGTCTTACTGTATTGGCATTGTGCGGGGCTAGGGGACCTAGCATGTTCACCGCTTTGGAGAGGGTAGAGGTGTATGCTGTCAGGAGTATGTTGGGGTTGGTTATAAAAAGGATGCTGGAGCTCAAGGGAGTCGAGAAGGGAAAGAAGGTGGTCCCTCGTAAGCTTGCCTGAGCTGCGTAATACTGTAGGTGGTAGAGGGTTGGAGGTTCTGTTGGTTTTGACAGGGTGTGGGATTGAGAAGATGTTGATGTTATGGTCAGTCCAGGGTCAATGAGTGATGGCGCTGGTAATGATCTTATAATTGTGGTCTGCGATCCAGTTAGTGGAATGTGTAGGGGAGGTGATACGTTGACAGAATCCTAACATGTTGAGGGCATCAGATAGTAAGGATGCCTGAGGGTCGTTAGAGTCGAGAAGGCCCAGGTTAAGGTCACCTAGAAGGATAATTTGAGAGGATGTCAGAGAGCACCAAAGTATTAACTGAAAAGGATACGGTACTCAAAAGGATACAGGTGGTAGGGTCTTCCGGATCCCTGTTCACACGATTTGATAGTTGTGAAGTCAAGTTAAGACCTTCCAAATGATACAACTCTCTGACTGGTAAAACAGGCAGAGCGATGGATCACTGGAAAGGGCGTGGGTAAGGTATAGGAAGTCAGCCTAGAACAAAATAAAGTATCATAAATAACTGCCCCAACCTGAGTATGATGGAACAGAAAATGACATGAATGCACACACTGACCTTAAGTCTAGGGCAGAAGAATCCAGCAGAGTCTCTTGAGGAAATCCAAGGTAGAACAAACGACAAGGAAGGGAAGATTAGTAAGGGAGACTTATCCTGAACGGAACGAGGCTCACGCTAGATACCGGGTTGATGCACCACAGGATAGCGTCCAAAGTACTGTTCACTGTCACCTTCCAATAATCCTTGAAAAGCTTCCTTCCCACGTAGAGTAAAGTATAGAAATGAATCAATCCCCCTGTTAATATCACAGGTGCAGGAGTTGGAAATAGCGCCCTTTTTATGGTATAAACAAAGTACACGCGGTTCTGTACAGCCGCGAAGAAAATAGCGTGAGCGTGTGGATTTACACGCGAGCAGGATTCACGCAGTCCAGGCCAGCAGCGCTTGAAGACAACATATGCGTGTGGATTTACACGCGAACAGGATTCACGCAGTCCAGGCCAGCAGCGCTTGAAGATAAAGTATGCGTGTGGATTTACACGCGAACAGGATTCACGCAGTCCAGGCCAGCCGCGTTTGAAGACAACGTGCGCGTGTGAATTTACACGCGAGCAGGATTCACGCAGTCCACGCCAGCCGTGCTTGAAGATAGCGTGCGCGTGTGGATTTACACGCAACCAAACAGCTCCAGGAATCAGCGTGTGGCGGAAAACACGCTATAGAAGGCCCAAAAAGTAGCTGTAGTAACCTGCAAGGATGCAGATCGGAGGTTCAGCTACACAACGCCAAATGATTCGATCAGAAGCAGCGAGTGAAGTTTCCACGCTGCTTATATACGTAATGCCGTAGTTCACATGACGAAGCAGAATACACGTGAAGTTAGCGACGTGAAAAGTGCAAACGTCGTTTTCCCGGCAACCTATCGAACAACCGCCATTTGGAATGGAACGGTCTAGCTGTTCTACGAGCGTAGGAGGTAGGACCACGTCCAGCATGCATGACAGTGCCATCCCCCAAAGGGGCAACCTCTCCCCTTCTCGTGTGAAAACGCTTCAATAAAGCAGGAGCATGAATATTAGAAAGAGGTTCCCAGGACCTATCTTCGGGACCATAGCTCTTCCAGTCCACCAGATAAAACGGCCCACCAGAACGTAGTCTCATATCTAGTATGTCCTGTACCTCGTATTCATCTGAACCCCGCACAGAAATAGCAACAGGCCGTACAGGCAATCTAGTAGCTTCAGAACATGGCTTAATTAGTGACACGTGGAATACGGGATGCACTCGCCATCGTTGTGGCAAAGCCAGACGGACAGTAGCCGGATTAATTACTTGGAGCACTACATACGGACCAATGTATTTAGGCAATAATTTCTTTTTGCCTGGAATTCTCAAGTTCTTAGTGGACAGCCATACTTTCATACCAGCCTTGTAGACAGGTGCGGGTACTCTATGAGCATCGGCATAGAACTTGTCGCGTCTTTTAGCCTACTCCAATTGCTGCTTCACTTTCCTCTGTAATTTCTTCAGATCACGAAAAGTACGGCCTGCGGCAGGAGTATCCAAAGACAAGCTGGAATCCAAAGGTATTGATCGGGGGTGTTGTCCATAAAGCGCATAGAACGGTGAAGTGCCTATGGCACTATGATAGGAGTTGTTATAGGCGAATTCTGCTGCCGGCAGGACCGTGAGCCAATCCGATTGGTACTGCAGACACAGACACCGCAGATATTGTTCCATAGTGCAGTTGACTCTTTCGGTCTGTCCATCAGTTTGAGGGTGATAAGCACTGGACATTCTATCATCAATCAGTAATGCAGATGTTAGTGCTCTCCAAAAGCGTGACGCAAACTGTGAGCCCCTGTCCGTAATGATTACTGACGGTAGACCAAAGAAACGAAATATATGTTGGAACAGCAGCGGTTGGTAAACCAATACAGGGAATATAAAGAGCCAGTTTAGTGAAATAATGCACTACAACCCATATGGTATCGTACTCCTGGTTTGGTGGGAGTTCTACCACAAAGTCCATAGATATCATGTCCCATGGTTTGTTAGGGACAGGTAGGGACTGGAGTAAGCCCACTGGTTTACCAGGAGTGTTTTTACATTGGATGCATACGGAACAAGTTGATACATGATCTATGACATCTTTTGACATGGATGGCCACCAGCACCATCTTTTGAGCAGCTCTAGTGTTTTCTTCCGTCCAGGATGGGCTGCGATCAAGGAATCATGATTCCACTTGAGGGCTTTATTCCGCGTTGAAGTCGTCGGTAGGTAGAGCACTCCTCGTGTGAATGGTAAACCGTTATGTACGTCCAGATTCATATCCTGGATAACTTGTGGATGTTTTTTCACCCACTCTTGTACTTCGGTTTTTAAGGATGGTTGAACAGAACAACTACATATTACATGATCTGCCAACAACTGATTTTGTACTCGTGCTTCTTCCTTCGCCTCTTCGCTCATACGAGACAACGCGTCCGACTTAACGTGTTCTCGGGCAGGACGATATGTGACCTGGAAATCGTATTGGGCAAAAAAGACATGCCATCTGGCCTGTCGGGCCGTAAGGCATTTCATAGATTTGAATGCTTGAAGATTTCTATGGTCAGAGTACACCAACACCTGATGTTTGGCCCCAAGAAGATGATGACGCCATTCTCGGAAGGCATCCTTGATAGCCAGCAATTCCCGCTCAGTGACGGTGTAATTTCGTTCATATGGGGTAAGTTTGCGAGAGAAGAAAGCCACTGGGTGCTCCTCCTTGGTTTCTGTGCAAACTTGTGAGAGTACCGCTCCAGTAGCGACACTGGATGCATCCGCTTCAACGATAAACTGGCGATCTGGATCTGGATGTTGAAGCACGGGTGCAGTGGTAAATGCTTCCTTCAACTTTTCGAATGATGCTTGGGCATTTTGGTTCCAACAGAAAGGAACTTTGGAACTAGTTAAAGCCGTCAAAGGAGCTACTGTTTTGGAGAAGGAATGAATAAATCTGCGATAAAAATTCGCAAAGCCTAAGAAAGACTGTAATGACTTGACATTGTGCGGAATAGGCCAATTCAATATGGCCTTCACCTTGGAACGGCTCATTCGAGCACCTAGATTGGTAATGTCATAACCCAGGAATTCCACTTCCTGTGAATGAAAGACGCATTTCTCGGCTTTCACATAAAGAAGGTTCTCCCTGAGTCTTTGTAGGACTGTAGAAACGTGTTTGACGTGTTCCGAAAAAGATGATGAATAGATCAGAATGTCATCCAGATAAATCACCACAAACTGGTCCATTATGGCCCTGAATATATCATTCATGAAGAATTGAAAAGTGGCGGGAGCGCTGCACAGACCAAAAGGCATCACCAAATACTCGTAAAGACCATACCGTGTCTTGAAAGCGGTCTTCCATTCGTCGCCTTCACGAATGCGAACTAAATTGTATGCTCCTCGCAAGTCCAATTTGGTGAAGTAACTGGAAGTACCTAATTGATCCAATAGAACGTTTATCAGTGGTAAAGGATATTGGTTTTTTATGGTGATGTCGTTAAGTGCCCTGTAATCAATGCAAGGCCTTAGATCTCCCACTTTCTTCGGAACAAAGAATAGGGGAGACGCAGCAGGTGATTGTGATGGCCGTATGAAACCCATCGCTAAAGCTTTGTCAATGTAATCTTTCAACACAACGTCTTCTTTTGGGGTCAGTGAATATAAACGACCTGTAGGGATTTTGGCACCAGGAATCAATTCAATAGGACAGTCGTACTGTCGATGGGGAGGCAATTGTTCTGCCTGGCCTTTATAAAAGACATCAGCATACTCAGCGTATTCGCATGGCATGGTAGTGTCGCTTTGATGTACCACGCGGATAGTTGAAGCTCCCCCCATAGAGGCCAATATGTGTGGCTTGTTTGACACCTCCTGACTGGTAAAGCAATTTTCATTGCAATGAATCGAAGGATACTGGAGCAATCCCGAAACCCAGTCAACGGCGGGATTATGAAGGGTTAACCATGCAAGACCAAGTATGATTTCGTACTGTGGAGCAGCTATGACATCGAAGACGATTTCTTCCGAATGATTATTCGATAATGTCATCTGAACAGATACCGTCTCCTGGGTTACCATACCAGAAGTCAACACAGATCCGTCCACGGTATTAACCGTTTCCGGTTTGTTTTTGTTTACGAGGGGTATGGAACAGTTCTTGGCATATGTGATGTCTATGTAATTGTTGGTGGCTCCGGAATCAACCATGGCCTTGGAAACCAATTCACGTTCATCACAACGTAACGTCACCTCAACAATTACGGGTGCGTGATTAGGAATGGTACTGGAGTCCGATGAAACACTCGACATAGGGACTCCTGCTATTGTCGAGTTTTGGTGTTTCCCGAACGCTTGATGGGTTTTTTAGGACATGTCGCCAATAGATGCTCGATGAACCGCAATACATACATAAATGGTTCTTTCTTCGGTTCTCTCGTTCTGCATTGGACAACCGGCCTCTCACGGCGCCAATCTGCATGGTTTCGGGGTCGTTCGAGAGGACTGCCGGTGTCTCTGAACGCACCGAGGCTTGTATGAAGGGCTTTTTCTCTCCTTTCCGAGCATTCCTTCGGGCATCGATTTGTAGAACCAAATCGAACAACTCTGTGAATCCCGTAGGAACCACCGGAACTGTAGATAAGGCATCTTTCAGTTCTTCTGAAAGACCCTTGTAGAAAACAGCCGTTTTCTTGCCGTCAGGCCATTGAGTTTCGGCTGTTAGTTGATTGAACCGGGCAATGTAAGGCAAAAGAGGTTGATTGCCTTGTTGTAGATCAAGTAACTCCAGATCCATGGCTTGAGTAGCATAACGCATGTCAAAGACTTTACTCATAGCAGCCAAGAGATCGTCACAGTCGTACAACAAAGGGCTATTTGTTTCCAACAAAGGGTTAGCCCAAGCAGCAGCTGTGCCCCCTAAATGGGAAAGCACGAATGCGGCTTTTGTGGTTAGGTCAGGAAAAGATGTAGGACGGCAAAGAAAATGGAGTCGGCACTGATTAACGAAGGTTCTATAGGTTTTGGGATCACCAGTGAACCGTTCCGGAGGGGCCAAGGGAAACTGAGTGGGCATAACCACATTAATAGTTTCCTGTGGGGGTGTCATAGTCCCAGATCTAGATGCAGTGGCCATTGAAACCTGTGCTCCCTGAGGACTACCGTGCATGGCGTCTTGCATAACGTCCATACGGTGCCGTAACATGTCCTGTGCCGTAACCATTTCATTTCTCAAATCGCTGATCAACTGAGTCAAAACAGCTAAAGGATCCGTACCCTCCATGGCTTCTGATTCTGTCAGAGAGCACCAAAGTATTAACTGAAAAGGATACGGTACTCAAAAGGATACAGGTGGTAGGGTCTTCCGGATCCCTGTTCACACGATTTGATAGTTGTGAAGTCAAGTTAAGACCTTCCAAATGATACAACTCTCTGACTGGTAAAACAGGCAGAGCAATGGATCACTGGAAAGGACGTGGGTAAGGTATAGGAAGTCAGCCTAGAACAAAATAAAGTATCATAAATAACTGCCCCAACCTGAGTATGATGGAACAGAAAATGACATGAATGCACACACTGACCTTAAGTCTAGGGCAGAAGAATCCAGCAGAGTCTCTTGAGGAAATCCAAGGTAGAACAAATGACAAGGAAGGGAAGATTAGTAAGGGAGACTTATCCCGAACGGAACGAGGCTCACGCTAGATACCGGGTTGATGCACCACAGGATGTAACGCTCACCTGATTCCCGTAGAGGCGCCGGTCTTGACTGGGCGTATACCGTATCTTCAAAGGTGATGTGTAACACACGGCTGGCTCTTTGGGCTGGACCTCTGTGCACTGTATGTTTGACTCGAAGGGTAAGATGTCTGCAGATAGAAAATATGGGATTAATGAACTGGGTTATTGAATGTCTCTCTCTTCTTCCCTTTCTCTTCTCCTGTAGAACCCCGAAGGTTAACGCTCTCACCTTAGGTAAGTGAACGCCGTGCTCTCCATCTGCCTCGGGGCAGGGTGCTGTAACCAGTTTCTTCACTGGATAAGGGGAGCAGGCCTCTTGACTTCAGAGGACTGCTGTCCGTCGTTTACTGCACGAACGGTAAGTTTCGAGTAATTATAATGTCTTTAAAGTCTTTAGTAATGATGTCTCTTGTTTTGCAGGGTTCCGGCGATGGTGGATGACGGGCTGAAGTGAGTTGAAGATGGAGCCCGTGTGATGAATAGAAGCGCCTGGAAGCACGTAAGTAAGCGCTTGTTGCCTGCTTCACGATGCGCTCTAACTGTCGTTTTATTTTGCAGGTACAAGTTCGGAGCGGCTGCAGGGTGCCGGAATACCCACTGGGTTAGATGTGGAAAGGAGTAATGGCACGTGAGTATTAAAGTTCCCCAATGTCTTTAAACGCAACTTGTTTTGTCTTTCAGATGCGGGATGCAGCGCCGAAGGCCTCCGGAGCGTGCGAAGAGTTGGTAAGCTTTTGTCTTTCAGATGCCGGAATGCAGTGTGAAGACCTCCGGAGCGCACGAAGAGTAGGTAAGCCTTTGTCTTTCAGATGTCGGAATGCAGCGCGAGGCCTTGGTGACAGCCGATGGACTAGGTAAGTGAAGAGCTGTCACTGAAGACCGTAATGCTAACCTGTTCTTTCTTGTCTTTATAGGTGTTGCTGAAGACTGGATTCAGGATGGTAAGCCATTTTCCTTAGGCCCAGGATCAGATGCAGAAGACACGATGAGCGTTCTGCTGCAGAGGATGCAGAATAACGCAAAGCAAGATTCATCCATCGGGTGTGGTTTAAATAGCCTCCTGTAGTGCTTAGGTGTCTCCTTCCACAGCCACGCCTAGGTAAGAAAAGAGTTCCTGCTTTCCAGAAGAGTGCCAGTGTTCTGAACCTAGGGAGTGGCTCCTGCCCCACCCAACAGGAAAAGTAGTTCCAAACAGAAGAGGATCAGAGGCTCAACTGGCAGGCAAGTAAGCAGCATGGTCTGCTGCAGGTAAGTCCACCCAAGCATTATGAGCCCGGCGCTTCCAGCGCTGGGACTGGGCATATTTATGAGCCTGGTGCCACTGGCGCCAGGACTGGGTCCAAAAGGTCCCAATTGGGACTGGTTGGCACTCGGAACCTGGGTTATGGATCTGCTTCCAAGGGAGTTGGGAAAACCCTGACCTTTTGGAAGCAGAGATCATGACACAGGATAGCGTCCAAAGTACTGTTCACTGTCACCTTCCAATAATCCTTGAAAAGCTTCCTTCCCACGTAGAGTAAAGTATAGAAATGAATCAATCCCCCTGTTAATATCACAGGTGCAGGAGTTGGAAATAGCGCCCTTTTTATGGTATAAACAAAGTACACGCGTTTCTGTACAGCCGCGAAGAAAATAGCGTGTGCGTGTGGATTTACACGCGATTAGGATTCACGCAGTCCAGGCCAACAGCGCTTGAAGAGAAAGAGTGTGTGTGGATTTACACGCAAGCAGGATTCACGCAGTCCAGGAAAGCAGCGCTTGAAGACAACATATGCGTGTGGATTTACACGCGAACAGGATTCACGAGCCCAGGACAGCCGTGTTTGAAGACAACGTGCGCGTGTGGATTGACACGCGAGCAGGATTCACGCAGTCCAGGCCAGCCGCGTTTGAAGACAACGTGCGCGTGTGGATTTACACGCGAGCAGGATTCACGCAGTCCAGGCCAGCCGTGCTTGAAGATAGCGTGCGCGTGTGGATTTACACGCGAGCAGGATTCACGCAGTCCACGCCAGCCGTGCTTGAAGAAAGCGTGCGCGTGTGGATTTACACGCAACCAAACAGCTCCAGGAATCAGCGTGTGGCGGAAAACACGCTATAGAAGGCCCAAAAAGTAGCTGTAGTAACCTGCAAGGATGCAGATCGGAGGTTCAGCTACACAACGCCAAATGATTCGATCAGAAGCAACGAGTGAAGTTTCCACGCTGCTTATATACGTAATGCCGTAGTTCACGTGACGAACCAGAATACACGTGAAGTTAGCGACGTGAAAAGTGCAAACGTCGTTTTCCCGGCAACCTATCGAACAACCGCCATTTGGAATAGAACAGTCTAGCTGTTCTACGAGCGTAGGAGGTAGGACCACGTCCAGCATGCATGACAGAGGAAGCCTTCAGGTTGTCCTGTAGGATGTTCAGTAGGTTTTGTTCAAAGTTCTGTGGAGGGCCAGGTGGGCGGTAGAGTAAGTGAATGGTGATAGTGAATTTGGGAGATGGTGAGAATTTAAGTGATCGGATGTCTGAGGGACTATCAATGTTGGTCTTACAGTCTCTGATGGGGAGGGATTGTCTGGCAATGAAAGCAACGCTGCCTCCTCTAGCGGTTGCTCTGTGATTTCGGTAGATGGTGTAGCTCTGGGGAATGGCTAAGGATAGTGTGGGTCTGCTGGCCTCGTGCAGCCAGGTCTCTGAGATGGCTAGGGCATCGAGGTGGTGTTGTGTGATGAGGTCATGGATGTCTAGGGCATGTGCAGGCAGTGAGTGAGCATTGATCGAGTACAATTCAGAAGAGGCTGGTTTGATGTGCGTGGCAATCGTGGTCCAGTGTGGGATTTGGTAGTAGAATGAGAGGGTGATGTTTTGTGTGGTTGGGGGCTGGGAGTTGTTGGGAAGTGGGACTGTTGAAAGTGGCTGTGGTTGTGTATTGGGTGGTGCTGATAAGCTGGGTCGTCTTTGTGCCGAGCCTGTATGGGGTAGTGATGCGATTGTGTATAGGAGTAGAGCAGGGGAAGGGTGCAGTGCTGAGTTAATTGTGCAGTGCAGCAAGGTTTTTGATAGCGCTGGTAGGGGGTGATGGCATGGTTGGGGTTATTGTGACATGGAAAGTGGTGGTGGCATGGAGGACGCAGTGCTGAATGCGTAGGTGCTAGAGAGCATTTCTGGTGGTGAGAGGTACGGGTGAGGCAGCATCCCAGGAAATGAGAACACAATCTTGCGAGCCGTAGTGCAGGCAACTGAGGAGTAGTCCCATGTTTCTGCTACTTATTGGGCTGATGCTTGTGTCTGATTGCACTGCCGCGTGGCCGTTGGGGAGGAAGGTAGAGGTGGAAAGCCTTTTGCACAGGGCAAGAGGAGGAGGTGGGAGCAG
Organism: Ambystoma mexicanum; assembly: GCF_040938575.1. NCBI lineage: Eukaryota > Metazoa > Chordata > Amphibia > Caudata > Ambystomatidae > Ambystoma > Ambystoma mexicanum. The sequence goes on from NC_090941.1 coordinate 1,102,724,294, forward strand.
GGGAATCTTTTGGTTTTCACTGGGAGGTGTGCAAGTTGGGTGTGGGTGCTTAGGGGGCGCTGTGCACAAGTTCAGAGGTTTAAAGGGGTTCGATGGGTGAGCAGGAAAACTTTGACAGAGGTGCACGTATGGGAGCAGCAGTGCGTGCAGGCTGGCGTCCTCAAGTGGAGAATGCTTGATGAGCGTGTGCAAGGGATGCTGGGTAGTGTGGTCCCGGCTAGCGTCTGGAGGTGGCACGAGGGGAGAGGTTAGTATTGTGTATGGGTGTGCTGGCGCAGTGGCCAGATAAGGGATACAAGGATTTTGCAGGGCAAGCCGCCATACACAGTAATGTGGTATTACCCAAATTAATCATTTCAAATTGACAATGGTACAATTGGCCGAATTCGGCCAGTACCATTTGGTCATTTCGAAACGACCAATTTGGGCAGTCACTACCAAACCTTGGGAGAGGGGGAGTCCCCCGGTCCCCATGCTTGGTAGTGATTGCCTTTGGGGGAAGCGGGGGTGTCCCACGCTTCGAGGTATGAGGAGGGGGTAAAAAAATAATTTAAAAAAATATATAAAAAGCTGATCACACAGCGTCTGATCCGATTCGCGTAGGGACAACAGATCCAATGCCGCATGGTCAGTAAAGGCCTGGACTGTGAAAAGGTAAGAGTGTGTGGGGAGTTTTAAACCAGGTCATTTCGGCCGCAACCAATTGTGCCACGGCCAAAAAGTATACATCCGGCAATGCGGTTGCAGGATTGCCAAATGTTGAAGTAGCCTGGGTCTCGACGAGCAGGGGCCCAAGGCGAGCCGTTGCGGGCATGCTGAGAGGTATATTCGGCCATCGAAGCAAAGCGAGAGAGCTGGTTTCCGAGCTGTGTGGCAAGGTAAGCGCAGGCTTTAGGAAGGTGCTTGAGGGATGGGGAGGGATGTGCGTCCTGTAGTGGATGCGGGTATAGGTTCTCAGTGGTTCAGCACCCGGCATTTGTCTAAAGCGCAGAATTGAGGCAGGCTGTCCAGAAACAAGAGTGGAGACAGCAGATAACTTAGTAATAGCATTGCGTTGACAATTATTTTCCAGCATGACATTTGTAACCAATGGATTTGCATATTATAAATAATCTTGCAGAGAGGACATTGTCACATATACCGGGCTGTGCATTCGTAGCAGGCAGGGTATTCCCAGTTACCAATTTAAGCATGGGAATGGAGTTAGAAAATCTTGGGGTGCAGACAGCATTATCAAACCTGACCCTGTTTAGCACATAGAACAAACAGGCATTGTAGTCAGATTGGGTTTTGGCCCATTGGTCATTGTCTAGGGGGCACAGTACCTGATGCGCAGCATGTCTAACGTCGCGGTCAATGCAGCCGAGACCGGCAAAGACTGCACACAGAGGACTTGAGTGTTGGCCTTCAGTGGGGGCCGGCTTCACCTGCCGGCGCAGGGGGTTGGCTGATTCAAATGCGGAATTCGCCCAATCAAGGTGCTGCAGGCCCAGGGCAGCCTGGGAGCCTGGTGCAGGGTGCCAGAGAAGTGGCGGAAGAGGAAGGTGGTGGAGGAGCCAAAAGGGGTGTAGGTCGGAGTATTTGAAGGAAGTTGATAAGATATAGGGAAGCGCCTATCAAAAAGGAGGAGGTTGGTCTGAGGGCCCTGGACCCGGACAAAGTCATTCAGCTAGACATTAATTACAGTCTTGGAGGATTGGAAGGGGGTCAGAAGGACCTCGCACCGAGTGCCACCATTAATGAGACAGGAGGAGATGGGGGGAGAGAACAGAGACCATATGGGGGAGTCCATAGGCCTGGAGAGGGAACGACAAAGGATGTCGGTAAGGGTTTGTCTGGAGGGAATGCTGGTGTGGATATCATCGATAAGGAGGCCTCGGTTGGAGATCAGGATTTCCCTTTTGAACTTCTTCCTACCAGACTTAGTGAGAGGGATAGGATAGGAGACAGAGTAGCAGTTAGAGAAGATGGGAGGAACAGCGAGCACCATAGAGGGTGCAAAGAACGGAGGAGATGATCCTGAGGAAAGAGAGAGACAGCCCTGTGGCAGACAACTCTGGATGTGCTGTGGGGTGGAGGCTCGGGTCACAACTAAGGAAGACACAGGGCGAGAACATGTAACACACAACAGTGAACGTCATGCCTTGTGGGGGAGCTAGGGTGGTGGGGGAGCCTAAAGAGACCCAGTATTAGTGCCACAGTTACCAAAATGCAAAACACCTAGATTCAACTTTCCTAGAGGGTGGGAGGGCGGGGAGAGGACACATGGAAGCACATCCATTTTCTTTGAAAGAAATCCCATTCATACTTTAGGTTGTTCAATCACTTAAACCCTTAATAAAAAGTTGTAAACGCTGACACGCAGTCTTGGCACCCTTCTTGATCACAGGTGGAACCCTGTGACAACATTTGTCAAACTAAACACAAACGTCCATAATTCAACAAAATATAAATTCAGTAACACCTGAATACTGTAATAAGTCCAGTTCCCTGGCCCTGTCAAAGGGGGAATGTGAGAAACCTGGGGTATTCACACTCCTAAGACCCCTAGATCCTCTTCTCAGGTGGCCAGGGAAAGGCCATCACTCTTGGATCCCAACCCTGGGGGTGGAGAAGCGATGGAGGATCACCTGGGAGAAGCGGCCTAGGGGACTGGGAGTGGGGTACCCTTAGAGACATTGGGCCTCATTACGAGACAGGCGTTAAGGGGTTAACGGCGCCGTAAACGGCGCTGACCCTTCACGCCTGATTACAAGGTCCCTTAGCGCCATGGTGATTTTAACGCCTGCTTTTTGCAGGCGTTAAAATCCATGGCGCTAAGGGACCATGGTGCTAATGGTGAGAGAGACCAGCAAGGGAGTGTGGGGGGGACTTGCTTCAGAGGAGGCAGCCAGGGTGGGACCGGACAAGGAGAGGACTTGCAGAGCCCATAGCCAGTGGGCTGTGTACCTATTACAAGTCTGGTAGCCTCCGTGACAGAGGATCAGCGGCACAAGCTGCGAGAGAGCACCAAGAAGAAAGGACGTCGTCCAAGTTCGGAAAGAAGCATTCCAGTTGCCGGCGTGCAGAGACAGACACGCGGGATGTAAACAGAGCTTGAGAGTCTGAGCTTCCCGGCTTCGCCAGTGAAGGAGAAGCTGAGGGATACCCCCGTAAGGAGACGCACCGAAACAGTGAGTGTCAGGGAGGACGCACTAACACCGGGGCGCTCCTACAAATACATATTGAATACCGAATTGAATGGAACTTTAAAATTAAGCGGCATACATGCTTAATGAATACTGAATTGAATGAAACCCTACTGAAGTTAAGCATTATAAATATTGAATAGAATACAAACCTTCATGGGCCAAGCAAATAAAGTGAATAACCCAAATGCCCATGTGAAAACGAATTACAGAAAAGGGCAAAAGTGTGACCAAGTCATAAGAAGGTGGGTGTGAGCAAAACACCCTTAAACTGAACTTTTATGAATGAATGCAGTGCGACAAGGCCAAAGACTGGAAAGGATGTGTGACAAGTGTTGCCAGAGCCAAGATGCTGACAAGGAAAAGCCAGAGGATTGTAAATCTTCACATCAAAGCCAAGAGGCAGAGAGTCAGGGATCCTGGTTGAGCGACCTGTGTTGGGTGTACCGTTCAGTCTGACAACTGCACCTAGACCAGTGAGCCCTAAATGTTGAAAACCAAAGACATTGTCATGATGAAGTTAAAGTCTTGAGGAACTGATGTGTGGCATTGTGAACAAAGCCTCAAGACCTTGTGTTTTCTGTGAACTGTGTTGCTTGGAACATGGGGAAGGGAACCCAGAGAATTGGTTTGGAACTGTATGAAATGAAATATTTTATTTATATCGCGCTCGTATAAAAGTGTATGAGGGGGGCCTGCTGTATCACCTTGAACAGGAGAAAGGTAATCTTGAGACTTTTTCGTGGAACTTTCTTATACTTGGGGAAAGTGAGCTGAAAGAAAACTGAGCTGGAATAAGCTCAGGACTTTGATTGTTTGATTTTGACATCCCTACACATTGGTTAGCTTTAGCTGTGAGGGCAAGTATAGGTTTTATACACAGACAGACTTAAATTGAACTCTAGGACTCAGACTTTCCTTAGTTTTGTTCGGGTAGGGAAATGCCACCACAGCATAGGGCAGGTTAGGCCTTCTACCATCCTGACATTTGATAAGTATTTTACTTGGAGCTTTAAGTCTGTGTCTTGATTCATGATGCCTTCACAGGAGCCAGTGTCAGTCCGGATCATGGAGAGGGACAGAGGGACAGAGGGACAGAGGGACAGAGGGACAGAGGGACAGAGGGACAGAGGGACAGAGGGACAGAGGGACAGAGGGAGAGAGGGAGAGAGAGGGAGAGAGGGAGGGGGGGAGGGAGAGGGAGAGAGAGGGGGGAGAGGGAGAGAGAAAGAGAGAGTACACACTGGTGCCGACATGATAGTTTGCAGGCCTTTCTCTCTGACCCTGCCTCGAAGTACAAAAGCTTGCCAGGGTTTTCCTTCAATTGCAAATAACAGAAAGCCGAAAAAAGGGTGCAGGGAAAAGAGAACCCGAACACTAGTTTGCCTGACATATCATAAGAACGAGACAGCAAAGACAACAGCAGCCTGGCAAGACAGAGTGAGACAGCCTGCAGCCATGCAGCCATGCAGCACTACAACACAGAAACCAACCGCACAGGAACAGGAGTCAGCCAGTCCACATCCAGAAGCAGCAAACCTCTAGACCACCAAGAACTATTCCCCAAAATTACCAAGATGGTCATGGGGAGCAGACTGCGAAACACAAAACTGGACGCTGAATTTCCTCGGCAGCTATGGCCATTACACTGCGACCCTGTGCGGAAAATGTAGGTGGGGTGATCGCCCTTTTGAAGACTTCACCATGCACATATACATCCTGGGAGAAGAGCAGTCGGGATTGGCCAGAGAAAGCGGTCGACTCAGTACAGAGGGAGGGAAAATTAAGCAGGGGACAAGAAAGAGGAAGTATGGAGTTTTCCAGGTGAGGTCAGCAGTACAGGAGGACAAAGACCAGCAGGAAGAAGGAATAATGGGTGGCTTGTGGAGGAGATTGTTGGAAAAGTTGAGGTTTTACTCCAATTTCATGAAATTCTCTGGCCCCGGACATCTGAGAAACAGTCCAAGCTAATTTCTTTAAAACCAAATTGAAAGCCTACCTCCTCTCCTCGGGTACCCTCGTCCCACATCCCTACCACAGATGATCTTAACCACCTACCTGCACTTAAAATGTCTAAGGTTGATTGTCCTTACTCTATGCAAGTCCACCCATGTATTGTCCCCCCCCGGTGGCTGTTCCATTTACTCAGCACCACAGCCTGGTCAGAACGTCACGCAGACTACCATTGTAAGAAGCTCACCGCTTCCCAGTAATTCTGACCTTATCTATTTTACCTTCTTTTAATATTAAAAGAACGTTTTTCTTCCTTGTATATTCAGCTTCATCTATGCAATTAAGAAACCATCCAGGACAAAGGTATGCATCACACTCAGAGCTTATGGAAACTAGCCGAGGGCACAGCAACCAACCCGCACGCATCTGCCATCATACACTACTCTATGACACTTTGCATAGCACCTCTGCCATAAGAATGCAGCTATCTCCCACTACAGAAATGTGGACTAGCTGCACACATACCCAACTCCTACTTGTCCAGACTACCTCTCATCACCCATCCACAAGCCAGCTCGACATGGGTGACTAACAGGGACTTGGATACCCCTACCTACCTTCACGGTGCTTCTGCAGCTTTGAGTGCATGTTTGATTGGCGAGTGGATAGGTAAAGTAGGCTAGGAAGTGGTTGTGAAGCCGATGTTACAGAGTGGAAGGAGAGTAGTGGTTTGGCAGGAGGAGGGTAGTGGTTTGGAGGGATGAGATAGCAGGGGGAAGAGTAGTTTAGAGATGGGGGTAGTGGTGAGGATGAGTAGTAACATCAAAGGGTGGAGGTGAGGAATAGATTGTGAGAGGGAGACTGAAGTGGCAGGTGAGAAACTCTGGGAGGAGTGGAGGCCAAGTGTGAAAAGAGGGACAGGCGAGAGGGGAGAGTAAAAATCTTACGGATTCTGCAAGGTGCCTCCCAATTCCCTGCAGAACACAAACATCTGGATAGAATAGGGACAGCTTCCAAGACCCTGAGGGTGTGAGAGTCATCGTTTTAGGGAACCACCAGTAACCAAAGGTAGTAATTAGGAAAGAAGGCTTCAGTAGTAATAACCTGGGGTTACGGACGCCTGGGTGAGGCAGGAGATCCCATTGGAGACAAGAGAGAGAGGGGGGGTGGCCCTAGAACACACACATTAATAAAGACCCTTGAACCATCCTTGAGACTCACTGATTTGTGTGCCATCTGGGACAATACACATTCAGTAGAGCAATATTGATGCCGGCTTTTATTGCACTACAGATCAATATTCACACTTCAATTATTTATAGGGGAGCCATTTATGCAAGGGAAGTGCATGGTTTGCTGGAACAAGCAGAAACACATCCAATTTGGCCCAAGTCCAAAGGAGGGTGTTTCAAAGAACATGGAAGAGGTACTGGCAAGTTGACACTGCAACTCAGTTGAGTGATGCACATCACAAATTCTACGTTACGCACAGCTTTGCACCCCAGGGTTTGGAAGAATGGATAAAGGCAGTTCATTCATTTTCACTATTTGCATGGATGTTCAGTCTTGATTTCACAGAATATTTGGGGATTTTAAGTGCACTGCATGTTAATGTTATACGTGCATTGTATTGTATTGGAGTCCATTTATAAAGGGCCTCTTCCCATTACTATGGTCTCAACTTGCTTGTGGTGGGAACGCCCTCATGGATTGCAGTCCAGAATATGTGCAAGTTCTCATATAGGCTGCATGCGTGTGTGCATTTCGGCCAAGATATGGATTTAGGTGGGCTAGCTGTGCTCCGTTAAGCAACCGAAGAGATTAGGCAAGTGGGCGGGCGCTGAGGGAGCTCAGGAGAATGCATGAGTGCAATAGAGTATGTGCCCAGCTAGACTGAATTTGTCATAGGTCGTCGCTGCATTCTGGTGTGTGTGATGTCCACCAACGTGTTGCGTTTATACGTACCTAGAGGCTCGGATAGAGCATTGTTGTTGGCACCATCGTTTGGTCAGGTTGTCCTTGAGGGAGTCCTCTAGGTCCACTGACCGGACCGCCGTAATAGGTCTTCGAAGCTTCATGAACAAGCTATCATAATGCTTTCTCTAGGTGTGATAGGCCTGTTGTTTTACTGTCTTCTAGATTTGATATTGAAACTACCCACGTATCTTTAGTTGCGAACTGCTGGCAATACTCATACATAAAAGCGCTATAAACAGGCTAAAGTCCAGGAACTTCTAGCTGTAATAGCAGAGGTCAGAGCAGACAGTATCCTAATACCGGGTTCAGGTAAGAGAAGGATGTCTTAAGGCTTTGAGTGTGTGTGAGCTTAGGCCGAGGTAAACAGTTAGGCTGTTTGTGCTACAGTGGGCCTTTCAAGAGGTCAGGCATGTGGAAAGGTGCAGTGGAGGCCGGGAGCAGTGGATTTGGTTGTGCATCTATCTTCTCTTGGGCTTATCGTTTATAGACTGTATATGGTTAATGTGCGCTGTGTATTTAGAGGGTTGCAGGTGTCCCTAGGCGTGGCTGCCGCGATTACAGCCATCTTATGCCTAGTAGAACGTGGTCATGTTTCTGATTGGGCATTGCATTAGGCTTGTGGACATGTGCGTAGTCGCCGGATGACCGAGTTGTGTGGATAGTGATCTGCTGTTGCCAATTTGGAGGGGTGAGCTGCCACGATTACAGCCGGCGCCGCCTGGAGGTGTCAGATCATGTACCTGGGTGCAGTTTTGCAATGGCGTTGCTAGGGGTATGGAGATGGCCGGGCTGATCCGTGTCCAGCTGCACCCTCCAGAGCAACAGGTTTGGAGGGGAACAGGGCTGTGGCTGGATGAGATCGGGGAGCTCCCTTTCACTACATGTTTCAGAATGCCTCTGGAAATAGCCATGTTTTGAGGTGCTTTCTGAAGGACAATTCGTCATTGCTGCGGCAGATGTGTAGTGGAAGTGAGTTCCAGATGGAGGGAGCTTGGATAGAGAAGGTGGATCCTCCCATTCTGGTGGAGTTGTGAGGGGGGGGGGATACGAGAAGGAGTGCCAAGCCTGATCTGAGGTGTTCTGCTAGGTTAGTAGCGTGTGATCTTGTTCTGGAGGAGTATTATGGAGGGTGCGGTGTGCGATGTACATGGCTTTAAAAAGGTGGCTCTTCTGATCATAGAGTGCCAGTGTAATATCCTGAGGGCAGGGGGTAGGTGTTCTCTCAGTGAGAGGGCGAGGAGGAGTCTGGCCATAGAGTTTTGCTTTCATTGGAGTTTCCGGAGCTGGTGTGCTGGAGCACCTAGATAGAGGGAGTTTGCATAGTCTAAATGGGAGAGAACGAGGGTAAGTGTTGCATAGTCTATAAGGGTAGGAGAGATAAGGGAAGATTCATCCTAGGACGCGCAAGTAGACGTCGACATTTCTGGACACAGAGTTTATGTGTTGGGGGAGTGATCACTCCAAGTCCATTGTGCATCCAAGATTTTTACAGATGTGGAAGCTGCAGGTGGGGCTCCTAAGACATGTAGCCAAGGTTGGGGGATGAGAGCAGTTTTGCCACATAGTAGTATTTCAGTTTTTCCCCAGGTTGAGAAGGTGGTTGGCGGTCATCCAGTGATCGATTGCAGAGGGGCAGGATAGGAGGTCGGGTTATGATGGCGTTTTGGGGATTTTTAAGATGATCTGGTGTCCTCTGCATAGTTATAGCATGTAAGATTGTGAGAGCGGACGAGTGCCGGCAGTGGGCTGGGGTAGAGATTGAAGAGAAGGGATGACAGGGAGTCAATGGACTGAAGCAAGCTGATGTACAACTTTTCACAAGTCTCCAACGCCCAACAGGACCACATTGATATGTGACAGAGACCAGGAAGTTACTCATCTCCAAAGTGGTCCCCATGCAGCAGGCCACACTGATCGAGTGGAGGAGTCCTGGGTGGTTTGTGCGCCTAAAGAGCCAGGCAAAGGATTCAAATACTCGGAAGAGTCATTTATATTTTACAAGTTCGATGAAATCAATTTTAATTAAAAAAATGTGGCCAAGAAAAATATAAAGATGTGAATAGACTGGTTTGCAAATACGGGTGCTTCACATAAAAAAGGCAAGGGTGATTACTGGTGATTTCTCACACCCTATTGGATGTTGCCCAGAATTGAACAATTGCCTGAAAATCACTGCTAGCGCACAACTGACTTGCTTAAGAAAATCCTACTGGAAGAAATGGTACGGACATGAAGACCTCCAAACTACGGCGATGTGGCATGGACAGGAATAAGATGAAAGGACACTCTGGCTTGGATACGGTGGGCACCTGGTGGGAAGCTTGCATACAGTTTCTGCAGCAAGAATTAGACAAGCTGCTTGCACACATTTGCAATGTAACTAGAAGTTAGCAGAAAAGAAATTGTGATCTAGTTGGTATGCGTTTGACATCGAGAAACTGCAGCCTTGCAGCAGACGCACGGAATGCAACAATCGGCTGGGACACAGTTATGATGGAAAATGCCACATGGGCGATTACCAGGAGGCTCGGACCCAGTTCTGAAGCAGTAGGAAGGTGTATTGGTTGGGCATAGGGAGTGTTAGGCAAGATTGTATGCAGTACCCTTTGGGTGCACTACAACAACCTTGGCCTCCTGGCAATAGGAACCCAACCTTTGGTATAAGTCAGTACTACACAGGTTGGTAGCATGTGGAGCAGTCAGGCTTATCTCAAGAGGGGTCAATGTGAGCTGTAGGGGACTTACACAGAGATTCACAGTGACACGTATTCAAATAAACTCTTACACACCAGGTTTCTTGAATAAACAATTATTAATTTATCAGTTAGTTATAGTAAGCCTTCTGCAGAAGGGAGCAATGTTAAGCAACACACAAATAAACTTCAAAAATAATACACACTCTTCGTTTTCTAAATCAGCAAATACCCGTTTGGGATGGCTCACAGACACTGCCTACACCCTTAGGTGACTTCAGTTGCTGGGGTACTGGGGACACTGATATATCACTGTTTGCATTTAGACTTTCTTAGGAGAGTGTCAAAGAAAAGAGGGATCAGAATAGAACAAGTATTCACACAATGATTCTTAAGCGTGTAAGTACTTTCAATAATCCCCCAATGTAAAATCAGGTAAACCTTTCCTGCAAGGAAGGCAAAAACACTTAAAACAGAAGAGAGAAGAGTCATTCAGGGAGCCAGGCCGGCCAATGTTAAGTTAGCAAACCATCAAGGTGGACTGAAGCACTTCGTGCAGTTAAGTAGAAAGTCTTTCACAATGTCTAAAAGTCTTGGTAGAATAGAAGAAATTAAAGTAGGGCCACAAGCAGGTTACGCTTGTGAGGTAAAGAAGCTGATAGCAACTCTACAAATGCAACCAAGCATGTCTCCAACGAGGACAAGTGGCTACACAACTAGAGGTAAGCTCTCTTGGATTGTACAGTACCTTTAGGTTGAAGAAAAAGTGCAGCAGATGACTTCTGTTCCTGTGCATCTCTGCAGATCCTGCGGTTCTGACTCCTGCACTGCAATGGGACAGTCACCGCTCACAACCGGCAATCTTCAAACAAGTGGCACTTCGGTGTTTCAGCTCCTCGCGTCTACCACAAATAGCAACACTGCAGTTCCTGGCGGTCGAGATGGGCTTGCCTTGCATTTGGCGTCCCGCACTCTGTTGAGCGGGCTCAGGCTCAGTCAGTCCTGCTTCCTGGGAGTCCGGAGGATCTTCCTGGATCTTATGGCCATCTTAAAAGCAACGCACACAAACTGGTGTTCCTCTTCCTGGATATTCGGTTCCAGCAGCGACTGCAGTGGGAATTCAACCAGCAGAGGATGTCCAGGTGGCTTACTTTGGAGTTGATTGGTCCCTCCAACTCATAGGGAGAAGTTGTCCTTGCAGGGCTACTCTGTCGATACGAATTTTAAGTTTCAGCACAGCTGCACGGCTTCACTGGGCAAACCAACAGTCCAGGAGTTGCAGCAGGCGTCTCTTCCAAGTTCTTCTACGGTTCCTTCGTCCAGTGGTCGACTCTGCCTTCCAAGCCAAAAAGCCTTGCCTTTTATGCAATTTGCTCCCATTCATTCCAGCCTAGCTGTCAGTCACCTAGCAGGGTGGCTGTCCTTGCCGGACAGCCAGCCGGCCGGCCAATCACCTAAGAGTGCATTCCTGTCTCCAAGGCTAAGCACAGGGAGTTTCGGGCACCTCCCTTGCTTCTTGCCCCCGCCAGACACCATGGAGCCAGAGGCGGGCTTCACTCGTGAATCACACCAAAGGCAAAATGAACAAAAGGGACCAAACCTGGTTTGGCGTGCAGAGTAAATCTCAAGAAGGACCGTTCCGCAAAGAATGGTGAAAAAAGAAGACTGGGGCCATTTTGACAAAAATGGCACCCATGGGTGCTTTACCGTGGCTGCGAATGCAGCCTGTGGCAAATCCCATAATGGTAGTAAAAAGTAAACCACTGCCACCAGCCATTCAGTGAGGAAAGGGTAACATTAAAATTGTAAATGAGAAGTTAGACAAAGGGGATACTAAGTAACCCCTCCCGCACCCTATGGTAAGATAGTGTGTGCTGGGTCTACAAAGTTACAAATGTAAGTAAAGTCAATTTCACTTCACTGCTCTTGGAAACAGTTATCGAAGAGAAAGGTATTTAAACCTTTGGGAAATCTGAAAGACTTCCCTGTGCCACTGCACTGAAGGTGCTGTGTGACACAATGTAAAGATGATGCCTATGGAGTTTGTGAGACTCCACAATCAAAAGAAACAGTGTTTAAAATCACATTAAAATACATGAGAGAGTGGGGAAAAAAGGGCCTCACTCTATCAAGGTTACAACAATCAAGTTCTCAAAATCCTGCAAAGCTGCTGGGGTCTCCAAGGTAGAGGGAATTTGCACATTTCTGAGAATTCTCCCTAACAGGGAGTGGCCTGGACGTGGCTGCCCCTCAAGCATTGATGGAATGAGGGGGTGGCAAATGCTCTGTGGCAGGGTAGAAACTGTAATGAAAATGGAGGGCTACGCAGTGAAAGGGGCTGAACCCACTACATCATGCCCATAGATGAATATCATTAAAAGGTGACAGTGTGGGAAACAGGTGGGACACAACAATGGGCGAGAAAACAGGGCACTCTAAGACATACATGTGCAAGAAAAAACAAAGGAACCAGTGTGCGCGGAATGCCAGCACTAGAGCATGGATGAGTTAAGGTCAACTTCAGGGGTTTGGGAGTAGATTTAAAATGGTGTACTTTGCTACAACACAACCTCTCACTCATAGCTGAGGTATCGATACCCATCTCCTGCCCGCTTGGACCCTGATAGGAATGTGATCTTGGCTATGGTTACCTTCTGTACGATCTCCCGGTGGCCGTGGCTCGCAGCCAGGTGCAGTGGGGTGTCATCACCACGGTTCATAACGTTGATCCTGGCTCCTCGCATGATTAGCATGTCCACCACGGTGGAGCGGCCCTCGCGACATGCCCAGTGAAGCGGACTGAAGCCGTGGTCATCCCTGGAATGGAAAGAACAGGGAGAGAAGTGAGTGAGCAATGCAAGACTATCACATGATCAGCACACTGCGCGGAGCATAGGATCCATACTCCAGAGTAATGGTGAATGTGGAAGTACTAAAAAAGCGTTCTGCAACACCTGTGCGTGTACGTCGCAGGACCGTGTCAAGAAAGTTAAGGGAAGGCGGCTAGCCATGGTGCAGTGGCCAAGTGTTCTCTCATTAGTGCTCCCGGGGGACTTGGTACCCGGGGGTATATCACAGACAGATCTAAGGTAAGATGACAAAACGCAAACCCCGGATGACAAGTTAGCCCTTTTCCATCCAAATGCCCTAGGGGGGCACTTTACTATTCCAAGTACAGTTCAAGAAAATATGGAGAAACCTTTGGATTTTGAAGCCCTGTGGATGAAGCTAGATAATGTTCCTGGGATGAGGGGCGGGGGACTATTAAGAGAATATTGGGTGAACTGTGCTAGCCATTTCAGCAGATCCCTGTGCACATGTTAAAATAAGCAATAAAAACAAAAAAACTAAAAAAGATAGAGAGAGCCCAGCATTGAAATGGGTTAACATTTGCACAATCTAGGCCAGACAATTTGCTGAACAAGAAAGCTTTTCCAAACACAACTCACAGTAGCATTAAACCACTAAAACATGCAGAGGGAGAAAAACATCAATAAAAATGATAAAAACAAACAAATTAAAAAAACATACCTAAAAAGTATTTGCCATATATATGTTACCCTTGTACCAAAAAACCACAGAATGGACGCGGGAGGGGGGTCGCAGGGGATGGACACAGGGGAGGTTTATGTCACCTAAGTGACTATTGGTTGTATGTTATGTTGATCAATCTAAGAAAAATACAATAAAGAAAGTTTAAAAAAACAAATAACCAAATCCAAAAAGACTTAACAAAAATGTGAGCCGTTTTAAAGATCTACAAAGTTTAGCAGTCAGGGAATGTGTAATGCACAAAGAAACATCTTGTCTATAAATTTCAGCAACATTCCGCCTTCACACAGACTTGTCCCCAACTTGGCCTACTCTACCAGAACGGAAGGGCTCCCTGCAATCCTGAACACTGAAGAGGAAGCCAGTGCATATCAACGAGCGCAGTGCACAATGGAGAGAGCTCCATGGATGGTTTGAAAGACTTGAGAAAAAGCTATTCCTACTCTCTAGCCAAGAAATAACGAGGGCCATGAAACCAATCTAGGAGCCACCCCAGAGGTTCATGGCCAGCAAGCCGACAGGATGGGGGGGGGGGAGCAATGAGGGGGACCGGAGAGGGGAGAGGAAAGCAGGCCAGAGAACCTCTGATTTAGCCTATTAACTTTCAAAATGGAGGATGACAACCAACTATCTCTATTGCACTGAGACACCTTTTCCTGCAATGGGTTCGGGAAGCATTTAATTTTTGGGACACACTGATCCGATTTAATAGGACCGCTGAAACTTTATTTATGGTTACTCCTTTCCAGCCAGAGACTTCAGTAGAAGCCCCCCTCCCCCGTCCTCCCAGGGGAGAAAAATTGCAAATATACGCATAAGAATGCTGATGAGGAATGCAATTGTATGACTTTAAATGTGTGTATAAAGAGCATGCAGTGGAGGAAAGACCAGGCCTTCACATTTAACATCCGGCCTAATGCAGTGGAGGAAAGACCAGGCCTTCACATTTAACATCCGGTCTAATGCAGTGGAGGAAAGACCAGGCCTTCACATTTAACATCCGGCCTAATGCAGTGGAGGAAAGACCAGGCCTTCACATTTAACATCCGGCCTAATGCAGTGGAGGAAAGACCAGGCCTTCACATTTAACATCCGGCCTAATGCAGTGGAGGAAAGACCAGGCCTTCACATTTAACATCCGGCCTAATGCAGTGGAGGAAAGACCAGGCCTTCACATTTAACATCCGGTCTAATGCAGTGGAGGAAAGACCAGGCCTCCACATTTAACATCCGGCCTAATGCAGTGGACGAAAGACCAGGACTTCACATTTAACATCCGGCCTAATGCAGTGGAGGAAAGACCAGGCCTCCACATTTAACATCCGGCCTAATGCAGTGGAGGAAAGACCAGGACTTCACATTTAACATCCGGCCTAATGCAGTGGAGGAAAGACCAGGCCTCCACATTTAACATCCGGCCTAATGCAGTGGAGGAAAGACCAGGCCTTCACATTTAACATCCGGCCTAATGCAGTGGAGGAAAGACCAGGCCTTCACATTTAACATCCGGCCTAATGCAGTGGAGGAAAGACCAGGCCTTCACATTTAACATCCGGCCTAATGCAGTGGAGGAAAGACCAGGCCTTCACATTTAACATCCGGCCTAATGCAGATTGGAGAAAGACCAGGCCTTCACATTTAACATCCGGCCTAATGCAGTGGAGGAAAGACCAGGCCTTCACATTTAACATCCGGCCTAATGCAGTGGAGGAAAGACCAGGCCTTCACATTTAACATCCGGCCTAATGCAGTGGAGGAAAGACCAGGCCTTCACATTTAACATCCGGCCTAATGCAGTGGAGGAAAGACCAGGCCTTCACATTTAACATCCGGCCTAATGCAGTGGAGGAAAGACCAGGCCTTCACATTTAACATCCGGCCTAATGCAGTGGAGGAAAGACCAGGCCTTCACATTTAACATCCGGCCTAATGCAGTGGAGGAAAGACCAGGCCTTCACATTTAACATCCGGCCTAATGCAGTGGAGGAAAGACCAGGCCTTCACATTTAACATCCGGCCTAATGCAGTGGAGGAAAGACCAGGCCTTCACATTTAACATCCGGCCTAATGCAGTGGAGGAAAGACCAGGCCTTCACATTTAACATCCGGCCTAATGCAGTGGAGGAAAGACCAGGCCTTCACATTTAACATCCGGTCTAATGCAGTGGAGGAAAGACCAGGCCTTCACATTTAACATCCGGCCTAATGCAGTGGAGGAAATACCAGGCCTTCACATTTAACATCCGGCCTAATGCAGTGGAGGAAAGACCAGGCCTTCACATTTAACATCCGGCCTAATGCAGTGGAGGAAAGACCAGGCCTTCACATTTAACATCCGGTCTAATGCAGTGGAGGAAAGACCAGGCCTTCACATTTAACATCCGGCCTAATGCAGTGGAGGAAAGACCAGGCCTTCACATTTAACATCCGGCCTAATGCAGTGGAGGAAAGACCAGGCCTTCACATTTAACATCCGGCCTAATGCAGTGGAGGAAAGACCAGGCCTTCACATTTAACATCCGGTCTAATGCAGTGGAGGAAAGACCAGGCCTTCACATTTAACATCCGGCCTAATGCAGTGGAGGAAAGACCAGGCCTTCACATTTAACATCCGGCCTAATGCAGTGGAGGAAAGAGATCCATTTTGAAATGAGTCTGTGGGTGGAATGGAGAAGAGAAGCTTCCCAACCAACCATGCATTTGCTCATACATCTGTAATCTGCTGTCCTAGCAAACGTTGAAATATGCCAACACTGCAAAAAATATACCAAGTCACAGGGCACATGCTGCCGGAGAAGTAAGCAGATTTGCCCAGCTCTGCCTTTAGCCACTGTCAATTGAAGGCTGAAATTGTCCCTACTGAGGTCCTGAACTCTTATACTCATTCTATCTAAAAGGTATGAAGACCAGTCGGTAAAGGGGTGGGGTGACTGCAGAGGGATTACATGTCTTTCTGGTCTGTGCTCACCCTGCAGTGCTGCCATTAAGATTTGTAGAAGTCCCACATCGGCTTGCTGCAACACCTGTCACTGTAACCCTACTTTGTGTGATGTGCTGGCGTATCCCACCTGGCTAACAGGGTAGAAGTGCTTTTTAAGCACCCCATTTTCATCCCATGGTGATTCCATTGGGGTGTAGGCTGGTGGCAGTTATAATTTCGTTTTAGCTTCTTCAGGAGTGTCATCACTACACACATTACTAATCCAATGTAACAATATGGTAGCCATTCGGCTGCTGATGCATTTTATTTGTACGTCCTACCCCCGGGCACTTTGTTTTGCAGGCCTAAAATGGGCGTTGTGCTTAAGCGGGTTGACGTTGTGTAAACGGGCATTCTCTTTTGCTTCCATCTGGGTTGTAGTTGGAACGGAGTTCAAGTCCCTGGCAACAGGTCCCTTGTCCCAGCCCCGTAAAAGCGGCCCTACTTTTAAGTAGGTTTTCCGAGGCGGGTCCTGAGTGACTGGGGTCCTGAGTGACTGGGGTCCAATGTATTCTTCAGGGTCCTTTTCAGGGGTGAACTGGGTTCATGTGGTAGTGCAGTGTTGCCACTAACTTGCATTTCCCCAAATAATGCTCTGCTTCTTTCTGCCTTCTGTGTCAGCTGGGTCTCAAGCCTTGGGGGTGGGGGGATAAGGGGTCTTCAAGGGACTCTCCTCAGGGCTGTTTGCATCAGTGGGGCAGAAAATTACTCACCAGGCTTTAACACCTAACAGCAGCTTGCCTATGGATTTCTTTACACTCTGCCTAAAGTGACTAAAAAGGGTACTTGACTGACCTTTTTCGAGGATCCCCCCTTGAGTCTCTGGAGTTTAAACCAAAGGTTATTGCATAATTTAATCACTGCAATGCGCTCTTGCCTCTTGCCATTTAATTGGATACTGTGGCTCACATGCAGGACTGGTACTCGGATTCTTAGAGCATTCATTGATTAGTTAGGATCGTTAACCTCTTCATTCCCTCCAGGCGGCACACTTGGCATGTGGTCTGCCTTTGTGTCAACTGTCCTACTGAGCACTGCTAAAGGTTGGAGGGATTACAGTGGGTGTTCGTGCTTTGGCTGTGAGAAAGCCGAGGGTATTCTCCCAAGTAGATCTTGGGAATCCCTTATTCAGGTGGCCAGGGAAGGGCTGGCGCTCTCAGATCCCAACCCTGGGGGTGGACAAGCGAGGGATGATCACCTGGGTAAGGGTACGCAGGGTTATGCTCAGGGGAACGCCCCAGGCGAGACGCAGTATTATACTGGAGAAGAAGGCAAGGAGGAGCAAGTGCCTGAGGCTTTTATAGGCTGCTCTACATCTACCTCCCTTCCACCCAATGAATCTCCCTTACCAGAATCCAACAAGCACTCTGCATCTGGTAAACCTATTAGGAATGCAAAACCCTGCTGCCATGGAAAACTACATCTCCCAGAATCCCTGTTTTCCTGTTGCCTACTCGAGTACACCCAGTCATTCTTCTCCCTGTGCCTCTGATAATTTTCTGAACTCCCAGTCTGCTTTAACCAAACACCACCATTCTCACAACTCCCCCTATTCATTTCACGACAATCCTCGTCCTTCCCTCGACAAACTGTCGAACTATTTTACACATTTTTCCCATTCATTTCACAAACCCTACAAATGCCACCCTTCCAAATTAATGGGATTAGGGTTAATGAATTAGCAGGTAGAAAGAATTCCCACAGGAATACGAGACATATCACTCCTGCAGAAAGCCTGCCAGGGTGTCACCGTTTTGAAACAAGACAGACCAACACCAGAGCTGTATACCTGACATGACCCGACACAGGTGTCCGGCAGAGTCAGGCAATGGCACGAGGAAGCAGCTATTCCGGACTAGCAGTTCAAATGGAGGCAGAAGGCGGCGAGACCTGAAAGGACAAGGAGGGAATTCCCCTTGCCCTTTTCAACTCAGAGCTGCAACGCCCTTGAAAGCGGAATCATAAGACCGAGAAGTCCAACTGGCGTGTGGTGTGACTGGTGCAAACGGTACACAGGGCCCTCCCGCGCTGATAGCCAATACAGGGAGAAGCTGCCGCCGCTGTGGTACCATCCTTGACTCCCGAGACAAGAAACTCCAACAGGTCAGCACAGTCGGTGAGTCGGAGAGGACTGGAAAAAAAAAAAAAAACTGTGCTGGGCCCAAAGTTGCAGGCGGCAACATTGTTGAACAAAGAACTTGTGCATTTGAACTTCATCAGAAACCCCACTGAAGGTCTGGATGCAGAGTGGTCCAGCATCGCCCATGCACTCATTCGAAGTACTCTGACTGGTCCCCTTTGTTGAAACTACAAGTACCAGGAGGCCCTAGAAGAGGCCGGCGGGAGGAGTCAGAGGGGTCATAGAAGGGTCGTGTCAAACTCCTTGTACAATCGAAAGTCTCGGATGCATTGACAAGAAGGAAAGCAAAGTGAAGCCTGGCTGGGGGCTTAAAGGAAAGCCTGACTGGGGGCCCGAGATCTAGGGTAAAAGGAAGAACCTAATGGGGTCTAAAGGAACTGTTGTGTGAATTGTGTCAAATGTGAACCCGATGGAGGGATGCCAAGAGAAAGCTATGGGAAGGGAGCCCCGCTTTCTGATGAGATGAGCAAATCATGTACTGTATTAGAAAATCATGAACTGTGTCAGAATAGCTATGTGAACCTGATGCCAAGGGGAAAACTAACGAGAGTGAATCCTGCATTCTGAGAAAGCAAAGCGAACTGTGTATTTGGCAAACGTGAACCCGGCTGAGGGATGCCTACGAATTGCGGTGAAGCAAAATACACCCGTGAACATTGTGTCGACAAGAGTGAACCCGGCTGAGGGTTGTGCACAGTGAATGTTTGTTTAAAAAGACATTAAGATTCTTGATTATTACAAGATTTTGGGAATTTGAATGAAAGGCCATAGTGAACCCGATGGAGGGAGGCCCACGTTGTACGAAGGATTGGAGACCGGCAGATGGGGATCCTAAGGTGAAGAGTAATCGCCCCATGAAGATTTATTGAAGGAACTTTTGTTTTTGTTGGTTGTGACATATCAGGTCCTCTGAGGTAAGAGACTGTGTGAAAAATACTTGGCCACAGAAGGCCCTGATAGTTTGGAAATGACCTGTAACCTCGTGCTGGCAAGGCCTAGGAGTGTGCTGGGCTCAAGAGTCCTGCCTTGTCCAGTGCTAAAAATGTGGGTTAGGGAGACCCAGCTATACCATCCTGACTTATCATTTTGAGAACACGTCTTTCTTTTTTTGTGAACATTATCCCCCACTATTTTGTAGCATAGCAGTAAGGATTGGTTATAGTTATTTTTAGTATAAGGCCTTTTTATTTGACTGGACTCCACTTGGACTGTATTATTTTTTGATGGCCACAGCTTGCTCCCATCTTAGATTTAGGTTTAGATAAAGCGTTTATCTCACCAAGTAGACACAAGTGATCACAGGTCAAGGGCGTTTATTAAACTGTATGTCTTTACTGTTGCCACCATGAGTTCTTTACAGAGCTGAAGATGACAGAAGTCAGTCCTTTATTATGGATGCCTCCGGTTCCTTTTTCTCCCTGCCCCATTGCATTATAATTAAGGCTTACGGTTTTATGGCATTTATTTTTCTGCCATTTCCGCCTGTATTTATCCTTATTCATTTTTGGAGATTTTTTTCTGTATTTATCCACATTTATTTTTTGTCATTTAAAAAGATAATTCACAACCGGTATTTTTCTGCATGTATTCTAATATAATGCATTTATTAAAGCACACATGCAGCCATATAGGAAGCACTACTGTGACTGCTGTTGCCCGTTAGCAATTTAAAGAACTTTAGTGCTATTTTTATCCATCTGTTACATTCTCCAGGCTGCCAATCCGCAATGTGATCAGCTTGCAATGTCAGAGAACCAGACAAAAAGACCTTTTTTCCGTTTTTTCCTTTTTTTTCTATTTTTATAAATAAAGACAGAAAGCAGATTGATTTCCGTCTGTATTTATGTGTAAAACCGGAAAACGGGAAGCCTTAACTATAATGTATAGGCCTTACATCTAGCTTTAGGGGTGGGAGCGGTCTGACCATAGGCACTTACAGTATCTATAGATGTGATGTCCTTACCTTATTACACTTATTTGACCTTTTAGTGACTTCTTCCAACAAATATACACTGCATTGCATAGTACCTGAGGTGTACTCTCATGGGTTATTGACCAGGACTAACTGGGCCAGGAGGATAGCTCAGGGGCAACAAGTTTGTCTTGGAAGCAAGACAATGCAGAGCACGTAACAGGTCTGAATCCCAGCCCTGCACAGAGACTGGTCTCCGATATGTTTTGTTGATTTATACCGCGCACCTCTACCACCAAAGGGCAGTATCGAGGCGCTCACATGGCTCTGCAAGAGGAGGGCGAGATGTGTGAGGATAGGATGATAGGATAGGTTCAGAACTGGCGTCTGAGCTTTGTCTTGCGTGTGGCAGTTGGTTCGGGAGGTCCTGTGTGCTGTGGACCGTATGCATAGGACTCAGTGCCTCGGGAGTGTGCTAGTGTTTCTGTAACCATAAGGGGTCCAGAGTTGAGGATGGCTGTTAGGTGTATGAATATGTATTGTGTTGGTGTGTATTTGTGTAGTGTTGATGGATTTATGGACTATGTTCTATGGCGTTCCCTCTAGGTTTGCTACCAGAATATGAGAGATGGCCCATCGTGGCTCTTCTCTGGGTCAGGGGGCTGACTTCCCTGCGGGTTATGCTAGCAAGTGGATGGTTGTACCTGTCGTGCTCCTGGATTACTCGTCCATGTTAGACGTGTTCGATAGGTGTGGACCTGCTGTCCAGTCGGTTGCCAAAAGAGGTGCGCAGCAAGAGTTATGAAGATAGGGGGGGGGGGGAGGTGCTCAACCAAGCAACCCTAGATATGGGTGGGCAGATATGGGTGGTGCGTGGGTTTCCATGGTTTCCTGAGAGCTTAATTGTGTGTAGTTGCTATCCCTAAATCTGTCAGTTGGTTGGGCGGCTTTCTCTTTGTTGATCACTCCAGTTCTTGAGCATGGGCGGGGGCGGTGCATCGATAAAAGATTAACTGTACCCATGCACCCGCCTTTCCCCCTCCCTTGAGTGAAGCCTGACTGCTCTGCCATCAATACCCATACAAGACCCTGCTTGACATCATCTTGGGGTAGCCCATGCCTGGATAAAGATAAGAGGCATAGCCCAATGGAGAGAAGATGGAGTTTGAGGGGGAGGAGAACGAGGTCTTCTGACGAAAGGTAGAGACCAGGCAGATCAACTCAAGTCTCCTGTGGGAATCTTACAAACTGGATTAGAATGGCTTTGTTGTTCCAGCGCGGAGACTCCAGCATTGAAACTTTGCCAGGGCTTCATGACAGCACTGGTTCTCCTTTTGAAACTTTGCCATGAAATACCTGCTGGAGCAGGTGCCAATCCAGTGAATGGTGGAAATCCCAGATAGCGTGTGTTTGGGCAGGTGCAAACACAATCAGTGCCGCCCACAGTGACCAATCGAAGGCAGCTAGAAAACAATGTGTGGGAGACCTGTGCCCTCAGAGCTCTGCGTCTTGAGCCAGACTCTTCACGTCGGGTCGGATGGGTGGTACAGCAACATGGAAGCATATTGGCCATCAGACATCCTGGGGGCCACTACTCTATTGAGCCGACGGCAGCCAACAAGGGTTTTCCTTTTCCCTCACCCAAGCTCAAGATACTTTCATTTCTATTTGCTCAAGTATTTCCTTTATCATACCAATGGAACTGCTCCAAGGACAATTATACTCCCCAGGCTCTGCTGAAAAGATTCCTATTGGGACTGAATATGGTTCAAATTAAAGTTGCTTTGTCTGTTCAAGTCTCGGGAGGATAGCTCAGTGGTAACCTGCTCGCCTTGGAAGCATGCCGACACGGAGCAACACAGTTTCGATCCCCGGGTCTGCGCTTAGAAACCTCTGGGTATTAAGCGCGTTATAAATAACCTATCACATCATATCAAGTCTGAGGTACACTTATAAAAAGTTAGACTCGGAGCACCCTCTTTCCATTGCATGCAACTTTATTGACCTAGTCCAGGGGTCTCAAACCTGCGGCCCGTCCAGATGATCCCTCACCATTGACTTCGCTGGGGAGAGCAGATGGGAGTTGTAGTCCAGAACATCTGGAGGGACAAATGTTGCAGACACCGGACCAAGTCAATTACTTGGTGTGAAGTTGTATTGCCCACTCCTATCTGCACGTTTGAAGTGCATACACTTGCACACGCACGCACTCACTTGGTCCACCCAGCCACTCTCCCCCCCCCCACTACAGACCCCCAGGTGGTGGAAGCCCCACATCAGGCCTCCGAGAAGGACTCACTGGTGCTTTGCAGACCATCTCCTGAACATACAGAGGTCAACACCATAACCTTTAGCTTGCCACTATTGTCCAGACATAGCCTACACCTGCCAGAGAGCACTGCACAGGCGAGTAACCAACACCCCTAGCACAGACCTCCTTCCACCTCCTCATCCCCAATGCAGGCCATCACGAAGCTGCCCAGTGCAGAGAACATGGCTCCTTAGCCCACTGTTGCGCGCTGTTGGCGCAAGCATGCGTAGCAGGTGGGGTAGGCCTCCGTGTGGAACTTATGGAAGCTCTCGAAGGAGTCAGTGGAGTTGAATTTGGCGGAGGGAGTGAAGCAGTCAAGATTGGGATTCATGCACCAATCCCAGCAGCGCCTACAGATCGGAGGAAAACAATTATAGGGCGGGGCTAGAAGAGCGTTGCCTAAAACCTGCGGCATTGCGTGCCTTGGGGTGGGCTTCACTTCATGGAACCGCCGGTGATGAGGTATCAGCGAGGTGCAGATTTAAAGGATTTAAGGACGTAATACATGTCCAGAGTCCACCGTCAAGCACCTTTACATGGAGAAACAACATGCATATCGTGCATCAGCCGTGGTCATGCAGTTCCGAGTCAAACAAGGCCTTGCCCTCCAAGGGGCTGAAAACGTGCAGCTCTTGCCATGGAGCGAAAGTATTGTTTGCACAGGCTCAGTGTCACCTATGCGACTGGAAACGGGCACTGTGTGGGAAAAGCGCGTGGCAGACACTTCACCCACAGGGAACACAGTACAGCATTATCCCATCAGATCCCTTCTTAAAATGATCCTTGAATCCATGAATATACTAAGCTGCTTGCAGGACGGAAGCGGGGAGTGGGGGGCATGGCAGTACATCAGGTGACACACCTGGGTCAGAAACACATGCGTGCATTTCCTTTTGCGGGCTTGAGGCGTGCTGGTTTCCCTGGTAAAAGGTTTACATTGGATGAGGGCCTGTCCATTACCTGAACCCGCGTCTCTCTATCTGTGTCCGCGAATCCGGTAGAAACAAACCATTTCATTCAATAAGCCGATCCCAGTTCACGATGAGTCGATACAGTATATGCTGAACATATTCAATAGTCTCACCTGACATTATCCACTGATAGACCCGTTCCTAGGACCCCCTGCTCCTCCAAGGACGTTGATATCCTCCAACCCTGACCTGGAAGCAATACTAGTGAGCCACCTCTTCCCCAGAAGCGCTGAGAATTCACAACACTCTCAGGAAGGCACCAACATATCAGAGAATTCCAACAGGTCTACTTGGCGCCCGATGAAATGCTCAAAGCCTAAACTCAATGGAGGAAGACGACTTGATAGTTTGTCGAGCAGTTGTCCTTTTCTCCATTTATAAAGAACCGTCATTGTAGAATCTCCCTCATGTAGTGGATTGGACTTCAATCCTGCAACAACTAGCCATAGTCTGTAAATATTATACTGTGCCATTAGATCTTGGGCAGATGTCTTCTAAGCTTAACAAAGCATTCCCCTGCAACTATATCCGGGCTTGCAAAATCTACTAGCCCACTCCAATTGTCAAGGAGAATTTATGAAGGGTGAGTAACATTTGCATGACACTCGACTTTGCTGGCGAGTATAGGGGTGCATGTTTGAGTGTTTGACATTTACTGCCAACATCTCTTTGCACTAAATGGTGAATACAATGTTCACTGAGCATGGCTGGCCTTGCGGTGAACCAAATATGAAGTCGGCTTATGGGGACATACACCATTTTACGGAAAATACTGGTTAATATTTACTCGCGCGCAACCATAAGGCGAGTCCATTTCTCTTAGGTCGAGTATGTAAACTAAGGAACTCGCCCAGCAGGTCTAGTGGGATTTTAAAGAAATGTCAAGGCCTGTGTACGAACATTTGGCTCTTCCGAATGTGCATTAAAATGTACTTTACATTACTTTCCTAATCCGTGGATGTTCCATGCCAAATAGTAAAGTACGGTGTAACTTGTAATCGCAGGTCCCTTAAGTGCAATCAGTTGCTTTAGAGATATTTATGTGTAACACGTTCCACACAATGGCACTTAGTTCAACGATCCCGAATTAGCATAGTTCCATGTCAAACGCTGTTCTCATGCCAGCAACCACTTCTTCACCAGCATAGCTAATCATGCAGCATATTGCAACAAATTCATAAAACTGTTCAATTCAATGCTGCAGTATTAGTAGTCAGCTTTACTCAAAATGTTTATCGGCTGCAACGTAAATGTACAGTGTTATGCAAGATCTATCAACTGCAATGCCATGTATGTATACTAGGTTGTTAGCGCTTTATGTAGTGCTTCAAGACGATCTCCAGCTTCTAAGCACTTGATCGAAGCAATATGGCATGCACTGTCATGTTCCTAAAGGGTGGGGTGATGGGGGGGTTGGGGGGGAGGCGTTGCCACTGAGCAATGCATGCGCCCAGCTAAGTATGTTCAGTATCAGACACCCAGGCAACCTACAGAAAAATATGCAGAGCAATATTTCAAATTGGAACACTGGGGTAACCCTGTGCATGGAGAGGGGTTCCAAACTCTGACCAGTCTGCAAGGCTCTGGTGATAAGCGACTCAACAAAATAGTGGAATCTTAATAGTTCATGTGAAGGAGGAAATACTTGTTTTTTTCCTAAATCTAAACCAAGGATTTGGCCATTTGGTGCAATGCAACAAAATGTTTAACCAGGCGTCAACAGGACAGTTTCAGCCGTGCAACTCCCATCAAACAACCGCGCCCTTCTGCTCCGTTATCGCCCAGTCTCCCCTGAAGTCTCAGTGACTCCCTAATTTGCAGTAGTTGGCGTTCTCAATCCATCCCGTTTCTACTGCCCACAGAAGTGCATTTCGCACGCTGACCACCAGATGGCAGGCGCTGCCCAGAAAAGAAAGGCGCGTAGTGTATTAATTCTTGCTTGGTGTGGGACACACCCAGCCTCCAAGAACGTAAACGGCACTTTTAGTGCCTTTTGGCTTTAACGTTGGTAATTCTGACGGGCCGAAATAAAATCCAATTCCTCCACATAGCGGAGGTGAACAGGGCAGGGAAAAGTACTCCAGTATACTGGTTTCCACAATAACAATCAAACACTGGCAATGCCAACAGTTTGGGCTTTTGTGTAGGCATGGTAAAGGCACTTGCCATGCACTGCCAGAGTGTTATTAACTGACTATTGATGGTAGCAGGTGGGGAAATGGTGCACTCTGCGACCCCTCCAGCTAATCCAGAATAGGACAACAGAAAGACTTATCCTTGCAGCTGGGGACCAGGTGTAAGTGGATCTAGGTCACCTGGCCTAAGCCCCGCCCACCCGGTGCCTTCCTGCTTGCCGCTCTGTTCCCTACTTAAGGAGCCCTCCAGCCTCTTTTCCTTTGCAGTTGGGGAGCCGGTGTAAGTGGATCTAGGTCACTATGCCCCGCCCATCTGGTGCGTTCCTGCTTGCCGCTCCTTTTCACCACTTAGCGAGCCCCGCACACCTGGTGCCTTCCTGCTTGCCGCTCTTTTTGACCACTTAGCAAGCCCCGCCCACCTGGTGCCTTCCTGCTTGCCGCTCTTGTTCACAACTTAGCAAGCCCCGCCCACCTGGTACCTTCCTGCTTGCCGCTCTTTTACCTACTTAAGGAGCCCTCCAGCCAGTGGTCGAAGTGGGCTGGAGCGGTGCTCCTCTACTTCTTTTAATTACGTTTTACTGTTCCTATACTTTTATTTTAAAAAGAAACCGTTCCGAACAGTTTAATTTTAAAATAAAAGTCTAGGAAGCAGTTGAAACTTGCACTTTCAGTGCACTGCACTGAACGTTCCCCTAAACAGCAGGCACGTGTGTTTTGGGGTTTTTATTGTGAATGGGAGGGGGCACGGTGATGGGGTCTGTAGGGAGCGGTGCAGGCCAGCAGGGAACATAGTTCCACTACTTCTTTAAGTACACTTCGACCACAGCCTCTTTTCCTTTGCAGCTGGGGTGCAGGTGCAAGTGGATCTAGGTCACCTGGCCTAAGCACCACCCACCTTCTGAGCCCTGCCTCTTCCTTCCTGCTCTTAACTCTTAGATGAAGGGCGTCTCACGCCCGGGCGTCCAAAGTGAAGGGCAGTTAAATAAAAGGGCAATTCCTGTTTGAATCTGCTCGGACCAGGAGGATCCAGGGTCCAACCCCCCTGCTAAGACAGCAGGTAAGCATGCACCAACATGTGTTTACACCCTCTGTCCCAACAGGCCATCCCCACCCTCTCTGGTCCCCCCCTTGGTGTTCCCTTGTGCCCCACACCCTTCCCGCACACCGGAGTCTGTCCCGATACATTCTGGTTTCACCATCACTGTATGCCCTAAACTGAACCCTAAAGCTAGGTGAACTGCTTGCTCATGCATCCCTAGCACAGACTCCAACCTGTATCCAGTGTGCCTGCTCTAGTAATGAGTGCCCAAGGTGCGTAACCTACACTAGCCTACCACCATGTATCTCCCACTACTCTACACAGTCCTACTGAGAGCCATCCTCCAGTTGTCCACTTCCGACAACATGAATTTAGCTCAACCACTCAATCAGCCACTTCCTGGCAACGCACCCCCAGAGCTAGCTAACATGCCCACCAGATCATGCAGCCTCCAACAGCGAAACTTTAGACTCCGCGCTAGACTCCCAAGAATCTACGACCTTCTAGCCAACAGACAACCTGCCACTATCCACAACACACACACACCGCGCCCACCACCAACACCCCTTCACCTACATTCCACACTAGCCAACATTGACTACAACTCAACAGTCGTATCTTCAGAGATGCCCCCTCTAAAGGCCATCTCAAAACCCATCCGTCACCGAACTTACCCGCCCTCCCTGGAATAAAAGGTGCCCTACTTAACGCTCGCTCTATGGTAGCCCACGCCACCGAAATAGACACAATCCTAAATGAAAAACTGGACTTCCTGGCCATTACAGAATCTTGGCTCCATCCCGTAGCAGGACCAGCCAATATGCTAGCTACCCCGGATAACTGCACTCTTATACGCATGGATCGTACCACATCTAGAGCAGGCGGCCTGGCTATAATTGTCAAAAATAATCAAACCCTTAGACTCTCCACATCTCATAAAACCAACTCATGTGAATCCCTCACAGCCAAACTCACCATTGACAACAATCAAACCATCACCATCCACCTGATATATCGCCCACCAGGCCCCATAGGCTCGTTCGAGGAAGATCTCACATACCTTTCATCTGATAATCTAAAAAATTCCACTCAGAGTCTCACCCTAGGCGACTTTAACCTCGGATTCAATGATCCATGCAACCCTAACGCCCTACAAATCAGCAACACCCTGGAGGAATTAGGTTTCACCCAAAAGATCACAGTTCCCACACACGTCAAAGGAAGAACCCTTGAGTGGATCGCCGCACACAATTGCCCCATCACATCTATATTGCCGCAGTTCTGGTCCGACCACCATATGGTATCCTTTACCCTAGAAGCTACCATACCTACGAATAACAGTACTTCAGCCCCCACCGAACCTACCAGAAACAAAAAAAAACATCACTGTCGAAAATCTCATCCCCCTCATCCTCCCCACTTTAAACTCCATCCCAAACCAGTCTGACCCACCCTCCATGGTAGAAACCTATAATGAAGCGATGCTTGCCTCTCTGGACATTATTGCACCATTAAAGATTAGGAAGAGCAAACCTCGGCAACACCTAAATTCCTGGTTCACACCCTTATTGAAAAACATCAGACAAAAGAAACGAATATGCGAAAAAACCTGGAGATTAGACCCCTCGGATACCAACAAAAACAACCTTAAGGAAATAGCCTCCCTATATAAAAAAGAAATCTTAGCAAAACAAACTTCCTATAACACTCGCATCACACAAGCCAAATCCAATACGAAAGAACTGTTCGCCATCCTGAAGGAAGTAGAATCCCCCACCCAAGTTCCCGATTCCTGCCTCAAGGACAAAAACTGGTCCACAGGCATTCAAAACGCCCTTGCCAACAAGATAGCCTTGCTTCAAGCGAAGATTAACAAAAAAGCGTCCATAACTGCCTCAAACTCTGTTAATAGAGGCCCCTTATCCAAGGTCACCACAAATCCACTACCACCGACTCAGATACCAATGGACGCCCCCCCTTCCACTTTCAGAAAGTCTCCATCAAAGAAGTCAAGAAAGTCATCCTCACCCTGAAACCCTCTAATTTTCAGGGCGACCCATGTCCAGCCCAAATCATAAAAGACGCTGCCCGTGAACTCTCACCCTTCATTACGATACTCATAAATGCTTCTTTCGCCTCAGGCACCGTACCCAGTAACCTGAAACATTCCTGGGCCCTACCCCTCCTCAAAAAACAAACTCTGGACCCCGCCATTCCAACCAATTACCGCCCTATAACTACTGTGCCGTTCCTATTAAAAATTCTAGACAAAGTGGCCTACCAACAAATTCAACAACACTTGGAACTAAACCACCTCCTAGGAGTTGACAGTCCGGCTTCAGGCCACAACACGGCACAGAGACGGCACTCCTGGACCTTGAAGCTCAAATAGACTTATTAAGAGACAATGGCACAACCTCTCTCTTACTACTACTGGACCTGCATTCGATTTGGTAGACCATGCAATACTATGTAATCATCTGGTCACGGCAGCCCACTTCTCCCAGGAAGCTGTCACGTGGATCCAATCCTTCCTGGAAAACAGGAATATGCGATTCTTCTCTCCCCTAGCAGCTACTGACCCTGCACCTATTACGTGCGGCGTAACCCAAGGATCCTGCGTATCGCCCACCCTCTATAACATTTTCACAAAGCCCCTTTTCGATGATCTAGATGGTCTTGGTATCACCTACACGAACTATGCAGACGATACCCAGATCCTCATCCCGCTGACGGGAGATTATGACAAGGATTTGGCCTTTGTGAACAAAATCTACCTCATCATCCAGGCATGGATGGCCGCTCATGGTCTATGCCTGAATGATGACAAAACCGAACTCCTCATTCTAGGCACCTCCTCTAACATCAAAAAACTGGGCACCAAATACGACTCCTTCATTATCGATAACACCATCATCACTGTAGCTAAAGTAGTCAAAACCCTTGGCTTTTATTTAGACTCCACGCTTACCTTCCACAAACAAGTAAACTCCATGGCCTCAGCCACCTCCTATACTTGCAAACTAATTAGAGCAGCCAAGCCTTTCCTCTCACCCAATAATGGTGTCACCATAGCTAGAGCCCTAATCCTGTTGAAACTAGATTACTGCAACGCCCTCTACATAGGCAGTAATCAATACATCATCTCCAAAATTCAAACTCTGCAAAACAATGCCCTAAGAGCCGCCCTAAACTTCCCAAAAAATGCCCACATATCAGACCTCAGGTGATCAATGAACTGGCTTTCTACTAAAGACAAAATCCGCCTCAAAACAGCCTCCATCACACACAAATGCCTTAACCAGGCAGCCCCTCAATACCTTATAGACAGATTCACCAAGCAGACAGCCTCGCGCCACCTAGGAAAAGCCAACTCTAACCTACTGCTAGTACCCAGATACAAACGTACTAAATCTGGCGGGAGTAGCTTTGCTATCAAAGCGGCACAACTGTGGAACTCCCTTCCATCTGAACTAAGGGAAGACCTCCCATACCAGAAATTCAGATCCAAATTTATCCAATGGCTAAAAGTCCATGATGTGTAACCTCAGAATTGGCATATGGGATCACATGCATAGTACAGAACACATATACATAATATCTATTTATCATACTTACACTGCATGTACTGTATATATTGTTATGATTCCTGACACTTCATGTCTACAGCACTGTAACCACAAGCTGTATCTCATGATCACTTGCAACTTGTAACCTAAGATTAACAAGCCTCTTTCTGCCTTTGGGCCCGTATACCTCCGGGTCTGGTTGCGCAATATAAATAAATAAATAAACAAACTGTCTTGTGGCCAATGCTGGACTGTGCTTGTATGGACTTCATTGATTCTACTACTGGCTTTGTAAATTGCTTTTTTTTAACAGGACCTCAGTGAAGGAAGCACATTGTGCTTATAAATAGAGTAGCTGAAGGCAGACCTAGTTAAGATAGTTGTAGTACACCAGTAGTGGGTTTACAAGTAAGCCATTAACTCCCAGAAAACATGCTTTGCACTCAAAGTGCCTACCAGTGTTTTTTCACAAATTAATGGTAGGACTTCAATGAAGCGGGCTCAAAGAGTTCCCATGAGGAGGTGTTTTGGGCGGGGAGGGGCAGGAGCTGGGCGGGAATGGCCATAGGGATTAGCACCCAGCTCTGTGTGACCCTACTCATATGCCATTTCTCCCCATCTGTACTCTAGTAGCCCAAACTAAAAATATATAGGAGTATTCGTAATTGGGCCCTAGGTGTGGAACCGTCCTTGCTAAGCTCTGATGATTAATGTAGTGTCCTAATTTGATTTTCTGCCAGGTCAGAGGATGGGGCTGAGGTGACGCCCACACCTCCTTTATTGTACGATCAGGCGTTTATCCTGGATACCTTGCGATTTGTTCGATATTCCAAAAAGCGGATTTTCCACATTTTGTTTTTTAAAAGTCTGTTTTAAGTGCAATTTTTATTCATTTATCAATTCTTTCATGTGGACTCTTAGTCCCAATTGTGGTCAGCCAACACGTGTTTCGACCGCGTGGGTGTTTATCAAGGCAGGTGGTATGAAATAGTTGCCCCAGTTGGGGTAAGGTGGTGAAGACCGGTCAGTCCTATGGCCAACGGACCGAGACGCACGTATGCATCCATATTGACTTTAAGGGCATACTTAGAGCCCAGCCGTCATCCATAGGACTGACCGCTCTTCACCACCTTATCCCAACTGGGGCAACTATTTCATACCACCTGCCTTGATAAAGATCCACGCAGTCGAAACACGTGTCGGCTGACCACAATTGGGACTATGAGTCCACATGAAACAACTGATAAATGAATACAAATTGCACTTAAAAACAGACTTAAAAAACAAAAGTGTGGAAAATCCGCTTTTTGAAATATCGAACAAATCGCAAGGTATCCAGGATAAACGCCTGATCGTAAATATATATATATCCCCATCTGCAAAAAAATAGTATTTATTAAGGAGTGATCTCAGCTCCAGTAACATAGCGTGCAGAGTGGGGGTACCAGGTGATGCAGGTCACTGGGACACCTGGTTTCTGTCCTGGGTTTTCCATTTACAAACAGTTCAGAGCAGTGATCCACGACTACCAACACGATAATGCAATATGAAAGCATGTTTCTGCAAATATTTCACATTTCCGTTCACTGTACTCAAATGTATTTTGTGTGGCTATATCCTCGGGTGAATTAGATCAGGCTTGGAGTCCCCTTGTCTACGACTTCCCAGCGACGGTAGCACTGCAGCGAGGGGACATTCTAGGACACATGGCCAGTCAGATGCCGGCTTAATCACACTGCAATTTCTTGGATTAAATAATCAGGAAGAGTCTCTGGAAGGGGATCCATCACGTTCGTTGTCTGGTGGGATTCACGCCAGAAAGCAGAAAGATCCATTGCTCACCTGGACACACTCCAGTACTCTGCTTTGGAGGCTGCCAGGACCTCCCTCAATCAATCCCACTGCAAAGAAAAGTCAGCTACTGGGATTTTCCTCTCACACCCCATCAGTGTCTACCAAGAGTCCGTCACACAGGATGCTGGCACTGGTGTGCTCAGAGCAAAGCCTAGGGCTGCTGGATTGACAGGTGTCCATTACCACAGCAGGGGTTCAGACACCATTGATGCGTTAAAGCCTGCACCAGAGGGCTGTATTGTGCATTAGGTGACTGCCGTCCACGTTAGTGCCCGAAGCAGAGCGTGAAGTTCACCGAGCAGAAACCTGAGTCCGACGGTAAGGACTCCACTGCTCTTCAAGCATGTGCAGGGAGACCAAAGGGAAGCCTCACCTGGAGCTTCATGCGAAAGCTTGTCCATGGCTTCTCACCCAGTGGCAAGTATGTACACATCACTAAGGGAAGGTTGGACTCCAGCCTCACAGGCGGGCCGAGCCTCCATTCTAAGCTGATTGGCTACAGAGCTGGAAACAGTGGGAAGAACAGAAGCATGGCATGCAGGCTTCCAGTGGATAGCCGTGCCTATATGCCACGCGTTTGGTGGTCTAAAGAGAAGATTACATTACTCCAAATAGATTTTATTAGGTGCAAGGCATACATTAGTTTTCAAAAATGATTAGCAGGGTTTGCCAATAAAAATATTTCTGATTAGCAAACTAACCTATTTGATTAGCAATGTTTTACTCGTATTTTTAATGTCACCAGAAGTTATTTGTACCCAAGACACGAAATGAGCAATATGTGTGTGTACCACTCGAGACATTAGTGAGAGGAGTCTGTAAAATGTAAAGGTTAGCTACATGAATGGACATCGGTTTGCAATTATTTGAAAAAGAAATTGGCTACTACTCCCACACAGGCCTTTTGACTCTAGAGCGGAGAAGAGGATTACTGGTGCACTCTCTTCATTAGTCCCTTTGACCATAGAGGAAAAAAAGGGTGGAGAGAGCCTCAAGGGCAAGAGGAAGGCAGGGTGAGATGTGCTTTCATTCAATAGGATAATTTAATTAGTTCGCTTTGCTACACAAGTGTCAATTTAATTAGCAAACCTACAGAATTGCATAGCACATTGCTATGAGACATTGCTTATGTTATGCTTTGATGGTGCTTAATGGCCGCCAGATCAAACAGCGATGCTCAAGATAGCCTGCAAAACCTTCAAGGCAGTCGCAACCATAACAATACCTCGCTAAGAAACAGCCCATCTCTGAAGGACCAGCACACCGCCAGAAGCCATAACAGACAGCAGAGAACAATGCAAGAGCTTTTCCTGCTTTGCAACACTCATCTCTGAAACAAGTTACCACCAAAGTTAAGACCAGCACCCGCCATCCTACATTTCAGGAAGGACTTGAAGACCTTACTCTTCAAAGAACAACTCACCAATCACAACACTCAACCCTACTTCTCCCCCTTTGGGTCTCCCTACCTACCCTTCCCAAAACTTCTGGTAACGGTGCACTGTACATGAAACCCACTGGGTGCATCTCCAAGACAGATCAATGTGGTGTTTCCCCACTAGGTTTGCGCTTTATAAATCCCCTTGGGATACAGAATCCAAAGCTTTCAAGTGGTGTGCCATTTGGACAAACCCTCCATTGCTCCGGAAAGTCTGGATGGAACGTGCCCTAAACCCTTACTGGGAGCCGGAATCACTGCTTTGGCGCAAGAACAAGGTAACATCTGTAATCCACAGCTAGTACACAGATTGCTCCACAGTAGCTGGAAAAGTCCTCGCTTGTCCAGCCCATCCTTTGTGCACTATTGAGATACCAGCATGTGCCCATATCACAAGGTCCAAAGTCCAAGAATTCCTCTCAATGAGGCTTTTCATCTCACTGCTGTTGCGGCTGCTCAGTCAGACTGCCTTCTGTCTCCTCTTGGACGGAGCCCAATACTTCTCAAACATTGCCTACGCTGAACTTTTCAACCATAATTTAGCAGACATGAGCCGGCCATGTCAAACTCGCCTCAAGAGGCTTGTTACCAGACACACAAACTCGGCAAAATCTACTTCTCTGGCGTGGCATTAAAATGAGGAGCTACAGAGTCACCGGAGCATTGTTAGACTAGGTGTCCCACAATACAAGGTGAATTACAAACTCGCAAGACGCTGGTTATCATAGTTCTATCTCCACAGGGCACAGATTTCACTCTCGGAAGGCTTGTTTTTGGATAAATGCTTTCATGGGGCTGGGATGTGAGATTCACGCGAGCTTAATCGTTTCTTCCTCTTCACAGACCAAGGTTTTTAGACTCACAGAGATTACATTATCAGCTGTGTCTCTGAAGAGCACAGGGATTGCAGACCCTGGATGTATTGGCTGTACCGGACTAGAGACACAATTACAGACACTAGACTCATTGGACAGGCTTGGACCGGAGGAATGATTCCAAACTGTGCATTGTGATCTGCTGCATCTCCCCTGAGCAGACTTTCCAGACTAATTCACAGGATTTCCAGACTAGCTCATGTCATACAAGTTTTAGAACACACAGGATTTCCAGACTAGCTCATGTTATACAAGCTTCAGAACACACAGGGTTTCCAGACTAGCTCAGGTCATATAAGCTTCAGAACACACAGGATTTCCAGACTAGTTCATATCATATAAGCTTCAGAACACACAGGATTTCCAGTGATGTTTGGCGATCCCAAAAGCAGCTCTCACAGGAAGGTTTGGAGTAACTGGGCAGTTTGATATGCAACACCATTAATATTAGGGTGCATTTAAAAACTGCAAGGAAAATAACCTGTAACATGAGCGAATTGGCCACTTAAGTTAAAAAGCCACAGTGCCATATAGTCAAGCCCAGGAGTTCACCTCCATTTCAGAGCCTCACAGCAAGATACTATTGGCACGCACGCTTTCAGTTAATTTGCATAACCGCAGTGCATTGCTGAATGTTGCTAAACTGGAGTGAAATTCAAGGGATGGCTAGTAGGTAGGTCTCCAGAGCTGTA
Organism: Ambystoma mexicanum; assembly: GCF_040938575.1. Classification (NCBI taxonomy): domain Eukaryota; kingdom Metazoa; phylum Chordata; class Amphibia; order Caudata; family Ambystomatidae; genus Ambystoma; species Ambystoma mexicanum. Next base: position 1,102,759,573 of record NC_090941.1, read on the forward strand.
AAAGTCGGAGGGAGTATGTGAACCCAAAAGGCGCACTAGAGCAGGGCTGGCAGCCTCGCAAGTCTCACTAGTCCACGATCCTGTGAAGCATCAGAACTTGGATGGGGAGCTCTGCTCGGCTCATCTCAACATCAAGGAGCCAACTGACATTGGTGACTCCAGTGCAGCTACTTTAGGGTCCGGCGCAGGGGGCTACCGTTTCAGTCGCTTAGGAAATGGCCACGCCCTATTGAAAGCGGGTCTGCAACATAATGAAAAGGCAGCTTAATGCATTGTCCTACAGAATAAATAAAATGCAATGAGGAAAGCAACTAGATTGCCAGTCATAGCATGGGCAAAAAGGTGCAATGCCCACTTTACATTCCGAAGAAGGAGCCGTCGTTCCTTGGTAATGCCTGGCATTTTAGGTGCAGCCCATTGCGGGGGCACATTTCACGGGTGCGTGGGTCTATGTACCCAGCTGGCTCGAGTCCAATGAAATGGCGGGAGCTCCGGCTACTTCCCACCCAGGCAGACTCCGACTTCTGTCTCATCGTGGCACTTCATCAGGAAGGAATGGGGGAGCACCGGGGTCCAAGCCAACCTAGGTCTGCAGCCTAAAACTCGAAATCTTAGTCGCAAACTGACTTTCGCCTGAACAGGATCTTCAAATCTCTTGCTCCGTTTTGCAACATGCTTTTAATTGGCAAACTAATGGGGTGCTCTAGTTATCAAGTGCGCCGTTCAACGGAGCTCGATTTCTCGACCTACTGGTTGCATTTTTCGCTCGACATGTTACAGCAAAAAGCGGGGGAAAAGACCTCGAACCCCACCCACCGTCTCCCAACCTCACCCTACATTTTGCAGCACACATTTCCACGGTGACTTCAGGGGTAAAAAGACTGGACAGCAACTCACTAGGCTGTGAGCAATAGATTCACCGACTCACTTGGGGCCTCCCTTTTGAATTTTCCCTGGGCTAATTTACACTTTCGTTTTATGGGATCTGAACTCACTTCAAGCACAACATTGTCAACTTCAAGAAGATCGAAAATTAGACCAATCAGCCCAATTTCCTGTTTTCTTGGCAGATCTGATTTTAGCAGCTCATGAAAGCGTGTGGCCTAAGCTCCCTCTCTGAGAGAGAGAGAGAGAGAGAGAGAGAGAGAGAGAGAGAGAGAGAGAGAGAGAGAGAGAGTGTGTGTGTGTGTGCGTGCGTGCGTGCGTGCGGTACACGGAGGGGTGGGGAGGACGTTAGAGGGGGTGCATTCAGAGTGAACTCCTGCTATGTAAAAAGCAGATGCTTAATGGAAGGACCAGATTTTGCAGAGTTCCAGCCATTCTTGGGATAGTTATAAAATAAAATGCCATATGCACATCAAATCAATACAGAAACGAGGTGTGGGACTAAGTTAATGTATGAACACCTCCCCTCTTCCCCTTTATAGCGGGCCTCAGACACAAGAAGAGCATATTACCGTAGTAACTAACATAGGCCTAGTCCCAAATGGTGAGAAAGAAAGGGACCTCTTTCAGAAGTAAAAGAGCAACGCCTTTTTGCACATTTTCTATCCTACTCCTCCCTTGCCTCTGACACGGAAAAGGGCTTCGAGGCCATAAACTATGGCAGCAGGCACTATACAAATGCAAGGTCTCGGGAGGATAGCTCAGGGGCAACGCGCTCGATGACGCGGAACAACACAGGTTCGATCCCCGGTCCGCGCTTAGAAACCTATGGGTATTAAGTGCGTTATACATAACCAATTATAATTAATTTCAAACAAGGTAACAGAATATAAAAACACACTTTTGAAAAGTGAAAACGGTGTGACGTCCCGGCAACTGCCGAACACAGGACAAAACAATCTAGTTTCCAAAGACATGTGGAGGCCACATTTAAGAGGGGACAAAAAGGGTTCAAAGAACAGCTGGAGTCTATATATTGAGGGACAGGCAACCATTGCGGTGGAAGCAATGAAAAAAGTCCTCAAAGCCTGGCAGCGGAAACCTCACCCTCGGAACCGAGGCTTTGGGTGGCAAACAGAAAAGTTATACAGGAATAACATGCTTTTTTGGCAAATAAACAAAGTTAATCAACAAATGTAATTTGTAATGTTTTTGTTTTTACATGAAATGATTCTGCTCTAGGGTAGAAGACTGCTGTATTGCCCGCTGGGAGATACATAGGCTATACAGTCACTTCTAGATTTGCTGGAAATTAAAACAAGTGGCCAAGGAACAAATGGACCAGGTTTGCGGTCAAATTAATTCAAAATACAAGACATTTTAATCGCAAGTGCAAAATACAATAATTGTCACTTATTTTAGAAGATTATATAGTATTCTAAATGAGATTCATAACATCTAATTGTTAGGCAGAAACCTGTGCAGTTCCCTTAGGGAACACTGCAAAAGATTTAAGACTACAGGTGTTGGCAGTAAACCCATTTGGTAGCAGTCTGTACCACCCAGATTTACCTGGTAGCTGTGGCTGAGCAGTCAGACCTCTCTCAAGAAGAGTTAGGCAGTATGCAAAGTATACACAATAGGCACTCAGGCACAATAATACAAGCAAACTCTAACCAGAGCTTTGGTATCAAAATATATAATTATTTATTTAAAAACACAGTTTGAAACACTCCAGCACTCTTATTGTAAAATATTCTAAACACAGTTACTATTGTAATATATACTCCCCTTTTTCCTTATCAGATAAGTCACAGTAAAACACCACTTATTTTCATACAGAGGTGAGCGCTTAACTAAATGGCACTCCAATAAGTTTGTGAGAAAGGGAGGGGAAAAAGACAGAATATGGAAAGGTACACCACTCTAAGATTCAGGAACACTGTTAGCAAGGAAGAAGAGCAAAAGTCACTGGTGAGCCAAAGTCCAAAGGCTGTACCCACTCTTAGAGAGAGCAGAGCACAAATGCGCCCAAGATCACACAGTTACACTAGGCTTTGAGAGTCTTACAGAGGGTTCAAAAAGAGTTTAGAGGGCTTAGGAAAGTTTAGCCAGGTTGTCCCAGGCTAACCCAGGTTCGAAAGCCGGGGGCTAAATCTACCCTGTACAGTCGGTGGCAAGGGAAGCCTGGCGGGACACAGTACCTTAAGTGGGAAGGATCCTCCAGCGGTGGCAGTTGTTCCTGGCAGTGGGTGCAAGTCACGTCGTCGTCCAGGGGAAGAGAAGATCTCGACTTGGAGGAAAGATGAAGGTTGTTGCACTACCTGGGAAGAAACCAGCCGCGGAGTTTTCCGGTTAAAGGTGGTACCTTTGTTCGCGGTAAAACGTGGTATCCCGGGTGCCGGGGTGCTTGGGACCGGCAAGGCGGCCACGAGGTACGTCAGGAAGGTGAAAAGACGGTGAAACTGGTTATCCCCACCAGTCAAAGGAAGAAGACTCTCCGGCGGGAGATCTCCTCTGTCGTTGGGAAAAGTGGTGAGACGGTCCAGCAGGGCTCCACCGGTGGTGGTGTCGTGGCAGGTCGGCTCAGCTTCTCCCTCGTCGGATTCTTAGGTCCTGTGGCGACTTCTGAAGTTCCAGTCCCCAAAGCCCTGCTTTTATGCAGAAAACCCCCATTCACTCAGCCTAGCTGTCACTCAAACATGCTAAGTGGTGAGCCGGCCAATCAGGACAGAGTGCGACTTGAGTTGCCTAGGCAACTCAGTCCAGGGTGCCTAAATTCCCCTCCACCCCTCCTAAGTACCCCAGACAGAGTGGCACCACTTTGGAGGGCTTCTGTGGATAAGCCCGCCAAAAAGTGGAACAAAGGGCTCGACTTGGGTTGAAGTCACAGAAGAGAACACAAACGCCATTTTAGAATCAAGTTTTGGCAAAAAATACCAGCCGGAGAATTAATATTAATTAAATAAACCGGCGGTATGTTCGAGGCTACCGTAAATAATTAAATAAAGGTATTAGCCTAAAACAATGGGAAATCCCATAGGAAAATATTTGCAGTTGAATATAAAAAGTAGTATCCACTGCCACCAGCCAAAACTCGATCAGGGGGGACGGAGACGTGCCCCCTCATCTAACAGACCCCGGGGCAATTGAATTGCCCCAGCCAGCACGTCCACAATATGATGGTTTGTACTGGTTCTGTTCAGAATTTAAGACTAGTAAAGTCAATGGTGACTTTACATGCCCTGGGAGACAGTCAGTCCCAGTGTATGGAGTCTATACTGGGGGGTCACTATGACACCTCCGTGTCACTGCACTGAGAGTGCTGTGTAACACACATCACAAAAACACATGAAACCCTATGGAGTAAAAGACCCCATAGCCCATTAAACACATCGAGATTGAAAGAAACACACTCAAATCATGCCCAAGAGTGAGTGTGAAAGAGTCTCACTCTTGGCAGGAGAAAAAAATAAACCCCAAAAATCCAGCAAAGCTGCTGGGGGACTCACTAGGTTAGGAAATTCAGCCTAAACAGAGAATTCTCCCTAACACTAATATTTTTACATCTTAGAATAAAAAAAATAAAAGTATATTCTGTCACAGATGGCCCAAAAAAAAAAAAATCACCAAATCTTGAAGACGGTTCAAGGGTTTTTAAAATATACTTGAACTGGGCATCGCCAACAACCGTCCCTCCCTCTCTCTCTCATCTCCCCTGGTCTCACTCAGCCTAATCCGGACTTACCTTGTCCCAGGGTGGTTACTCGAGATAAGTAACCCCCCACCCCGCAACTGTCTAAGATCTGTCCGGCTGATGGTCAGTGTCTCAAGGCCACCGTCTTACCTCTCGTACTCCCTCCGGCATCTTCTAGGAGGTGGATTCTAACCTTGGGTCCCACAAGAAAAATGATATTACGTGGAGCCTCCAATCAGCCAGGCCTCACACGGCCTTTCCCTCTCATGCTCTTTCACTCCTCACCTTTGGTGGTATTTTTTCCCTTCCTTTCCCCTCCCACTCTTGGTCATCATTCTTTTACTCCCTCACAAATACCCCCTCCTCTCGCACTTAACTTCAGTCACCCTCGTCACTCACCAGAACGCTTGCACCCAAGTACAACTTTCTCTGACAAACCAAACCCTCAACTTGCACATTTGCTCCGTAATTCTTCTCACACCACCATCCTTCCTACGCCTGGTCTCTTGGTCTGCCTTCTTTTCCCTTGACCTCAAGCGAGCAACCCACACTGTACTGACCTTCCTGTCCTCCTTTACCCTCCTTCCTTCCACTCCATTGCCCCCCCACCTCATCTGTTTTCCTGAGCCAATCCCTGCCTTGATTTTCCCCAGGCGCCAGGTTTCAGAGATGAGCAACCATAAGCAGCCCTGAAGTCCCTCCCACCTCCTTTTCGAAGGCAGGTGTGCCAGCGCGGTCCAATGGCGGCCGGCTGCAAATTGCCAGTTCATATTCCCAGTTGAATGAGCATCTGGACTTCCTGTCTGTTATGCAATGTTCCACTGGGTTCCTGTTCACAGCCAGATCTCTCGCTGGCTGGTACGTCACGCGTTCCATCCTCCACCGTAAGGAGGTCTGTGCGCTTCAGTCCTGAAATGGGAGAGAGAAAACACTGCCAGAACGGGGCATGACAGATAGGGGGTGATAAGTGGCACTCGTTAATTGTATCCAGTCACATGCAGAAGCGACAGAGACTGGGACCCTCCCAACTCCCTCACTCTGCTTCTGCGGTGGGACTGGCTCTGGAAAACCACCCGATAGGCCTCCTTCCCAGGTTGAGGGGGGTCCCCATCACCCCCAGGACAGGGACAAGCCCATGGCCCAGTCCTAGTTTTTAACAAACATCGTTGATGAATATGTCTAACCGTTAAAAAGCACATCAGTAAAGGAGAGAATATTTGGTCAATGAGGTACAATAACTGAGTAACTGCTCCTTAATCAGTTAACTGATTCCCAGTAACTTTTCATGAAGCAGCTATTAAGCAGAGCGATGCAATATGTCCGGAAAAAGAATATCAACCTCAGTGCCAAACCTTGTGAGGTTGGATATAAACTGAAGACGAACACCCATTTGCTGTGATTAAGGCACCAGGATTGGAAGATTTCCAAGCTCCTCGAATAAGTTGAAGGATGTGCTGAAACACCCTCAGGCGGCATAGGGTGAGCTGTTCAGGAACTAGGCTGCCAAGAGGACCAGGCCGCACCAAAGGGGTCTTTGTCAGTCGAACCAGGTTCAAGAACCAGAACACAGTAGATCAGTTTGACATCTCATCCAGCATTTCTAAATGACCTGTGAGATGAAAGCATGAGGGGGGGGCAGAAATCATATGTATAGATTTCCTCCCAATGGATCAATAGGGTACCCCATCCAGGAGGTAAACAGGGGACACTACCTTGCTCAAAGAGAAACCAATAACCTCTGGGTGAAGATCGTCACTGATTAGAATGACTTGCCAACTGCCTCGCTCTTAACATAAGCCAAGAAGGAGACTTGGAGATGGAGGTCTTTGGAGATGGTTTGTTCTCAAAACTCTATCATCAGGTGGCCATGTGGACTTTCAAGTCACCCCTACCGGTTTATACAAAAGATCACTGGAAAGGACTTCCAAAAAGGGCATTGCCACATCCACATGGGCAAGGACCAAGGCTCAGTCAGCGGATCTCAAGTTGTTTTCCACAGGAGTCAAATTTGCTACCAACCTGTTTCTGTCTTCCTTGCTATGTGCTGTTTGAACGGGAGGTATCTGTCAATGATGAAACCAAGGAAGTTGGCACAGGTGATCAGCTCGGGTGTGAGGCCCTTGAGGTTCATAGCAGAGATCTAGGTCTTCGTGTCAGGATGTTCGGCGTTGGTCAGCAGTAGGAGTTCAGTCTTGGAGGGGTTGAGTTTCAGGTAAGCACTGGGCATCCAGGACAGGATCAATGTGAAGTAGACCTTTGGATGTCTTTAATGGCGGATATGATCTTCAGGTAGATCTCCGAGTCATTGCATATTGGTGAATGTGGATGATTTGCGGAGTGAAGAAGGTTCTGAGCGGTTTCATGTAAAGTATGGAAATCACAGGGACAGGATGGATCCTTGCGGGACTCCACAGGTGATGGGTAGAGTTGGTGATCTGGAAGAATCCACTTTTTTAAAAAAAAAACCTTTATTTATTAACTCATTGTCACATATATTTTAGTACATGATATCTGCTCATGCTCTCTTCAAAGTGAATTCTCAGATTCCACAGCCAATACAGATACAAATCAGAGGCCCATACTCAGGATGCTGGTCATCAGTGTCAATGAGTCAATTTTCCATGGTTATGAACTGAACAAAGTAAAAAATAACCACAGTAATAATAATAATAAATTCCCTTCCCCCTCCCCTTGCCTATCTAAACAAGTATGGCATGATTACAGATCTCAGGGCTCGAGAACGTCTATTAGAGCACAGCATTCCTGAGTGGTACCCCCATTTTCATCTAGAGCACATTTACATTTCTAAGTAAGGTCGGCTTGTGGACATGATTATTTTTGAAACTGTATTTATTGAGCTTGACATAATAGAAGAGCGAGCAATAAGTAATAATTACAAGTTTGTCACAGACCTTTGGTAAACAGTATCAACAATCAGGCAAAGGGACCGTCTCAACAAACGACATCTGAACCCCACATGTAATACAACAATGAAAGCCCCTGGTTGAGTCAGAAACGTTGATAGGAGAAGAAGGTACAGTTGATCCATCATCAGTTGTGCCTTATCTTTAACATATTCGGGGGCGTGGCCAGCAGCCATGGCGTGAAGTCGCATATCGAAACGGTTCCCCCAGATCCTAAATACAGATACTTCGCTGCATTCTAAACAGCCGAGAACCACTCACATAAGGGGCAGAGCGAGTCCGAGACCTGGGAAGTTCAAACCAGAAAGACAAAATCAGGAGCTGAAGCAGGCGCAAAGGCGAAGAACTGCTGCACCGCAGACCCCACAATGGAGACTGTGCTGCCCTGAGGCAGTATAGAGGTGCCAGGACGCCAAACCACACGGAGGTTGAGCCACACACATACCAACGGCTACCCGAAAGCTGAGCACCCTGCGACAGTAGTGAGGCACAGCGGAACCAATAGGGCGAGTGATCAGGGAAAGCAGGGCTGGGACAGGGAGCAGCCTGGGAGCTGGGCGCCAGGGAGCAGCCTGGGAGCTGGGCACATGTTGAGAGACTCGAGGTTGGCATGCCGAGACCGAAGAATTGAATCAGTGTGGGACATGCGGAATGAAGAGAAGATTGAGACCACACAGACACAAGAGCAAACATTGCACATAGGGAGATAGTGAATAGATAGCAACCCTTGACTAAACCCCCTTCGCCCACCCCCGGCACCCCCACCTGTGCTAGGAAGATGCAGAATGGAGCATAATAGGGGAGCCCAGGCCACATGAGACACCCGCATCCAGACTGACTCCACATAACCCTGCAGCGGCTCACTGGTGCACAACCATGAAAGCATAAACTGGAAGCAACGCAACTGCCCCAATAACGCGCAGCTACCTGACATCAACGCATCATAGTGCCTGCGCAGATAGGTGGGGAATGCACAGGACAGAAGAGCTATAAACGCAGATAGCTGGAAAGGGTGACAACACTGGAGAGGCAAGAACTCAGACCACAAAAGAAAGTGGAGGACCGGCAGATCAAACCACGCACATCACCAAAGAAGCACAGAGGAGCAGCAGGGCACACAGGTAGGTAACTGGTACCCGGTGACAGGCACAGTTGGACAGCAAAAGTACATTTATGGAGAGGGGAACGCACTAGGCAGTACGGTGCGAGAAAGGAGAACAAGAAGAGCCAGAGATCCTCTGACACAATAACAAAGATTAGTGAGGTAATAAATAAGCTGCCGACTGTTGGCGCCCAAACTGCAGGAGGTTTTCACAGAAGCAAATGAGCAGGGAGCACTACCCAACAGCTTGAGAGAAGCCACGGTCATACCCATCCTTAAACTAGGCAAGACACCATTGAGCTGCGGATCATACAGACCCCCCCCCCAGCCCCCTCAATGGTAAATCAGGACTGCAAAATACTAACAGCAGTGCTGGCGAACAGGTTCAAAAGCGTGATAGGGACCTTAATTCACACGATTAAACTGCGTATGTGCCGGGGCGCAACACCACATGGAACCTGTGGAGGCTACACCATGTGATAGACAGCACTAACCAGTTGACGGAAAACTACGCTGTGGCCTCGCTCAATGCAGTAAAGGCCTTCGACTCGGTTTGCTGTAGCTGGCAATTGGCAACTCCGGAGCACTTTGGGTTCGGCAGGAACTTTTTGCAGTGTGTGAAGCTAATTTACATGCACCCATGGCGCGGGTACGGACAGGCAAAGACATTTCCAAGAGGTGGGAGGTGCAGAAAGGAACAAAACAAGGCTGCCCACTGTCAGCAATGCTATACATCCTTGCGCTAGAGCCGCTAGCAGTATACCTCAGAGCGGAGTACAAAGAAGCTGGCATCTCGTTAGATGGGGTGTGAACCTAATCTCCCTGTATGCGGATGACAAGTTGTTAGTCGGCCGGAAGACAACCTGCACTGCATACTAGACGTAATAGCGCAATTTGGCACCCTCTCCGGCATCAGAATCAACAGAGAGAAGTCTTGCCTGTTGCCCCTGGCAGGACTCAGAGGCATAGGGAAAGAGCGCCTGCCCCGACTGGGCCTCCAGTGGGAGACTAGCACATTCCGATACCTCAGCATAAAGGTGCGACATGACCCAGAGACCTTGTACGAACATCACTGTAGAAGCCCTGAAGGGCGTAGCCAACTCTATGCGATTTTGGGGAGACTGCCCCTTTGGGTGCCAGGTAGAGTTGCCCTCCTAAAGATTAAACTACTCCCCTGCCTACTATACCACTTCAACGTACCATACAATATACCCCCAGCCTTCTTCTAGTAACTAAACATGCTGTCCTGAAAATTACTGTGGAAGGGAAGGAGGAATAGAATCGCCCTATGCACCCTACAAACGGGCTACGCGGAGGGAGGACTAAAGGTGCCCCACTATGAGAATTACTACCTGGTGGGACAATTGCAATTCGTAGCAAGCTGGCTGGGAGATGAGACCTCGCTGGACACTACACTACTCCAACCAACCTTAGGGAAATACTATCTGAAAGAAGTCCTGTGGTGCAGAAAGTGGATTTGTCGAGATGCTAGAACCTGTTCAAACTGGGCAAGGATATATGGCAAAGGACCTGGATGCTCTAAGAGGCGCCTGTTCCCTGCTCAATTAACGTTCCCTTGGTGGGACTCGGACACCCAACAAGGAGCCGTCGGACAACTCTGCAAACATTGGGAAAGCAAAGGAATAGCAACAGTGGGTGACCTTCTACAGGACAGCATAATAAAGGACTTCCCAACCCTTGTCTGTCAAAGTGGGATACAAGAGGACCAATTCATACTGTATTTAGGCGTAGTCCGGAGAATCAAGAGAAGTGGGGAAACCCGCAAAAGGGGGTAGAGACTGGAAATGCTGGATGCCATTTATTATATTTCTGAAGGGGAGCACAAGGTCTCCAGACTGTACGAGATCTTCCTGGGTAGTCTAGAAGTGGAAGGACTCAAGGTGCATGGAAGTTGGGAAAGACATAGGGAGGGCCCTTACAGGCGCAGAATGGAGCAGGGCGCCGAGTTACACCAAACAGGGAACAAGAAATGCCAGATTCCGATTGTATGCGACATATAGGGCTAACATGACACTGCACAAGTTGACTCAGTCTGCCCAAGATGTAAGCAAGAAGGTGCAGACATGATGCATATGTTCTGGGCATGCTCGAAAATACAAAGATTCTGGCGGTATGTAACAGAGCAGCGAAGGGAGGCATCCAGATGGAGGAGTGGCCTCCGGAATACTACTTGCTAGGACTGTTCCCGAGGGGTGGGAAACATGCTGCCCCCCTCGCTAAGATGAAAGGCTGCAATGGCATGGAAATCGGCTGATGGTCCTAAACCAGAGGCCTGGTGGGAGGACCTGAAATGGTGGTCCCTAGTGCAAACAGCGGCATGGCACAGAGTGCTCCGGAGGGGCATGCCTGAAAGTAGTAAGGGGATTGGAACCTGGACAATGGTAACCCAAGCCATGTTTAACGCTGATGAGGAGACAACCGCACGAAGGTGGGAGATAGGGAGGAGATCTGGAGCAGAGGGCACCTGCGAGAGAGCGTGGCGCACATAAGCAACAGAGGGCAAGTTATGTGGGGCAACCACTGCTGAGACTGATGGGAATATGAAGCTTAAAACACACTGGCAAAGGCCCAAGAGGAAGTAACACTGATGTACATTTATGTGATTGTGAGAACTTGGAGAAACCGGTCCATTATTTTTATTTGTATTTGGCTGTTTATTCACATTAAAACCTCCAATAAAAAAATATTTAAAAAATACTATCTTTAACATTCACGGAAAGGGAGACACATTGTGCATAATTTCTTATATGTCCCGTCTCTCCATGCACACACCTTTTCCATGGCCGGTAAGCCCCATATTCTAACCCACCACCAAGCCAGAATAGGTCCCTTTACAGTTTTCCAGCTCTGGGCCAGGGTCATTTGGGCTGCCGTCGGCAGATGGTGAGACGAGTGGCAGTGGCTCCACTCGCAGCCTAAACCTCCTCCACTTCTGCCCCCAACAGGATCACTACTGGGGAGTCGGGTAACTGTACCCCTGTAATCTCTTATGTGCCCCAGGATTTATTTCCAGTTAATTTTGGCCTTAAGGCATGACCACCACATATGACCTAGGTCTCCCATTTCCCCACATTGCCTCCGACATAGGGGGGGGGGGCATTTGCGTTAATCCCATGTAGGAGCCGAGGGGTCAGATACCATCTATAGCAAATTATGTATGCGATTCCTTTATGGCCATGCATTTAGACACATTGTGAGACCTCTTCCAAATTTGACCACATTCCCCTGCCGAGATAGGAACCCCAAGATCCTTTTCCCATCTAGCCATGTAGGGGAGCTTGTCTCCAGGTTCCTCTCGCAGAGTTAATCCATGTCCCAGTGGTGGCCTTGTACCCGCTTCCCTTACCTCCCTTTGAGAGATTCAGCGACTGATTTGCATATACTTGATATGATATGGCATTCATAACGCGCCTATACACAGTGTTTCAAGGCGCGACGAGGCAACAGAGGGAGGACAGACAACTATCTGACTAGGCCAGGTGACATTGAGATCGCGTAAGTGCAGGGAAGGGGAGAAGTGCTAGCGGAAAGTGGGGAGGGGGCAGTGCATAGGATAGACAGTAAAATAAATAAAGACAATAAATAAAAGTGCGGCCAGCTGGTGGCAAGAGCAGGGTAAGTGCAGACATCAGGCGTCAGTGCTGGTAGGGTGCTGTAGGGATACGGAAACTGTCCCCGAGTGCAAGGGGGCAGTGCAACTGGCAAGGAGGGGACCTGGGCACGGGAACAGAGGGTAGCCATGTAACCAGTGCAGTTACAGTTTCAGTCAGGTGATCAGCAGGGGAGAGGAGGAGAGAAAGCAGAAGCAAAGAGGAAGGTTTTGAGGTGCTTCCGGAACCAGAGTTCTCCTCAAGTTTTACCGCTCTTCTTCTCCAATACAAAATGTCTGCTTGCATTCCTCGAAGAGTAGTGGGTTCTGTAAGGAACTCCTGGTGGCAACAGAAGACAGACGAGATCACAGTTCAACAGTGTTCATTAAACTGTAAATGCAGGGTCGAAAAACACCTAATCTAAACCTAAATCTAAGATGGGAGCAAGCATCGACCATCAAATGAAAAATATGGCAGTCCTTGTCATGTCAAAATAAAAGGGCTTATGCTAAGAAAAAAACCTCTTCCTAATTCCTTACAACTAATCATACAAAGAGTGTGGGATAAGGGTTCAATAAAGAAAGAAGTGCTCACAAATAATAAGTCATGATGTGATTGCCACTAGTCTCCATTTCCCACGTTTTCTGCTCGGGACAAGGCAGGACTTTGGAGCACAACACACGCTCGAGCCTTCTCAACACGAGCCAACAGTTCCATTCCAGCTATCCGGTTGTTCGATGGATAAGTCTCCTTTCAATAAAAAGTCTCTTGCCTTCGAGGGCCTGATGTAGTCAACAAAATGTTCCTTTCTCAATGGATATTTTGGGTGAGGACCTTTCAGTCTTGGATCTCCCTCGACCGGGCTCGGACCCACTTGACAAGGGGGACCATTCACTTCTCCTGGTCTTCCAATGCTTCTTACTTTCATGGATCTTAACGTCTTTTTAAACCGTTCTTCACGCTTCGCCTCCGATGATCAGCTTCCCTCTGCCAGGTTCACTCTCGCCAACAGCTAGTTCTCTGTAGACACCCTTTGGTCGAGTTCACTTCGCTTATCGGGCTATTCCGATTGTCATTATGGTGAGGTGTATAAGGGGTCAACCCTCACCTGAATGGACCCTCTGAGCTCACCTGGGACATAGTTGGGTGTGGCCTGGAGCGGGGAAGGAAGCCTCCCTGGATGGTAACTATCTGAGATTCTAGGCCACTGTTTATTGAATTCAATGATAGTATGCCGTCAGTGTTGTTCTACACCAAGAGTTCTCCCTCAAGAAAAACCATGTCAACCAGATTTCATGTAATCATGAAGGGACGCTGGATGGTAGCCCATTCCTGTTAATGGGATCTATTGCAGGTTGTACAAGATGTTCCCTTTTCAGTCCGATTGGGAGGGGGGAGTTATGTAGCGGCTCCCCTCTGGCCTGATAATGGTGCCACCATCAGGCTAGTTAAAAACATACCCAAGCTAGGATTAGATGGGAACCATTCTAACCGACTTACTAAACCCTCTCATCAGTCCATCCATTCTTTGCAAGTAACAGAATCAGGTTTCTCCCAAACCTAGTTATTAATACACTTAAAGATCTAAAAATCGTGCAGCTCCCTAACTCCCTACACAAAATAGAGCAAGTTGTGATGAATTTGATTCATCACTACTTTCCCGGAGGTAGCCTCTCCTCAAATGGACATCAGACGGCAGTCGCTACCTAATCCGCACCCTGGGGGTGGCTATGCGAGGGAGGATCACATGGGGGGATGCGACCCTCAAGGGGAAGCAGAGGCATCACCAGATGAGGCATGGTATCCCACCTTTTTCCTTTTACAAATATCCCCTCCATTCCTAATGCCTTGATGGCATATTGTAGTAATCTGCTTCAACAACTTGCCAAGTTTGCTGACAGTATCTTTCAATACCCATCCTGAGGAAGTACTGAGACGAGGAAGCAGGGTGAAGTAATGAAGAGAGCCAGAAACCGCAAGCCAACACAGTGGTTTAGTGTTTGGAAACTATTGAGCTCTACCGGAAAGCTTAAAGGGGATACAGCTGATCAGCAACAGACTGAGACACACTCTGTATCGTATGATGACGCCGAGCGCAGCACGAAAGGCAGCGACATGAAGAAAGACAGCAGTGAGGCTGTCATGAGGGAAAGAACCTTGCAATTGTATTCCGAAACCGGTCAGAATCCCGGAAACAGGCAAACGGGAACAGAGCATGAAGGCTCTCACTGAGACTGTGCACGGTGACCGAGACGACAGAAGTAATGCGCTGAATAACCAGAGGCAGACAATGCAGCCGACAGCAGAGGAAGGTGATGCAGAGGCCAAACGGCTAGCTCGCCGCCTGCTGAGCCAGCTAATGGTGAAGGAGGAGGAAGGACAAACGTGAGTAGTACCCAAACCGCACAGTGAGCTCACAGAGAGGGAGTGGGGAACTGTAGCGTCCAGGGGTGAAAACCACTTCAATATTGAAGGAACGAACAATGTTGAACAATGGTTAAGGACCCACTAGAAGGCGAAGGGAAGCCAAGTAGAGTTACTAAAAAGCACTGAACCTAATGTGGGGAGATATAAAGATTTGGATGAGAGAAAGAGTGAATAAGAAGAGGGGAAAGCCCCGGCAGGAGAGTACACCAAGCAAAGCCACGTGAAAACAAGTGTGTGGAATGAACTACATAAGAGGCTGGCAGGAGAGTATACTAGGAAAAGCCAAGTGTGTGGAACGAGCTGCAAAAGAGAATTCCAAGGACGATTCACACCCATAGGATTTTGTAATGCACTGAATGTGAGAAAGGACTTGGGCAAAGAGGTCCTTTTCCCTAGAGTGGAGTACAACACAGAGGAGGGAGCTATCCTCTTGGACTATAAAGAACCGGGTTATTCTTTTGAACTATTGTTTTGGTGGAGAAAAACATGGGAAAGGGAGCCATTCCCTGTAACTGGAGCCATTCCCTGGAACTGTGAACATTAATCATTTGGAACTTGGATTTATACCTTTCTTTTGAATTTGACTTTTGTGAACTTTGAAGGACAAGAACAATACCCTTATCAGCTTAGTTTTCCTTTTAGAATGTGAGGGCTAGGATAGGATTTCCGACACAGGGCATTTATGCTTTGGACATCTTGACACGAGACAGACCATTATTTTTGGTTGATGTAGGGAAATACCTCCTAGAGTAGGGACAGAGGCGTTTTCCCAACCCCTTTATTATTTGAGTAAAAGTTTAGTATCGACCACCATGAGCTCTGTCGGTTTCTCATTCCTGGCTCTTCACAAAGTGAACAAGCCGATTTTAACAACAGATGATAGCAAAGAGCATGGCCACAAATGTGATGTAAACAAATAGAAAACAAATAAAATCCTGCAGTCAAGAGAAACAGACTCACAAGCTCTATGCACCCATATTAAAATCAAGATAATCTTTAAATGCTCCTGACATCATCTACACCTGCATACCCCATTCTGTCCTCACGTACACATACTACAGTGCCAGGGGCCATAACACATTGTGGCCCATTAATCTCATATCATTTAGCACAGATTCCTTCCCCTTGCCTAAACGATAGTGGAAGCAACTGCCATGCAGTAACTTATCCCAGTATATCCAGCTGTCTCCTAGTGCTCAAGCTCTTGATGGAGGGCCATAACACATTGCAGCTGCACACTGATCCTAAAGCAAGATTCATTGAAACAGAAGGTGCAAATGCACTCCCAGAGGGTACACCATGAAATTTGCATTGAGGATAAATGTAATATTCGGTCTGTCCCACTTTTGCTGACAGTTTCGCTGAATGCATTTTTACCGATTTCCCCCACTTTTGTGGCTGCAAAATGCATATGGTAAGTGGGGTAAGGTATATATGAAGCTGGATTAGTAAGGGGGGGAACACATCTCCTGCTGTATTTTGCTGTACATAGAGGGAAAACAAAAATCAGTTAAAAGTTCTGCCAATCACTTTACTGGTTTGTCTTATTCCAGCAAAACATCACACAACTCATCAGGTCTGGGGAATCCAACCCTACACAACAGTTCCAGAATGCTGCACATGCGATGAAACCTTTATATTGAGCCTGCTGGACAGCCTAGAAATCACTGTTCATCAAAATCCAAAATGAAACCCACCTTTGCCTGTAGATGTGTTCACTACATGGACTCCCCGATGGCCAATGAAATCAAGGTCCTGACATTACTTGAAATTAAACACTCCAAACACAGTATTCCTGCCATGATCACCCCTTTACAAAGTCCATTCTCAACTGGATCTTCACACTTACACCAAATGTAGTCACATCCACCATTTAACATAAACACTCATGGCGTAGGTTTGATTAGAGTTGAGGTTTGGACTACAGCGTGAATTCCAATGAAGGGGAATTGAGGAAATTTAACATGAGACTGAAAAGAAAGGATTTTGTGAAGGAGAGATGTGTTTTGCTATGAAAACATGATATTGTCATGGCAGGTTTAATAAAAAGCACTGCAAATGAAGTATGTGTGTTAATGTTGTGCGAAGAACAGTGAGAGGCTACTTCCTCGAACAGACCCGAATACTAGCTGGATTTCAATGCAAAGAGCCTCCAAATGTTTAGAATTAAAGTAAATAGCCGTTAAAGGTTCAAGAGTCTAGATGTGTTCCTTTGCGGTCTTTCCAGTATTTCTGGATTGGGCTAATTGGGCTCCAGCCCTAGCCGAAATACCTGAAGGGACCCTCTGGCTTTCAGAGCAGTGATGAGTAGAACTAAATCCAGGCTATGAAGGAACCCGGGTCTGTGCAATTACTTTACTTTTATTAGTAGTGCCTTTCTTAGGTGTGAATTATTCGGCAACTGGCACTGCAATGGGGCCTTTCCAAACGAACACACACAATGGAGCTCCAATTAACTAGCAACCCCGTCTGCTTCCAAAACAAATAGTGTGTAAAACAATAACGCTTCCTTTTAAAGATCAGTTAACACCCATGATATCCAGTGCCTTGACATGCAAAAAATATGTTTGCGTTTAAGTGGATATTAAATGGTCTTAATACCAGGCAATGCAGCAAGCTGTACATTTGGGACAAAATCCATATACCGGGTAGCCTTTTTACACAATTTGTTTTGGAGTGGAACGATGTTTGTTATGACTTAGCATGAAAAAGCATGTGTTAAAAGCATATTTTGTTACACAACACCGTATTTTCATTAATTTGTATGGTAGAGAAGAGGCACGGAAGTAAATTGCCTTTTTTTGCCACTGCATCCTCTCCATCATACAAAGGAACAAGCATTTACACCAGCATGACATCTTCATGCTAGCCCAAATGCTTTGGAGTCTTGGGGAATCTTGCTGCTTTTTACGGCAGCTCAAAGCAGGCGGATTCCAAAAGAATCCATTGCAAACACTGCCTGCAATGCATAAATGGCAGGAGGCATTTACCCAATTTGCACAATAAAGTGTAACCATGGCGTATATTACACCTGCACAGACACTTTAGCTTTGCACTTCATAGTGCAAATCACTAATATTGTGCAAATCACTACTATTGCATATAGGGGACCTGTGTGTGCGCGCAAGGGCAAATAGTCCCCTGCATGCAAGGTACATTTTTAAGTAAAAGGACCCACCCGTATGTCCTAAAAGGCTTAAAGCACAGTGCTGTACAATAGCAGATTTTTCAGGCCATCATAATGTTGCATTGTAGGAGTTGAAGTTGTCCATTCATGATGTGGAAAATAAAGATACAAAGATATTCCTTTGGCTTAACATGTTTCTGTAAATATTTACATATGGTCAGGTTGCTTTAATGTTGGATTTGTTCATTTTTCAAAAAGGTCCGACACCCGCTCTACCGAGAACGAACACAGCCAAATAACTTGTTCTATGGTAAGGTGCCCACTCGGGAGTGTCTACAACCATGTTACTGTACCTTTCACAGAGGAGAAATACCCATTTGTATATCAATCTGTGTCCCACTGACAAGGGCAGTCCAGCACCGAAATGCTAAGCAACTCTCCTTTGAACAAGAGTACCAACACGTGGTTGTAGACCCTCCCGTGACTTCTGACTGCTTTAATCAGTTCATTAAGTTCTTTTAATACTTTGTTACTCTTTTGTTCCTTCTACATGCCAGGTTTTCTTTGTTCTATACCAGTAAGTTAGGAACTTCTGTTAAGTTTGTTACTTTTCTTTTGAACTCTCTTTCCAAACGTTTCTCTTCCATTTACCCAGGGTAAGGTTATCCAACCTATCAGAGTTTCTCTCTTGAGGTTTATTTCTGTTTATTTAGCTCATAACCTTTTGTATCTGCATTGTATGTATGCCTTGAAATATATATTATTTTATCCTTATCTTCAGGCTTTCTTCTTACGCTTTTGCTCTTTTTGTCAACAACACTTTCTTTACTTTGACTGGGACGAGTATGATTACTCTTAACAATTATCATCCAAATGTTCTGTCTTTGAAAGTTATACTTTCAATACCTTGACTGAGGTGTGAGATTAATTCCATAACACATCCCGGTTCTCTTATTTTCACTTTGATATTCTCATCATTTTGACTCCGACGAGTATGAACCCTTTAATAATGATTCTCAACCAGCCGGGTCCCCCGTTATCAGGGATAACATCAACAGGCTATTGCTTTGCTCGCTTGGATTCTCTCCTTTGGTCGCTCGACTCCTTTTGCTTACTCGGTATCTCATACCAGAGTCTTGCTTTCCAATTGCTTTTCGGTTTCCCAGGCACTGAAACCTTACGTGGTACCAGTCGAATAATCGTAGCTCGACTATTGTCAGGATTGCCGGTCCATCACTATCTCTGTAGTTTCATCAGCACAGGCTGCTTCTCTCATTCTCCAGCTGACAGGACACCGCACATCCGACCCTCCGCTTTCGGCTCAGCAGCCGTTTTGTATTTTGTGGGTCTATCAGGCTCTCCAATCTCCTCCTCCTGAGGATATGTAGTCGTGGGTCTTCCCAGGCGCATCTCCACCTCTCTCTCCTTAGGCCTATTGGGGGCTTTTGTCTCTTTTATTAATCATCCTTGTCTCAGTTAAGTACCTCTCCATTTAAAAGGATATTCACATTTTCTTGTTTACAGTAACACAAACGTGTTCTTTCTTCGTACAAGTCTTTAGAGTGTAGGTTTTAGGAGGTAATTTGAGGAGGATCATTTGTGAGTTCCCATAGGAACGTGAGTCCTTGTCTCCACAGGGGGAGTCTTTTCCGGTGAGGTTCAGCTTGCCTCTACCCTTAGATAGGGTATTGTGGAGCGGGTGCACCTCCCTAGCCTCACAGGCGGCGGCACCCCTTAGGGGAGAAGGGATGAATTCCTGTGATTTGTTACAGTACATAAAATGATGCCGGTAATTCCTTCTCCAAAGGTGTGATCTGCTAATCAGATCCTCTTTTGTCACAACTCCATGCCAAAAGAACAGTGCACTTGTGCCATGCTATCAGTAGCCTGATCCGCAGAGCAGGTTCAAATGTCAGAAGATGCCCACTTGACGGCCACGACAGCAAAGTCACTGCAGCTCAGGGGCAACCTTTTAGATATGCCCCTGTACACATGCTTAGGAGTACCCCATACTGGTGGCAGGGTAATGTCGAAGTATAAACTATGCAGAGGCTAAGCATAGTGTATGCCAATACTTAGGATCATGGCCCCCACATCCCAATTCATAACGCACATGATATGATATGGTATTTGTAACGCGCCTATACACAGGTGTTTCAAGGCGCGACGAGGCAGGGAGGGGAGGAACAAGGGGAGACAAAACAAACGATCCTACTAGGCCAGGTGTCATTCAGATCGCGCAAGTGCAGGGGTGGGGGAGGGGGGAAAAGTGCAAGGGGAAGGGGAGGGGGGAAGTGCAGTAAAGGTAAGTGGCGTAAGTAATAAATAAAAAAGGGCCAGCTAGTGGCAAGTGCAAGGTAAGTGCAGAGCAAGTGCTGGGGAAGGGGGGGGGGCTGTAGGGATACAGAGACAGTCCCGTAGTGCAGAGGGGTTCCAGGGGATCAGTGACTGGGACCAGGACCGAAGGCAGTTTAGAGTGGTCAAGTTGCAGGATCAGTGCAGTTTAGTGAAGAATTTAATTAGCTGTTCAGCAGGGGAGAGGGAGAGAGAAAGCAGAAGCAAAGAGGAAGGTTTTGAGGTGCTTCCGGAACCGGAGGTGGTTCTCCTCAAGTTTCAGGGAGGCAGGAAGGCTGTTCCAGAGGGAGGCCCCTGCCGCGGAGAGAGATCTACCCCCAGCTCGTTGCTTCGAGAAGCGGCTGACCATGAGGGAGTTGGAGGCGGATGAGCGAAGGGCTCGGGGAGGAAGATATTTGGGAAGAGAGAGTTGAAGGTATTTAGGACCCAGGCACATGTGTCCACTCCTGCGAGATGGCTCTGCTGTGGAAGAGAATGTGTGTTTGGGTTAGATGTGCAGATACTGCCACACGGCAGGACCAAAACACAGAGGACCCAGCCTCTCCTCGATTCTCTTTGGGACACCCGTTAACCCATTCCCCCCAAAGACAGCCGCACAGCAGGCAGTAGTCCTGGGACCAGGTATCAAAGGAGCACACCCATTCAGGAGATGTAGCCTCACACCAGGGTGCTGCATATCCAAAAGGTCTTTGTTGTCAATAGGAGGGAAGGGGGCAGGAGTGGTTTGGACACTGGAAGAAGCCGCTAGGTAAGATTTACATAGCAATGATAAATCTTCTCGACCTGTGTCAACCCCAGAACTTTTTGCTTTACTGGTGGATTATTTTTCTTATACCTCAGCGAGTGGGAACCTTTTTCTACACTTAAAAATGACACCCATAAAAAGAGTAAACTACTTAAGACTCTCCATAGTGTCTTTTTAATGTTATCCTCCGACAACTTTTGGCACATACTGCCTATTGTTGCCGAGTTGCCCTTGTGGTTCCCCTTTTAACTTTTTCTGGCTAACCTTGTGAGAACTACAGTTCCCAAGGGTAGAAAGTATCTTTGTAGCCCTTTTACATTTTATTAGGTAAAACCAGCACACCCCACCTTATCTGGAGTGATAGGGAGATACAATGTATGCCCTTTCTCCCGTTAACTGTAACATTTATGTTACAGGACAAGCTTAACTTTAATGGCTGGTGCTGTGAACCTTTAACTAAGTCGGTGCATCTTTACTACGGGCTGCTTCCACAGCTCCAGTAAATGTACCCATGGGTGCTCATTTCACCAAAATGGCCCTGGTCTTTTTTCACCATTTAAGTGTTCATTGTCCTTTCTTGTTCCTTCCGCCGACATCCAGGGTGGGAAAATCCTTTGTGTTAACGTTATCTTAGGCCAAAATCCTGTGGATTCCCTGCCCAGGTTCCAGAGTGTCTGTGAAGGCAGTAAGCGATGGAGGAGTCCAAAACTCTGCAGCCCTTTGTCTTCCAGCTGGACTGCGAGAATCCAGTTCAAACTGGGAGGCTGGCTGCCATAAAAGTACTGTCAACCCCCTCCCCCCCCCATGTTTGATTGGCTGGGTTCCTGCATAGAAGTCAGATCCTGGAAGCTGAAGAGGTAGTCGACCACTGGAACTGAAACCAAAGAGGGTGATGAAGAAAACGTGGCTGAGACTATTTCCAGCGACCGGAGAGCCTGCTGTCTAACCTCCACCTGCTGTCACCCTTCCTTCCAATCGACCTGTGGATCCCAAAATGGACAGCCCTGACCCCAGCACCTAGTAGGACCCACTAGACTTAAGACAACCTGCATTTTGAGCCATCCCACATCATGCTGTGACCTTTCGGGGCTGCAATACCCCCAATACCCTGGTAACTCAAACCATTGTGTGGTGCACAGTCTTCTGAATCTGCTGAAACTTTGTGGGAATCCTGCTGGACCCCCAGGGACATGAATCAGGTCCGAAAAGTACCATCATCAGAGTGCTGGACTTTGCAAATAACGAGAATCCGACCAGCGATATTCAGCCTTCTTCTGGGCTCCTGAGCACCATAACCGCAGAACCCCATCTTGCCTGAAGCCTTCCCTGATGATCCTTGCTTAAAAAGTCCTTCCAGGGTCCAGGGTCCAGTCTTCAGTCTTCATGACAAAGAATCCAGTGACCGGGTTTTTGGCTGCAGATCCTCAAGTCCTCGTGCTGCAAACTCTTCTTCTGTGCTGTGGTACTTTGTTGGCTTGGGTATTACTTAAGAATCTTGGGATTCCTGTGTAGCTTTGGGGCGTTTTCTGTGATTGGGAGTCCTCTTGTCCAGTTCACCTGGAATCCTCCTTCTGTGTCTTCTATGAAGTCCCTGGATGCTCAACTAACTTTGAACGAATACTTACTTGTTTTAACAGTTTTCCTCTGGAACTCTGACTTTGCCTGCAACTGAGCCCTATCTCATCCTAGCCCCCAAACCACTGGGGTACCCCTTCTGCCTCTTAAGAAAACTTGTATAATAGAATTGAGAAGGGCTGGATACTTCAAGGGGTTTGCCTTGAAAAGTAAAACAAGTGTTGAAAAGTTTACTTGTAAAAGAGTAATACTGTTGGTTCTACTGTACTATTCCTGTTAGAATAAAAATGTATGAGTGTCCCCAATTGGGTCTTGCTTCCCCGGACTTGCTGTTAGCCTGTCCAGATTAGGTTATACTGATCCTTAAATTGCTGATAGCTCCTTTTAAAAGTATATAGGTTTTATCTGCCTAGAATAGCTGTGTGCCATTCGTGAAACGTGGAATCCTCAACTAGTCTAAAACGTTCTTACTGATCTTAGGCTCTGTTCCACTGAGATGAAAAGTGTAATTGCATATTACACCCCATGGTCCAACTCCCCTAGAATCACTTATCTTGAATGAGTTATAAGTTTATACTGCTCCTGGAACAAGTGTTTCACTATTCTGAAAAGTAGATTGTCCAGTTGATTTTCTATGTGATGTCTTGCTGACCATCATGGTACAACTGCTAGGGTCTACTACCCTGTATTCCTGTAAATTATCCGAAAGTAACTATTGGTTTTGACTTCCCTAGAACTACTGTTGGGTGTTCCAAATAAGGTTATATGCTTTGGTCTGTGTACCTGCAAGCATAGTGTTTTTTTTAATAATGTGTTTATATTATCTGTGATAGTACTTATTCCCCCCAAGATATATCTGGGCCTACTTGTAATTAAACAAACCATTTATTTTTACAATACATAGTGTGTCAGTGTTTGTTTGGACCATGTGTGTACTACAATTTCTTTGTACCGATTATACAGTCCACTCTCCCTCCTACGATAAGCCTGGCTGCTCTGTCTGAGCTATCCTGAGCTCAGGTGGTATAGTTTTACACTAAGAGTGGAGTCTTGTACTGTCTCAGTTTAAGGGTTTCACTAAGCCCTTAGCTGGAATTCAGAAAAAAACTGTCCTAACAGAAGCCTTCCACCATCTTGTTTCTCACTATCACTCTATACCTTTCCGGTCACTTCCACTTCCTCTGGATCAAAGCACTTTGGGTGCAAGATAAACAGTGCAGGGTCCACTCCAGCTAGGAGCAGGAATTGGTTCCCTAAAGCAGACTAGCTTTAGACCATTCACGTGAGGACTTGTCCCCTTAAAAGAAGGAGTCCCACACCCCTTCAGCAGAATTCCCTCAGTTCCTCAAAGATCCACTAAGGCCGAACAGACGTTCTGAACATTCTCCCCTGGACTTCCTTTAGGATATTTGCACTGTTCAATGCCCTCTGCTGGAGGTAAAGAAGGAGCCGTCCAAGACATAAGGAAGATCTGTCCCCTAACCACCCCCAAGGAACAGCGGGAGAGAAAAGTGCTATAGACCAGGACCAAACATTCTGCAACTTGTCTTATGTGCCAGAAACACAGACCCTAAACTGGAGTATCCTGTCCTCAAGTCCCTTGCCAAGGCCTCACAGCAACTGAAGGGCCAGACCAGCCACACCGAACTGGTCCCTCCGTGAACCCAACAACCTAAAAAAACAAGACAGCCACTGGTACTGGTGTCCGAGTTCCTCCAACCAGTATAACTATTGCACTGCGTCTAAACCTGCTCGACACTGCATATGGTCGTGGGAAAGCACATCATCTACTAAGCCTGAAGCATCTGCTCAATGCTGGACCCCGAACTGAATCTCTGGAGGGTCACTAGCTGAATTACCGGGGATAACAGCCACAGCTCGGCCCAGCTGGCCCGAGAACCGACGCCTCATTGACTGCACATCGACGCACCCTCGATCACTTCAACGACAGTCGCCCGCTGACTAAAACCGATGGAGCCTCCCTCGCCAACCTTTTCCAGCGGACAAAGCCAGACTGAAGCATTCTTGGGACCACTCAGACCTGCATCATTGAACTGCTGCCGTTTGACCACACCACACTCAACCCTACCAGACGCCCGCTTGTTGCCAGGGCCACCACGATCCTATGTGTCCGATTGAGCCTGATCAGTTTGCATCATCAGTCGAACCTGGGTCTGATGCGTCAGCCCATCAGGAACCAAATCCAGGTTCTGCTAAACTGAACTGCCTCCACAGTCTGGTTATGTCACGATCGCTCCTGTTTTCAACTCAATAGCCTTTTTATTATAGTAGTATTATTAACATGGTAGTGTTATGGTATTTATTGAGCGCAGACCTAGCTTTGGGAAGCAACAGAGCGCTTTATTGGGGGATACAACAATACAGATGCGTAATGGAGCGCTTTTCAGGGGCAACAGAACAGATATACATCGGGGGTAGGATATAGAGGGGCTCAGAGGAGGGGTACAGCTGTACAGGGTGGCGGGGAGCAGAGGGGCGAACATCATCTAGCGAGGCAGGTGGTGCGGGGTCGATGTGATGGCCTTGTTGTTGAGGAGAGATTCCTTGAAGAGGTGGGTCTTGAGTTATTTTCTGAATTGTAGAAGCACGGGGCCGAGTGATGTGGATGAGGAGGTTCCATAGTCCTGAGGCCTAGGCAGAGAATGCTTATTTTCTGGTCCTTTCCTTTTTGCTGCAGCGGATTTCAAATCTGCACATGTCCTGGCTTCTGGTGGGGTGCTGTCTACCGGCAATGCAGGGTTTCCCCACGAGGTACCTCGATCACTGCCTTATAGATGATGTAGCAAGACTTGAAGGTGATTTGTGCGTGCAGTGGGAGCCAGTGAAGGTCAATGGGTGCAGGGGTGATGTATCTATACACCCTTGATGAGGTGTGTGGCCGAGTGTAGGACACTTCTAAGGGGCACACGGGAGGACGACGCAAGGCCTTTGAGGAGGGCATTGCCCCCATTCAGGTGGCATAGGACCAGTGCTTGAACAGTGGATCTAAAGTTGTCTGGAGGAAGGGCTTCACTTTTCGCAGGAGGGTGAGCAGATACCAAGCTGCCTGAGTTTTCTTAGCTATGTGCGTCTTGAAGGAGAGGCGTTTGTCTATATGGAACCCGAGGGACTTAGCAGGTGGTGAGCTCTGGGGTGAAGCCCTCAGGGTTCATGGTCGATAGCCAGGTCTGTGTGTCTGGGTCTTCTGTGTTGTTAGCGAGCAGTAGGAATTCGGTATTGGAGGGGTTGAGCTTCAAGTATGCCATGGACATCCAAGACTGGATCAATGAGAAGCAGGTTTTGAGCCTGTGGATATCGATGGAGTCGATCTTGACGTATAGCTCTGTGTCAGCGTATTGGTGGATGTGGATGTGTGTGGCTAGGAGGGCTCCCAACGGCTCCATGTATAGATTGAAGATCACTGCGGAGAGGTTGGAACCCTGCAGGACTCAACAAGTGACGCGTAACATTGGCGATCTAGAGTAATCCATCGGAAAAAACTGCTGGCGATTGGCAAGATAGGACTTGAACAAGCATTAGACAAGGTGGGTGATGGGACGATAGTTACCTAGGTTGCCGGGATCCACAGTGGGTTTCTTTAGTAGAGGGGGGGGATTTGTCCTGTCTTTACAGTCGATCGGAAGGTGCCTTGAGTTCAGGAGCTGTTGATGATCTCCAGGTAGGGAAGGAGAGCTTCTACGGGGAGGGTTTGGTGGATGGATGCTGGGAGGATGTCATCTTTATAGGATGTGGCTTTGATGGCAGCCAGGGTTTCTACCATGTCCTCTGCAGAGTGTGTCTTGAATGTTGTCCAAGGTGTGGCGATTACGCGAGGAGGGACGTGAGGTCGGTCTGTGGATACAGAGCTGGTGTCAATATGCTGGCGAATCTTGCTGATTTTGTTGATGAAGGGGATGTCGGTGGTTGATTTTTTGATTCAGTGTGGTATTGCAGGGTTGGGTAGCGGGTTGATGTAGTGCTTGACCGATTTTAAGAGGGCTCAGCTTTTGTTGTCGGCTTCTTCTGTGGTGTTCCGATTCTAGGAGGCCTTGCTGTATTGATTAGTTGTCAGCGGGTTGCTCTCGAGTTTGAGGAGCACTAATTCAGATGCGGTGCTGGAGCAGCACCAGGTTTTCCGTTTCCTGATGACTCTTGCAGAGGTCGATATCTTGTGTGTACCAGGGGGCTGACGGTTTTGGTTTGTAGCTGCGTTGTTTCAGAGGCGCGTGTCGGACGATGGAGGCTAAGAGGATGGCGTTGAGTGCTTTCAGTAGTGTCACAGTTCGGATGGGGGTGTTCAGTCCATGTGAGGTGGAGATTGGCGAGCGCTTCCGTGAGGGCTTCACTGCGAAATTCTTGAAGGACCTGAAGGTTTATCTGATGGGTTTCTAATGGGAGTGCTTGTCTGAGTTAGCGTGCAGGATGCATCTTATCTAACACTAAGGGAACTACACTATTTTACTGTCTTCAGTTTGTTGCATCTTCTCTATTCTTTCCTTTTGGGGGTGGGTTTTTGTATTGTAATCTCTTTTCATTCTACTTCCAGATGGTGTGTTTTACAGTGTTTATATTTTAAATAACCTTGAAAGGACATTCTTTATTTTTGGACTGTGATACTGTGCTGTTTGAGTCACTACCGGTATACTACTGAGGAGCAGAATCCAATTAGCCAATTAGTCACACAAGCTTTGTGGCTTTTTACCTAATTTTTCACAAAACAAGTGCTAGACAATTCAACATCTGAACCCATTATTTTTAAAACGTTCTCCCAGGGAAAGCCCCCATAGCACATTTGGTGGGGGATCCCTCAGTGTCCGGGTGGGTGGTGGAGTTTGGGGGTGCGGTGCCAGAGGTGGTGGGGTTGGGGGGCAGAGCTGGCAGTTGACCAATCAAAGGAAATGTCCAAAATAATAGTTTAAAACAGCGCTATTTCTTTATATATGAATTCCATTTGAAACCACTTCCATGGAACTGGTGATGAGTTACTTCACTATGCGGATAATAGTTTTGACCAGTGGTGCTGAGTAAATATTATTTAAAAAACACAATTTGCATCCCATTTTATAAAAAAATTTAAAAAATCCCCATCGAGTACTATTCAACGGGGTGATTTCTGCTGTTCACCAGAAGCAACATTTTATTTTACTTGAACCGCATCCGCACAGCTCCTGCAGCTCCCGTCTGAGAGCAGTTGGGTGGCTGTATCGTGTGTCATTGCTCCAATGTTAATAGGGCTATTTATTTATTCATGCAATGTTTGTGGATACCTGTATATTTATTTATTCATGCAAGGTTTGTCGGATACAAGCATCCGACAAACCTTGCATAAATAATCTGGGTCCATGGATCCGACAAACATTACATAAATAAATACACCGGGTCGTGGCCGAGGACCAACTTCCACTGGTGGGGTCACTTCCTCTTATGGGGTCACCAGAGGAAGTTAGTTTGTTTTTTCTGCAGCTGTGACCTGGAGCAAAGTCCTGGGGCGGGGGGGGGGGGGGGCGATCGGAGCAGCTCATTGCTGCCATGAGCGCTGTTGTCGAGGGCGTTTTTTTTCCCAAATAACCCAGCAGAGTATCGGTTTGGGGTTTGTGGTGGCTGACTGTGGCACACATCTGTTGGCTCGGGTTCCTTCACTATGCTCGATCGCTCCTGCATATTTGAGGCAAACATTACGAACCTCCCATAAAAAATGTCACCAGTGGCCACTGGTATAAATGGTATACACTTTGAGGAACTGTGTGCATCCTTTGGGTGTCCGTTCTATGTCTCTGCAGAGTCACAAGTGTATTTCTTCTTTCTGTGCGCTCTCAGGATGCATCTTTGCAAGATAGCAGTCTGTTGCTGCTAAAGGAAAGAAGGATGTGCATGTGTGGCCGTACATTTTTCAGTACACACTTCTAAGGGAGAGTGTTGTGCATGTCTATTTGCAAGGCTTTCGTCTTCTCCAAGAAGGTCGCTCTCTTTTTGTACAATATTTTGTTCTGCACTACTTCCTTGGGTAAGTGGTTATCACTGCAAACTTTGTGTCTACCCCATGGGGTGAGGCATAGTGCTCAACTCGCACGCTTTTGGCCGGTGCCACCCGCCTTGTAAACAAGCTGACTCACCCGCCAAGCCTCCTGCACGCCCATTCACTTCAAAGGGGCTCTCACCCGCCAAAAACAAAATCGGGTGTTTTCACCCGCCTTAGCCACACAAATGGTTGAGAGCTATGGGGTGAGGTATAAGAGTATGTAGTGCTTATTTCCTCGTACACACTGTCCGCCCAGATCAGCGCTCATTCTATATATTGTGTTTCTTTGCAGCGCAAACACCTACACATTTACAGGTGTCATGTGTTTGGATCCATTTAAATGTGTATTCGTATATTGTTACTGGAAACACCCGTGTATAGGCGCCATACAAATGGGCAATACATTTAAAAAAAAAAAAATTAGAAAAGCAAGGGGACGATTTTGAGAGCGAAGGGGAACATTCAATTTGCAATAGGACTTGTATTGGGACGAGTTAAAGTCTGTGGAAAACAGCAAGATATGTAACGGTGGAGTTTCACGCCTAAATAAGAGACCCGCGTGTGCATGTAGGATTACAGCGCGGCGCTCGGTGCTCCCTTCTTCAGAGAGGGTGCCTTGTGTACTCTCTCCCCCTGACAGGATGGGCCCCTCTTTCTGAAGGCACTTCCTCTCCTTCTGAAGCAGGCTGTGCTGCCTGCATTGCCTTTTAAGGCACGCGCTCGCCTCTTCACTCCTAAGTTGGTAGCGCGAGGCTGTAAAGTCGTCGTTTTGCGCTCAGGCTTCCTTTCCCTCGGCTGCCAGGTTCGGGCGGCTCCTGGCCTCGTCTCCCCTCGCCTCGCCTGCTGCAGCTGCGGACACCGGCGCTTGTTTACGTGCGAGGGCCTCATCCCGCGGCGGGCACCGTCCAGCCGGGCTCCGCCCTGCCCCCTCGCCACGCCCTAGGCTCGTCGCGCGGTGTGAGGAATCCCGTCATGAGGGCCACGCGAACGCCAACCGCCCGTCCCCGCGCGGCAACCTGAAGGCGCGCGAACGCCAACCGCCCGTCCCCGCGCGGCAACCTGAAGGCGCGCGA
Source organism: Ambystoma mexicanum (assembly GCF_040938575.1). Taxonomy (NCBI): domain Eukaryota; kingdom Metazoa; phylum Chordata; class Amphibia; order Caudata; family Ambystomatidae; genus Ambystoma; species Ambystoma mexicanum. The sequence goes on from NC_090941.1 coordinate 1,102,789,113, forward strand.
ACGCCAACCGCCCGTCCCCGCGCGGCAACCTGAAGGCACGCGAACGCGAACCGCCCGTCCCCGCGCGGCAACCTGAAGGCGCGCGGAGGGGACGCGTCGCGCGTGCCAGCCATTGTTCAAAATGCTACCACTCAGCGGGTGGGGCGGCTCCCGTTAGTACCAAAACAATGACAACGGTCTCCCCAAAGTCCCCCAATGTTAGGGTCGTACACCCAATGACAGGCGTCTAGCCCTTGTATACACCAAACTAACGCACCACAAAGAGCCAACACAACTCTTCACAATCCTTAAATCGCCAATTACCACAGAGAGACATTTAATTTACATTAGCAACCTACAGTGGGCATTACCAACTGCTCCAGGTGACTCACAAAGTATCCACTGTGCATACCACAGAAAACCCCATCATTTCAGATCAGATCTGCATAGATCCCAACGTTTCTTGTCACCAAGGCGGGTGAAAACACCCGATTTTCTTTTTGGCGGGTGAGAGGCCCATAGAAGTGAATGGGCATATGATGGACTTGGCGGGTGATTCATCTGCTTTCAAGGCGGGTGACACCCGCCAAAAGCGGGTGAGTTGAGAGCTATGGATCTGCAACAAAGCAAACATGCCCTGCTCCTACACCAACCCCTTAAATCCACCTCTTGCAGATTATGAAGCTCTAACAATATCTCATAACAGCAGGTGCTGCGTGATGCAAGACTACATAGCATAACGGCATATCAAACCATTTCAGGTGTTCACCTGTGGGGCTGTACTCTGGACAGCTAAAGCAATTTCGGAAATTAACATTGGTTCTGCCACAGTCGGCCTGCTATACTCATAGCTCTAAACTCAGCCGCTTTTGGCGGGTGTCACCCACCTTGCAAGCAGCTGATTCACCCGCCACACCCATTTACTTCTATGGGCTCTCGCCCGCCATTAAAAAACGCCTGTTTTCACGCGCAAATTCATATAAATGCTAAGGACTCAGCGCAGTGTGTTCTAGCTCCTTTTGTTACTGAGAGCCAACATAAGGACACCACCCCAGGTGTTAAGTACCAACACTTGGCTCTAGCCCTTCTCCCTGAAGAACACAAACTCTACTAGACACCACACTAGAAACTAATAATCCTTCCTGACCTAGCCAACGCACTCCTCCAGTCTCCCCCGCCTACCTGCCAACTCAATCAACTAACCCCCTCCTCCCCCCAACGCCTTTGACTCATGGCTCAACACCTCACTAATGCGGCTCACACCCTCTTGCAAACCATCAGCCCGCCGTGGCCTCTTTCCTAGATGGTTCACACCTGAATTGAAGACCAGGAAACAACTATATAAATACCTAGAATGCAAATGGCAGAAAGACGAAACTCCCCTGAGCAGATCCACGTTAGCACGGCACCTTCATCAGTACAAGGCCGAAATCCGAAAAGCAAAAAAAGCCCATTACAACTTCAGAATCCTAAACTGTAAAAACCCCAGCAAAGAACTTCACAAAATCCTCACCGAATTCTACAAACCATCATGCACCACCACTGCCCCGACCACCTCACAATCGCTGTGCGACTCACTCTCTCTCTCCACTTTTACACCACAGCTCTCGAAATAACAAATGCTCTAACCAACAAACTAGCTCTCCTACACCCACAAGGCAACCCACCCTCTATACCGGCCATCCCACCGCTTGCGACCACTACCCAACCAACGTTCGACTCCTTTAATCCAATATCAGCTGACCAATTTCCCAATTTCTCAAACTTCTCTCTGCCCGCAAACCATCCGGCTCTCCGCTGGACCCTTGCCCAACCACAACCCTCAAAGAAATGTTCTCATCTACCTACACGCAAGAACCATCATAAATGACTCCCTGCCTCGGGAATTTTTCCCCGACGCATTCAAAACGGTTCACGTCAAACATCTAATAAAAAAAACCTTCCCTCGAGCCCAAAAACTACCGCCCCATCTCAAACACAAGGTTTCCTTGCCAAACTCATCAACCGAACCACCTACTCCCAACTAAATGCCTTTGTCGAAACCAACAATCTCCTAGACCCCACTCAATCAGGTTTCAGAGCCCGACACGAAACTGAAACCACCCCAACCTCTATCTGGGATGACCTTAAAAACACTGCAGACTCTGCGGGATGCGCTGCATTAATCCTTCTTGACCTATCCGTCGCCTTCGACACAATTAACCACTCAATCCTCCTTGACCGCCTCCACTCCCTAGGAATTCGTGGAACCGCTCTCAAATGGATCGCATCCTTCCTCAAAAATATGAACCAAATAACCCTACTCTCCACCTACTCCTCCCAAGCCCGACCAGTCGACACACAGGAGTTCCACAAGGAGCATGCCTATCAGCCCTCCTGTTCAACCTCTACATGGCCACCCTCACACAAATAATTCGTTCACACAACATCCTGTGCTACAACTACGCTGATAGATCAACAGCAGAGGGTTGTTCTGTTATGTAACATTTTTGGGAGGCCTATTATATGACTTAAATAGGCCTGGGTTATTTTTTATTATGTCAGAAAAAGTACATAAACACTGTAAATGTGAGAATGTACCAGAGGAAGTTTCAGACACAAATCAATAGTAATTTTACAGCTTTTATAATTTATTTTGCTGTTGGATGCAATTTGACATACTGCATCAATAAAAAAGAAAGAAAAAGAAGGAAAAAAAATAACATTTGTTGAAAGAATACATTCACAGGATGCACAAAAGTTTCATTTAAAAAAATACAGAGTTTTTTCAAAACAAAGGAAAATAACTATTAATCTTAATTTTTCCTTAAGCATCTGTTTATGACAAGCTGGATTTTCAAGACATGCCAAAGTAGTGTTTAAGAAGAAACACTGTGAAACCACCACCTTAGTGACAAGTGATTAGCATGTAATTTATACATGACATCCAAGACACAAGCACTTAGTAAGAGAGTTCTTGGGTAGGTGTAGCCAGGCTGGAGGGTGACCTAACAAGTGGTTGACCATGTATAAATTACATGCTAATCACGGAGCGAGGAGCGGGTGTAGAGAGCAGAGCCGGTGTCGAATGCGGAGCGGGTGTCGAGTGTGGAGCAAACGGATGATGTACGAGGATGGAACAAGTGAAGTGGTTGGAGGGAACGGGTGAAGTGGTTGGAAGGAACGGGTGTAGTACGGCGGTAAAGTGGGTGATAGGAACGGAGGATGGATCTAGAAGAACGGCTGTTATGTATGGATGAGACGGGTAAAGTATGAGGAAGGAATGGATGAAGTATGTGGACAAAAGTAGGTGGATGGAAGCATGTGGATGGAACGGGCGAAGTGGATGGATCAAATGAAAAATGTTGGAACAGAAGAAGTATGTGAGTGGAACGGATGAACTGGATTGAACGGATGAACAGGGTGATGCGGATGAACAAGGTGGACAGAAAGGGTGACGTACGTAGATGGAAAGGGTGAAGTATGTGGATAGAACGGATAAAGCATGTGTATGGAGCGGGTGAAGCATGTGGATGGAGCGAATGAAGCACATGGATGGAACGGGTGAAATACATGGAAGGAAAGGATGTAATATGTGGAAGGAACAAGGTGATGTATGTAGATACAACGGGTGAACTGATGTAGAATGGGTGAAGTGGCTGGAACAGGTGAAATGGTTGAATGGATGAAATAGGTGGATGAACGGGTGATGTGTTCGGAACCAGTGAAGTGGGTGGAACCAGTGAAGTTGGTGAAACGTGTGAAATGGGTGAAACCAGCTAAGTGGATAAACGTGTGAAGATGACGTATGTGGATGGATGATGCATGAAGAAAGGATAACGTGGCTAGATGAAGGAGCAGTGCATAAATTGGTTGGAGTACATTAAACGGTTGAAGTGCTTGGACCGGGTTGGAGTGCTTGAGACGAAGTGGAGTGCATGGAACAGATGCAAGTGCATGGAACAGATGCAAGTGCATGGAACAGATGCAAGTGCATGGAACAGATGCAAGTGCATGGAACGGATTGGAGAGCATGGAACGGATTGGAGAGCATGGAACGGATTGGAGAGCATGGAACGGATTGGAGAGCATGGAACGGATTGGAGAGCATGGAACGGATTGGAGAGCATGGAACGGATTGAGAGCATGGAACGGATTGAGAGCATGGAACGTTTAAAAGAGCATTGAAAGGAACGGTTTGGAGTGCTTGAAACTATCAGAGTACGTGGAACAGTCGGAGTACTTGGAACAGACGGAATACATGGAACTATTGGAGTGGGCTCGATCTCAAGCACCTAATTAAACCACCATATTCTCATCTCCACGCTTACTCTCTTCTTTACACCACCACTCAAATAGAACACAAATACTATGATACCATTCGGTATAGCTGTTCTCATACCATCATATGCCACATACTCCCCATCACTCTAAACACTGCTGGTTACACACCCTCCAGCCTAGGCATTTCTCCTAAAGCCTAACACAGCCAAAATCGGTCTGGATAACAACCTGCCTGATCGAACACATACTCCTGATCCCTCAACCTCCACACCTACCGCTAAGAAGCAGCTATCACACGATTGCCACACCAGCTGCACACATATCCGGTGCTCACACGCACCTTTTGACTCTCTCTATTCTCTCTACTGACCTGAACTTCGGTTTCCGTGGGCGTTCAACCTACCAGCGCCTTGAGACCATACCAATGGTACATAAGGCGCTATATAAATGCAAACTAATATGCTCATTGTACATAGTTTTCCACCATGGCCCTCAGGTAAGCGCAGCGCCCTGGCTGCTCATGCATTTTCAAATTGCTCATAATTTCACCCAGTGCGGCCTGTGATGACCGCGAGGCTCCATTCCCAACTTTCCCCTTGAGTACCGCCTCCCACACCCACCCCCTGACTCCTATTGGCTATTTCCACATGTTTTGGCTCGAGGGCCTACTCCCTCTGCCATTGCGCTTCCTGTGCCATTTTGTCACGATTCCTGCCCCTCAAGATGTCAGGCTGGAGCCAGGCCACGATCACCTACATGGCCCTCAAGGGCCTCTCCATCCCTCCAAAGACCCACTTGGAGTCAGACTTGGCGCTTGTGGCACCAGACTCACTCACTCCCATAGGATAACATTGGGGATTGGACTTGATGGGGACAAGATGGATGCCCCACGTATTTCGGTTCCCAGAACTGCATGTGCAGTCTAGTCTTTTGGGTGTGGTTCAGCCCAGAGACACCTGCGATCCCCAGAGACTATTTAAGCCACACCCAGGCTGAGAAACATGCTTTGCGTTTTCTGCCCCTGCAGCGTGACACTCGCAGTGTACGGATCGGTCTCCAGTAGGCCTGCATCTTTCTTCTGTGCTCAGCTCCTGCAAGAACAAGAACACTGTTAGGAACAGCCTTACCTTGCAGCGCTTCTGCCCATCATTCATCGCTCCTTCTGTTCTGTGGGCATCTTCGGCGGTGTCATTCCCATCCCGGCACGCCGCTTCCTAAAGAAAAGGGAAAAGAACAGAAAAAATGAATTAGTAAGCATTCTGCAAATCTTAGTTTATTTTTAAATACTGTACGAGCTTCAAACGCTTACCTGAATCCCAGCCGCTCTGGGGGAACTCTGTCTCCAGAACTTCTCATCCATCTGCAAGAGAGAAAAGACACGCCAGGTTAACGTGGAAACACCTATAGGCGCCACATAACGCGCTTACCCACTGTATTTGTTCTTCATAACCGGCATCCACGCTGAAAATGTCGCGGCACCTAAAAGACACAGAAAAATAACTCAGTTCAATGCAAATACGAAAGGGGTGCATTGCACTCTCACTCACCTTCAGCGCTACTCATCTCTGCAGCACGCCGCCACCCCCAGACGCCGGCCATCATCTAAAGAAGGAACGGAACGAAGTTAGCGAACTGTTCAAAAGACTCATTATATACTTACCTGTCGGACTCTTGCCAGTGAAGTAACTAGGCAGCAACGAGCCCGCATCAATCAACGTGCCCCTGTGCTGAAAGCAGGACGGAGAGCACACTATCCAAGAAAACAAGGTGAGCTGTGGATCAAAGGGAAGGGTTGGAACCCGGGGAAGAAGGGGTTCAAGCACAAAGAGACAATAGGGAGTTAAACTCTACCAATCCTGTGTTTCAGGCCCAGTCTCCAGTCGAATAGCCTCCAGGGAAGGGTTTGAGGTTGTAAGAGGTCAGAACTGGCTGAGTGACGTCCCCGTGGATACCAGGTGAGCGTTACACATTTCCACCATGGCCCTCAGGTAAGCACTGTGCCGTGGCTGCATATGCATTTTGAAATTACCCATAATTTCACCCAGTGCGGCCCGTGATGTCTGCGAGGCTCTATTCCCAACTTTCCCCTTGAGTACCGCCTCCCGCGACCCCCACTCCACCCCCATCCCCCCCACCCCCCGACTCCCATTCGGTATTTCCACATGTTTTGGCCCGAGGGTCTACTCCCTCTGCCATCGTGCTTTTTGAGACATTTCCAACATGGCCCTCAGGTAGGCGCTGCGCCCCGGCTGCCCATGCATTTTCAAATTGCCCATAATTTCACCCAGTGCGGCCCGTGATGTCCGCGAGGCTCCATTCCCAACTTTCCCCTCGAGTACCACCTCCCGCGCCCGAAACTCCCATTGGCTAACCCCTCCTTATACTCGATTTGACCTGCGCAGCCCCCTGCCCAGCAGCCCCTGCAGCTAACGGCCCGAGGCAAAGGGCGGCTCCAACATTGGCGGCTCCAAGAGGTGTCTGGAGGTGTCAGTAGGGGAAGCCAACAAAACTAAGTGTGGTGTGTAGAGCAATTACTCTAATCCAGAAAGCCCCCGCCACTCTACCTTGTCTATTTTGTTTATTTATTGTGCACACCAGACCCAGAGGTATCAGGGCGCAGGTGAAAAGAGTACGTACAGCTAACCTTACCTTCCATAATGTAGACCACCATGGTCCTACACCTTGCACACCTAAAGAGATTTGTAACCACCAGCCTAAATCTATTCATGGCATGACTGTAAATGTTGCCTTGCATTTACATACTAACATACACGCCAATTTTAGCATGTGTCACACTTAGATGGAATTCGTACTTTAGCCTGCGTCACATCTAGTTAGAATTCTTATTTCAACATGCGTCACATCCAGATAGAAATGTGTTTGTCTACATGTGCCACACTCAGCTGAAAGTCTTAACCTTAGCACACGTCACACCTGGATAGAAATGTGGATGTTAGCATATGCCACACTCAGCTGAAAGTCTTAACCTCGGCTTGCGTCGCAACTAGATAGAATTGTGAATATTGTCTTGTGTCACACCCAGATAGAGTTCTGGGTGTTGGCTTGCATTGCATCTGGACAGAATTGTGAGTGTTAGCATGTGCCTTACTTAGCTGAAAGTCTCAACCTTAGCACGCGTCATATCTAGAAAGAATTTTGGATGTTGGCTTGCATCGCATCTGGATGGAATTTGTGAATATCAATATATGCCACACTCAGTTGAAAGCCTTAACCTCAGCTTGTGTCACATTTACATAAAACTGTGAATGTTTGCTTACGTCACACCTGGATGGAATTGTGAATGTTGGCATGCGACACTTGGATGGAATAGTGAATGATGCCAACTAACCAATCCACTAACAATTTCATCCCTCTGCATATACCTCACAAACTCTAACCAAACACAACCACAAGCCTTAAACACAGCAAACTGCACAAACTTCACTACACTGCAACAACAAAACAAACCGCACATAGACTTGCACAACAGCACACAACGACTACCGACCGTAAAACACCCCAAGCTTAGCCCCGGGAGGATAGATCAGCGTCCCGGGAGGATAGATCAGCGGCAGCGTGCGCGTCTTGGAAGCAAGACGACATGAAGCAACAACAGGTTCGATCCCCGGGTCCGCGCTTAGAAACCTCTGGGTGTTTAAGCGCGTTATAAATACGTAACTAAGAAAAAAAAAAACACACAATTACGCAACTAAGAAAAACAAAAAAAAAAAAAACAATTCCTGTAACAGCGCCTCGATGCCTGCGGGCTGTGTGAGCGCTTTATAAATGTAAAAATAAATAAATAGCCAACGGACCCACCGGGCTGAGGCTGCCAACAGCACATCACCGCTTTCTTACACTTGTCCAGCTCATTCCCACTAACTCACCCCCCCATCTCCCCGTTCATTGCCGCCAGAGCACCAGGGGAACACTCCGGTGGTGATAGTGCACAGTACAAATATCCTTTAACATTAACATAGTGTCCCCCTCCGTAGTCATCTAGTGTGACAGCCTACAGTGACTTATCCCACTGTTATACTATATACCCTGTCTGGACAACCCCCCTTCATTGATGACACAAAAGGTTGGGAGTTATGTATACTAGAATTTCTTGTGCACAGACTGGCTGGCGAGACTATATATATGCCTGTGAAATCAAGTGTTATGGGACAGGGGGAAAGCCAGTGCAAGAACTACACAATTTGAGGGGACAGTTTTAGGGCTTGCTGCCAGGAACAAGAGAATTGTGTTCGTAAAACCCATACATCTGACCCATTGGAAGAGAGCCTTTTTTTTCAACCTGCAGCCAACACAAAGCCTGTGCCGCGCTGCAACCACAGGAGAGGAGACACGCCATTGTGCTCTCCATGCCAGATCAAGCCAGATCCCCGCATATGAAATTTACTTCCATTACTCGGTACCGTCATTCACTGCGTCCGAGGCAATATTGGATTCGCAGATCCTGTGCATTTTTAGTGCAACGCAGCACTCACAACTTGAGATCCCCTTCCCACTACAGCCTCATCGTACTATCAAGGGGTCATTTCAATTCAACGTATACTCTTGGTCCTGAGGAAGGCGGCAACTACATTTATCCGCCGAAACGTAGACCACCCCTGCGTCATCATCCAGCTACGCATGTGTGGCGCGCTGTCCAGGATTAATATCGGCGCTATACATAGACCCCGAGTTGATTCAACAAGACATTGAGAATATCAAACAGCAACATTCTAAAATATCTTGCCCACCAGAACAGTTTCCTTATTGGACTTTAATTTGCTTAACCAATAGGACAATCTCTCAATTGCATATGAATGATGGTTACAGACCTATTGAGGGAGCTGCGGTGTATAGATTGGGTCCTGGTCATAACTTAATGTATGATCCAGGCAGTCCCTTGTGTAATTTTCCTTTGATTTTGTCAAAACACTGTTTTGTATGTCAGCTGCATTTGCTTTGAACTTCTAAATGTCCTTTTATGTTTATTAGGATATAGCGCTTTAATCCAAAGCACTTTACAATATAACATAAAGGTATAATAATAGTGGAAAAGCAAGTTAACAATCATGAGAAAACAAGTAAAACAAGTGAAACAAGGAACAAGTTACTTACCGGTAACTGTTGTTCTCCAGCATGGGTCTGGCATGGATTCACATGCTCATGAATATTCCCCGTCAGGCTGGGAATCCTCGGTAAAGAAAAATCAGTATCAGTTTTGTTTCTGATCTGTCTTTCGTAGTAGTAACCAATCACTGATCTCTGCGTCATACTGACCACAGCCAATGACTGCCCTCTACCTACGCCCCGCCTCTGGCAGCCATCTTCAGATTTGGTAGCATGTGAAGTGGCAGTATGACCAAGTGAAGAGCCGCAGAGTGGTAGGTGGGAGATTTCGCATGTGAATCTATGCCAGACTCATACTGGAGAACAACAGTTACAGGTAAGTAACTTGTTCCTTCTCCAGCATGGGGTCTGGCATGGATTCACATGCTCATGAATATAAGAATAAATAACAGTACACACATGCACAAGCACGGGGGGTGGCAAAAGGCTCAACATTAAGCAATACAAAAACTCAACTTTAAGCATCTCTTACCTCCTCACCAGGCTCACCTTAAGCGAACAGGTTGCACAGCACTGCTTGGCCGACCCTGGACTCCTCCCTGGAATCCCGATCTACGCAGTAGAATCTCATGAAGGTGTGCATCGACCTCCACGTAGCAGCCCTGCAGATGTCCAGCAGGGGCACACCAGATAAGAACGCCGTAGTAGCAGCGATCGCTCTGGTCGAATGAGCTCTCGGACGGCCTGGCAGCGGTCGGTTAGCCAACCGGTGGCAGTGCATGATGCAGCCCGATAGCTATCTGGAAATAGAAGACTTCGAGAGAGCCTTCCCTTGGTTCACAGGTCCAAAGTTCACGAATAGCTGTGATGTCCTCCGAAAACTCTTCGTGCGGTCCACGACGTAGAACTTCAGCGCTCTAGCCACATCCAGCGAGTGCAAAGTCCTCTCGGCCGGCGACGAAGGAGACGGGAAGAAAACAGGTAACACCAAGGGCTTGTTAAGATGGAAGTCCGACGGCACCTTGGGCATAAAGGAGGGGTACGTCGTAAGCACCACCCTCGAGGCATGGAAAGTCAAGTACGGTGCTTTGCAGGATAGGGCCTGGATCTCTCCCACTCGTCGCGAGGAGGTAATGGCCACCAGGAATGCAGTCTTCCACGACACAAACTTCATCTGTGCGGAGTGCATCGGCTCGAATGGGGGCCCCATGAGCCTGGTCAGCACCACGTTAAGTTCCCATGCTGGGGCCGGGGCCTTCACCGGCGGGAACGACCAGAACAGTCCTTTCATACACTCTTTTACCAGTCGATGGGACCACAGGGACGTCCGTCCTGTGGTTCTGGTATATCTGGAGATCGCCGCCAGATGAATCTTAATGGAGGCATGGGCTAGCCCAGCCTTTGCCAGCGATAGCAGGTACGGCAGCACTTGAGGGGCCGTAATCCGTAGGGGGTTGATCTTCTGTGCTCGGCACCAGATAGAGAACCTCTTCCACTTATGACCGTAGCATTTGAGAGTCGAGGACGCCCTGGCCTTTGCAAGAACCTCTGTGCAATCGGCCGGTATATCATAGCCTCCAAACTCTAGCGCTGCAGGAGCCAAGCCTGTAGGTTCAGCGACGCCGGGTCGTGGTGGAAGATGGCGCCTCCTTCTCTGGAGAGAAGGTGCGCGTCCGTCGACAGCTTGATGGGAGGGGACGTTGACAAGTCCAGAAGGTCCAGGAACCAGATCTGCCTCGGCCACGCTGGTGCGACGAGGATCATCCTGCACCGGGACCTCTTGAGCTGGTTGATGAGTCGAAGCAGCAACGGCAACGGAGGGAACGCATACAGGTATAGGCCATCCCAGGGGAACGAGAACGCATCGCCCATGCTTCTCGGCTGGGGAAACCTGCTGGCGAGCCTCTTGCACTTCGAGTTCGTCGCTGTTGCGAACAGGTCGATTTGGGGTTTGCCCCATCGTCGGAAGAGTTGATCCACCTGATCCTGGCGCAGTTCCCACTCGTGACACACGCGCAGCTCCCTGCTGAGTGAGTCGGCGATGGTGTTTCTTTCTCCTGCCAGGTGGAAGGGAACCAGGAACATCCCCTGGGCGACCGCCCAGTGCCACAGATCCTGTGCCTCCTTGGATAGGACTGGGGATCGGGTGCCTCCCTGCTTCCGTATGTAAAACATTGTCGTGGTGTTGTCCGTGAAGATCCGCACCACCTTGCCCTTGAGCGACGGGACAAACGATTTGAGAGCCCAGAACACGGCACGGAGTTCCAGGACGTTGATGTGCAGGAGCCTCTCCTCCGGGAGCCAGAGGCCTCTTGCGTGGAGATCTCCGGTGTGGGCGCCCCAACCTTCCAGGGAGGCATCCGTCGTCACCGTCTCCTGGTACGCCGCGTCTGAAAGTCCTTGCCCGCCGTGAGGTGCGCTCAAACGCCCCACCACTGAATCGCCCGCCGGAACACCTCGTTGAGGAGAACCCTGTCTTCGAAGGTGCCCGTCGCCTGCATCCAACGGGCGTCGAGAAATTCTTGAAGAGGGCGCATCCGTAGTCTGCAGAGGCGCACCAGGTAGATGCAAGAGGACATCATCCCCAGGAGGGACTTGATGGACCTCACCCTGGCCACGTCCGTGGCTAGCAGGCGCTGCACCTTGCCTAGAATGGTCTTCGTCCGTTCTTCCGACGGTGCCGCCAGGCGCCTCACTGTTTCAAGCTTCGCTCCCAGAAACAGGGCCACCTGCGACTGCACCAGATGGGACTTTAGGTAATTTATGGCGAATCCCAGGTCTGTGAGTAGCTGGACGGTCCTCGCAGTGTGTTTGACGGCGAGTTCCCTCGTCCTTGAGCGGATGAGCCAGTCGTCCAGGTAGGGGTAGACGTGAATCCCCTGCAGGCGCAGCCGCGCCGCCACAGGTGCTAGGCACTTGGTAAAGACCCTGGGGGCCGACTTCAATCCGAATGGCAGTGCTCTGAATTGGTAGTGGCGTCCCTGGACGACGAACCTGAGGAACTTTCGGTGACTTTTGAGGATGGGAACGTGGAAGTATGCATCCTCCAGGTCCAACAACGATAGAAAGTCGCCTTCCTCCAGCTGTCCCAGTACTTGCTGGAGGGTGACCATCCTGAACTTTTGTGACCTGATGTATTTGTTCAAACGACGAAGGTCCAGGATGGGGCGCCAGCCGCCCATCTTCTTCCTGACGAGGAAGTTCCTTGAGTACACCCCGGAGCCCCGGAGTCTCTTCGGGACAAGTTCGATGGCGCCTTTCCTGAGCATCGCCCGTACTTCCAACAGCAGTTGCGGGACGTGACTTTCCTTCCTGGCCACAGGTGGAACGTGAGGGCACTTCTTCAGGAATTCGATAGAGTGTCCTCTTGCCAGGATATCCAGCACCCAACAGTCGGTGGAGATGGACTTCCACACGCCGACGAACTTTGTCAGCCGGCCTCCCACCGGGGTGCTTCGGTGGGGGCCTGAGACCACAGCCGGTTCAGTCCTGCTTGGTGGTGGTGGCCTTGCCACCCTGGCCACCTTGCCGACGGCGGCGAGGCGCTCCCTGCTTGCCGCGACCCCTGTAGGCCTCCTGAGACAAGGAGCGTGCCGCCTGGCGGTAGGACGACGAGCCACCGCTGGATCCCTTGGAGGCACCCTGTCTGCCTCCGGAGCTCCGAAAGGGCCGTCGTTGCTGAAGGGCTCCTAGGGCGCGGGCCGTCTCCGTCTTTATGGCTTGGAGGGATTCGTCTAACGCCTTCCCGAACAAGTTGCTGCCGTCGAACGGCATGTCCAACACGCTGGTCTGGACGTCCTGACGGAAGTCGGTCGCCCGGAGCCAACCCCGTTGTCGTAGGCAAACACCGTTGCCCAGCTGGCGGAACCCGGTATCGGCAATATCGGTTGCCACCATTATGGCGTGGTCCGACGCCACCTCGCCTTCCTGAAGTATTTCCAGGGCCTCGGACCTCTTGTCGTCCGGTAGAAAGTCCAATATGGGGGCCAGCTTAAACCAGAGCTCCCTGTCGTAACGGGCCAAGATCGGCGGGGGCGTTGGCCGCTTTGATCGTCGTCGCCGCTGACGAAATGACCCGCCGCCCCATGATGTCCAACTTCTTTCCCTCGCCGTCCGGCGGGGAATTCGACGTCGAGGCTCCTGACCCCGCCGCTTTCTTCTTCGCCGCTGCCGAGACGACCGAGTCTGGCGTTGGGTGGGCCCTGAGGCACAGGGGAGCGGTTTCGGGGACCCGGTACTTCTTCTCGTACCGGTCCCGTTTGGCTGGTGCCGTGGAGAGGTTCTTGAGAACCGACAGGCCCTCCTCCCAGATGTCATTGATTAGAGGCACCGCGATGACAGTCTTCCTCTTGGCCTCCCGGCCTGATAGAGGAAACCTTCCTTTTTCTGCTCCTCCGGGCAGAGCTGGAACAATTCGGACGCCCTGGCAATCATGGCGTGGAATGAGCCAATCTCGTCGGGCGGCGAGGCCCGTGCGACGGGAGACGGGAGACCCGTTCCGTCGCCCTCAGAACCCGTCGTCGAACCCATCGCACCGTCATCTCCCGACTCGTGGGAGGATGAGGAGGGAACTGTAGGCCTTTCGGGGGCGAGTGGAGGAGAGGGTTGGGTCCTCCGTCGTTTGTTCTGAGGACTTCCCGACGGGCCGGGTTGCGGGTCCTCCGGCCTGGGCCGTGGTAATCTCGTCCTTATCTCAGAGCATAAGGACTGGATCGCAGATAAAATGGCCGCCGAGCTATCCTGAGGCCTAGGTTCCGGCTGTGCCGGAAGGGAAGGCTGCTCTTCCTCGCCATGGTCGTCTTCCTCGGTTATCTCCCGAGGATGTTCCTTACGGGATCGAACCTTCTCGAATGATTCCTCACGGCCTCGGTCAGTTCCTCCTCCGAGGCTGACTCCGAGCTCGAGGAGGCTACCGTGCCCCCCCCCCGCTTCTTCCATCATGGTGGCCATGACGATGGGCTGAAAAGAGGATTCCCTCCTTGGTGGCAGGGAAACTCTAGTCCCGGAGGCTGGCGGGGTCTCTGCCGGCTTGGCCAGAGTCGCCGCGATCGCCTCAATAGAGGCCTGTCCCGGAGGCTGGCGGGGTCTCTGCCGGCTTGGCCAGAGTCGCCGCGATCGCCTCAATAGAGGCCTTTGCCTGCTGGGTAGGGGCCTTCACCACCTTAGGTGCGTCCCGGGCCTTCTCCTTAGGGGGAGGGGCGACGCCTCGCTCCCCCTCTTCGGAGATCGGACGGGGCTTCTCCCGAAGCTTACCCGGGGTCTCAGACTTCCTCTTCCCTGAACCGGAGCGCTGGCTCGTGGTTGACGGTGCCGGGGGAAGGCACGCCCTGCCTGGCGACCGAAGAGCCCGACCTTTCGGCGCTCCCGGAGCCAGCGGACTCGCGGCGCTTGGCCTGGTGTTGGGCCCCCGTCACCGGGGCGTCCGCACAGGACTTAGAAGCCCGCTCGGACCCTTTCTTCTTCTTCTTACCCGTTGAGCCCTTCTCCAACCAGCCGGCGAGACGGGATCGACGGTCCCTCATGGTCCGCTCCGACAAGTTCTTGCAGAACTGGCAGTCCTTCTCTACCTGAGTCTTGTCCCCATGAAGACAGTAGAGGCATCGCGAATGTTCGTCTTCCATAAACACATTCTGCAGCCCGCATCCAGGGCAGCTGCGAAACAGCTTGGGTCCGGGTGACAAACTCGCGTCCTGGGCCATCTTGAAGTAGGCCGCGAATCTTCTGGAATCCTCCAAGAAGTTGATTCGATGAAATCTTCACCCGTGAGGGGCGTAGGAAAATCCCGTAACGGATAGCCGTTAACGGGAGTAGAAATGGTGGCGCTTGAGGCTCGATTAACCAAAAAAAAGTGAAAATTCACCTGAAAAAACGCGAAACACGCAGTAAAAGCTCGAGAGCTAAGCACGAGGACTCCCAACACTTGAACGTGCGGTAAAAATCGGAAGATGGCTGCCAGAGGCGGGGCTTAGGTAGAGGGCAGTCATTGGCTGTGGTCAGTATGACGCAGAGATCAGTGATTGGTTACTACTACGAAAGACAGATCAGAAACGAAACTGATACTGATTTTTCTTTACCGAGTATTCCCAGCCTGACGACGGGGAATATTCATGAGCATGTGAATCCATGCCAGACCCCATGCTGGAGAATATGTAGAACAGTTTCCTTAAATAGTGGAGGTGAGGGACAGGTGAGAAGGAAGGGAGAGGAACAATAATTCAAATATGTGACTTGAGGTGAAGTGGATGTGAGAGGAGAGGTGAAGGTAAGGTAAGGTATGAGGGGACAGGGAGATGGGGAGGAGAGACGGTAGAAGGCCAAAGGGGGAGTGAAGAAGGGCTTTCAAGGAGGGGCGGAAGGAGGTGTAAGTGGGGATGGAGCTGATCGAGAGAGGTAAGGAGTTCCAGTGTAGGGGGGCTAAGAGCTGATGGGAACGGAAGCGAGAAGCGGCACATGGTGACGGGGGTACAGTCAGTAAGAAGAGGTCAGCAGAGCGGAGAGAATGAGAGGGAGTGTAAAATGAGAGAAGAGAGCTAGGGGGGCGCAAGGTCATGGAGAGATTTGAAGACCAGACAGAAGACCAGACAGAGGATTTGAAATTTAAGTTGGGAGGGGAAGGGAAGCCAGCCAAGTTGAGAGAGCGAGGAGGAAATAGAGTTGCGAGGGCCGAGTAGACAAAGTATGGATAGACCCCATCAATTAGACATCTGTCCTTCTAGTTCTTGATTTTGACTTTAGGCAAATTCGATTTATTTTTGCCTGTATATATCATGTATATTTAGAAATTGTTATTTCAAATTTTATACCTGCTTCAAAGAATAAAATATGTGAAAACTATACAATTGCTAAGTATCTAGCACAGTGCGTTCTAGCCTCTGTAAATCACAGAGCCAATACGAGGACATATTAGTAAGTGTTATTAATGAACACAGGTTGCTGGGGCGCCACTTTGAAGAAAGCCTTCATAAGCACACCTCACTAGGTTTAAATCGTTCACACCTCGGGAAGCCATCCTATGAGACCGCATGCAGCGAATTCCACTGCTGTTAAAGTACGTCGTTTTTTCCTGTTGGGACACATCTCCTTGTATGTTTTTTTTCTCCAAATAGTCTGAACTTGAACACTTCCAAGGACTCCGATTTTGCTGTTAAGTCATAGTGATTACGTTATTTGCCCCAGATCACACGGAGCAGTAAAGCCAGGATTTTAACCCACTCAGCAATTTAGGAATGTAATCACATACTTTTCAAAGTTTTACTTTGTACAAATATTCAAGTTTGGCATTTAAGGACTACATTATTCCTGCGTTATAGTAATTAGTTTCAAAACACACAAATCACATGGCAAATCAAGCCGACAGTAAGTAAATCCTTATGTTAAGCCAAAACAATGCAATTCTGTAACCCCGATGGAAAACAACAAGTCCCAGATCAAAATAATAGAAGTCTAAATATGCCCCGTTTTACACTACTGTACTTTTACAACTTTAAGACGCACATTAAATTGTGTTATACCGTCACCTGGGTACAGAGATTGATCACAAACCTCCAGCTTACTGCTATCCGTGATGTTAAGAACACTGAACCAACCACATAAAAGCAATCTTTGCCGGTCAAGCTAGTATGTACTGATATAAATTAATCTTTAAAAGGAACTTTGGGTTGCTCACTTTAATTGTCTTGGTAGTAGACACAGACTTGGCAGGTAACTGCGGTTGATTGGGAGGTGATCTTTCATTTGGAAATGTCCCATTACTGTACTGATTGACTAAACACTCATACCCAAGAAAGGAGCTGCTAACAAAATAAATGTTTCACACAGTATCTGAGTGGCAGTTGTAATAGTCCCTTTTGTCATCGGCTTTTTGTTCCTGCCCAGGACAGCTGTTAAAGTGAGCAGGTCCTTTCAACAAAAGGCCCAACACGGAAAGGGGTGGCTGCAGCCATTACATTAAGCTGTTGCCCATTAGCGGGCATTGCCAGACGCAATGCAGTGTGAAAACGTTGCCTCACCAGAGCACCGGCTGAGTGAGCAGCTCGGACACTTTATCCAGGCTCAGGAGGCAACCTGGACTGCCCTGTCATATCCCAGTTGTATGCACTATGGAGCCCTGCGTGTGGGCAAAGTGTCCTTCCCGCCCTTATGGTCGGTGCAGCTGTGGAAATGTGGTCCTTTCCAGCTGCACAATCTCAGGGCCACCATTACTGGAGCAGCTGTTACCCCAGTTTACCACTTCAGCACCTGGTGACAGGGAGTAAAAGTGTGTTGTGCTCCTGCACCGTGATAATCCTTAAAGTGCAGGGCCCTGTTCCGAACATTGGAGCTCCATGGGCGATACTGACCCCAATAGCTGGCTATGCAATATCGTGCCCTCTGACCCGAGGCCAAACCAAGAGTAATACCGAAGGGGCCCCGTACACTGGGGTGGATGATCACTCACCTGACAAAGCTGTAGAGATCCTCTAATTGACATAGCCTGAAAAGTAAGGGCTCTAGGGGAGAGTGCTTGTGCACGCTACTCGGTTCCTCCTGGTGTACCTCTGCATTACCCTAGCCGATCTGGTTGAGTTGTTGCTCATCCACCCCACCAGGTAGGTTCAAGCACAACGGCAGGACCCACTAAAAGTGCATTGCACCACTCTGTCCTATACCGAGATGCAATGCCTTTTAAGATGACATGCACTGCCATGATTGAGGAAGCTGGCCTGGAGGAAGGGCATTACTACCCATAGCAAACCTTCACAAAACGTCACATCTTGCCTATGGATGAATTCAACATCCCCAGGGAGCTATCCAGCTAAGGCCCACAAAGGGCCCTTCTGGTCAAAAGGTTGCAACGACGCAGCCACAATAGCTCTACATCTCTGTACATGGCCAGTAAGGAGGCCCTCAAGATTTTCATAACTCTGCGCCCCGCAGCAGAGACGACTTCTATAAGCTGGCCAAAGATAGGATGGCAGCGTATTTGAGCCTGTTGGTCAATGCAGACTATGAAGGTTTTCTCCTTTCTTAGAAAGGAAATGAACCAGGAATGTCAACTGCTTTCATGCCAGCCTACAACAGTAGGCATTCGCCCTCTTCTTGGAGGGCGAAGTCAGAGCTCATGTCCTTCAGCTCTGTTTCTCGGTGCAGCTTTCAAAGACGGATTTTGTGAGAACCCATCATTTGTGGCCAAAATTTCACACAAGTGTGGCCATCCCCTGAGCTGGTGTCAGAAAGGGCGTCTCACATGACACGTTTGATTTGTGGGGAGTTGTATGGACCCACGCAGGTCACTGCCTTGCCAAAGGATCCACATGTATATGGACAACAGTGCAAAACTCACCACTAAAGCAAAAGTGTGCAGCACTCAGGCTCTACAGCCATGTTTCAGGTGCACAGAGGGGTTGGTCCGGTCCAGGTCCAAGCTTGCTCAGTTCAGAGTTCATCTGGGTAATTGTGCAACTGACACTCGGAAAGATCAAGACGTGTTCTTCGTCGCTGCAGTCATGCATGCTGTGGCGTCAATATCGTCAGACAAATCCTATGGTTTACATCATGGGAAGGTGTTGATGAATGTGATGGCACATTCTGACTAATGCCCTACGACACTCGCCTACATATGTGCATATATGGGAATTCCAAACCAATATTGCTCCAAGGTGTTTCCGTAACCACTGTCCATCATCATTAAAGGACAGCTCTGGTTTCTATGCATCTAAACCTATAGGAGAACACGTGGCTGGGGTCTCTAACTTTGTATAGCGTTTCCCTGGCCAGTTTTCTCAAGAAGTACGACGCTCTTCCAGGGAGCAGGATGTCTGAAGCTTCTGCCAGTCAGGTAGCACATTGACAACACCCTTCAGCCTGTGGCACTCTGGCAAAGAAGTGTTCTGTTCCAACTCTGAAAAAAGTGGAGCAGGAATTAGACAAACTGTAGAAAGAACATTATTGCACAAGTGTCAAGAACCAACCCGTGGTTAACCAGGCGTTGCAAGAAAACCAAGGCAACCCGACTGCACACATCAATGTATACTGGCACCTCCCAAAAAAGGCTCCAAAAACTATGCAAGATCTAACCACCAGCGATGACCATATTGATGATTTGAAACGGTTCCATGTTCTTTCCCAAACTGGACAGTAAAAGCGGTTCAGGTTGGAGGGGTCTTCTACAGCCAGGGTATTTACTGGCTGGGCTACCTGGCATGCGGAACATCAGTGAGAACATCCCATGAAGCGTAACACAGGAAACACCTGTCCAACATGCTGGCTAAACTCCAAGAACATGAATAGTGTTTCCGCTACAGATTTCAAGCCTCCGGTTTAGCAACATAACCAGCCAAAGCAAGGGATGGTCGCAGCTACAACCTCTCTAATTCTGGGGGTGGTAAATTAATGTATCCGATTTATCAAGAATCTGCCACCACTGCCCAAGACGCACTGCAATTTAGTCAGAAAAGATTCTGTCAAAGAGTCAACAGAGCTGGAAGACCACATATTTAGTGGCAAAAAAGAATAAGTGGTTGAAGATGCTACCATGGCATATTTCAATCTAGCTCGCTTGTCTGAAATTCTGAACACTAGCTCTTTTGGGCTGGGGGCCATGTTGAGACAGCGGGACAAGTTTTGAATTTCTCTACAAAGTGCCTGCGCAAGTAGGGTACTCACACAAAGAAAGAACAGATCGAGTAAAAGGCTCTAGCAGTGTGGATGGGTTTTCGCAAGCACATGTATGTACATGGCCAGCTGGGACCCCAAACTACTGGTCCCCATCATGTCGGGATCTGCACTCCAGTATCCGGCCAAAATTGCAAAGTGGCTTATCCAGTTGCAGGTGTAGAATGAGACTGGTCCAACGTCTAGGAGCCGAAAACCCTATACCGTGCCTTGCC
The DNA here is from genome assembly GCF_040938575.1 of Ambystoma mexicanum. Classification (NCBI taxonomy): domain Eukaryota; kingdom Metazoa; phylum Chordata; class Amphibia; order Caudata; family Ambystomatidae; genus Ambystoma; species Ambystoma mexicanum. The sequence continues at coordinate 1,102,809,287 of NC_090941.1, forward strand.
AATGCCACACTGGAAGGAAGAAACATTGATTACTTGGCTACGGATGATCAGGTTCACATAATGATCAGGACAGCTGTGCCCATCTTCATGTCCGGGGATGAATTGTGCTCCTCGCCAGCACTCGAAGCGCGTTTCCTGCCAGTAGGGTCTAAATTGGCTCTAGAATTGGAACCTGCCTATGCTGAGCTCCACTTATATTTGGGTTGGAAGAATGTTCTGGTGTCGCAAGATCACAGGAGTGGGTTGGGGTTTAGCCTGGACCCCAATTTGGTAGGTAGATAAAGTGGGTTTACTCCTGGTTATCTTGCTTGAAATTTCTGAAAAAAATCTTTCTAACACAGTAGTGATTCGATACAGGTTCGCTTTTATTGGTGGTATTCTGAGTGGTTTATCTCAATACAATGGTGAGTGTTTGGAAACACTACTTTGGTATTTGTGCGCTAATTCGGTCAGCCGACACGTGTTTCGACCCAGAGGGTCTTTCCTCAGAGGAGCCGCAGTGTAGCAACACAGGACAAGATTGGACTCGCACATAGGGCCCAACAGGAGCCAAGACTGCCCCAAGGACAGCCACTACATACGTTACCAGGACCCCACTTGGGGCTCACAGCATTGTTCACATGCCTTGAGAAAGACCCTCTGGGTCGAAACACGTGTCGGCTGACCGAATTAGCGCACAAATACCAAAGTAGTGTTTCCAAACACTCACCATTGTATTGAGATAAACCACTCAGAATACCACCAATAAAAGCAAACCTGTATCGCATCAACTACAGTGTTAGAAAGATTTTTTTCAGAAATTTCAAGCAAGATAACCAGGAGTAAACCCACTTTATCTGTTTCCTGCCAGTGTTTGCATTGATCTGGTCAGGTCAGTAGAAGGGCTCGCTTTGACTTCAAGAACACAAAGAGCAGAAGCCAGAGCCACACCGCAAGGTTTGTGGAGAGGCCGAACTGATTTATCCTCCCATGGAAGTCATGTCACTTGGAGAGTCCAGAACATCTGTTCCGCGAAGCTTGGTTAATAAAGCGCTGTTCCTAGGACACAAGTGGCATCAGAGTTTAGCCAACACAATGCAAATGTTACATGAAAGTAGTTTCCTCACTAAAAAAACAAAGTGAACACCGAGACTCAAAGCTGCATTTGGTGTCAAACAACGTACCAGTACCTTCTAGAAGCACGTTACCATGTTAGACTAAAAGACCCATGCCCCGTAGCTTGCTTGAGTAGGTCTCCATCACAGGTCTCTCGAGTGGTCATCGGGAACCTGAATTGAGGGTTGAAAGGATAGCAGGTGCTACCCCTACAAATACCCTGAATAGCCCTGGCACCTTCTCTTCCACAACCCCTGGTTACAGAAGCAGTGCTAATGGACCTGGCTCATTCACAAAAAAGTGCCGAAAGTGATTTATTTTAGCCCAATGTTACTGGCGCCATGAAACCTGCTGTCCTAAAATCAATCACTGTGGTTTTGACACTTTTAGTGTGTTCATTCCTTCTTTTCAAAATTCGACATTCCTCAGCAACCACCAGGAGCAAGTCATGGAGGGGAATTGCTCGGTTATAGAAGGGCTTGCTGCTAGTGACCGTTTATCCTATAGGCCGACTCAAACATTCATTCTTTGCGGTGCTTATAAATTGGTTACCATGAAGTCGGATATCTCCAAGATCCCTCTTCATAGCACTACACAATGGAAGCGTTTTATCACCAAGAGATACTTAGAAAAGAAGAAAGTGAACAGATTCTAAAAGGTTTATAGTGTCAGATTAATGTAGAGTGGTTTGGTGCTTTTCAAGTCAAATTATTAAATGTAGACAACTGGTACTACTTGCAGCCAATTACCATGTAGAAGCTAAAGATAGGATGGTAGGAAATGTGCGATTTTGGCTTAACTGCGGACCCTGCAATTAGTGGGCCTGGTCTGAAATTCCAGCTACATTACATTAGGTCACCATAAATACATTTCCTGGCAGTGATTCGGTTTGGACTAAAAAACCATTTACCCTTAAAATGCAAAACTGTCACACTCTAGACCATACAAAAGCCACTTACCTCAAACTTGGAACAAGTTACTTACCTGTAACTGTTGTTCTCCAGCATGGGTCTGGCATGGATTCACATGCTCATGAATATTCCCCGTCGTCAGGCTGGGAATCCTCGGTAAAGAAAAAACCAGTATCAGTTTCGTTTCTGATCTGTCTTTCGTAGTAATAACCAATCACTGGTCTCTGCGTCATACTGACCACAGCCAATGACTGCCCTCTACCTAAGCACCGCCTCTGGCAGCCATCTTCAGATTTTTACCGCACGTTCATGTGTTGGGATCCTCGTGCTATTGCTCTCGAGCGTTAGTGCTATTTTTTCGCGCTTTTTCACAAAAACTTCGATTCTTTCGGTCAAAAGAGCCTCAAGCTCCACCGATCCTACATCCGATCAACGGGGACCCGTGTCGGATTCATCTGTGCCCCTCAAGGGTGAAGATTTCGTCGAGCTACACTTCGGAGGACTCCAGAAGCTTCTCAGGCCCGGTCTCGGAGATGGCCCAGGAGAAGGGAAGCTCGACGCCCGGAAAGCTGTTCAGGGCCTGCCCTGGATGCCAGCTGCAGAACGTCTTCAAGGAGGACGAACACTCTTTCTGCCTTTACTGCCTTCATGGGGACAAGACGCACGTGGAGAAGGACTGTGCGTTTTGCGGCAACATGTCGGAACGGACCATGAAGGACCGCCATCAACGTCTCGCCAGCTGGCTGGAGGGTAAGAGCCCGTCTGGCGAGAAGAAGAAGAAATCTGAGCGGTCTTCTAAGACCTTTGAGGGCGCCCCGGCGACGGGGGCCCAACATAAGGCCAAGCACCGCGAGTCCGCTGGCACCGGGAGCGCCGAACTGTCTTAAACTTTGTACTTCTGAGAATGCAGGGTAGGCCCAGTGGGCAGGGCTGGGTAATTCATTCTACAGCTGGCAAATGTATGCAGCATCTCATCATGCAAGATGGCACCTTCCACAAAGCAGCACATGCGTGGTCCAAGCCAACGCTTGCATGGGATGGTAGCCCGAGACTTTGCATACGAGGACTACCTGGCATACGAGACCTACAATGGCATACTCATACAGCAGGCTGCAGTTGGCATATTATGGCATGTGCAGAAGTAAATAGCGTAGGACTAGATCTGGCGTGACTGGCCATAGGAGGTTGGGTGGGCATATGAAGGCAGTTCCCCAGTATAGGATGGTATGCGTGGCACTGCACTTATGGCACATCCAAGAGCACCCTGGTAAATATACTTGTGACAGCTAATTTGGCTAGTTAACCATACACCTGAGGTGTGACGTCACCTCCTGTGAGGGGACCATTGCCAGTGACTCACTTCCTGTGATGTCACGTGCAAGCATTTCCACTTCCTGAGGGAGAGGGTGTGTGTATGTCAAACTCTGAACAAGCACTGCTCGGGTTTCCTTTCTAATGCTGTGTAGCCATTGTGTCATTTTGACACGGACAGCTTCAGCGCCATCGCCCAGCGTGGGCTTTCTCGCACTCCACGTCATTGCTTTGCTAGTACATGATTATAGGAAGGCTGCTCACTAACGAGCCGACAGCAGGTGACCTGTCGGACCTGGCACTTGCACAGCTGCTCGCCCAGGGAGGAGTCCCACGGGAGCATTCTTTTTTGGTCTCGCCACGCAGGACAGAGTCAGGCCGGAGACCGAGTCCAAAAATAGTGCCCGGGACTTCCAAGTATCTGGACCAATGCACGGCGGCCTAGCAGTCCGCCTGCCTGCCATTACATAAAGTGCTGGGCGAAGGCTGCTCAGGTCTGACCTTCAGCCGCCTGTGCTATTCCAGTGCTGGGACCCAACAGCCGTGCCAATGCACCTCGCTGCCTTGTGTTCCCAGTGCTGGGACCACCCACGCAGACCGGCCCCTGCACTCCACGCCCCCAGCCAGGCTCCTGCTGTCGCCAGTGCTGGGGGCCCCTCGCGGAGGCTGCTGTTCCTGTGCTGAGGTCACAAGCGGGCCTGCCAATGCGCCTGAACCGCTGCTGTTGCAACCAGGGGCCACATCTCACCCGCCTCTCCACCATGGCTGGGCCTACAAGCAGGCCTGTAAATGCACCTCGATCATGAACTGCTGCCTCCAGGGCTGGCCTTAGAAAGAGCCACATTTTTTTGGAACAGCCCAGGGTGCTTAGCAGCGGCGGAGGCGGCGGCGGCGGCAGCAGCAGCAGCACCCCGGGCTGTTCCGGGCTGGTCAATGAGGCGAGGGGGTGCTTATTTTCTTTCCGAACTCCCCACTCCGGCACTTGGCAGGCAGTTAATCACTGGAATAGGGAATAACATCACTTGCTCTCCACTTTAAAAGACTGCATTTAATGTATGTGTTTTTGCCAAAGTAATTTAAAGTCCAGGGTGGTGGTGTCTGTGTCTTTACTTCTGGGGATCCTCCTGGAACTGGACTTTAGTCCTCAGCAGGTAAGGGAGCTCAGCGGATTAAGCATTCTATGCTGCAATATGCAGGTTCCGATCCCGGCATGGTCGACTCAACTGTTCATCCTGCTGAGGTCGAGGAGTACCAATTTCGATTGGATAATAATTGTATGTAAACATTTTCTATGTAAATCACTTTGAAGTGCTATATAAATGACAAGTTATTATGTTTGCTTTGCTGCAATTTCCCCGGTACTCACAGAACTTTGGTACTGTACCTGCACTAATTGAGTGCGCACACTTGGTTACTCACACCCATTCTCACGAACCTTTTGGGATACCTTAATCACTTAAGAGACTTGGGGTAGACTAGGGCAGGACTTCCAAAGTTAGTATATGGTGTTGAGCTTAACTGAGATACCCTCACATGCTCCCTACTTTAAAAATGTTTTATTTAATGTATGTATTTTGTTGGGACAAACTCCCAGGTAGATTTGAGGGCCACTAGTAGTTCGCAGACCCAACACCTTCCCCCAAAAGGAACGTAGACCCAGCCACACATCAAGTTCAAACTGCGGTGCATTACAGCCAAAACCAACAGGTTCCAACAGATACAAGGATAGAAGAAATCCAAGGACCACTCAACATCTCCTGGCTCGCAGGCCAGTTATGTTTTAAAGTTGCGTCATTGTGACGTCACAACCAGGGGCCCTCTCCAGAAAACCTATCTCACTACTGGATTGGGTACCGAGTAATAGTCCACCTATAGTGGACACTATACATGTTAATCTACTGGCTCAGCATGTCAGGCGGCTGGCTTGCTCCATCCCCAAATTGCTATCTCTAACAATGTTGCAGTGTGAGAGTCTTACCATTTGTTCTTGCCCGCTGCTACCCACCCCTAGGAGCCTGAACTGCGATTGGCTAGAGAGGACCTCCCCGGGCCTGGGATCCGCAAAGGTTCTCAGCTCTTGGTGTACCTTTTCAAGGTAAAAAGAACGACTGTATTTTAACTTGTGTGTCCCACCTCAGACTATGAGAGTGCCCGTTCATCTTGTGCAACACATGTCTCACATTGTAGCATCTTCGTTGCAAGCTTCTGTCCGGCAGCGTGGGATCAACTCCCATTTCCCAGTGCTGGTTTCTGTCCATTGTCCGAGTCGGCAGGGTCACGCGTTCGGAAACCACGATTTGGAGCTCTGAATTATGAAGAATTATTTGCATTTATTTCAGCTGGTGTTACTGTCGCTCAGGAAATCGAATGTCACTTATATCTGGTGGCCTTGGCAGCGGGTCCCGTGTCAGACGTTTGCTCTTGTCCAGCCTGAATTGATCTCCGCTCAGGTCTTGACGAGAGGCTTGCAGCCTGCTGTCATTTTCCTAAACCATTGTGCGGTTCCTGCAGTGTTCATGCTATTCTATATTCTCCATATGTTAGTCACACGTGGCTCTGTCAGGCATAGGTGCTCCTGCAGTTCCATATGGTTATTTGCATATAAGCACCTGCAAGCTCCACTCAGAATCTCTTGCTTCTTGCGGTTTCTGCATTTAGCTAATGCCAAAATAATAATATGTATATTCATCTGTCCTCCAACCATAGAACTGTACGCTCATGTTCTTCATGTATTCAAGTGTGTGTGTGTGTCCTGATGTGCGGATGACATGCGTGTTTCATGTCTAACACTGCTAAGTCGTGGTGTCCCCAACGACGTCAGCAACATGGCTTCTCTGCGCTTTAGTCAATACTGTCAAATGAGGTCTCGTTAGTTGCAGCCTGGGGCTCCTTGTCCACTCTGGGGAAGAATTGCACCGCTCCGGGTCTGTAGGGCTGGCCAGTGGGTACCTCTCTACATACTTGTCGATCATTGGAGCACTAGGAATTGGTCCTAAATAGAATGGGCGTTTACTATCTTCTGGCGTGTCATATCTTATAGGAGGGGGAGGAAGGGGTCAATTTCCCCATCCCTAGCCTCAGGGTGACCTAACGGAACATATATACAACTCCAACGCATTTTTATTTACCTTAAATATCTGAAGTGTGTAGTATAGTAATAAAAGATGGTCATTTCTATGACTTAGCATAACAGGTAAGTAAAGGCTGCACAAGTAAGTGTGGGATGTGCTACACACCAGTGCCCCCTTCCTCCTTAGTTCAGCCTTGCTGCTTGGTCACGACTACTTAAGTGAGTGGCTTTCTCAGCTGAGGTTGCAAGAAACCTTGCTAACCCTAGGTTGGCTTTTCTAAGTTCTCTCCCAGATAGAGACTTTGAAAAACCCTCCTAATGCACCCAATTTCTCCCCTGAATATCAAACTGGTGTTCCAATATGAAGTTCACACGCACACCTGCCAACGAAACTCGATCTGGACTTGCATCACCCCTTACTAATCTAATGCTGGAAGCATGCATACATATGTACATACCGGACGTGCACCTCAATCCTGAACCGAATTACTCACCATGATATCAGCAATGGTATCTAAATCTTGGCCTGCATCGCCCCGAGATTATTCAGTGCTGGGACCACAACCTTGCCCGTCAGCCTTGCACAAGCCTCCCTTTCCTGATGTTGCAGTACAAAAACACTGCACCAAGGTCAACGCACGCAAGTTCTGTAGCACCTCCTGTTATTTAAGGAGTATAATGAAGCCAATACATCTCGATCCTGACCCGCAGCCCACACCCTTATGCTATCCCACGAGCACAGTGCAGCTAATGCACCTTGATCCTGACCCGCAGCCCACACCCTTATGCTATCCCACGAGCACAGTGCAGCTAATGCTCCTCGATCCTGACCCGCAGCCCACACCCTTATGCTATCCCAGGAACACAGTGCAGCTAATGCACATCAATCCTGACCCGCAGCCCACACCGCTATGCTATGCAATTCCTGGAGCAGTGCAGCACACCACCTCGATCCAGCCCACAGCACACCACCTGCTATTCCAGGAGCACAGTGCACCTCGTACCTGAGTGCAGCGCACCACCTGCAATTCCCGGAGCAGTGCAGCTAATGGACCTCGATCCTGAGTACTATAAATAAATATATATATCCTCCCTCCCCTCTCCCCCTCCCCCCCCCCCCAACTGATTACGGACTGGGATAATAACCGGCCAGGACCAGCCCCGCAAAAGAAAGCAGCCAACATTTGTGAACTGCAATGTGTAATTTTTCTCGACAAACTGAATAACCACTGGCGTTGTGTTGGGAAAATAGTGCACTTAGAAACAAGTTAAGCCACTAACGTCGCTCAAACCTCAGCTGCACCAAGTTTAAAAAATAAACTAGCCCACGTGGAGCCACGTGCCCTATTAGCCCTGGTCAGCTGGGCAAACCAAAGCCCGCGCGTTCCCTTCGCGCCTTGACGGTGATGCAAGTTCCCCGCCCACATTTAAGCAGCGAGGCCCCGCCAGGCAAATACTGAACTGCGTCACCGCAGGCGCCTCTGAGAGGATGCGTTTCCTCTGAAGCGGAGAGGTACCAGGTCACGGTCGGCATGTGTAGAGCACAGAGGCAAGTGCTGCTGTACACGTGCAATGCAAGGCTGTGAGGGGGTGGCAGTGCCACAGCACGGCTCTGTGCATTCCAGTGTGCGCGAGGCTTTCCAGCGGTGCGTGCACACACGATGCACTGAGGGCAGCAGATTTCCAGTGAGTCGAGGAGGTGCGGTGCCGCAGGCCCACACAGCGTGACTGGGCGGTGGAAAGGCGCATCCCCAGCGTACGTAGCGAGTCCCTGGAGAGGAGAGTGCCCGTGTGAGATGTGGGCACTGGACTCCCTGACTGAGCAGCATCACTCCTCCCGGCTGGGCCCTGCAGTGAGTCACGCATGCCTCAAGAATGTAGTCACTTCCACCCTCTCCCCCAGCGGGGCATGCGAGTGGAGAAGCTCCGGGCACCATGCCAGGCCTGGCAGCCTCCTCTCCAGCTGTCAAAGTCCATGCACGGCTAGGAGGGGGGTAGGTAGGGAGAAGAGATAGAACACGAACGAACACACACACACACCCCCACACCCCCCACCTACTGTGCTGCATGTCAAGCAGGTTCCCCACATGTTCACCCGGATGCAAAACAAAAGGTGGTGGCTGGAAGGTTTGAAATTACTCAACCTCTGGCAGTGCAATCCTCATGACGTGAGGCTGCTAAAGAGTGTTGGAGCAGTGCAGATAGAATTGAAGCCTACTGCGATATTACCACATATTAAGCAGTACCCCATGTCTAGAGAGGAGGGACTATAATTCCCAGAGGCCTCAAGGCAGAGGTCACGTATGGCATGCATTGATAAGTGGTTTGCGTGCCATCATCCGGTGCTTGTGATTAGCACTCGTAAGCATGCATGCCATGCTAGATGCCGCCACAAGGATATTCCAGCTGAACGCCACCTTGCCGTTCTCACAATTGGGTGGTAAGGGTTAGCATGGACTACAGCGGTGACTATTTCTTCCTTTCCGTGCCGCAGCAGTCACTATTTCTTAATTTCCCCAGGTCACGGCAGTGATTTCCCCAACCATGTTCCGTGCACAGTGACAGGGGGGCGTGGATGGTAGGAGCGCCACAGGGAAACATCCCAGTTCATAACACTGAGTTAGTTAGTGCCCCTTAACTCACTTGCGGGTTCAAGGGCTTCAATTTAGTGTGATTGCATGTCTTAAGTTTTAAGGGGCAAACTATGAAATCCTGGTTTTGATTTTTTCCTAGAGCGAATGCCTTCAATTAACTGTTATGGACAATGAATTGCACACAGAGTGGGGAATTGAGTTTTGGCCAATTTGTATATAGCTCACAAGATGAACTGGGGGCAGTGCGATTTCGGTTCATGTAGAATGTTGGGAAATGCATAGGACACATGTCAGTATGCCGTGAAAACTGTTCTAGCCGGATTGGGAAGGGATTTGAGCGACGTTGACATGTTGTGATTATGCTTTACCTGAATGTGGTTGACAAGATAAAGAATCAGTGCAAAGAGTATAGGGACAGGAGTAGTGTGGCCAGGTCGACGGGAAGTTCTACAATTAATTGAGATTACATGTAGTGTGGTTTGTGTATTTAACGTGCGCTTCTCCCTACCTATCCATTTCCTGTTCCTAACCCTCTTTCCGGTTACCATAATTCCCACATACCTATCCACAACCACTACCTAACCCTACCCCCACTCCCCAATTGGTTGCCTAGAGGTGGCCTGTGTATTCAAAGTAGGCATCTCCTGTCAACTAAGATGGGAGGGTTGTGTGCTTGCGAGTTCTGTGGTTGAGTTGAGAGTGCAGATGATCGCAGCTTTGACAAAATCACAAGCACATGGTTGACCACTTGAGCCAGCATAGACACGGCAGCCTTCAACTTTGGCAGATATGATGATGGTATTGCAAGATATGCAGAGTGTGTTGGATAGTTCTAGGGCAGACTGCACCATTGCGAGTTCAATCACAAACACTGACTGCACTGGCTACTCCATTACAGGCGGGGAGGGTTGCAGCAGTCTCATCTTCAGATGGTTAAGGAGCCCCTGCAGTGGTGGTGGCGCCTTGAGGGCATGTTCCCATGGCACTGCCAGAAAGTTTTTCTGGGGATGCACGTCATTTTCAAATGTTCATGATACAGTGTCAGTTGCATTTCCTGTGCAAGCCATTGGCTTTTCAGACTACGATGCCGCAGCTTGGGCCATTCGTCACCAAGGATGACCCGATATTGTATGATAGGGGTTTCTTTAAACAAGAGTTTGGACAGCTGTTTGACAGGTGGACCATTTCGTTAGCGACAGATAAGGAGTTGCTATTATTGAAGCAGGGTACGAAAGATTTGATCACGTACATCACTAAGTTCAATCAGGTGGTAATTGAGGCATAGTGGCCCATTGAGAAGGAGACTGGTCTTATTTTATCAGCGGTTGAAGGATGAATTGAAGGATGCCATTCTAAAGGTAAAACCGCAACTTCAGTCCTGTACAGAGCTCATTGATCTGGCATTGAGGATCGATCATCGATTAGCAGAGAGAAAGGAGGAAAGGCAAAAGGAATATAACTCGATGGTGCATTTGAATAAAGTGAAAGGTCAATTCCAATCTTTCTCCAACTCTACCGTTCTCATTGGTTACAGTTATCTTAACTACCATCTTCAGATCATATTCATAGTGCACCCCTTTTTAGGATTTGTCTGTGGCAGGTCATGACATCACACAGTTACACATTCACATAATAACATAATTCATTACAAGTCCCAGCTGGCCCAAGACCTCCTACCCCAAGTGTAATTGCACATGGTTTGCACAAATACCTCAAACGACATGAGAAGAAGGAGAATAAACAGGTTCCATTTGAACTGACGATAACTATCTCACCCACCGCGACTGACTGGCGTCTCAGGAACATTCTAATCTATACGACTACCATTTTAGCATGCATGGCACATTGATTGATTGACATCCTGAGAAAACAATCAAAACCCATGAGTATCGGTCACTCTGGCCTCGAGCGTCACCTCACCACACGTTTAATCCCAAATTAGACAAGATGCTGCTCAATTGTTTAAGGAAAGGTCCAAGACGATAAGAGACACAGTCTGGTATGGAATTTTAGTCGGCTATGGCACCTAAAGGCTAAGGATAGTTGGGGTCTTGCGAGAAGAGATGCAGCCTGGTATGCCAAGTCAGCCATGGGATCTAGAGGGCCAAGGTTAGTTGGGGTTGTGCGCAGGGACGTCATCTAGGGGTCGGCAGAGGTCACAACTGCGACCTCTGGTCTCCCTTGCGACCTCTAAAAAATATAAAAAACAAAAAAATAAATGTTTTCTTTTTTGTAATGCAGCCTCCTGGGCTGTGGCCAGGACCATGTAGCTCTTTACTTCTGGAGTGGCTGGCTTTCTTGTTCAGGCCCCTTTAAAAATAAGAACAGGAGTGCCACAAGTCTAACACTTTCAGCACTGACCCTAAATAAGAAAGAATAGGAATCCCAAATAATGTGTCTCTTTCTGAAATTCTATACAATAATTGCTAGACTCATTAAAGATTTATTTCAGGCACACTTCAGGGGGTGAGTCACTGATTTAGTCTGTTCTTATATGCCTCAACTCAGCCTTTCATCCTTCTGAGGTCGATAAATGAGTACAAACATAGGTTGGGTGATAGTGGGTGTATATTTTTTCTATATAAAGCGCTTAAGTGTAAGTGCTATATAATAACACAATAATCATTTCCTCATGGACGTCTGCTTGTATTCACAGTAATTTGGTAATATGGGCCTATACACACTGATCTTAACGATACATATAGCGATCTATTCTTTTATGAAATGTACATCAGTTCGCAGTGTACAATGCTATGTGATGCGACTTCCTATTTTGTCAACTGGTGAAAGGTCGTGTTCCATCGCTTCACGTGATATCACTTCGGGGTGGGGTCAAATGACATCACTTCCTGTGATGTCATCAGGGGGGTCAAGGGTCTTGTGATGTCACTTCCGCTACCACTGGCCTTTTGGTGAAATGACGTCCCTGGTCGTGCGAGAAGAAACACAGCCTAATATGTAACGATAGTCGTCTATGGTATCTGGAGGGCAAGGATGGTTGGGGTCGTGCGAGATAACTGTCTGCAGGTATTTCGTGGAAAGGAGTGAAACTTTACCTGTAATATAGGTGTGGAGGTCTCCTGCTGGGATGCTTGGCCCTTGGGTCTGTGGGTGTGAAAGTATGGGTATGGAGAAAGTGATGCTTCATTAATATTCTGTAAGCAGTACACCTACTGAAGGCATAGCGAGTTGTAACCATTGTTCAAATATAACAAATGGGCACTTGTAGAGAGGCTATACAATTATGCCCATCTACATCTGATGTGGAGCGCAGTATCTCTGGGCTGCATGGCATAACCTGTAGAGTCGGAGCATATCTAGGAGCCCAGATGTTGCCCACCACGCTTGTGGTTTATTTTTGTTTTTCAAACAACGGCTAAAATGTTAGCTGTTTTTATTTTGTGTGGGATTAGGTTTGTATTTGCATTTTTTAATGGCCAATGTGCTAAGCAATAAAGATAGGCTTGCACAGCAATTGGGAGGAGGAGCTCCAAGAGGCACCTGCATAGAGTTTGAGTCCTGCTACCTAGGCCCTTCCTTGGCTACAATTAGGAGCTAAACAACTTTTTGATCCTTGTACGTTTATCCTGGCTAGAACATGTTCTTTTGTCAAAAAGGCTAAATTAGGAAAGGTAAAGAAACATCAAAATACGGACAACTAATGCACCACTGGTTGCACTGTAAAACCAAGCACATACAAGCCCCACTTACATTACTTGGCAGTGAGTAAATGGTGCAACTACTCTGCTGTCACTTGAAGGAACCGTAGGAGAACATCTATGAAACAACGAAGAATAACCAAGTTGGTTTTGGCACTCGTGTCACTGTTCTAAAATGTGTACATGAAATAAGAGGCCTACATGGGTTTGAAATAAGCGACGATCAGGGCAGTAAAGGTGTTGAACAAGATTTCTGGAAATAGCAGGAAAATCCCTTACATTTCCAGGATTGTGTACCTCTTAATGCATTCAAGAGCCATTGCTAAAATCTTTTCCCTTACTCCTTCAGGAGGAAACAAATCATCTCTCCTCAAAACCATGCAACCTTTAATATGAAGCTCAAAAGCATGTCTCTCTGCATCAGGAACTTGGCAATCATTCACACCACACTCAATCCATTCCTGGGTATCCCTCAAAATATCAGTTAGCATAGCCTCTAGCCGCGTTCTACTGAGGCCACATCTTGATTGTTAACACTTCATCTTGAATTTCATCATTTCTTACTTCTTGTTCTTCAACAACATTGGTTAATCTAGACAAGCAATCTGCCGCCTTCTTTTTTACTCCTGGTATATATTCTACTTTCCAAGAGTAATTCTGTAAAATGGCAACCCATTTCCTAATTCTGGAAGTGACTTTGTCCAAAGCTTTAGTAGTTAATATCTCTCTCAATGGTTTATGGTCTGACCAGACAATGAACTTCATGCCCCACAAAAGAAAAGTCAAAAACATATCTATTGCCAATTGAACCGCCAGTAACTCCTTTTCAATAGTGGAATCGTTTTTCTCTGCCTCTTAATACTCAAGAGGCAAATGCAATAGTAGACCCCTTCCCTTCACCCTTTTGGGATAACACTGCATCTTATCCATGTTTACTAGCGTCAGTCGTCAAAACACTTCCTATTCGGCTCATAGTCACTTAAGGTAGGAGCTTTGTTTAAAGCTAGTTTGATCTCCTGAAATTCAGTCTTACATGCACTGTTCCATTGAAACTTCACCCCCTTCTTAATAAACTTCCTCATGTTAACAGACTACAAAGCCAAACCCAGAGACACTTGGAGTAATATTCAGCCATTCCAAGAAACAACAATTTGTTCCTCATCACTGGGACAACGGAAATGTAAAATGCTATTTACTAACTGCATCTTTGGCCTAATGCCTTGCTCAGAAATCTCAAGTCCCAAATATTGTATCACATTTCTGTGAAACATACACTTTTCTTTGCTAAGCCTCAGCCCAGCCTCCTTAAGAATGTCTAATACTTTACTCAACCTTCGATCATGTTCCTCTACAGTATTCGCATATACCAAGACATCATCTTTAAAACATAGAAGTCTTTTAGCATCATGGAAAAGCTGATACATAACACGTTGGAATACTGCGGCAGTCAACACTAGACCAAAGGGCATGCGTTTACATTGAAATAAACGCTCCACAGTGATAAAAGCAGTGACATTTCTGGAGTCAGTCTTGGCTCCAATAGTGGTGCCTAACATCTCTGTTACATTAGGTAAAGGATGTCAGTCTTGAATAATACACTGGTTGACAGATCACAAATCAATACATAGTCTTAACTTGCCATTAGGCTTGTGTACAACCACAAAGGGAGAAACACATTAAGAGGAAGTGGTTCTTTCGATTGCCCAATACTTCACCATTTTTTCAAGCTCCTGACGCGGAGTCAGATTTCATCCTTATCTAGTACATATGTTACAAACACCCTTCCCTAAATACTGCATGTTGTGCGACATTCCCCAATGAATCACAGAATGTATCCTCTACAGCATAAACTGTCTCTTCCTCATTCGGGTCAAGTCTGATGTTCAAGCTCTTCTGATGGGACCAGCTCAGGAGAGGATGACTGCCTTTGTCAGAAACATATACTTTTCCTTTTTCCTAATCTATCTTTTAAATTGCCGGACAGTCCAGAACCATCCAACTAATTCAATGCATCTACCACCATACGCCAGAGGTCTGATGCCCACTTGGTTTAAATTTAAAATTCCTTTGCATTATTGATCTCAGAAATTCTTCTCGGCATCATAGAATATGTGCCCCCCGAATCAATGGCCATTTCAATATCCTTGCCTTCGATCTTAATGGTAGCGTTTGGTTTTTCTGCCTCGGCATCCTCATCAATTCCAAAACTATTCACTGCATTGCCTCAATCACACAGTTACATTTTTCTATATCTTCACATAGCTCACCAACACAATCAACAGTATCAGTCTGTTCTGCAACAGATCTTTCTTATTGCATCTTCTGCATGTTGCTTTGATGGCAGGAAATGTCTCACTGTAAGCTAAATGATGGAGACTGTCACAGCAGAAGCATCTTTCCTCTCTTCCTCATCTTTCTTGTCCTTGAACATGGCAATATTCTAACGCTTTGTTTCCTTTTGTCCAACTTTTTACCTTGTATGGCTAAAACCTTATCACTTGTGCCCCTTTTGTTTTTTCATTAGGCTCTGTTTTCTCAGGTTCCTTGACACATTTAGATGTGTGTTCCACTTTTGCTGCTCTGAGTCCTTCATCCAGAGATGGGTTACTCTTTGACCACAAAACTGCTCGGACTTTGCAGTCATTGCACTCTAGCATAAATTGATCCTGAAGCCCGTCATGGAGTCCACGTCCAAATTTAAAAACGCCTGGTAAGCCTCTTAGAGCAGGTATATATTGATCAACAGATTGATTCTGTTGCTGCTTCCTCTTCCCAAAGTGCTCTCTCTAACACTATGCTCAGACTTCTCATAATGTTTATCAAGTATTTTGTGCACTTTTCATATTCAGATTCTTCCACTGACAATGTCGGCAGATTTTCAAATTTTTCTTGCCCTTAGCAACCCAAACAATGCATGAGTAAACATTTGTTCCTTTCACTGGTAAAATTCAGACCATGTACTGACAACACATAATGGTCAAAACGTATCTTCCACCATTTCCAAGGTAGACCAGGCTTGCCTTGGCTTTCTAAGAATAAGCTTGTTGGTAGTACACTTTGCATTATCATGCTGCACCTTTATATCATGCGAGTTCCAAATGTGTTTCTTCAATTTGTTAATACAATCTAAAAGTACTGAGACAAAGAAGCAAGCGGATGCACAAGTAATCTCACTTAATCAAAAATGGAAGCAAGTATCAAGATTAAAGGTGCTTTTCTCCAGTATCAATGCTGGTACTTCCAGAGTCACACTGACCACGTTACTGGGTCCTTTCCTCAAACGTGCAACCAACTCCAGTGTTGCACTAGCTCTCTGCAGTCCATTAAATGTCGCATCAACCAAAAAGCATCAAACACTCAAAAAGATGATCCAACCCTACCATTACAGGATCCAAACAAACTAGCAGAGAACAAAGCAGAGAGATCCTTCCGAAGAGTAGCAGGGACACACCAAATCCTTTGAGTCGTCCTGCACACAGTGTTCCCACACGGTCCCAATCAACTCTGACTCTCGTGTGGCTGTCAGCAGTAAACCAGTTGTCGCTCATCGCCATTGAAGTGATGTAGCATACAAGTAAATACATTTATCTCTTCTTTATTAAGTACAAACGTAATACCACGCCGGCTGATTTGCAATCGTCCTTCACAATACCATACATTTCCAACGATGCTTATTCTTCCCTTCGCATTCTATATTCTAACCGTACTAGAGTGCCGAATGCTACAATCCCCCACCCCCAAAATCCACGTTTCCCGAGATGTCCACACACTAGTGGAGGAGTCTAAAGATTACCAGAAAGAGGCAGAATATGAAACTAGAACACATCTGCATGACGTCTTCAAAAATCACCAGAACGAAGCGGTCAAGGCTCTGGGGAACTGCAAGTAAGCTAAAGTGAGTCATTCAGTTTTAAGATGTTTTGTGGGGAATCTCAGCCAACACGGATATGCGCAATGTCATAAGTTACATTTAGACCTTCAAGAAACCTGAAGTTTGCGCCTAAACTCACAGGCAGCCAATCAAGTAGTGATCTGATGCTTATGGTTGCATAGCTAGGCATAGTTGATGAGGGATCCTGGAGGTCTTGCAGTGGCTCTTACAGCCTTTCTGTATTCCACTGTTATCTATTGTAGAAACATCAAAAATAGCCAATGTCGCCCCATACAGAAAAGCAGCAGAGAGCCCTGCACCCAGGGATAGAGTACTTGTGCGCCTTAAGAACACTGCTCCAATGAACATGGAGGTCTCCTTCAGGAAGCAGCCACCACTGAGATGGGCAGGGCCAGGTCCGGAAGCAACCACCAGAGGGGCAGGGTCGGTTCTATTATTTGCGAGGCCTTGTGTGGCAAATGACGTACAGAGCACCTTCATGTGCATATGTATTGACATCACTGTGACACTACAGAATAATACATCACAGGGAGCCAAGGGAAGTCCAATTACAATTTGCCATGAGTGAGCCTGACTAAGACCAGATCCAAATAATGTTGTTGTGTGCAATTTAATGGTTACCATCATAAAACATGGAGAAACATTCTAGTTTGTTAACTAGAAATATGCTTTTCGAAAAACATCAAGCTGCACAGTGAATTAACTCAAAGTGGCCCACACTAGCATGTTGGACAGCACTTCCGGCATTACCCCATATGCCAGTGAGAGCCTGGAAAAGCACACTTTAAGAAACGTCTACTGAGCCCTGTAAGAGACCAAACTGTCCCAAGCAGTTCGCACAAGATGCGATTTTTGGAGCCTATTTATGATAAACGGGGAGAAATGGGGGACTAGCCAAACCCAATCAAGGCAGCGCAGCGGCAAGGCTTAGTCTCAGGAAGGCTGCGAAAGTGGTCTACGGATACAATGCGTCACAGAGACCACCACCAATACTTCAAGTTAAACAGGAAAGTACAACAATATACAATCACTTATTACAATGTGAGCAAATAAAACATCTACTCAAATATTGTCAGTCACCTACTATAAAATTAATTAACCAGCTAAACACAGGTAAGTACTCGGATGCATGAAAATCAGTGAAGACGCTTAGAACAACAACAGAATACCTCCCCTAACACTTAAATGAGTCCAACCTTAAGGCGGGTTGGGGCCTTGTGCCCTAAAGTCATCCGTTCTAAAGTCATAGTTAACAGGTAGTTTGATTAAGAGATTTGGACGGTGGCAGTGGTGATGATCGAAAAGTCAAAAAGTTAAGTAAAGTTTAGATAAATAAACTAAATCAATCCTAATCACTAGGATGTGCCCAGGAAAGGATCCTTGACCAGGCCTCCACTGCCGAAAGTTGGTAAATTAGCTCAGGGGAAGGACTTTACGCCCATGCAACCCTATGAAGAACTGGGGCAATGTAGTGTTTTAACATAACCACCCCCCCCCCCCCCCCGACTCAGATTGACCATTGCTGAGGTTCTGGAATCCGTTGGGAACAGCCTTCTGTGTTTGGTCCTATCGAGGAGGTCTCTTTTGGAACCCGGATTTCATTTCCGTCAGTCTCAGAGCTTAAAAATCAGTTCCAGGCACAAGAAAAGATGAACACTTTTGCACTTGCAGTGACCTCAGGACTTTGAGATGCGAAGACACTGATTGCAACGGTCACCACAGTCAGGCTGAAACCGGTGATCTTCCACTGAGGAACAAAGGATCCAGTCCTGCACAGCTTCCTTTGTTGCAAGAAGGCTGAAAACGTAGGAGCAGGTGTCTTGTTGTACATGCCCCAAGTTCCAAGGATGCACTCAGAACACAAACAGCTGCAGTGAGGTAGCCCAAGAGAGCTAGTCAGTCCAAGGGTTGGTCCAGGTACACTTCCAAAGGCTCAGAAGGCATGGATCGGGACTGGTTGTTCGTACCAGATCATGGATCGAAGCACTGACTAGGGTCTTCTTGAGATCAGTAAGAGGAGCAGGACTTCACCGAGACAGCACTGGACTCAATTCTGGTCAGCTGCACGGGTGGTCAAACTTGGCTCCAACGATGAGCAGTTGAATGGCTGCAGTAGTCCTCCTTTTACCCAAGATCTGGAGAGGAAGCTCTCCCAGGTCTACCAATGAAAAGGATCGGCACCATTCTAACTGGCAGTGTCTCTCCAATCGTAGCTAGCTACTGGCCACTACATTTACCCAGCAACAGACATCCAGGTGCAAGGATGTGTACTTCGACCAGACAGTCTCAGCCTCTACATTCGTGCTCGCACACAAACCCTGGTGCCTGCGAAAGCAGCAGCTTTCCCTGGGAAAGGGCATTCCATACATGGAATTTCCTGACCGGAGAATGCAGGAAAAGGGCCAAAAAAACAATATGGCCAAAGGACGAGCAAAAACCTCATAGGTCGGAGATCTTGGGATGCCAGCCACCTTCAATAGCCATTTGCAACAAACGCAGAAGTGCTTGAATAAAAAGTAGGAAACAGTCAAAAAATATCCACTGCCACCAGCTCATCCTGGGCACATCGTAAAAGTAAACGAAAAGCTATTACAGAGAAAGAAGGCTGCAACGTATCCGAACCACATTTGAGTTGAAGGTGATGTGTGCAATTGTAACAATACAAGAAATGCAGAGAGTGAGTCTCTCATTACTGATAGTCTTATGGATTAATCAGTTTCCCTATACGAAAGAGAAAAAAAAGCAAGCGAAGTAAAGCAGAATGCTTTCTTAGCTCCAAAAAGTCAGGTCAGTGTTCAAAGCAAAAAGAAAGGGTGTCCTATATAAGCCTATGGGAGGAACGCAGCAAAAATAAAAACTTTTCTAATGGCAGTTAAACTTTTAGAATAGCAAGATATTTTGAGCTGTGAACCCCCTTTTCTTTATGCAGTGATTTACATTCATTTATACATGGTACCTGGATTATTCACAGTCCTGTCTTTAGTGGGATGAACGTAGTTCTCG
The DNA here is from genome assembly GCF_040938575.1 of Ambystoma mexicanum. NCBI lineage: Eukaryota > Metazoa > Chordata > Amphibia > Caudata > Ambystomatidae > Ambystoma > Ambystoma mexicanum. Next base: position 1,102,828,822 of record NC_090941.1, read on the forward strand.
CCTTTTAATTAAATACAGACTGTCTCGTCTCTGCTCTGGGATAGTCTCATTGCAGCTGAACCCAAGACAAGACGATGATGCAATCCAGGAACACAAGTCTACAAAAATGTAAACCCAGAGCGGACACATGGTTCAACAGAGATTGAGGAAGCAGGACAACTAGAACCTTTTATGGGCACTTTACAAATCTACGCTTCAGAAATCTGGGACCAAAGCAAAGCAGAATTGCCAAAGGAAATAGTCTGCTCCTTCAAGTGAAAATGCCTTTTTAAAGTAAAAATGTGTGTGTATATTCACTGACGAAAAACATTGTTAAAGGGACGTTATGGTTAAGTTGCACTAGTAAAAACCTATGAAATTCAATGGACAAACATTGTTAAAGTGACGTTATGGTTACAAGTAAAACCGAAAACCCCCAGAAATTTGCTAGTTATGGTAAGCTAAGCAACCCTAACTCGCGCTACCCTTGTGCACTGCAAGGACCAACATCCATGACATCAAAGATGACATCACAAAAGGTCATTCATGACATAACTGATGGCATCACATGTATGGCTCCCCCTTGTGTTCAGTGACATATGTACACTGGGTGCTTTTCTTCACTGGGAGTCAGGAACTAAAAGTGAGAAAGGTGCTATATTTGTTCACCTTACCCTTCTCATATGTTCTGACACTACTTTCCTTAGGGGATTGAGTCACATCATAAGAAACATATACATAGGGGAAGAAGCAAGCCTGAAACACATCAATCAGTTCTGTGCATGAACATAAGCAGTGAGGGTATGAACACTTTCTGGTGGTACTCCTACTTTTTTGGTTACTTTACTTTGTCTATGTATACTCATATTTATATACGTTGTGGTCTATGTGTTGTGTATAGTAGTACAGTAATGTAGTAAGAGAGGCATTCTTAGCTACGTATTGCATGTGTCACATGGCAGAAAGCTCTCAAACGAAAGCATTCATCATTGTACGATCGAACATCCGAAGATTTTGATTATTGCACCTGTATGATGCATGCTGTAGATAATTGCTATGTTTCTACATAACGGGGCTCATGTACTGGAAAGAACTCTGTAATGCAATGGTTTTTATAGCCATGCATTCCTTAAAGAACTATGTATCTCATGATAGTTCTTCCAATGATTTCTGATAGTTTTCTGCCAAAATTACAATCCCTTGTGGAGGCTGTTTATAAAAACTATATACACATGTGATGTCATCAGTCATGTCATGAATGACATTTGTGATGTCATCTTTGATGTCGTGGGTGTTAGTCCTTGCAGTGCACAGGGGTAGCACGAGTTATGGTTGCTTAGCTTACCATAACTGGTGAATTTCTGGGGGTTTTCGGTTTTACCTGTAACCATAACGTCCCTGTAACAACATTTTCTTTCAGTGAATTTCATTGGTTTTTAGCAGGATACTCTTAGTTTAAAAAGAACTGTGCAACATAGTGCAACTGCTGGCACCATGTTAATGCGGACAGCAGTCGCAGACTATGCGTCTGTTTGCGGAGATCGTGTGGCATCCAACCTGCTGAGGAAGGCAGGTGCTCTCTTACATAGTGGTACCAATCACCAAAAGCAAAGAAAGTAGACAAACAGTACCATGTGCAAGAATTGCCAGGGAAAATGGAGTAGGTTTCCAATTTGTGTACTTATGAAGCAAACGGGACAAAGGCATAGGGAGTGCACCATAACGGAATGCATCAACAACAGAAGTGACGTCTGCCTTCACCAATCTTACCGCACTGCTACTGTAAAGGGGAACAAAGAACGAACTTCCAGCATAACGACTGGAAAGTGCCAAGACCTGAACGTCACTATAATGGAGTAAGGACTCTAAACTTTGTCTAATGATTGCACAGGTGCTGCATTATGCAATAGTACAGAAGCATAACGTGTCTTTTGTAACACAGCAATGGCAAACACCTCAGAGTGGCAGGAAGAAAATTTCCCTCATGACGCAATTAACTTTCTATAGTAACCCCATTAGTATGCACGGTGCTGTGAACCGTAAAGTATGTAATATATATTGCTGCATGTACACCATACACATTCTCTTTTTGGTAATTGAACATATTACATAGTTTGTCAATGATGATTTGTTGTGGCGCTAAATGTATTCTGTTTTCTCATTTTTAAAGGTTTGTAACAAACCAATAATTTTTTTTTTAAAAAACACATTCTCTTTTTGGTAAGAGAACATATTGAAAAGGAAAGCAAGGCAGTACAAGCGGCAACCCTTCCACAACAGCATACGGGCATAGGAAAGGAAAGAAACTCTGTGCATAGGGAAATGGACAGCGTGGAAGTCAAAGTGGAAGAATTGGTGAACAATTGTGCCGCTTTAAAAATTGCATACAAGGAATTATTTTGGACAAAATTAAACCGCACTGGCACACCTGCACGTGTACTCCTTCTTCCCCATGTCGGAGCCCGTCATTCCCTCAAAAACCATTTCATGGGAGACTTTACGGTAATACATCAATCTCTTCCTCCCCTCACAACCAAGTTGTGCAAATCCCCATTTCCCCACAATAAGTATCCACTTCTGCTACCCCTTCAATTTGCAAATGGGGTGTATGGATGTGTAAAAGTAAACGGTAAGAATGAGAATGTTGCTGAGTGTTTGTGTGGTATTCTTTTTTACCTAAAATGATGTTCTGACTCAGCGGCACACAGACCTTGTTGCAATGACCGCAATTAAGAAAAAGGTTAGTGTCCTACGGACACCACAGCTGTCCGGCCTATCCACAATGACAATGGAGGCATCCGTGCACCGCCAGCAGGCTCTGCATGTCTGCATGTTGTCCACCACCTATCAATGCGTGTGGGAGCGGACATTTGTGCATAGTGCATGCATGTGTATCTGTTCCTCTGTGTCTTGGTAACATTGCCACTGTGCAGCATATGCGAAGGAACGTTAAATAGGTCGGGGAATCCACCGACGTCCTACAGGTAGCTATACAGATAAACATCCCACCTGCTGTAATAGCCAGCGCCTCCCAAAATGGTTGGCGCACGTGTGGCACACTTGTCAGTAGAGAAGAGGCAACGGTGTGCATAGAACACTCATGCACATGCGCACAACATATTCCACCCAAAAGGCATCCAGCAGACAGCTGCCCCAAAGCAGAACAGTGGCGACGTCACCATGCGACCGCACCCACGCTGCGCGTGAGCCCTTATTTCGAGGACAGGAACCGGACCCTCGAACAGCTGCAAAGTGAAGGGTTGAGCAATGTACATTTTTCTGAAAGTACATGCACAAACACACCACAATGTGCCGTTGCACATATATGTATGTTTTGGAACAATGTAGGCCTGCTTTCTGGGTGAAAGTTGTCCACATAAACCCTACAAAAGGGCACACCCCAGAGGTGCTGTGCAATTTGTTTGCAGCTTTTCAAAACAGAGTAGCAGGCCACATGTAAGTAATTGTGCACCAAATCTGCTGTGCTACAGTGCGTCTGCAACTAATAGCAACCAGGTCAGTCCAGCTGAGTACACACAGTAACGGAGAAAATTATGAACGGGCCTTGCTATGACCCCACACCCGCAGCTGCGATAGTCCACATTGTCCTAATCCCATGGGTAGCTTGCGGCAAAGGGGAGAATGCGCACGTGCGTTTCCCCAATGATGGCGAGGGCTGTGTTCCAATGAAGCAGAAACAATCCTTCCCTTTTCAGTTTCTTCTTTGCAGCACGCCATCATTGCGTACTATTAAAAGTTCCACACGCTTCCACCAGTGACATTGAAGAACTCTCCATGTAACAGTATCAGTTCTGCACAGCACAACAGTCCTCTGCGTACACACCATGCCCAGAAACATTGTTGCGCAATCCCTATGGCTCCACAGTCCCATTTCCATGGCCGCCATCCTGGAAATCCCTGGTGGTGGCTTTCGTGCTGCGTGCGAGCGTGGGGGAATAACTTGCAACCAGAGTAGGGAGAGTTCGTTGTGAGGGGCAGCTCTGAAAAGAGCCCTTTTTTTTTTTAGATGCTTCTAGAGAAACACCTTTTTTTTTTACTTTTAAATTTGATTTTGTATTTTCTTGTTTGGACATAGTTACAGTAAACTTCACCGCATCTTGTAGACAGACAAACAAAACAGCATTATCAATGGGCAACAAAGAAATGCCATTTTCTTGGAAAATTCTGCATTTCCACAACTAATGAGGTCATTGTTGCAGAAGAACATCCCAGCAGCGGTCAAAAAAGTATACATTCTTCTGTTGATGACACCTTCCTGCCTCTGGCTCGGAAAAACCTCCAGGAGCAATGTCCCATACTCTTCGTGGTGTTATGGATGAGAAAAGCACCTTGGCAGTGGGAAAAAACGTAAAACAGGGTAGGGGTTTGGGTCTGTAGTACTGTCTCAGAAAACAAAATGGTTTTTATTGTCCTAATTTTGTTATGTACTTGATTGCATACACATTTTGTTTAATCTTTCGATGAGTTTCTCTTTGCTTCTCTGCCTGACATTTGTACAGACTGAATGTCAACACTTCTCTTACAGTTCTACAGGATTGTCTGCAATGCTGTGTGCAGAGTGGCAAACAAAACAGCATTGCTAATGGAGCTAAAAAAATGCCATTTCCTTGGAACCACTGCAAATCTTGCTCGTTAATGCTGTCATAGTCGGTGCAGAACATCTCAGCACTGCACATAAAGTCACACATGCTTCCGTTTATAAAACACCCCCCGACCTCTGGCTGGGGGCCAATTACACCAGCATGGTCCCATGCACCTCTTGGTGGTATGGAGGAGAAAATCACCTTAAATCTTTATCACTGCTGTCATAAACTTCTTGAGGTGACGGAGCAAAGGTGAGCACGGCATGTACGCCAAATGTAGTGCTCCATAATGCATGACCACAACATCCACACTACAGACAGAGGCCAAACATGTACAAAGGAGAACCATGGCACTGAAACCCCACTCATACACTGTGCCCAAAATGCCTCCACTCCTTCCAACTGAAAATTTGTATCAAAGCCTCTTTCCACAGCATACCTGTGCAGATCTTGCACAAAGGTATCACCCACGATGAGCACTCTGCGTCTGTCCATCTCCGTCAACCTCGCTGCATCGAGGTTTGGGGAAATATATTGCCACCCCTTCCTGTGAACCACACCCTCGACAACTGATTGGATAATCCCCACAGTTCCATTAGCAAAGGCACCATGCTCAGAAGGGCAGATTGTAGCACGTGCGCCTTCCCAGCTACAGCAAGTGTCACACCCCAATAAAGCACAGGCACTCCTTATTCCGTTTCCACTATTGTATATGCAACATTTCCGCATTCAATAGTCACACACACGCACATGTAGCATTCACATCCAAGACCTCCACATCGAACACTATCATTTCTGCACTGTACTGCAGACGTACCTTTACACATTCACAGTACAGGTCTTGTGTCATGTGAAAGCACCGCCAGGTAACAGTTCTCCAAACCGATGCACACTTTCAGCGTTCACATTCACCCAGAGCGGCACCCAGCACCACGAACTGCAGGTAGCCATAGATCTTTTCCTCCCAGCAATCCACCAACTCCAATGATAAAATACTTCAAAGTGCAGTACAGTAGTTCGTAATCTGCGCAATGCACACTACTCAAGCACATACACAATGCAGTTGAACCCTATGCACTGGTACACACATACTTTCTCACCACAGCACTCAGTCGACACACTGCAGAACTGTTCACTCCATAAGCTCCTGCCATGCCCTGAAGAATGTATCATGTGTGAACAATGAGCACACCCATGGAATCCACAATGCATGCACTACTCACAAACCACACAGGAAACGCAACAATCTCATAAGTAGTTGCAAGCAACCCACAGAGCTGTTCATGTAAGGCTTCCAGCCATGCATCCAAGACACTAGGCCCTCACCACACACAGCACACCCAAGTGCACCCCACGTTGTACTCCTCATGTCATGTGTAATGCATTCCCCCATCTGCAATTGCGCCTGCCTTCTTTCACCCTGGCCACATCTTTGCTTGCATGGCTCCATGACGTTGCGTTGGCTGTGCTGAACGGTATGTGAGTGGCTCTGTACATTGTCCATATTTCAACTTTCTGATGCTCATGACTTCCTTTCATGGCGCAATATGTTAAAACAGTTCCTCAAGCAAGGGTCTTGTAAAGGCCATCCCATAGCAAACGGAAATGCCAACATATGGCTCCCTAATGTGCAACACGTGCAATGACCTACACCATGTGCTTGTGCATGCATAGCACCTCACTTTGGTTGTTCCACCAAGTGTAAAATGCTCTCTGCACCCATTATTGAAAGGTCACCATCGTCGGAGAGATGCAGAGGCAGGTCTGCATGGCTGCAGTATGGTATGGTGGCTGTCGTCAAGGGATAGGCTCTTCGGTGCATGGCCAACGGCCTACGGCCTTTGGCCATGTACCCAATAGTCTAGGCCTTACCCACACCCAGCACAACGTAATGGCCTCATGAAGGGGAACATTTTCCACATACTAGAATCCACAAACATAACATAGGATGGGTGGTGCAAAGGGCAACTCCAGCCAAACTCAAATAGCGCCATGTGCCTCCCTAATGTCCAAGGTGGTGGCATAATGTACGGCATATGGTACTGGACACATCAGGTCACCTGTGTGTTCTACCACATCTACAAGGTCCTGCAGAACCATTTTAGTTTTTTTTTTAACATCGCCACCATCGGAGACATGCATACTTAAAACTGTGTGTCTGCGTTATGGTGGCGTGCTATGGTGCAGGCCTACGCTCTTCGGTGCGTGGCCTACAGCCTTTTGCCATACACCCAACAGTGTAGGCCTTTACCACACCCAGCACAACATAACAGTCATGCAGGTGTACAAGTGGCCAGGTACATGCAGGTCACCCCTAGCCACTTCTAAGCATCCACTACCTCACCACTGCACCCAAAGGACACACTAGAGGAGTCGTCACTCCATCAGGTCCAGGCATGTACTACAGTGTAAGAATTGCAACCAGTCCCCACAACCATGAAAGCAAGATTTTATGCAATGATCACAACCCGCACACCAAAGGCAACAATGTGAAACCTAGTTCAGCCCAGGGCACATATTTGGCGGTGCAAGGTGGCCACCCATTCATCGAAAGGGTTGCGGGCTTAGCACACACAACACACCGTACTGCAGTGTACGTTTCAAGTGGTCTTCATTGTACTCCCCTCTGCCATTGCTCTACCATCACTGACCGTTAGGGCCTCGCCACACACAGCACACCCTAGTACAGCCCATGTTTTACTTCTCATGTCATGCGTAATGCACTCCCCCATCTGTAAACGCACCTGCCAACATTCGCCCTGGCCACATCTTTACATGCATGGTTCCATGACATTGTGTTGCCTGTGCTAAACGGTATGCGAGTGGCTGTGTACATTGTCCATATTGCAACTTTCTAATGCTGATGACTTCCTTTCATGGCGCAATGTGTTCACTTTCTCAAGCAAAGGTGTTATAAGGGCCTAACCATAGCAAATGGTGACATGTGGCTCCCTTTTGTGCAACAGGGGCAATGATGAACACCATATGCTAATGTACGCATAGCAGCTCACTTCTAATGTTCTACCAAGAGCACAATGTCCTCTGCAACCATTGTGTGCTACTCACCAACTTCGAATGCATGCAGAGTGACAACTGGATCGCTGCATTATGTTGTGGTGGCTGTGATGAAGGCCTAGGCTGTTGGGTGCATGGCCTACCGCCTTTGGCAATGCACCCAATAGTCCAGGCCTTGGCCACACTCACCACAACATAACAGAGCCATGCAGGCACCATGTAGTCATGTGCCAGAAATCACAAAGGTAACATAAGCACCAGCACTTCCACCCAACCGCCGCACCATAAAGCAGGGAGGCAAGGACACATGTTCCACTAAGAAACATATCACTGTGTCTGGCACCGCTAGCCACTTCCAATCACAAAACATTATAAGCATACCAACCAAACAAGACAATCTTCACAACATTGGGCCTGCTCCCAACACTCTAGTACACACATTAAACCAATGGTGCGTTGTGCACTGCAACACTTACTAATCTGCGCAATGCACACTACGCAAGCACATACAACAACCAGTTGCACCGTGACCTCTTCCATATGTACATGATTCCACCCATACACCGGCAACTGTAGGTTGTTCTACCAATCACCACACCCATGCAACCAACATAGTGTCCACCGCAGCCAAACCACACACACTAAGCAACAATGTGGCACCTACTTTCAACCAGTGGACATACTTTTCTGTGCTAGGGCTGCAGCCATGCATCGAAGGGGCTACGACCTTACCTCACACAGCACACCATAGTACATGCTATATTTAAATCCTCATGGCTCGTGGAATGCACACCCCTTCTGCAAATGTGCCTTCCACCACTCATCACAGAAAGACATCGCCTCTGCATCTCGCATGCATAACTGAAGGCTGCCTGCAATAACCACACAAGTTTGTTGCCTGTTGAGGTATCCGTGCATTCTAATGAGATATATTACATGAAGCACTTCTCACTCCCGCAATCTTTCCATCCCTGCTTCCCACCACCAGATGCCGTACACTGTTTTTCTGGCCCTTTAGCCACCGCATTGTCCTCTGATACAACATGCCGCTGTCATGGAACACTTTTGACACACAACCCGTCACTGCACACTGCAGTGCAATCAAAATTTTGACCGTGCAGCGAACAGGGAAATGGGACGCCGGAGCGGAGCCAGATAGGACTAATTTTATTGTGGACACTGCTATGTACAAGAGGCCCAGCCATTCACACAATGGCTTACAGCCTTTCCCCAAACACCACAACACTATCCTCCGATACACCATGGCAGCGTTTCCCAAAACCTTTGACGCACAATACGCTTCCCCTCCAGCCAACCAAAAGGCTGCGTCCAATGTTCGCTGACATCACGGCATACTGCAAGCCAATGAGAGTTCGGTCCGCGGAGCGGACCCACATCACTAATTTTTGGAGACGTGCATTTCAGTTCTTTGCAACAAAAGTACTGGTGGGATTTCCACCAAACACACAAAAGCACGCTTTCTGACGCAAGCCCCCTCTCCTGCCGCAAATTTGGTGAAAATCCATCCAGCCATTCGGCCAGTAGCCGTGCTCCAGGTTTTTCCCTATTCAGTCTATAGGAAAAAAAAAAAGAATTGGGACCCCCCCCCCTTCCCTATAACTTTGGCCCCCCTGAACAAACTTCACCCAACTTGGCGAAAAAAAAAATCAGAGCGGGCCATATACTTTTTTTTCAAAGTTTGGCGAGGATTCCTCCAGGGGGAGCGAAGTTATAAGCCACCGGAAAAGAGCTCTTCCTAGGAGTTTAGCAACTTAACCATAACTACACAGCCGCTACCGCTGGCCGTGTGATAGATATATATATATGTCCGTATGGATGGGACAGTGTTGTGGGATGCATTTCAAGGCCCCAAACAGAAGTCCCTTTCACATGAAAAGCAGGCATTTAAACACTGCAACAAATACGGCCTGGCTTTTGCTTTTCACATAAAGTTAAAGAGCCATGTGGAAAGGGTCCTACCTGTCATTACCAATGGACAAGCAGCAGTTTAATTTACAAAAGATGGAGGAATCAAAGATCCCTGTGACATGGAAAACAGGATTTTTAGACATTGAAAGCAAAAACGGCTGCACATGTGTGTGTGCAAATAAACACTGGTTTAAAAAGCCACAATGGAAAAAAAATCACTGCTCACAGAAAAATGTCAGGAAAACAAAACATGATGTGTGGGTTGACAAAAGCAATGTATATTATGTTTGACCCACAAAAATCCAGTGACATTTGAAGAGACACTTAGGGCCCGATTCACAGAAGCGTTTTATAATGGCACAATTCCATTGAAAAACGCTCTGTGAATCAGGCCCTCAGTCTTCAGGGAAAACCTGTTCCTGGCTGAGGGAAAAACATCACAAGGAAAAACTCCCACTTCCAGCCCTGGATGTCACATCTCCCATCTCCCATCTAATGACCCATGCCCCCAGTAGACTTTTGTGCTGAAAGTGTCGAAAGCCCACTGTTCCCCAGACTGGCTGGCCCTGAAGGCAGTTAAAGCAAGGACTTCATGGGAAAGTCATCCTTGGCTGGAGCAGGACTAAAAGGTGCGAGGACTGGGGCACCCACTTCAAAGAGCACCCTACCAAATTCAAAGAGACTCTCAAAAAACCTCTGGTCACAGGCTGGCCCAGGAAGACAGATGGCTGTGCTGGATGAGGCAGGATTCAGGGCTACAAAATCACTCAAATCCCACATTAAACAGTGTTGGTCCGGAACGCCCATAAAGTATCTTAAGCAGCTATATAGGCAGCCGCCAACATCTCAGGGGAGTCTATCAAATTCATGGTGGGTTCATTCACTCCCTTCCCCACAAGGCCTTGTACCATTCCCCAGTTTCAGCAGTGGACCACTTCATCAATCCCTCCACCAGACAGCGTAGCTAGAGCCGGCGTTGTTTCTCAAAGACATAGAAATTCGCAGTTTAGCCAGTATACAGGCCAAGTCCATAAGCTTAACTACATGTCTGAGCTTGTCTGGCCGAGAATATATATCCAATAGGTGGCCTTCTCTATATGGCTCCCTCCAAGCTTTTTCTACGGGCTACCCCCGATCTGAATACTACCCAGGTTAGTTCATGAAATGTTTTCTCATTAATGTGCCTTACCAGTAACCAGGTTCCTTTCAGACTCTCCTCTCCACTCTCTCACGTTACTTTCCCTGACATTAGTTTCCTACTCCCCAGTCTGCTCCATTGACTTTTCCTTCCCTCTCTACTCCTTTTTCGATCGTCCCATCTCTCTCCTCCTGCCTCCAATTGGTCAAACCCTAACTTTTTTTTTTTAATCGAAGGGTCTGTGATATATGGTAAGTACAGAATTATATAGAGGAATCACAGACTTCCTCCTTTCTCCTGTACTTCAAAATGTATAGACCAAACTTATTTGAAAACTGTTGACACTCATATCAACGGGCAAAAACCAGTCCCATACCTTGATGTTTATGTAACAAAAAATAATCAATAATTGTATTCATTTCATGAGCACTTCCTTAATCAGGAGTTTATCATTGTTAAAAAACTTAACAGATGAATTTCATGATCACATAAACCAACTATTCTCATTCTTCATGGGTTAGTATACAATAGATGGCGTATTTCTTATGCCATGGGTTCATTCATTAACCGAAAATCAATTATTACAGATGTTCAATACATTTCTGAACGTCTTTGAACAGAGCATCAAAAAGACTTGGAGAAGGGCACATTTTCAAAATTGTTTCTTCAAAGTTCTTGCACACATGGACAACGTGTTGCAACAAGTCACATTTATTCATATGTATTCTTAAGGGAACCAGCCCTTATCTTGTCCCGTGTCCCTTTCTCTTCTCTGTCTTTACTAGTCTCTGGGGGATACTAAATATCGGTTACCCCAACAGAACTTATTTCAGATGGATGTTTGCGTTTCGGCCAATCATTCAGGTAGGTTTCCCTGGTCATTTCACAAGGCATTTGTCGGACAGAAAGTGGTCGTTTCTTGCAATGATCCTCAATCTTCGAACCCCACACTCAATGAGACAATCCGTATACAAAACAGGGACAGACTTCTTATTGGTAGGCCGCTTTCTGGAGAAAGAAAGAGCTAAGGTCAGCCGCGTAATTTCTTCTAGCGGTGGGTCAGACTCTTGGATCGAGGGCCTGTTGTCCCTGGATATATTCAGTCAGCCAGCATGTATCCTCCTTACAGGTCAATGCCATTTAGGGGCACACTGTGATACCTCATAGTTGATAACAGATGTCCTCGGCGTCTGGTATCAACTATGCTAAAACAGAGCTGCTCATAGTCGGCTCACAAACCTTACTAAACAGACTCGACCAAGCATACAAATCCTTTGATATTGACAGCATCACTGATATTCACAGCAGTGTCAAAACCCTCAGAGTTTACCTAGACAGTAGCCTATCACTATCCAGGCAAATCAAAGCCATTGCCTCGTCAGCAGCATACATCACTAAATGTATCTGCGCTTGTCGTCCGTTCCTCTCCTCAGAAATTTGCCTCACCATTGCAAGGGCTCTGATAGGATCTAGTTTATTTTTAAATGCCCTCTTTGCAGGCACCTCATCTGGGAACAAACAAGCTACAAGTCACACAAAATAACGCCTTACGCTGACTTGAACATTGAGAAAAAAAGAAGAGTACATTCCGCTGCTAGAAGAAATGCTCATTGGCTTCCCATCAAAGAGCGCAACCGATTAAAAACTCTAGCTATAATCCACAAATGTATGTCAAATTCTGCTCCAAGATACCGCACTTCCAAATTCTCAAAAGCCTCAAACTCCAGACTTACTCGCTTAACCTACACAAATCGACTCAACCAGATTCAGCCTCCGAAGAGCTGGAGGAGCGAGCTTCCCGATCGTCGCCGCCAACAGCTGGAATGATCTCCCGCCATCGTTGAGACTTGAACACTCATAATAGTCATTCCACAAGCAGCTCAAAACTCTGCTTTTCTCCCAAGATACATAACGACGTCCCACCTCTTGCAGCTCTGACCAGTCTCCTCAAGCCTGTATTTTATACCACTCAAGAGGGTCAATGATTTCTTTTTACATGTGAAACTCACTTGTTTGTACCAATGTGACTTGATGCCCGAGGGCCTAGTGCGCTATATAAATTCTGCCGCCCTGTGCCCAAGTTTCTCCCCCTTTTCCCCCTCCCTCTCCAAAGGGTCCCTTCCCTGCCTGCGTCCAAGGGCTCCCAGGCCCCATGCAATTGGGTGTGCCTAACTAGTATGCCTGCCCTCAGTGCCCCACCTTCTGCCTGCACCCCAATGCAGAAAATCATTCATGTCTAGTGTGCCTAATTTACTCTGCTGGCAAGGAGCCTACTTTGCCACCGGCAATAAATCGCTCCCGATTTCTGCAAAGACTTTGGTGCCTTCTTTTGTGTTCCCACTCATTTCTGTGAAGCCCGCCTGTCATTGCCAGAGGGGGGACCCAGTCTGCATACAAAACACACCCTCACTGGGGTCTATTAATTACCTGGCCCAAAACGGTGGCACTGCCTCAGGTCTCCCCCAAGGCCTCCCCCATTTTGGCCTGCCTCCCACTTCCACAACCCCGAGATCCTCAGCAGTGATAGTTCTCGCATGACAAAAAATGGTGACACGCGCTGCTTGGCATTCTGTGGTGTTTCTTTCGCGTCATCCTCTTGCGCTTATTGCCCAAGCCTCGCTGAAGTCAGACACACTGTCGGAACTTGGCTCTTTTCAATGGAAAACCTTTGGTGATGTAATAACTAGAAATCTAAGGAATTCTACTTAAAATGTACACAATAAAGAGGCTGTACAATGACAATTTCAGACGAGAATTGTGAAACGGAAATTCTATTGCAAGGGAGCCTGGAAACTAGTGAGTGAGCAATGGGGAGACCAGGCGTGCACAGATCGATGACTGAACAGAAATTGACTTTGAATGCCAATCATTTGTAGACTGGTGCGGCTGGTGAAAGGCCTTCCCCGTAATGTACAATAAGTATCGTTCACTTTGGTGGGTGCATATCTGTGCTAGTCCCCTCGTTTGAGACTATGGCTTAGGGCTTGGTCTATGTTATGAAAAGGTGTGCAGTGAGGGCTGGAATTTGAACAGTTTGGCTTCTGCAAACTTGCTAGTGCTGGATTCTGCGGACAAAGATCCTAACCACATTGACCTGTCCTGTTCTTCCTGTGACTGGACTACCATTTACAGAAGATTGGGAGTGTACCTGCTCTGCCCCTGTAGCCAATGGTGACCTACCATCCATATCCCCGACAGGCAGTTTCGTCCCTCCGCTACCACCCGATCCAGGTTAATGGGTCCAAGGAGAGCCACGTGCTTGTATGTAAGCGTGAGGAATGCACAAGTCTGAAATATCTGCTGTCCCTAGAATACGTGCGAATGCGTGGGATCCTGGGAGGCTGAACAGTCCATACCAGAATTCAACTCGGACTTCCCACAATGTCGACAGCGAGCCCTGCAGGAACGATCAGAAAGTCTGCCTTGAACATTCTCCAACTGTGCTGTCTAGCCGCCCTGTAGAATCTGAAGGCTGAAAGCACCAACATTAACATCTACTGCCCACCATACCACACTTCAGAGACACCCTGGAAGAATACCCCAGTTGTGGTGAGCCAAACCATCTCAAGTACACAGTGTCTACCGGCATGGTTCCTCAGGCCCTGGCAACTTGTGACCGTGAAGATCAACGGATTAGATTCAAATGGAGGGTCGATCTCATCAGAACAGGTGGTTATCCTCTTACCAAGGCTCCTGTGGAAGTGCAAGCAAGGAAAAGACTTTAAAGTCTAAAACAATCAGCGTGTTATTGCTAGCTCGAGAAGCCAGGTTTCACAAAGGCCAGCTTGAGAAGTATACCACCACCAAGCAGCCAACATCATCTCATTGGGGTAGGCGCCATCCGTCACCCCCAGTTGATCACACATAGTAAATTTGCTATCCCCCCAACTGCACCATGTCAAAAGACCGCCTGGTGTTCTATTAAGCCAGTCACTTCCTACTACAGCCAACCAGATGACCGCCACCACCATTTGGCAGCTTCACTGCAGAATTTGTTTTGTCATTTGGTGTAAACGTTCATCAGAGGGACAGCAGAGTAGAACTCTCCCATGCAGCCGGGACCCACCATTTCTCCAAAGTTTTCTGTGGGTTGCTAAACCCTCTTTGTAATTTAGGGGGTGAGGGAGCTTTTAACATCTGCGATCACCTCTCCTAGTTGTGTGCACCTGGCTTCACCTTCGTCCCATAACTGGGGTGTAGGCCATTTCCCCTAGGCTACAATGCCTCAAATAAAATCCAGTACAGATATGATCCATGCCCCCTCCCATCTCTGTAAGGCCAACTGGGCCTGAGCATTTGTGCCATTGTGCTGAAAATCTCCCATTTTGTGACATCCTGGTCCAGGTGGTTCCGAGGAATCGTGGTAGCTTCCTGTCCACCATGAAGGTCTTGGTTGCCTCCTGATCAGATTGCCACTCCCTACACAGACTATCGATTCTTCCTGAAGTCCCCCTACAATGCCAAGGTAATGGCGCCTACCCCAATGAGATGATGTTGGCTGCTTGGTGGTGGTACTTCTCAAGCTGGCCTTTGTGAAACCTGGCTTCTCGAGCTAGCAATAACACGCTGATTGTTTTAGACTTTAAAGTCTTTTCCTTGCTTGGCAAATGCAATAAATAAATAAATAAGGTCTTGGAAAGCAACTTGCCCGCTCGAGTACAGAGGCTCACAAATCCTATTTTGAAAGTATCTTGTGTGCCAGCAATTAGCCTCCCACACTCATGTCTAACAAGGTTTGCCGCCCCTCGGCGTGGATAGAATGGCTTTATTTCAGATCCTTTGGCTGTTCTTTTGCGTTTTAAAACGATTGTAATTCTGTTCTCTTTTTGCAGACGTTCCTACTCCATTTTCCAACTCTGGGACCCTGTGCTGCTCGCGTGGGGTGTGCAGTGATCTCGCACGCGGCTATGTTACACAGCCGCTGCACGGCTTTTCGACATCCTAATGCTACCTTAAATCTTTTCAGTTCATTCTTGTACCGGACAGGTGGAGGTCGTCTGCACTCGCACTGCACTGCTTTATCTATAAGGGAACGTTACAACCCCCCTCACAGCCAATCAATACAGATCTGCACAAAAGAACACTAAAAATAAACACACTGGAGTGGAATGCGAAATGGGCACTTGCTAAAGTCTGGAGAGCAGCCAGCAAAGCCTAGTATGCATGCAGCGGGCACGAGCTCAGCGAGCGCTTGCATCACGCACCGTCACAGGTTCGAATCCCAATTTCCGCCTCCCGAGATTATGCACGCTTCCGGTACACTGGGTACCATTAACTGGTACTTCCAACTGCACTAAATGACCCAGAGTTGGCTATGAGCCCAGTAGCAGCAGTTTCGATATTGTGCACTGGCCGACAACCCCGTGAGCGCCATGCACCGCCTACCACCATACCTGCCTACATTTGAAAATCCAAAACCCTGAGACGTATGCCCCGCCCATAGTCATACAAGACCTCGCCCACATGTCAACAAAGTAAAGCATAATGTGTAATCTGCTATGTGCACAACCCTGTATCAAATGTATCTATGCCCTCAAAAAACACATTTACCATTTCTGCAGGGCCCTTTTGCATTTGGAAGTATTACGCTAATCCAGATAAAGCCATTTTTGCCGACATGTGCGGCAGATCTTCTCAACTGCAGGCAAGGGGACCTCCAAACAACATTTTGAAATGCGCACCCACACACCATTCCATTCGCAGACGGCCTTCCAGCCTCCAAGTTAATTCTGGGACTATAGCCCTGGTTTCCCCATTACAACTACAAGACTACGAGTCCCAGAATGCAGTTCAGTCTTTTCACACTGGCATGTATCTTTGTTATGCAGGACGTAAATAAAATGTGCAATGCTTCACAAAGGGTAAACACATGTCAACCAAGCAGACATGGCAGACTAGTATGTCTGGTATTTACTTTAGCATAGATGCAGATTATAGGGCTTTTAAATGATAAGCAGCCCATCCCAGGGAGCTGTGGCTTGATAGAGAAATGAACCATTCCCACACCCTTGTCTGTTAATGCCTGCAAAGACGTGGCAAGTGCGTTACTTAAAAGAAACAGAATGAGGGAAAAATGCCTTCAGCCTGTATAGTTTTGCTGAGACATCTCATTAACATTTTAGCAAGCCCTTGATCAGTCTTCCCTGGCAGGAACAAATAAAAGTAACCCTTAATTAGAAAATCACACAATTTAAAAACACCCTTTTCAGCAGCAACTTGGGGCTTGCTGCGAAAACCCGGAGAAGAGCGTCAAAGCCCAGAGTCTCCGGGATAAACCCGGAGGTTAGGATGCTATGCCTACCACTACCCCAGCAACTCCCGCACACACTCCCGGCACTGTGTGAGCCAGCTGCATAGCAGGCATTTCGAGTAAAGATGATACTTCTCAAATATTTCAATATCGATTATAATGGATTATTGAAAGGAAAACGGTGGGCTTAATAATCAGAAAGGTTATTGTAAATATTTGACCCAGTCCAGGGAGTGTGTACTGTGGTAATGTGCAACCAAGGGCTTAGGGTTCAAAGGACACAGACCACAGGCCACGGACCGACACAGAGGGGTGTGACGATAGAGGGCCAGGGAGTCTAGGCGCAGGGCGTGGGCAAAGAGGAAGCGTGCACAGGGGGAGGGCAGCCGCAAGGTACTGACGCAAGAAATTGCCATGGCAACAAAACGAGTGGCGTGGTTTGGGGGGACGGAGTAAAAGGAAAAGGTGCAAAAAAATCAGCATGGGCCTAGGGAAGGGCCCGGCCCCCAGTGGCAATAAAAAGGTGAGGGGTGAATATAAGGAGCCATCAGGAAGGTAGCAGTAAGAACTTCTGCTAAGGCAGGGATCATAACCCGAACCCTCAGATCAGAAGACTCGCTGCCACCACTGCAAACCACTTCGACCCCTACCCGCGGCCCATCACTGCTAAAACCCTGTGAAAGCAGCCCTACTGTGACAAGACCACACAGACCAAGAAGAACACAAACCCACGACTACATACTCAACCCGAGAAGATGGAGTAATGAGGCTCAAGCCTCGGTATCCGAAAATCACTGCTGATGGATAAAAATCTATCAGCAAGAAGAAGCAGCACAACAAACAGGAAGCACACCCACTTCCGGTAAAGCTTTCTGAGAAGGAGCAGGGTTTGTGTCTCTTTCCCACCCAGCCCACCCTGAAGAAAGGAGGTAGTGTGTAAAACGCTGGGTCGGTACCCAGCAAAGTCATAGGCGGCACTTGTCTAAGGAGAGGATGCCAATTGGGCTGAAATGAAGAAACCAGCTAATAGAGGCAAAAGTCTGGCTTGCAGGCACGTAAAGGAAAGGACTTGCCAACAGAAGCAAGGCATCACTCACCTTGGACATGGTGTGTCCAAAAGCACACCTGATTTTTTACCTTGTGATTATTATTACTGTTGCAAATAATAAATGCAGACGGCCCAGAAAATTATTTTCCACACATAATGGTACGTAGTCTTTCTACTAGTAGGGGTGGGTAGAGCACGGGTGCCCACACTACTTAGCCTACACGTTGGAGGATGAAACGACTCCAAAGCCCCGAGGGCTTGCAGAGTGCTTCTCGAAAGCGATTGGTGGGGTAGTGTGGACCAGCGTCCCTGGGAACACAGTCTCAGCACTATATTATAGGTTGTTGCGGTTGGGTTCTACAGCAGTGAAGTCAAGTCACCCGCATCAAGTCTTCCCATTTGCTGGAACTGCTTGCTTACTACAGGTGGGACATGGTGTCTGGCACTACCCTGGCACTGCATCGGGACTTTCACAGCAGTCAGTGCAGGCTGGGTGGAAGGGACTACCCTACCGGGTCACTGCCATCCATCCTCACCAAAACCTCGTCATGGGCTGCTCTGCCACAGCCTAAAGGTAACGACCAGCGGCTAGCATCTATGCTTCAAATGACTCATGTGGAGGGTCCATGACTCGTTTCCGTGGCAGCCCTCTAGAATATTCCTTCCGGAAGAAAGTCCAGATTGCACCAGAATGTCACTAGTAGCACCCAGGACACGCTGGGAAGTGGTCAAGTTCTGAGTGCAGCTCCAATCCACTATGGCGTGTTCATCCACACCACTTCACCCACATTGGGTCGAGGGCCATCCTAACGGTCTGCCTTTGCTGTATTTAATGCAGTTTAATATCCGGTGGGCAGAGAATACCACAAATATACGAATGGGTGCAGCGTGAAACCAGGAAGTCTTTAAAAACGGGTCACCAAACGTCATTATGTACAAGGCCCCGACGAACCAAACTATTGCCTCCAAAGGAGTGTCACTATGTTGGTGGGCTACAATCCCACAACTAAACCAGCCGACTCTAGGAAAGCAAGGCCAGCACGGAGTCTCTCGGAGAGGGAGGCTCCACCTCTTACTGGGAGTCTCAATACAACTACAAGCAGCGCATACCTCAACTCACACAATCTTAGGGTGTTACCTGCCATGTAAGAAGCTCTTATACCCACCAAGCCCCTTACACACTCATAAGTCCATCAACGTTTACCCACCCAAAACAAAATCGGGTGTTTTCACCCACTCTTGTGCCAGAAAAGTTTGAGCGATACGGCAAAGGGTCACTGAAAGGACGAGGCCTCAATTTCCCCAGAAAGGCAAACCACAGTTAACTCACAACCAATAGAGATGGAGGGGGTAAGGGGGGTGGTGACAAAGCAAAAAATAAGGGAAGGCAATGAATGCTGCCGCCAGGCGCGATGCAGAGACCCTGAGGCATGGGCCCCTCCAACTGCCCCCAGCATCAGGAGGTCGAGGAAACAGACTCCCCTACTGGCTGAAGGAAAAGGGGCAGAGCTGTGGGGACTCTCCAATGTGGACATGAACAAAAGACGCTTCCAGAAAAGGCTTGGCTCATAGGGGTCTCAGTCTAGAGAGACTCGGGTCACCTGCACACCATATAACCGAAGAAGAAACCCACTTGTAAATCAAGGTAGCCAGGTTGAGTGCGTGCATAAATGGGCCACCCTCCCTTGCTCTGGCACAAGGTCTGAAGATTACTGTTGATTTTCATATGCCTCCATGGACTTGAACCCGACTGGCTTCCACCAAACTCTCTTCGACGAGCCCCTATGCTCCCTCGAAAGCCTGCCTCTGACCAGCCACAGCAGTACTTCTGGAGCAGGGATATATTCGGAGCAATTTAAGACGCAGAAAATCCAGAGAGACCGGGAGGATTCTTCGAAAAAAGGCAGTCGAGTAAGGGTCCAACTACACAGCTATCATTTGGAAGCAATGTAAACAAAAACAAAGCGAAGGGGTCGTGGGAGCCTTGAAGGAGGATGTTTAATGGTCAGGGGAAAAATCTTCTGAAACTAATGCAAGAAGTGGAAGGGTGCTGCTAAAGTACTCCAAGAGTCGATTCTCAGGCAGTCCGTGGACAAGCGTGTCGCGCAGCGGCCACTGTTCCAAGAGCGGGAGAGCCACAACAGCTGTGCCAAAAGATGAACGCTAGGAACCATGGGAAGGACATGAGCTACTGCGAACCCCACAAGGTCGGGTTACCCCACCAGTCTCCCTGCAGCTGGGTCAGTCTCCTCGTGATGAAATAAAGGGCTACTACTCTGCAGTAGTACAGGGATCAATAGCGACTAAACTGCCTAACTCTAAACCAGATATAGCGTCTTTAAACACACAAACACCATTAAAAACAGGGGCACATCATTGCAAAAGAAGAGACAGGAAAATGCAGACTTTTGGATAAAAGGGGCACTTTGGGAAGAAGACCGGGGTATGCAGGCAATTCTCTTTGTAGCAGAATTCTTAAAAAGGTACGGGGTGGGGTCCTAATGTTCATTGGGTCCCTTAGAACCAAGTCCGGAAGACCAGAACTAGGACTACCATTAAATCCTCTTCTGAGGGCTTGAACAGGTTCGACATGAAGCAAACAGCACACATCAACAAGCGCCAATTGCTTTGGAGGTATGAAGGAAGCTGCAATGTGTTGATTCTTGAGGCTGAAAAAGGTCTTGGCACATCGATTCAATGGCCGTGGTAAGCAGTTTTGACGGGATCAAACAATGCAAGTCTGCATCAGTGATCAGCTTGACGAAGCTGGAGAACAGGCAGGCAACTGTAGATACGGTGGCTTGAAAAAGCAAGGTTTCTCGTTTGCCAGTCGACTACAGACGTCCACAGTGAAAAGATCCCTCGGCCGCGGCATAAAATCGTACAGGAGCAGGAATCACGAAAGAGACAAAGTACCACCCCCTCATCCCAGGGACCAAAAACCACAGAAGTAACTAATCCTCATCATCACTGGAAACTAGAAGCACAGAACATGAAGGATGCCAGGCCTGCCTCCCCCGTTCCAGGAGAGGACCGATTCCTTACTGTGCCTACATCACAGCATGGACACATTCTGACTAACGGGACAATAACTACAGGACAGTGTTTGGGGCACCAGTCCACTGAGACCAGATACAAGGCAGCAACATTGGGCTCCGTCCTGATTTTGTTCAAACGTGGACGCTTCACGCGACTGGCACATACTCCACTGATGACCAAACCCGTCATTTTGTATTCAAGTTTCGTCAGGGTCCGAAAATAGACACCCTGAGGAAGGTGGCCTTAATATACTACATGACCGCCGAAACATGAAGATTTCAGGGAATCACAAATAACTGATCCCCTGTCTTTACATCTTGTTTATTACTTATTCCCACGAAAATAGGGCGAATTAGAAACCCTCTGGACTCTAGTGTGCACTCAAGGCACTATATTTTGTTTTGAAAATGTAGAACTGTTGTTTCATGCCACTTCATGTACTAAGTCGACATATTTTGAAATTGTAGAATTGTTTTGATGCCACTTTATGCACTACATTGACATATTGCTTAATTGAACGTGAATATGCACACTTATGTTGTTTGATTGTTCTTTAACTTGCTGTATTCTGAACAAGCAAACAAGTTTGCATTTCAGAGACTAAAAATTAAACCACTTATTTTGATTACACAGTTAGGAGCATCATTGATATAGAGGAGCTCCTTTTCCTTCAGACGTTTGAATATTTGTTTACCAGAAGGCTGGTGGGTGACCTTCCCAAGATCGGTCATATACAGATCACCAAAAAGGAAATGAGGCTGTATAATAGAAAACTAGACTGGACATTCACACTAGTCTGGATCGTTTGAACTTAGCGTTCCCCTGTTGAGATATTGGCAGGGGTACATACATATATGTTCACTTGAAAAAGCAAGTAGCAATTTGAGAGTATAGAATATCGAAGACAGTTCTGTTGAGTTTTGTGGTAGTTTGAAAAAGACAAGCAGCTGAGTCTGCGTAAAAGCAGTTCAAAGCCAGAAAACGAGCCCAAGGCTACAACTTTTATTCTGGGTTAATGTGGGACCCTACCCAGGATCTCTGAGGGAAAGCCAAGACCACCCTTCCCAGCCGGGACGGTTGATAAAGCGTTCACACCTCTTGCACCCAAACCCACAAAACTCAAGAGCAGAAACGGCCTTTCACCCTAGACTCTTCATGCTTCGCCACACCTGCATCAGTCCACCCACCTCACCTTCCATAGCCCTTGGTCATTCCATGCTTCTGTTTGAGCACAACCTCTCGCCCGCTACATCTACACCTCTCCCTCCCCCTGGAAGCGAACCACACACAAGCCGGACACCACCCACCACACTGGCACCACTCCCCTTCCAACCCCTGATCACCCTCTTTTCCCGCAAGCAAGCCAGCCACCACCCGTTCACTCTTCCTGCTCCACCTCACACACTCCCCTTCCCCCCCACACCCACAAACTGAATCCCCCACCCAAACCATCTCCACCCCTCCAGTCACATCGACTGTTCTGTCCCGACTGTCCACCCCCCTGCCCCCATCCCCTCGTGACCGACACCTGCCCACCAGTCACTCGGGCCATTCAAGTTCCTCCAGCCACGAGCGCCCGGGAAATACTGCAACGTCCAAACAAGTCACCTGCCTCTTTTTTAATGACCGTTCGGTGGCCAAAAACACACAGAGCATCTATGACCTCTTATCCTCTGGCAATCCTGATCTCATCACTGAAACATGGTTCTCAGATGATTTCAAGCCAATCGCACACAAGGCTCTCTCCAGACTATTCGCTCTTCTCCTGCAACAGACCTTCCAGAGGTGGCGCAGTACCCATCCTCTACAAACCTCCCACCTCCATCTCACTCTCTGAAACTCAGCCCAGCACAGCTAACTGCAAATCCCTTATATTAAAACTGTCATGCATGGCAGTCAGATCACATCTGGACCCGTTACTCACTCTTCGCACAGACCTGGCTATGCCCATAGAACTGAAAAGCCTTTCTATTCAAGATGGAGGCTGTTTGATACCTTGCATGGAAAACGACGTTTGCATTATACACGTCGTTAGTGTCACGTGATTAGGAATTGTCACGTGTGTTCCACCTTACGTTTATAAGCAGCGTTGGGGCGTCGCTCGCTGCTTCTGATTGACAAACATGGAGTCTTGTAGATGAATCTTTGATCTGCGTCCTCGCAACTCTTCAGCAACTTCTTTGGCTTTCCTTCTGCGTGTTAATTCCATATGCGATCTCCGGTAGCCGTGTCCAAGAAGAAACGGGTGGCTTTCCTTGTCCGTGTGTATTTTTTCACACGCCACTTTCAGCCGTGTCCAAGAAGACCAAGGTACGGCTTTTCCTGCGTTTTATGAACTCTTGCAGTCGCGTGGAAGAATACTATTGTGCGGCTGTACTGGCTGCATGCACTTTTGCTGGTGGATTTCCACTCACTCTCTTCTGTTCTACATGGGAAAGGAAGTACTGCCAACAATTGTTAATTTTGAAGGTGATTGTGCACGTTACATTGGAAGTTATCCTGTGGTGCACCAACCCGGTATCTAGCGTGACCCTCGTGCCGTTCGGGATATGTTTTCCCTTACTAACCTTCCCTCCTTTTAGTTGGTTCTTTATTGGATTACTTCAGAGACTTGTTGGCAGAGCCTCCAGTTAACAGCATCTACAGGTTAGTGTTGTCCTAATTGATTAACTATTAGTGAGAATTAATGTTGGGATACTTCTTCATTACGTCTTATTTTCTCCTAGGCTGATTTCCAATTGTTTTTCCACGCCCTTTCCAGCGATTCCTCCCTCTGCCTTTTATATTAGTCAGAGAGTGGTATAATTTGGAAGGTCTATTTTTGACTTCACTACTTTCAAGCCGTTTGCCTCCTTAAGGATCCGGAAGAACCCTTCAATTGTATCCTTTATGGTTAGACCTGTATCCTTTTGTATAAGATACGTGGTTGATTTATGACAAAACTGTTGTCCACTCTCTCACACAGCTTCCTACTCATGTGCAGGCCCCCTGGATACAACTGACATTTTGCCAACAGTCTCTGTGACTTACTAGCAACCACACCGGTTAACCACCCAACTCTCACCCTACTGGGGTACTTTAAAATCTGGTTTGACGTGCCCAACAACTCGATGACCAAAACCCTGGTTGACAGTCTAGGGGCACTCAACCTTTCCCAGCATATCACAGGTTCCACCGACATTGAAGACCACACCCTTGATGCGCTTCTCAGCACCTCCAACTGCAACCTCGTTTCAGTGTCCACTCCTAACCCTTCATCTGGACAGAACACTCAGCCATACCTTTCTCTGTCCACACACCGCCCCCGTGTGGAAATGGCTTTGTGAGACTTACATGTTTCCCAAATATATTTTCTACCTTGCACTGCATACAACTGTATAATCACCTCGGACTACAGTTTCGGCACTGTTTATGCTCAAGTGCTTGCATGTTCCCCTCTGTGTATTTTGTTTCTGGCACACTGGACATCACCCATCATTGACATTGTGTCTTTAGTGTGTATGTGGGTGACCCTGCCTTGCTAGTTTCAGCCATTGGTTTTAGTCCACTGTGTCCCTGCACCTGGGGTATGTGGGGGGTTTGGTGGAATTCCTCTAGTCCTGGGAAACGACTCCAACAACCAGTTGAGCCTTTTCCACGCCCAGCTACCAGAATTCCAGAGCTAACTATCTGGCCTGACCTTTTTACCCATAACGGATGGGTGGGCTCTGGAAACCCACTTGTCCCACACCGAACAATTAACCTCCCCTGGGGCCCCCCAACTGTCCTACCCCTGACCTGAGAATCACACAGACTACCTGAAAATGTGTGTCCAGCCCTGCATTCCATCTCCCCTAGAAACCAAACAAAACATGTCCCTGAACAACCAAACAAAGCAGTTACCTGGTCTCCCCATCCCTGGAAACCACACACAAAAACATATCCCTTGCAATCACATGTTCTCCGGGGTGGGAGAGACAGCCCTTATATAAGACCCATGGAGAGAGAACAGCTCTCTCTTTTTGGCTGCTGCTTGCTGGCCGTGTGGTGTGCTGACCGTGTGGGTTGCGGGCAGAGGCTTACAGAGGCCCTTCCCCTGTTGGGCCTTCTTCTACCCTGGTTGCCTTCCTCCCCCGACTGCTCTATTTTTCCACCAGTGGGTCTCCTGGCCTCTCTGCCCCGGTGTCCCTCTATCTGTCCCCCTCTCTGTGTTGGTTTCTCTTTCTCTCTGTGCCTCTATGCGCCTGAACCCCCCTCTCTTTCCTCCCCCACCCCCCTCCCCATCATCATCATCTCCCGCCTTTCAGTGCAGCCTACCCATTATTGCCAGATTTGGGGGGGGGGGGGGGGGGGTAGACACACAATCCGTCTGCATACACAATCCATCCTCACCGGGCCTGTTGACTCCCTGGTCCAAAACGGTGTCCTCATCTGTGGTCTCCCTCACGGCCTCCCTCATTTTGGCCTACATCCCACTTCTACACCCCTCCTCCCAAGGCCTGCCCTGTCCCTCCACATGATCACAAATGCTGGAACAAGGTCAGGGTACTACCTGACCTGGCTTAAGTCCTGCTACGCACACACCCTGCCACAGATAGACCCATACCTATCAAATCCTTTAACTCCTGGCTTAACAACTCACTCCCCTCCCCCCCCGCTCCACTCCCCCCGCAGCGCTCCCACCTGAGGGCTTTCAAAACCCCAAATCTCTCCCCTGAAGCGCAAATGGCGAGCATCCAAAACTCCTTACAGCAAGTCATTGTTCAGCCACTATCACCAAAATTAAAAACCTGAAATTTTTGAGAAACCTGAAGGTGTCTCACACTCCAAGCCCCAGGGATCGTTCATCCAGGTGGCCAGGACACAGCCATCGCTTTTGGAAACAGTTCCTGGGAGTACACCAGTGCAGGAGGATCCCCTGGATGAGGGGTCTTCGGGAAGTGGGACAACTGATGGTGAGACGCGGTATCCCCTTCCCTGTAACACCTTTTCCCCATCATACCAAGTAGGAAACTTAGAAACTCAACCCACCCCACCCCACCCCCATTTCCCGAAAAACAAACACTTTCTCATGGACAGCTCACTCTGAGCGAAAA
Organism: Ambystoma mexicanum; assembly: GCF_040938575.1. NCBI lineage: Eukaryota > Metazoa > Chordata > Amphibia > Caudata > Ambystomatidae > Ambystoma > Ambystoma mexicanum. The sequence continues at coordinate 1,102,854,899 of NC_090941.1, forward strand.
CAAACTAACACCAGAGCAGTATACCCGACAAGTCCCAATACAATGGTCAGGCAATTACTGATCATTACGCACACCTAACTTCCATCACACTTCCCCACACGCATAAAAAGCGGACCATGAAAGCACACTCTGAGCAAGGCAAAGTACACAAGGAAGCAGCAGTTCCAAGATGGCAGTTTAATACAAGGAGAAAGACAGTGAGACCAGAGAGGGTTGCAAGGAGGGAAGTGCCCTGGACCTTTTTAGACCGTTACTTTCGCGAACCTTAGAAAATAAGAAACCTAAGACCAGGGATTAAAGCTGAAGAAGCCTGCATTGTGTCTCGGAGGTACCCGGGGTTCTCCCGCGTCGATAACCCAGGCAGGGAGCAACAGATGCAGCCATGGTACTGTCCTTGGCTCCTACAACAAAGCAGCAGCAGTAAAGACAGCACAGCCAGTGAGTCGTAGAAACTGATACCAAACCACCTTGTGTTAGAACCAAGGTTGCAAGCGGCAACATTGTATGAAGGAATCTAAAGCGAACTGTGTGTGAAAAGCATATAGCAAGCAACACAAATATTATTAAAAACCAGATGAGTGACTGAACCTTTGGAAGCCAAGAAAGATACCGCAGAGTGATCTGGCACCACGTGGGTGCTCATTAGAAGATCTCAGTTATGTATCCAACGGGTTGGTAACTGTGAAAAGGGAAATTGGAAATCGAAGTGGTCATGCAACGGGTCAAACTAAACCCCATGCACAATAGAAAGTCTTTGATAGTTTAATACAAACTGAAATTGGTCAGAGCCCGGCTGAGGGAGACTAATAGTGTAAGAGAAAGGATCTGGGCTGAGGGGGATTCAGGGGTGAACCGTGAATCACCAGAGAAAGAATATTCTATGAACATTGTAAAAAGGGAGATCTGATCCCTGGAAGAGGGGGATCCACTGTAACCATCAGGATATACAAAAGGATCTGAGGGGGTTCCAGAGTGAATTACAAGAATGGAGTACGTATAAGAGGAAAGGAACTTGGTGTTTTGTTTTGGTACATCAGGTCCTCTGAATCAAGAGACTTTGAAGTAAAGAGGCCTGGGTACAGAAGGCCCTGATGGTAATGGAACTGTATCCTCGTGCCGATGAAGCCAGAGTGTCTGCTTTGTTTGAGTGAAACGCCTTGTCCCATGCTGAAAACGTGGGGAGGGGAGGCCAATGTCCTGAACATCCCGATACATAATTTTGTGAACACTTCTTTCTTTTTCATGAACATTACCCCACACTATTTGTATTGAACAGTAAGGTTTGGAAATACAAGTGCATTATTATTTGATGGTTGTAGCTTGCTCCCATCTGTAGATTTAGGGTTGGATAGGCGTTTATCACACCATTATTGAAGTTCAATAAACACCTTTGAACTGTGGTCACTTGTGTCTGTCTTACTGTTGATACCATGTCCTCTTTACAGATCGGAATGGCCAAAAAAGCCTATTGCAATAAAAGCATCCTGAACTGCAACAGCAAAGTGTTCATAGGATCATCACGGAATTCGTGAAGCCCTCCTGCACCATGCCCCAACCAGGCAAACAATCGGCAACTCCCTCTCTCCACACGTCCACAACACAGCACTGACGGCCATCCTTAATGCCAAACATTGCAACCCCAACCCCGCCAAACATCCACTCCTTGAGATTCCACCATTCCCCTGTAACGCCTCCTTTCACCTCTTTCTACCCTATCACAAGCAAGGAGTTCCTCAAACTACTTTCCAGCAGCAGACCTTCCGGGTCCCTCATTGACCCTCGTCGCACCTCTCTCCTCAAAGAAATCTTTGCGTCAACTTGTGCAGGAGAACGGGCCAGGGCCATACTCAATGACTCCCTCACCTCCGAGATCTTCCCAAAACCCTTCCAAATAGCACCTGTCAAACCCCTTGTAAAGAAAGCATGCATCAACCCCCTCCAGCCAATCCATTATCTCACAACCGATTCCTGGCGAAAATCATCGACCGTTTTGCCTACCCTCAGCTCAACCTTTTCATTGAATCCAACAACCTCCTAGACCCCGCACAATCAGGCTTCCGGCTGCACCATGGAACAGAAACCACAATGATCTTGTTCTGGATTGACCTCAGAGTCTCGGCAGACGCCAAAGGATGAGCAGCACTTGTTCTCCTTGATCTCTCGGCAGCTTTTGACACCATTAACCACTCAATCCTCCTTGACCGACTTCACTCTCTAGGAATCTGAGATTCTGCACTCAACTGGGCTGCCTCTTTCCTCAGACAAATCACTTTATGCCCTATTTCTCTCCATCGCACGCCCAGTGATCACTGGAGTACCCCAAGGTGCCAGCCTCTCACCTCTTCTCTTCAACCTCTACATGACCCCGCCCACCACCTCTGCCTAGGATAATCCGCTGACACAACCTCACCTGGTATAACTATGCGGAAATCCAAATTATCCTGAGAATGCCCAAATTGAGCTCCGATCCATGACCTGACCTAGTAGCATGTCTCAGAGATATAGCGTTATGGATGATAAATTACCTCATTCTGAATCCAGGGAAAACAGATCAGGGTGTGCAGCAATACAGCTTTACTTCGTCAACCATTCCCATGCCCCCCCCCCTCAACATTTCCCCTCCTACCTCCACCACAGTCAAAAACCTTGGCTGCACAATGGACTCAGGCCTAACCATGTCCCACCAAATCAATAACGTATCCAAATCCCGCCTCTACCACCAGCCCAACAACACCTATGTTCTCCATCACATTTCAGCGTAAACATTATCTCCCCCTAAATAAGCACGGCGCTAACACTCCAGGAGATTCCAACCGCTGTCATACCTACTTATCCGCAAACTACTGTGCATAATCTACAATCCCAGAGCATAATAGGTCCTCTGTCAGTGAATTACAATTGGGCCTGTTCTTGGTAACCTGTGTCCAGCTTTACCTATCTGGGAATTAACACGCAGAGCCACTATCGCAGAAAGTAATAGCACTTATGTTTCAAACATTACAATTGGGCCACCCGTCGGGTACACAAGGCGTTATTCTGATCAAGTCAGGTTACCCTGGCCTACCTAGAAATAATGCCATGAACTCCCTCGCCCGAGGCACTATAGCAACTATGCTTAGTTGGACTTGTATATTTTCAGGAGGAAAGAGCACTATGTCCTCCAAACAGTCAGCTCTCAAGCACTCCTGCTCTCGGAAGGGAGAATGCTGGTGCTAGGGACCTGGAAAATGGGACCGCTGGCAATTACATCCGAGCTCCCAAACAAGGACCCTCTAACCGGGTAATAGCAACATACTCAGCAATAGCCAAGGAATTTCTCTCGGAGATCCATTACCCCCAACCACCAGGACAGACACGGTCAACTCAGCAGGCTCTGGAAAGTAACCAGCAATAGGGGGGTCTCTCGCCATTAAGCACAGATACTCACTCCTACCGATCTGCCCATTCTCTCCTTTACACCAACAAACAATAGAACGCAGCTATACCCATCGATCAATTTAGCCTAGCAGCACACATACCTACACTACTCCACGAACACCAACAGTCTGTAGAACGCAGTTATACCTCATGAAAATAAATCGGCCTAGCTGCGCACAATCTCATACACAGGTTCCACCGCCGCCAGAATGTAGACTCAGAGGCCAACTACCTTTCTGCACACATTCCACTATTTTCTCACAAACCAAGGCACCGCAAGTAGCATTAGAATGCAGCTACTCACCATGCAAACCGCACTGGCTGCACAAATACCAAGTGCACACAAGCACTATATACTACCCTACTCTCTCCACTGACCTGGACTACGGTCGCAAAGGGTGTTTAACCCACAGAGCTTTGAGATCATACCATTGGTATATAAGGCACTAAACAAACGCACAATAACATAACTTCCAGTGGGTTGAGTCCTGGGTACCAGTGTGTAGGTAGCAAGCAGGCCCTTTACGACAGCAAGTCACTTCAAATGTTCTCCAGGAGAGATCACATAACTTACCTGGAAAGCAGTCTCTTAACTCTGATTGCAGGGGACTTTGGGAAGACCGATAACTCAAGGCTCCAGTTTTTCCCTCTTGAGCCAAAAGAGGATTCAACTAAGGGCCAAATCGCTGCCATTTTAAAAGGAGTTTTTGCCTTCTGGCATCAGGTGCCAGAATGCTTTGAATGCAAGAGGTTGCAGTAGGGAGGGGAAACAAGAAGGAAAGGTAGGCTAGGTATTTCCAAGGTGGTGGAACCCCTCTCCTGGATGCAGCTCCTCTCCTGGCCTACTCTATTCTCTTGTCCCCTCTTTCTGCCCAAAATTAAAGAGGCGCCAGCAAATGTCCCCCTGGTGCGACTAACCCATTGTGCTGGTAGAACTTCATTTCAAGCACCAACTCTCCCTTATTCGCTTGATTAAGTCCTGTTCCTCTGGGAAGGCGGCCGCGCCTACTCGGGCAGAGAAGAAAGAGCGTCCTCCAGGCTGTGCTCAGCAACCTGTGTGGGAAACCCCAGTCATCGATGCGCAAAAAGCCCAGACCCCTGCAGGATTCACAGGCAATCCATGGAGAAATTACATCAAATGATATTGATAATGTGTGACTATATTTACTCATCGTCCACTGTTTCAAATCAGATATTGCTTTGTTTTTAATTGTAACCAAGTTGCCACCAGGACTTTGGGATACACAGTTATTATATTTTAGTTCATGGGGGGAGGTGGTTCAATGTTAAAAAAAAAAAAAACAATGGCTGTTGGAATAATTTAGGTTCAAGCAAGCAGTTGAATGGCAAGTACACGTGGCTTCTATGTTGCCATTTCCTCAACTATTGTGAATTGTAGTAAGAAGCCTGAGGAAGTCCAGGGGAAGGGAGGCATTCCTCCTGGCGGTGTGTGCGTCTAGTAAAAAACAGACTCAATTTTCTGGTAGTTGAGCCTACAAGATATCTGGAGAAGGGAGACATTCTCCAGAAGCCCAACAGTGAAGAAGCAAATATGGGCAATAAGGAATGTGGATGTTTGCACTGGAACTTTACAGTCGACAATTCAACCTGGAACTTTGTTTGAACCTTGGAAAGGGGTTGAACCATGGGGGAAGGGAGTCATTCCCTCAGGAAATACCCCACCTAACAATTGGAACTATGATTCACTGCCCAGAAGAAAGGAGTCATTCCTCTGGACCAAGGAGATCCATTACCTCTTTAGTTTAGTTGCAGGTTTAGGGTCAGAAGTAGGCTTTTTGGCACAGGGCGGTGGACTCTCGATTTAGTTTTTTAGTTGAGGTAGGGAAACCCCTCTTAGGAGTTATGTAAAGTTAGGTTTTTTCTTTCATTTTAAATTAATAAAGGTGTATGCCAACACGCATGCCACCTGTGTGCGTCGGTCTCTGCCTTCTGCACCCTTACTGTAGTTATTTATTGCAAACAAACATGCTAACCAACTATGCCACCCACACACAGCACCTATAAACACAGTATCTATAAACACCCCCCACAGTGACATCAAAAAGCAAAACTCCAATAACTTACACAATCTCAGCATAGCCAATGCATCCTATGCCACGGGCCTCCCTTACAGACTAAAGCACCTGCACACCCACCAGTGCATACCACCTGGAAGCAAAACCACACTCGGTGACCTGTTTATTCGATCTAAAACTACCAATCCTACAGCAAAAGCACTTGTGAGCCCTCCTCCTCCGCCCACTAACAAGCTCACCCTTTCTGTTATTTTCATAGCACCAGGAGACCATGCAAGTGGCAGCGGTGCACATCATAAACCCCACTGACGTCCTAGTGAAGTCATGAAGGAAGTCACATGACATGGGAGGGAGCCTTAGGGTGTGGGGTGGGCGAAAGGGGCGGGACGGATAAGTGTTTGAGTTGGGATATAAAGCAATTAAGAAGTTACATTCCCAGCTCTGTGTTTGCTTCATCACTAATGCAGTGCGAGGCCGTGTGGGGGAACACCAAACTGGCGACGAGGCGGTCAACCCGCCCATGCTCTTCACTAACCCCGAGTGCCAACACACAATGTAGCGCTGCCAGGCGCCGGCGTGGTGTTTGCAGAGCTTGTGCCGCAACAAAGAAAGGAGTGGTGCGTCCCTCGTGTCCACCTGAGCGTGGTTCTGCTATTTCGGAAGGTGAAGAGAAGTGAGGGCACGCACCACAGCGCGGCTCGATCAGAGGGCCCAACACAGGCCCATTAACGGTGGGCAATGCATGTGCTGCGGAAGCAGGAGTTTTCGTCCTCTTCATGATCCGGCAAGAGGATGGCACTGGGTAATCAACTGAAAGAAGCATGCATATTAAGTGAACACACAGCTCCTGTACGCACAGAGGTGACTTGTTTGCCTCCCACGACCCCCCCCATACAGTGGGAGTCCAGGGAATATTTGCAGGGATAAGCAGAAGGAGCTCAGTTGCACACAAGAGCCACGGTATGTCTGCATGACCTGGAGTCCCACCCGATTGCGTGCCAGTGGGAAGATTACAGCTTCACCCACACTGCACGCACAATCAGCATGTCAGAAGAAGAAAACTTGACAGTCAATGTGGCTCTGCCCTCAAGACTTCATGACAACCTATTCATGCGACTACCCATCCATTTGGATCTTACTGAGACCAGCAGTTTGGGGCCCCAATGAAAGAGGTGGGTAAGGGATTTTGATGTGTACATCAAGGCCATCAGACCCTGGACGATAGAACAGTCTGATGACACTAGCCATTGGTCCGAATGTACGTGATATTGTGGATGAGCTCCCGACAGGACTGAATGACAACTATACAGGACAAAGGACAACCCTAACTGAGTACTTCCCGCCACACACTAATGTAGACTACGAACGTCACATTTTCCACACAACGAAACGGGCAAAAGGAGAATCAATGGATGCTTTTGTAATGCGCCCTAGTCACAATGTTTGAGGCAAATGCTAAGAGTGATTCAAAGGAGGAGGCCTTGCAGTCTCAAATCATTGTGGGTTGCGAGAGTGATTTCAGGAAAAGACTGCTCCAAAAACAGAGGTCAGAGGACATTCTGCACCTAGCAAAATCAGACGTGGCTTTGGCCCTCCAGATAGAGTCGATGGGAAATGGGAAAATCTCCACCAGGCAGCCGGATGTCATCAACAAAACGGACAGAACACCATCACATAAAGACAATGAAGAACCGTTCTGCTACCGGTGTGGGTACGAGATTGCACAGGAGGGCACATGTCCGGCAATAGGTCAGCTGTGCTCGGCATGTTGAGGGGACAACCATCTCAAGGCAGTATGCTGCATGTAGCATAGTCAAGCACGGGCGGGAGGGAGTGGTGGTGCAGCAACAGGCACCTGGGAAAAACTCCAGGGAACTCCGGCAGGCACGAATCAGTATCATGAAATCATGAACAGCCTCCCAAAAGGCACCGGGAAAAGGAGGAGGAAAGCAGAGCACAGGAGAGAGTGCAACTGGAATGGCGGGCAAACAATCAGTCTCCTGACCCAAGATAAGGCCCAACATATTGGACTGTTACTTGGTGGAGCAGTCCCAGACAGACAGTGGATACAGGCAATCGTCGGCAGAGGAAGGAACATTTACACGAAGAACCAAGAAAGAAAGGATATCTGTATGCACTAGGAAATTCTGCCGCGAAACAACAAAGCCTGATACTGCTGCTCCAGGTGAACAACATGCCAGCAGAGTTCCTGGCCGACACGGGAGCCACCGTGAATGTCATTTGCAAGGAAGTCTTCGACTCTTCACCGAGCCCCGAAATTACGACAAGCGCAATGAGCATATACCCATATGGGTCCAAGACCCTGCTGACGTGCAAAGGGTACTTCATGGCACAATGCAAGTACAAAACCCAATCCGAAAGGATACCCATGCACGTATTAGAAGCGGCAACATACAGTGGGTGCATCCTATGTTTTATAGCTGCGCTAGACATGGGGCTGGTACATGTGCTCTACCACCTCATGACTCAAATATTTCGACCCATCTGCAAAAATTTAGCAATTATTTCCGATGCTTTTCAAAGGGCTGGGCAAAGTGAAGGGCAGACGAATCAACCTGCACATCAACCCAGAGGTACACCCAGTGGCATAACACTACCGCGACATCCACATAAACAAACAGGATAGAGAAGAACTACACAAATTATTGGAAGACGACATTATTGAGCCAGCAGAAAGGCCCACACCGTGGGTGTCACAGATTGTTCTATTACCCAAAAAAGACTTGCATGACATCAGAATATGTGTAGACATGCACCGTCCAAATGAGGCCATCATGTGGCGCCACAATATTCTCCAAACTGGACCCAAATAAAGGCTACCATCAGTTAGAATTGAGTGAAGAGTGCAGGTATATAAACACGTTTGTCACACACCTGGGCCTCTACAAATATAAGCGCCTCAGCTTAGGGGAATCGTCCGCTGCAGAAATCTTCCAGGCAGAAATTCAAAACATCATCAAGCCCATTCCCAACTGCTTAAACTACAGTGATGACATACGGGTGTTCGGAAAGGATCAAGAACACGACGAGACCACACGGACGAGTGGGTGCATGGCTTTAGAAGCAGCCCATCTCAGGAAGAATGTGAGTTTAGGAAAGGCACACTTCGGTTTTTCAGACAAGTATTTTCAGCCCAGGGCATGACCCCAGACCCGGAGAAGGTGGCAGCACTCACCAACGCAAAACCCCCAACCAACGTCCCAGACTAGCTTCTGCACCCGCTATATCCAGGATTTCACGTCTGAGTGAATGTCCGAGAGCTCTGACAAAACAGCAAGTGCCCTTTGTGTGGTCAGATGTCTGACAGCAAGCATTCGAATGAATCAGTCAGCGCATTGCAACCGCTGAAAATATGGGATATTTCAACACAGCGAGAGGGACGGAAATAGTTGTTGACGCTCGCCCTGTGATTGGACACTATATTAAAGCAATTTGACCCAGATGACAACGGAAAGCGTGATATCGTCTCCTACGCCAGCAGGAGCCTTTCAAAGACAGAACATACATACGCACAGGCTGAGAAAGAGGGATTGGCCGTAGTATGGGTCTGCAAACACGTTCACTTGTTTCTTTATGGAAAACCATTCACAGTGGTCACTGATCACCAGGCCCTGCTGTTAATTTACGGAAACCTGCAGGCTAAACGCCCCCCCCCTCCCCCACCAACCCCCCCGCCCCAAGGATTGGGGTTTCAAACAATGGGGTTTGAGGTTTCAGGACTTCAGCTTCCGAATAGTTCATCGAAACAGGAAAGGATGAGAATCCTGCAGACTTTTTATCCAGACACCAGACGTCCAATTAGCAGCAACCAAAGGAGTTAACCTGTCACAGCTAGTGAAGGAGACAGAATGGCCAAGCCACCCAAATCGCATTCAGGTGCATTGAATCAGACAGATGGAAGCAGGCCAAACGGGTGGTAGAACGCGCCAGACCAGAAGCCCAAGATACTGGTAGCATAGTGGCAGTAAAGGAGGATCTGGCCAGGTCAGAAGATTAAATATTACTGAAGGAAACGAAGATCGTCATTCCCAGTATGCTGCAAAGGAGAATACTAGAGGTAGCACATTAAGGACACCAGGGAATAGTCTCCACCAAAAGGATACCAAGGCAAAAGGTATGGTTTCCCCAGCTAGATGATGAAAAGTGGTAGGGCTCCTTAAACAATACCCCCACTTGTGTGGTTAGCAGCCCTCACACCAGCCCTGAGCCCCTGTGCATGCAAGAACTATCAGAGAAGGCTTTGGACGAGATAGCCATTGGTTTCTTTGGACCCATTGAAGGAGGGAGGGAGGGATACATATTGGTGACAATGGACTCCTGCTTCCCTGACATCCAACTAGTAGAGTTGACGTTAGATAATCTCACCATACCGGTATTGGATAGGATGTTCACCGCGTATGAAGTGCAGAGGGTCGTCAAAGCAGATAATGGTACTCCCTTCACTGGGCAAGGCGTAAAAACGTTTACTGAAAACATGGGATTTAATCATAGCTGGTCAAGTCTTTATGGCCGCAGGTGAACGGAACAGTGGAACGCTTCATGATCCCCCACCTGACAGGAGGGCCCATTGAGAAAATGTTTTATCAACTACTTGGGATTATCGAAACACCCTTCCCAGTACCACAGGAAAAGCTCCTTGGGAAGACATGTTATGGCTGCAACTTTCAGACAAGGTTACCCCATGTCAGAAGAAACTTACGAAGGAGATAGAGAAATACGGGACCAAGACACCCGAGCCAAGGAGAACATGAAGAGGCGAACAGATACCGCAATGAAAGCCAGAGAACATGACCTGGTGCCGGGGGACATAGTGATAGTGCAGCAACTGAGGACCCATAAACACACCACCGCATTCGACAGCACTCCTTTAGTTTTTACCAAAATAATAGGGTCCCTTGTCGCAGCTGAAGGAAAACAAAGGAGGGTGACTCTTAACTCCTCACATTTCAAAAGGATGCCAGGCATTATCAGGAGGAGTTCATGAAAAGACAACTTAGACCCAGAAGAGGATGCCCCGTACGAGTGAGATGAATCATGTGGAGAAATGGCTGAATTTTCGGTGGGACTGGGCCCTGATCTGGGCCAAGTGAAGCCATGGCCAGCCTCAGAGACTCGTAGAAATGGGCTAGAGCCAACATATTGTTAAAAGAGGGGAAATTGTGACGTCCTACTGTAGCCGTGTAGGGAGTTCACGTAGCCAGGGAGGCAGACTTGGTGCACGGGATGGGGATGGGCGGAAGGGAAGGGACCGGATTAGAGTTATTTTGAGTTGGGATGTAAAGGAATAAATAAGTTACATTCCTAGCTCCGTGTCCACTCCATCATTAATACAGTGAGGGGCCTTGTGGGGTAACACCAAACCCACTATCATAACATAGTATGCATGTGTGTTTATTTCAACTTTCTTCAATGTTTGGTGCCAACATGCGCTTCACACTGCAAGGCTAATTTTCAAGGCAATGAATGACTTGTGTAGTGGGTTTGACTTGCCACAGGGTTTGTGCGCTTTAAAACATGTGCAAAGTTGTGAGTAGCCAGTATGAAAGCAGGGGTATATAGGTCCTCTCGTGCTCTGGATCACAAAACTCATGCTGATATTTCTGGCAGTGTCCCCTAGATTTCCCACGCCTCCTCCTTTTGGGACCGTCTACTAGAGCAGGCTAAGGAAACATGCTGATTTGTTCATTCAGAACACATGCAGTCTGAGAAATGTATATGGGGGCGCGGACAGCAAAGGAGCTTTGCAGCCAACTCGAGTAGAGCGTCCTAAACCCACGATCATGAGCAGATCCAGGAGACACTGACTATGAATGGTGCTGCATTGTTAGTCTCCCTGCTGCTGAAGATTAAAAGGGGCAGGGCCATAAAGTTAAGCTCTATTACTTGGCCAATAAGGCTCTTAGTGGCAGGCTGCAACGATTGGTAACATGCCACCTGAGTTGAGGAGCCCGAGTGAACTTGCCAGCATTGTTGGGGCGGGGTACTCTTAGTCACCTTAACCCAAGTGGGCCCACCACCCAAGGAATGAGTGAATGTATGTACGTGAAAGCAAGTTAATTGTACATTCATCCGAGGAGCAGTTAGATGGTGCTGTAGAACCAAACTAACCCAAGTCTCAATGAATCACATGAGTTGAAACCGTATACACATTTTTGCAACAGTTAAAACAATCCCAGATACTTTATTACAATCTACCCCCGACATGTGATTGGACAAAAACCTCTTTAAAGAAATCCCACTCCTCTCCAATTCCTACATTCTCATTAGTAGCTGTTATCTGAACTACCATCTTCAGCTCATGTGTAGAACGCATCTCCTTTAATTACTATTAATAACTGGCCTAAGCCCTTTTAACCTTAACTTTTAATGGCACATTGTTTGCAGAAACATTTCAATCGATATGAAGAAGGCTGGGTAAACGGGTTCTCTTAATTAGAGATACTATCTCATTCCACAGGTCACTGTTCCATTGGAGCGTTCTAATCTAAATAACTGCCATTTCATTGCACGCAGCACATCTGAAAAAACAATTGGAACTCCCGAGTTTCAATTATGTTAGCCTTGGGTATTGACTCACCCCAATGTTTTAATGCTTGCCAAAAACAAATGGCAAAAACCCTCCGTCAAGCTCCTATGCATTCAAGAGATTACATCTGCCGTCTGCGATACCTATCGGACCATAAACCCCATGGCTGACTCCTTCAGCTGAGCTAACCGCGAAGGTTGAAGTTGCTTATTTACCCATCCTCTGACCTCTAAAATCCCACAGAATCAGTTTCTCAAAAGCCAAAGTTCACTTGGCAAACTGACCCGACTGCCGTGTTTTAATCCATTTGTCAAAAGCCTATTACATTTAGATTCACCAATTTCCCCATGTATTTGTATCAGTGTGCATGCATGTTTAATAACTGTCCTATATTATTCACAGTGAGTTCTCCATGACCAGTCCGCTTCCATGCATGCGCATTACAAACCTTGCCAGCGTCAGGTTCCACATACATACAGAGCACCTCATGTGTGAATCGCGTTTATATTTCATTTGGTGGTTAACATTTTATCTTTCTGCACACATGTAAGCTAATATGCATCAGTCCTAAACGAAAAGTAAAACTACAGTGACATATCCCATCTCTAATTAACTACACTGGATACATAGGAAGTTGCAACATCACGCTCAGTTCGCAGCACCCCCTGTCACCAATACGGCGCGTGCAACAAACCCCAATGCTCGTGGGGACCTTTACTGACCACCCCAACAGCAACAATCAATTAACCCGACCGTCCTGTACAGGATCTACGAAATCATGTTGAGATCTTCTGGTTCAGTCCGTTTTCCAAACTTCGTTGGGCAGAGCATCCCCCACTCCCACATTGACATTCTTCAGTACTGAGTTGCTGAGCCAATGGCCAGCGTGCAGATCTGATGTCTGGTTCCTCAAAACACAGACCACTATGCATCAAATTCCTAATTGATAGACAGTGGTGGGGCCAGGATTTATTGACACAGTGGGCCTGCTTCCCTTACATGTGGGTGCAAGGACCGGGTCCACACAAAAAAAGGAAATACATTTATTTTATCCGAGGACATTCTTAGGCACACACTCGTGGGTCAGCCTGAAGTTTGAGCTTTTAAAGTCTATCTTTATAGATAAAGTGGAATGTATGTATGTGTGTTTATGTTTGTCCGGCTATACAAATCCACACCGTTGAACCCACGTCTACCAAATTTTGCATGGATTCCTCATTTGTCTGGGGCAAGATTGTAGTCTATGTTTGGTTGCAAAAAATGTGCTCTGTAGAAATCCTCATTTACTGATGCTCACCCCGATTCACTACAGTAGGTACTAGTAGGAGGCAACATTTTGAAAAGTGTCTGAAGCAAAATGTTCGCTGTGTTGGTTATCCTTTGAAAAGTATTACTACTGTATACAGTTCGAAAGTGTTTATTAAAGCACTTTTAAAGGGAATTTTAAAGAAACAATGTAAAAAAATGTTTATTGCACCACTCCAAATATGGGAAATGGCAAGGTTACAGTTCATTCACAAGAACAGAGCACAATCAATCAATCTTTCTTGGACACTTTCTCAAATGTGCTGAAGCCATTGAGTGACGGAAACAATCCGCACAAAAACTGAAAATCACTTGAAAAAGCTCCATCTGATGCAAAGCGAAGATCAATATCAAGAGCTTCTGAAACACAACAACAAACAGCAGCACGACTTGCCGGCCAGAGGACAAGAGCAGCATCCTCCAGGGTACACAAGACACCACTCTATCAGGACATGGGCAAGGAATAACCAACACATCGAACATTTTGCAAATGTTGCCTCCTGGTACCTACTGTAGTGAATCGTGGTGAGCATCAGTAAACTAGGGTGTCTACAGAGTGATTTTTTGCATCCAAACAGACTAAAATCTTGCCCCAGACAAGGCCTTGTAGAAAGCTCCTTTTTGGAGAACACTACTCAACCTTCCTAAGTCTACGCCAATGGTCTTGATCAGATGAGAACTGAACCTGAACTCTCTCTCGAGGCAATTGTCGACCGAAACAGCATCATGTTGTATAGAAAAATCATTGACCCAACCAGTCCCCCGGTCTTTTCGCTAGTAAGAACAGAGATGAGAAATGAACTCTGTAAAATGTTAAACCAGTGGGAAAGGTAATGCAAAGAAAAACATGTGGCGTGCGGCAGTTCCCTGGAAGAACTGATACAAAATCTGACAAAAACAACAAAAAAAAAGATTGGACGAAACCAACTGGATCTCAACTTTGGCCAAAGCTCTAAAATATAAGCTTCTATCTCACTTGCCACCAGTGGCGAGAAAATTAAATGAAACCCAGCCATCTTAAAGAAGCATCCAAACAAAAACTTGAGACATATTCTTCTAAGGGCCCGGTTAAACCTTCTACCCTCAAACGAGATTATGAAAATAGGAGGGCTTTCTTCCACAAACAGCTGTCGATTCTGTGACACCCCTCTCAAGACAAACAATACGACACCTCTTATTGACATGCCCGGGAACTAGCCGCTTCAGATCTCCCTACTTGGCACACCATCTGGCTGAGGCACGTATACACGAAGAGGAACTCTGGTGAGTTCGCCTGACCGGATCGAAAAAGGACCTCATGGGCCATTGCAGCAGCAAAAATTTTGGAGCAGATTTTTCAATTAACAGACATGCCAAACCAGACGATCACGCCACTTTCTCCTTGAGGTACTGTGAATATGGTGACAACAACAAACATTACTTGAGTCAAACCGAGCTTTGGGCTCTTCATCAGCACTCTACTGAATCTTTTTTTTATAAACCAGTTTCTTGTAAAAATCGCTTTCGCCGATTAAATCTCGTAATAAATAAAATTAAAAATAAAGAATCCATGCAAAATATGGTACACGTGGGTTCAACGGTGTGGGTTTTTATAGCCGGACAAACATACACATGTACTTACATTCCGCTCTATATATAACTAAAATAGGCTTGCAGGACACAAAGAGATCTCAGGAGAGCTACATAAATGTGAACCCACTTACATTGGCAGAAGTAAATGTTTTCTCTTCTGCCACGTAAGTGTAATCTGCACGAAAAGTAACAGCAAAATATGGACACTAAAGGCTGCTCAAACTAGCCATGTGGAGACACCACTATCTACTGGTTTCAACTAACAGCACCACTTCAGTCACACTCTTGTTTCAAAAACATGAAACCGATCCCTCAAGTCAGGCTCAAGAAGGCACAGGGGCAACGTGCTGGTCTTGGAAGCAAGACCACAGAGAAACAGAAGTTTGAATCCCGGATCCGCGCTTAAAAACTGAACTCTGGTATGGTATTAGCCACGTAATAAAAAAATAAAAAATAAAAATAATTAGTAGCACAAGACATTTTGCACTCCTGTGCACATAATACATGCAAACCTACATGTGTCTTAACGCAAGATGATAGGAGCCTAAAGGCAAGAACGTTTGTATTAATCCATTACTTCATACCTGACCAGGCACAAACTACCCCATGAGTTGTACTACTTTTGGAATGAAACAGTCACCTGCTTCTAGTCCTTGTTCAACACATGTAAATGCTAGGATTAATTTCCACAATATTTGCCAATCTGCCAATCGATGCATTTAAAAGCCATGCAAAAGATTCTTAAAGAGGTAGCAATACTATTAGTAGTAGAAAGTTTCTTTCAGGAATAGAGAAAGTACCCATAAAAACAACAGCAATTGATACATAATTACACATCCCACATTAAAAGAATAAACATTCCACCCTCGTAAAAACAATACAAATATTTTAAACTATAAAAACCTTCAATTCAACTGATTTTCATGAAAAATGTTCTCATTAGGGCATTCTTAAGAAATGATGATACACCCCGACCCACACAGTTTGAGTCCACCCATGACAGGCAACACAGTGCAAGTTTGTACTGAAGGCATCCCTGCCCCCGCAAGAGTGGTTTAAGCGTGCAATAGCTCATTAAGGAGAAAGCTGGACAAAATAGTAAAAAATGGGCCAAATCTTCCTTGAGAGTGTCGCAAAAAAATATACAATTGATTTTCATTGCCATTGGACCAAACCGCCTCAACTGCTCTTAGATGGATACAATTCAAGCGTGCCCTGGTAATGACAACGCGCTGAGAAGGGTTCTGTCGCTATTGCAAATATTTCAAGCACTAGACCATGTCTTACAAGCACCTCTTTCTAGGCTGTGGGGGTCTACCGGTATTCAGCGAATGTGCATTTGTCACTTCTGAAGCTGGTGTAATGTCCCCACCTCTAGATTCCTCGCATGCCCTCCCCATCGTTCCCGAAGATAATCATGTTGGCTTTATTCCATAAGCCCTTTGAGCCAGTGGCCACAATTGACATCAGGCTGGTCTCATGAAAATCCACATCGATGGAGATGGTCACCTTGGCTCGGTCGGCCTCTCCAACTCCCAAAGTTAAATATCAGCGATTCGGTGAACATCAGCTCAGGCAGATGAACAATTTGGCAAGCATGTGTTGCAAAATTTCGTTGGCAAGACTAGGCTAGGTCCAATAACCTAGGTTCCTTCTGCTTTGAAATCACCTCAAAAAGGTATGAGGCAAAGGGTATAGGACAGACGCGGAAAAAAGTTTACTCACCATATAGAGTAACCAAGAGATATTGGCCGTTACTAGAGGATTGCCGTTTGGGTCAAGCACTTTGAAACCCATCGATCATACTGCCTCCAACGACAAATAGAAATAGAAATCACTATTTTACTCCTAGTCCATAATCCCCTTTCCTCCATGCACCCAGACACCTGCCCAGCTAAAACAGCCAGTTACAGGCTGGAAGGATAGAAAAAGACTGGCGGGTGAAGCTTGTGGCAACGTGTCAGCATGTGCACAGCCTTGTACAAAAAGGAAATATTTCTGAAAAATGCTCCAGTCTGTATGAACTGGAACTTCCAAAAGGATTTGGGGAGAGAGTGCTAGGGATATAACATTCACTATGGTGACTAAATTTCGAAGCCCAAAATACCGAATTACGAGATATAGAGAATATATATCGGGTGGGAGTTCAGGGGGTCTCCCTAAGAAAATCCAGTATGTTGGCCTAAGAAATGTTATTTTCTAAATAATCACACAGATCCATTAACTTGTACTAAAGGCACCCTCTAAACAACAATGATCAAAACACCACACAAAACATTAAGATAAGGCAGAGACACTGAGATGAAGCCTATTGTACCCCCGAAGAGGGAGATGACTGCAGAGACCCAGTTACTCCAAGTTAAGGGGGGGGCGGGGCAATATAGTGGAGCAAAGAGGGTCACTCTCAGTCCTGTCCATTGTTCAAGAACACATCTTTTTATAACCAAAACATTCAGAGCACATCCCCCCCAAATGGTAATTTTGCTCATGTGCCACAACAGCCCTTATGTGCGGGCAATATTGACATGCCTAACAACTCTTGCATAATAACACAGCACATACACCTCTCATTGGCTAGGACAACCTGCACATTGCAGTTCAATTCAGTCCCTACTAAAAAGAAGTGTACTGGCCACTTGTAATCCCAAAAAAGAGGTAAAAAGCAACGACAAAAAAAATAGGAAACAGACACAGGGGGAACTGCACCCGGCTTCCACCCACACATCTGCTCCGATCAGGGTTACCTGCAGACCGGTGCCACAAGAAGCTCTGTTGTCGTTACTGCCTGATCTGAAGCAAAACTTTAATGTAAAAGGGAATTACTAGCGGCAAGGAAGTATGGTGTACAAAAAGTCCTGTTTAAAAGTTAAAATATATTACTCCCCTACGAAACACACCCATTGGGGATAGAACGACACCGACACCGACACCCTATTTCTCAAGTTGAGAGTAAATGAGAATTTAGCAATCTGATCTTGAGTCTTGGATCTACCCCCAACACACTATAAGCTGTTCGTGGCACAGCATGCCAAGCAGATCTCAAGATCAATTCTCGGCTGCAGGACACACAAAGATCTCTGGAGAGCTACATAAATGTGAACCCACTTACATTGGCAGAAGTAAATGTTTTCTCTTCTGCCACGTAAGTGTAATCTGCACGAAAAGTAACAGCAAAATATGGACACTAAAGGCTATTAGCATTTTCTTTCTTTCCCTTTTTGACTTCAGACTGATCAAGATTTAATGTTTTTGCAAGGAGCACTTTACGTTTTGTGTTCCCCATGTTTTACATTTACTATTTTTGATGTTGAATAATAATGATCTTATATTTTTGATATAAATGTAGGCTGTGTCTTTTTGTTATTTGGCATATAATAAATACATGTATAGATTGGGATTTGGTGTTGCTCAAACCCAGGAGTTACCTTGCAACTTTGCACTATAACAGTATTCGAGGTATCAACAAATAGCAGCATTTTTTTTTCTCCTCCTGGCACATCTTTGTGGCATGCAGTGATAAAATTGCGCAAAAATAATTTCGCCTATACCAAAAACAACAACAAAAAAGTCGCTGCAAAAATGCTGTGGTTTGACCCGGTAAAGGTGAACCCCGTTATACCATTTAAGGGGATTGCGGGGGTGCCCCCAGCTTCCTTTACATGGATTGCGGTGGCAAAACCTCAGCATTTGTGCAGCGATATTTTGTAACCATGGCAATTTCTGCCGCGATTGTAACACATGGAATCACCTTTGTGGCACAATAAGCAACAGTGTGACGTGGCGCAATCCCACTCATTTACAGGAAGCTTCAGGACAAGCTGTCCCACGGCATGATACAGCGCCACCATTGTGATTGGGAGGTAGTGGTTCCATCAAGGTTGGACCTGGTGGTGGAATGTATCTGGTTAGCTCCGGATATAGCCAATGAAAGGAAATACTAATGGTGCACACACTATGTCCTCATGTTGCGGCAGGGGTCGTGGTGGGTGGGGGGGGGGGGGCGGTCTAGACATGCAAGTGGCTCAGTCCGGGGCTGTACACTTCATTATAAAGTTCGGATTTATTTCCAAAACTAGAAAGCTTTCAAAATGACCTTTCAATAAAAATAAAAAAAGTCAAGGAAAACAAGTAATAGGGGTGGGTTGGGCTTTCAATGATTGGTTATGCAATTCAGAGTGGAAATGCACTCTTCGCCCCCCAGGGCTTCAGGATAAAAAGGGGCACGGTTTCTACTTGAAGCGCCTTTCAACACAACCATCACAAACATGTCCGACGTCTCGCATTTAACTCTCGAGGAACCAAAGACAAAACACGGTCACCTTGTTTTATGTGATGTTTGACCCATTCATGTGTTTTTAAAAAGGCGGTCACGGTGCATGTATACATGTCAGCGGCGCAACGAAACCTACATTTCTGGTGATGCAAGGGGCCACTTCAGAAACTGGGTGGGGTAAACTTGGAGGCTCCACCTTCTCTGTTCTACCCCGAGGGTTGCTCGGCGTGAGGCCAAAAACGACACTTTAAAGCCGATGGTTTCCGGAAAAGCTTCTCTCCCCTCTCTGACTAACAGAAATCTACGTGCAGAAGCCCCCCCCCCCTCAGCTCACATTTCAGGGGTGGGGGTGGGGCTGATGCTCGATTAGCTCAATGGTGTTGCGAGCCCGATACATGTATTGCAAGTAAACAGACAATATGCTATTGATACCAGGAAACAGCGTCATTTCCATGGCCTGCAAGCAGAGGCGTTGCTAGGGGGTTGGGGGGGGGGGGGGGCTAAAGAGGCTATAGGCCCGGGGCAAAAAGGCTAGCTAGCCCCCAGTCCTGACAGTCCCAAAATGAGCGTAGCCCCGGATCTTTTCCAGACCTAGCAACACCTCTGTCTGCAAGCCTGAAAAGGAAGGAGAGCGGGAGTGCCTAGTTAGTGGGGTAGAGAGGGAAAGCGCTACACCGCTTCTGTTGGTAGCTTCAGTCACTGCATGCTGGGTTTGTTTTTATTAGGTGGTGTTTGTTGAACGAGTGTGTGGGGGAGGCTGTGTGTGTAATTGGTTTCATTTTCTGGAGGGTGTTGCCGAGCATGCATTTTGTGGTGGTTTTAGGTCTCTGATGCGTAGTTTGATTGGTGTTTGACGTCGAGTATGCAGGATATTGGAAGGTTTTCATTAGGGTTAGTTAGTGACGTGAGTAGTCTGTTTATAGGGTAAATATCACACGTATAGACGCATGAGGGGCCAGGCCAATTTCTCTGCCTTGGTTCTCGTCGAACTCTGGTGTACACAATATGCTCACTGTCAGGGCACCAAGCTGGTACTAAATTGTGGGAAATATTAATTGTTGGTCAGCTCGAGTTATCAGCGTACACATGAGTTTAATCAGATAACTGAAAGGCGGCATATCCAACACTACTTAATGACTGCCAACACTGCGCATGTCCCCAATGCTCCTAGACAGTGACGGTTGAGAAAGTAGTTCTTCTCCCGGGCAGATATGAAGTTCGAAGCACAGGAAGATGGCTATTTGCTCAAGATCAACCCATTTTGGTCAAGCAGGGAGCCGAGATTAGATCTGGTTCCAAAGTGAGCAATTGAGTACTTCAGCGGATCTCCTGTTCAGCATAACTCCTCCGGTTATTCATTGAATGTAGCATTTTCTCACCTGCGTTTATTTCTAAGCATTCCCTCATTTGCATAACTGGGCAAGATTTGGAGGGATGGAGGGAGACATTTGCTCAAGATCACACAGTTGTGTGGAAAGTGATTAGCATTATTTCAGCAAAGTGCTGTATCCATCACCTGTGACCCCCTCGGTGACATCACAGGTAAGGGCTTCAAAGGACCCAGGTGATATACCAGTGTCAGATTTTTAAATAACATTTATTGTACACACAAAATGAAACCCAGTGATGGAAAACGGGTGCGAGCACAGGTAGCAAAAGCTACACGCACCCTGACTGAACAGTTTGGTAGTCCAACTGCTTCAATCGCAGGGGTTGGGCTTTGCAAGAGACAACGTAGGATGTGATGGCTACACTAAACGGACATCCATGATTGCAATCTAACTTCTGGTTGCAGGGTGTAGGATTCAACCAACCCCATCGCTTCATAGGGCTCATTTAGTTTCCACACGCTCCCAAATTGACGGCCAATAACAATGTATTTAAATGATTGATCCAAAACCAGTCTGCTGCACTAGGCGGGCCGGGATCATAAAACCAGAAGAAATGCAGATGTACTAGTTCCAAAGACTGGGGGCTGCCTTTAAGGGGCTGAACGTGGGTAAAGTTATAGAGCGGACCAGTGAGGGGAGAGGAAACAGGTCGGACACCGGACCCCCACGTGATGCCCACACCATCTGATTTTTGATTGTTGACAATCCTGCTTGTGCCAATTCTGGCTAATACATGTTTTGGTGCTATTGATAACTAAGCGTCAATAATGCTAAGCCCCACCAACTTATCGCAGTTATTGCTACCCTTCCCTGAGGGCCATAATTTTTATTTTTTTATTATTTTTAACCAATTTGGTTTTTACAAAAGAATTTCGCGTTTGTCATCTTTTCTTATCATTTATACGCTACTTTGGACACCACTTTTCGTCGAGAAGATTCGGGGAGACTGGTCACTGGTTCACACGGTCACAGAGAGACCCTTTGTGCGAGATGGTGCCTGTCGAATTGGCTCTTTTTAGTGCCACTACCAGGAATTTCGCTGCCATCCTGGACCATCTGGCAGAATCGCCTGCGATCAGCCGAAACCATCCGATTTCTTTATTTAGTATTGATGCCTGTGAAGTAAGTGGTGCCAAGTACGCTTGTCTTTCCAGTGTTAGTGCTGGGCATGACATAAGGAGATGACGAATTGTTTCTACCTGTTCACTATCTCCACATATGCGGCAGTTGGATGGGGACGAGAGCGCTCGGGTAGCCAGGATTTCTCTAGTATGTAGCAAATTTAGTCGCGCTCGCATGTAGGTCTTTCTTAGTTCTTTCTCTGGGAATTATCACAGTACCTTAGTGGAATCTTTAACTGGTTGGTGGTAGATGCTTTAAGGATTTGTACAGCAGGCTCTTCTCATATGTATTTATCCAGTCTTGTTGGTCGAGTTTCTTCTTTACTTGTCCTGGATTTGTAATTAAGGTTTCCTCGGTGCAGGCAACTTCTTCAAGCTTTTCTTGGACTTTTTTGACCCATGCAGTTAGCAGTTTGCAGGTTCCTTTGTGGATTTCTGATCCACCACCTAAAAAATCGGCAGCGAACTTGGCGTCAGAATTTTTCTGTATAGCTGTGTAGCACTTTGGATCACCACGGAGGCTAGAGATGGTAGGCCTAGGTCGTGCCGGATTGCCGGCATTGGGCAAGCCCAGCACCGATTCCCACAGAAATCCCTCCGAGTCCAGATCTCTGGAGGCAGTCTTAGGTCGGCGGCCATTCCGTAAGTTATCGCTGGGACTACTTTAGACTTGTAGGCCATTATTACCAACTAACGTACAGGCCTGCGTACACGGGCCAAAGTGCAGGCTTTTATTGACACAGTAGAACCACTATATATCCTAATGCAACAGCTCCCTCTAGCGGTGACAACAGGCGAAGCTACTGCAATGGACAAACCTACATCTGGCCTTTTATATATTGTTAGATTAGATATTGGTAACTGTGATTGCACCCACCCACGCCCGCTGTCAGAATTCCTTCTCTTGCCTGCTTCCAGCAGTCTGAAGGCCTGTCTTGTGAATCATGGCGGGGAACTCCTCGAGCGGCTTGAAGCAGTTCTGCGTTCTTGCTGCGTAAGCCCGTACCCCGGTCTCAATGTAGGGAATGTGTCGCAGTGATCCATGGCGTGGCAAGACCACTTTGCACGCCTGATCCATTCTTTATTTATTTACATTTATAAAGCGCACAAAGCGGCCCTTAGGCATCGTGTCCCACGTCTACTGAATGCACTCTGATCACCACCATAGGCGTCCCTAGAGGGGAGAAAAGGGGGGCAATTCCCGCCATCCTATTTGCTGCTTTGGCCCCCTAATTTTGGGCCACCTGTCCCCTCTGGAAAAGAACACTTCCCAGGAGTTATAAAGGCGCTCCTTTGCCCAGCCGTCATCCGCGCATCTGCAGGCTCCATTTGCTTAGCCTGTATTCTTTCTTCTAGCCGGCACGGGTCACCACGGGCATCAATGGACCCCAAATACCAATGGGGTGGGGGAGATAAGGTTGTTAAAAGCAGGCTACCTACATGCTGGGCACACTTATTTTTCCAAATGTGCACTTGCATAGAAAAAAAAACTAAAAAATGCATTTCCAAACTAAAATGAGCTTCTTAAACTTACATGCACTCGTTTTCTTTAAAATGTGTATTTTTTGTCCGACTCACAAATATCCTGTGATTTTTGTGCCCCTTCCTTTGCATTATATCCCAGGTTATTTATAAAGATGTTATATGCTTGCCAAACAGCTTAATCACAAATAAAAGCTTCTTGGTGCGGATAGCAGTAATTGGGGAATTAAGCTGCGGATTCATGTGTTCCAACTTTTGATTTTCACTACACGGGAGGAAATTCCCACACACCCATCCTGAATATAAGCAAGAAACCAACACATCCCCTGGCCAAACACAGTTTATAGCACTTGTTTTTTATAAGGAATTGCAAAAAGGAATAAGATGGTAGGTGCGCGTGTTAATGAGCGAGTGCATGATGCATGCAAATGTTGTGTGAATGTGTGCGTGTTTGTGCTAGGCCGTGAAGCTGATTTTCACAGAAAGGGGATGGGGGTTAATGCACAACCCCTCCTTCCACTGGCCAAAATCAGCTCGCTGTGCGAGGCCCAGTACAAATACCATGCTTGAGAAACCAAAGGATGTCTCACCGACTAGTCACTTGGGATCAGTCATCCAGATGGCCGGGGCACGGCCATCGCTATTGGATCCAGACCGTGTCAGTGGACCCGTGCGGGAAGATCACCTAGATGGGGGCCCCTGGGGAGTGGGGTACACAACGGAGAGACACCATATCAATACAGCCATTTCCATGTAGAACACCCTCATTCTACATACTCTCCAAAACCTTGTCCCCCCCCCCCCGACCTCCCTTTCCTACACGCACTCTGCTGCATGGACAAAGCGCTTCAGGGAAAGACTCACACAACCAGTCCGTTTGACATGTTCCAATATCAGAGTCAGGCACTTAATCTTGACGACTCGCACCTGAATCCTGTTCCCTTTCCCCACTGGCATAAAAGGCAGAGCATGAGAGCACCTGTGAAGCAAGGCAACCAGAACCAGCAAAGCAGCAGGAGAACAGATCATGTGGAATTGGAGAGACCATGGAAGCAGAGCAGAAGGGGCCAAGAGGCAAGTGAAAGGCTGTGGTCCGGCCAGCTGCAGAGTGAAGGCCACGCAGACTTTTCAAAGGAAACCTCCCCGCTAATGCACTAGGTGAAGGTGGGCCCTCCTCCGGGTGAACGATTGTTGGGAGGAGACGAGCCGTGCTGTGCCAATAGCCTTGGCTTCGAGGAAACACTGGACGAATGGTATTGAGCGTTACCCGAGACCGGCTGGCGTTATCGAGTGAAAGATACCAAAGCGTTTGATGAGGCTCGCATGGTTGCGTGAAACCGCAAACAAAAGTACATTGTAACCAGAACAATGAATGCAGAAGCTGCGTGTGTCATCGAAAACCGCAAGGGAAGCCTGCAACCGAGCGAATGTGTTTAAGACTGAAATATGTTAAGAATAACAGAGTGGTCCGGTATTAGAATATCACCTTCTCGAAAGGCTCCACACCAAGAGTGAAACTGTTTGATTTAAAGTAAGATAATTGGAAATACTGCAAATACCAGAAGGCCTTAGGAGAGGCTAACCAAACTAAAAGAAAGTCAAAGTGGTCATATGAAGGTACAAGCAAAATCCTTGTAGAATCAAAAGTCTTTGACAAGTGGGAAACGAAGTGAACAATTGTAAAGTAAAGCTATAAAGTGAACTATGTTATAAAGGCAAGTGTGAACCCGATGGAGGAATGCCAAGAGAGAGGGAAGAAAATCCTGCATTGTGATAAAGATGATGGGCAAATGTGAACCCGATGGAGGAATGCCACAAAAAATATTTGTTTAAAAAGACATTAAGAGTTCCTGAGTGTTATAAACTAGTAGAACTGATGAGTTTACTGAAATGTGATTTGAAGGCTATAATGAACCAGTCAGAGGGATGCCAAGTGAAAGCAAAGGAAAGGAAAGTCAATCCCGCATTTTGTTATAGTGTCTGAACAGTGGTGTAAAGACGAAGGTGAACCCAATGAGGGGGTATCACGCGGAAGCCTGGGAAGAGGGGAATCCTGCATGGCGAGAGCTTGGGCAAGTCTTATGATGCCAAGCAAAAGACATTGATTCGAGGGATCCTGCCTTTTCTGAAGAAACTGCTACCTGATGCCTATAGACTCAAGAGGTGCTCACAGCCATGTCAATGTTCCGCCACAGCCATGTCAATGTTCCGCCACAGCCATGTCAATGTTCCGCCTTGTCCCGTGATGGAAGGTGGGGAAGCGAGTGCACTAGTTCAACAGTCCTGAACTATCGAAACCTTTTTGGACATTTCAGTTTGCACTACACTCTTGTTATACAGATCATTGTCCCACACCCTCTTGTTATATAGAGTAAGGATTTGGCAATAGGTTTATTAGTATAGGCCATTTTGTTTTGACACAACACCACTAGGACAGCGTTTTCTTTACTTTGATGGTTGTAGCTTACTCCTATTTTAGATTTAGGCTTAGATTAGGCGTTTTTCTCACCCTTTAATAAACACCCTTGGAGTATACTCTTTGCTTCTGTCGTGCTTCTGATAACCATGCCTTCCTTACAGCATCTATGATAAAAGCAAGTATGATAAGTGTTATTACATGGCTGGACTGGCATTTTGTGCAGCCAGTCTAGCCATTTCTTATTGTGGTATACCACTTTGTATTGGGCAATATTTGATAGAGCAAGATAGGTGTTATGTGGCTAGACTGGCATTTTGACGCAGCCAGTTTGGACATGATTGCATGCTATGGCATGTCATTTTTAAATAGTAGAGTTAATTGGATTATGTTCTTATGCGAGGATACTGCCATATATTGGCAGAACGAGCATGGACATGTTTTCTTATAGTACTATTACTGGCAATAAGCGGAAAGCAAACAGGAGTATGGGAATACTGAAATATACGGTTGCAGCCAGCACTGAAGTGTATGGGCACAGTCAACGTGAACATGTTTTTATACTGGCAAACATTGTGGGCAAAGGCGTCATGAAAATGTGTTTTTAGGGGCTGGGGGACTTCTAGGCAACATTGGTGACTTGCATCCATTGATCTTTTCAGGAGTTATCCCACACATTGAATTGTAAACTGTTTGGCTGGCTACCCAATTTGTCAAGGAAACTGCTGTAAAATGCACAATTTTAAGCCAATATTTTAAAAATCTTCTCCGGGGGCAAACAAGCCCTCTGGATTGATTCGGTCTCCCTCGCTACTCTGGCATATTTAGAGGAAATATGTATGCCCTCCAATTAAACAAGCACTGGCAATGCCAACAGTTTGGACTTGTGTGTAGGCAAGGGAAAGGCACTTGCCAGGCACTGCCGTCGTGGTATTAACTGGCCTTTGATGGTAGCAGGTGCAAAATGGTGGAAGTACCTTGGCATCAAATAGCAGTGCCTGGTAAATACCCAATACTTAAACACAAGCCAAAAGAGTTGGCTTTGCCAATACTCATTATTAACAGGACTTCAGTGAAGGACACTCAGTGCTTATAAAACAAGTGGCTGAAGGCAGACCTGGTTAAGACACGTATTACAACAGTAGCAGGTTTACAGCTCCAATCAAGTCATTAACTGTCTTTGAAAAAACCCTGGAAGGCACTTTAGTCCAACGTTTGATGGTAAA
The DNA here is from genome assembly GCF_040938575.1 of Ambystoma mexicanum. Classification (NCBI taxonomy): domain Eukaryota; kingdom Metazoa; phylum Chordata; class Amphibia; order Caudata; family Ambystomatidae; genus Ambystoma; species Ambystoma mexicanum. The sequence continues at coordinate 1,102,881,685 of NC_090941.1, forward strand.
GCTTGATTTAAGCAAGCTCAAATAGTTCCCATGAGGAGATGTTTTGGGTGGGACTGGCCATAGTATGGATTAGCAGGGCCATGGGCGGTCAACGGGTGGGCAAATAACCAGAAACCACCTACAACCTGTGCCATTCCCCGCTCCCGCATCTGCACGCAAATGCAATACTATTTAATCCTGCGCTGGAAGCGAGGTGTCTTCTGCTAAACACCGCCTGTAACAGCGCCTTATTTGAAGCTGTGCTGGGAGTGAGGTCTGTTCGAGTTCAAATAATGCAGGCTCTTGCGGAGTGCAAGGGCATTCTTGCAACTGTTGAACAAGAGTTACCTTTTTAGGACGTATATAAACTTGATGCAGAACGTGCATTGTCTTAAACCTACTCTGAACACGCTTATTGTCACTTTTCTTTTTAACCAACCCGGTGACATATAGGTATACGTAAACCAGTTTGGCCTGCTGGCCCTCATTTGATGTGCCCCTGCACCCCTCCTATTTGACCCCTCCCTCCCATACCCCAGTGACCCCACTGATCACCGCCTTCCCTCTCAGCTGGGTGAATATGCATTTACTATCCTTTGTGGGAGTACTGTTTTCTAAAGCACACTCCTCCTGGCCCCTCCCATCGGTGCTCTCACTCTGCGGCCTCTCATCCCAAAAGTGCCCTTCCATGAAGACATTCCTGCCTCTGGTTCTGCGTTCGCTCCTTCGAGCAATGTAAACCTCTGCCTCGCCCCTGCCTCCTCTGCCTCAGTGTATACAGGAAAGAGGATGGAAATACGAGCCAGCCGCCAAGACCCGCCCATCTCCCCCACCCCACCCCACACAAGCCAGACCTGCCATCTGTTTGCAATCACAGCACGCCAACGCATCTAGGCGCTTTAGGTTTGCATCAGAATCACTTGCTAAAAGGCTCGTACGTAGCAGATGACCAACTTCAGGAGGATGAAAGGCTGAGTTCAACCAGCAATAACACAAATAAGTATCGGCAATGCAACAGTTGGCACTTTTGTGCAGGCATGGGACAGGCACTTTCAAGGCACAGCTGTCTGTAGTGGTATTAACTGGCTATTGATGGAAGCAGGTTCAAAATGGTGCAAGTACCTGGGCATCTAACAGAAGTGCCTGGCAAACCAGAAAAGGACACGCAGAGTGCCAATAAATCCAGTTGCACGTTTACAGCTCCTATTAAGTCATTCACTCTCAGAAGACTGCTTTGAAAAAACACCGGCAGCCACTTCAAGTGCAACGTTTGATAGTAAGGCTTGATTAAAGACCGCTGAAAGAGTTCCCATGAGGAGGTGTTTTGGGTGCGGAGGGGCAAGAACTGGGTGGGAATGGCCATAGGGATCAGCATGGCCATGGGCAGACATAAAACCACACAATTACAGGCCGTGTGTGTCCCTCCTCGTATGCCATTCCTCCTCATGTACTCCCATGCAATAGTGGCGCAAGAGCCGCCTAATAACCCAAACGACAAGTTGATTTGTATACAAGAGTGTCAAATAGGTGGCACAGCTCAGAGGCAAGGCGTTTGTCTTGGAAGCAAGGCACCGCAACACAGGTCGAAGTGGGCGGGCGCGCTGCTCCTCTACTTTACTGTTCCTACACTATCATTTAAAAAAGAAACCGTTCCGAAATGGTTTAAAAGTGTAGCAAGAAGTGGAAACATGCACTTCAGTGCACTGCATTGAACTTTCCCTTAACCCCTTAAGCGCCAAGGACGAGATATCTCATGTAACAAAAAAGTTACATGGCATTGAATGGCGACATACCGAAATCGCCAAAAAAGGCCTTGGTACTGGGAGGAGGGGGGGGACCCATGGCACTTAAAGGGCTAAACTGCAGGCGTGTTTGGAGGTTTGCATTGTGCGTGGGGGGTGGCGTGGTGATGGGGTGTGGTGATGGGGTTTGTGGGGAGCGAGGCAGCCAGCAGGGAACATAGTTCCACTACTTCTTTGCTTACACTTCGACCACTGCCCGCATAACTGAAAACGGTAAGAAAATGATGAGCACCGGCACCCACGAGAAGGACTCCAACGAGAATGGCCCAGTGGGCAATGCCAGAGGCACTGGTGTGCCATCCCAGTGTGAGCTCCGTGCGCTTGGTAGTTTTCAAATTATATTAACAGAAGAGATAGCCATTTTCCAAAAATCTTCCCAAAACTGGCAAGGATGGGATTTTGTTACACGGGTGAGCTGGCCTACTGCAGCCTTCGTGTCCGCGCACAGGGGTACCTGGAGGTGGCTCTGGGTAGGAGGTGCAGAGCCCCCCCCTCCAAGCTCCCTCATCAATTCAAACCCCCCCTCCCCTCCCACCCGAGAATGGCGACTGCCTCAGGGATCCATACCGCCCCAAACCTCATGGCCCCATGGCACATAAGCACAAGGGTCGTGGAAGAAGCAATCACAAGAGGGGCAGGGAGGACGAGGTCATTGTGAATAGCGGTGACAGCCCCCATTGCCCCCCCCCCCCCCTTTCCCCTCACCTTTTTGTCATGGAGGGTGTAACAGTCCCTGGACATAACCTTACTAACCAATAATAGACAGACACTAGTTTTACATTTTGGAAACAGGTCACAGTTTATTGGGGCAGTCCCAGCCCTAAGGCATCATGGTTCACGACCATACTTTAGTGGCCCAAAAGCGGGCCAAAGTTCAAGCTCTGAATGTTCTCGGACTGGAAAGAGACCGTGCTCCATTCCACCCCCCCCCCCCCCAAACCCCCTCCGTCTTATATGCGGTCCCCAGGGCATGCCGGAAGCGCCTGCCCCATGGGGACGCCACCGCCTCCTGGAGGAGGGGAGGGGACAACCAGAGGGGCGTCCCGCTATATGGGATGTCCCTCTAGCGCCCCCTGCGGCTTGGTCATCCCCTAACACCAAATCACTCACACAAACGCCAACTAGTGCACACAATCGCCAGAGTCAGCAGGAACTCCAGTGCACAAGCAACCGGCAAAAGAGATGCAGCCAGCCCAGGACATGGTAACTTCAAAAAAGAGCCCTGGGCTGCTGGGCAGGAACTCTGCCCAGGCTCGCCTGGGGGTGGGGGGCTTATGCGGGGGTTGTTCGGGTTAGCGCAACCAATTAAACAAAAAGGAGAGGGGAGCGCAGTCAAATTAAGGCTAGCACTGCACCCACCTCTCCAACAGACCTCTTAAAAACGCAGACTGAGAATTGCCAAGCAGTGTCTTGTTGTAAGAGGTCAGTGAGAGGGGTAGGCACATTGCTAGCATTTATTTTGCTGCACCTGCCTCTCCTTTTCTTAATCTGCGGCAGCGACCCCTGCAGTCAGCCCTTTAGGCCATAATTACCAGGAGTCCCTCTGCAACAAGCTTTCAAGGACAGTCCTGTGCGGACCACTTCATGATGCATTTAATCCAGGTGTACACACCCACTGTGAAAAGGCTACATGCAGGGTTAGGGCGCCACAGATTAACGGGCTACCTATAGGCCAGATGGAATAGAACCTTTACGTGAAGAGGAGTGCCACAGGATTCCATGTCAGATGGGTCCCATGGGAAGGAACACGAGGGGGAACACGAGGGGGGGGGGGGACGCCAAAGCCACAGGGGCCAGTAGCCCGGAAGGGAGGCAGAGCTCCCTCCCGATCAGCCATGGGGCAAGAAGCAGTGCTGGGCGCTACACCCCCGAGACTGGGGCAAGAAGCAGGGCTGGGCGCTACATCCCCAGAGACAGGGGCAAGAAGCAGGGCTGGGCGCTACATCCCCAGAGACAGGGGCAAGAAGCAGGGCTGGGCGCTACATCCCGATCCTCAGGACTGGGGCAAGAAGCAGGCTTGGGCGCGACACCCCAGAGACTGGGGCAAGAAGCAGGGCTGGGCGCTACGCCCCCAGACTATACTTATATCAGAGATCCAGAGGGAGACTAGTAGGTCTCTCAGATGGTTAATTCAAACAGACCTTAGTTGGCTTTCCCGCCATCGCGTAGGACAAGGCCGCCCTCTTCTATTTCAGATAAGCCCCAGCCTCCTGAGGCGTTCATACCAGCCCTTTCCGTGATGAATCACATTAGCCAGCCCTCCCTTTAGTGCGCCCACCCTCGGTGTGAAGCTCTACCTGGATGCAGTAAAAAGGGTGGGGATTTCCCCCGACCCCATCCATGGACCCCAGCCAGGTCACTTCTATGTTGTCAGAACTGGGTACTGCCGAGAGCCTCCAACCCAAGCAACAGCTATTCAGGAAGAATGACTCACTCAGCCCCCACCCTCCAATGTATTATTAGTGTATACCACGAAGCAACGGGTCCCTTTACAAGTCAATAAGTGCACAGTTCCCCTGCACTGGTGGAGACATGCATCGCAAGCCAAGACCTCCGACACCTTCCAATGGTTCCTGTTCACTCAGAAGTGCGGTATTAAAAACCCTCATTACCCACCGGGAGCCGGTGGAGAAAGTAGGGAATTGGGGGGCCGCCTGGTGGCAGGACCAAAGTCCCAATTAAGCCAGACTTCAAAAGAACATTATGGTCACAAGGTGACAGCGTGGCAAGAGCAGAGGGCCTTCAGGAAAAGGGGGAGCCTGGGAATAGCACGTCCTGCTCTGGGAGTCTAAAAAAAACAATGCACAGTCAGGGGAACTCCTAAACAGTTGAGACCAGAAGGGGCGCTAGGAAAGGCGAGGTTCTCCACATTGCGACACATAGCATGAGCTGGAGTGGGAGCCAGGGGCGAGAGGAAGAGGAAGCCAGGAGATAGCGTCTTGTGTTGTTGCAGGACAGCTGTATTCCCGACCTTACTAGCCCCAAGGAAAATGGCAGATCAACGATAAAGACTGTAAAGCTTCATGCGACCAGACTAGTAGGGGGTCCACAGCAGCAGGGCGACAGCACCTATGCCCGATAGAGTCTATGGGAGGTGGATAAATAACAGCTGGTAGGAGTTAGACAAAAAGCCAGGCAGGTGCTGTACCCTGGGGGTGGGACTGTGGAGACCAGAATACAAGGAATTCCCCAGAGTGGGGACTCCGAGACGGTGAGATGACCCACCCTTACAACTAGGCAGTGCTTTCTGGTTTGCAGTGCGCTTCCCATAGGCACAAATAGGCACTTTCCAGCCACAGTATAATGAAGTAGATAAAGGCGCGGAACTTTCCCTTCATATTTCTGCACCACATCCCTTAGGATCACAAGGCTTCTTAGCAAATCCTTAACACCTATCTAAGTTCTGAGAAGCCGAGGGAGACCAGCACTTCACCACTTACTTAGATAGTTCCAAGTTAGAAACAGTTTTCCTTACTTGATGAACCCCCAGTTATCCTTAGATGTTCATCCCATTTCCATCCAGACGACTCACTCGCATAAAGATCCTAGCCCTTGTGAGGCGAGTGCTCCTTCTCACTCTCTGTGTCTCAATTTTCAACACTCTGACGCATTTCTGACCCTTTATTCCTCCTTTTTTCACCTTGCAGGCCTCTACCACACCTGGCTCTCCAAGTCAACCTCTGCCCCCTTTCCCACCCACCTCGCCTTCCCCCGATTGGTTTCTCCTCAGAGGGAGGTACTTCTTAAACAGTGTTCCCGATGGCAGCCCCTGCCTGGGCAGCCCATCAGCGAAGGGCCCCAAGGCAAAGGGCAGCTCCGGAAGAAGCAGCTCCAGAGCATGTTGACCTGTGTTAGCACGTGGAACCTGCAGCCATCAACCAGCAGCGACTGACAAGGTAGGCTGTCTGACCCATTTTATTAACACTTTGTCATATTATCTAAAAGCCTGTAGTTTGTTGCACATACGTATGTCAGTCCTATCCAACGCCTAAGCCAACTGTCTCAGTTAGCCATATCTCACATCTGTGTAGACTGTTAGCCAGCAATATGTTGCATTCAGACAGATTGGGTCAGGTAGCAACAGCTCACATCTAGGCAAATTGTCCACTATTGCAGTCGCAGCAAAGGCACTTACCATCCACTCTGGTATGCCAAACCTTGTACTTACTGCACTGTTATACACCCATCTAGACATTTCTCCCTCTATCCAGGTGTCCCAAAAGTAGGTGCTATTCCCAAATATAGCTGCAGTTACATTTTACTCTGTCATGCTCTGTCCCCATTTAGGCAACTCTCTATCTAGGAGTCGCAAATCTAGGTGCTACTGGGTTTTACTGCTTACTGTGGTCCCACTTCATGCACCACCCCCCCACTCTATCCAGGTGCCACGAAACCCACTCGCACATCTTCTGTTGTACCCAGTGGGACGTGCCCCCCCTTCTAATCAGTCACATAATCCTATGCGTTTGCAATGACACACTGTGACAGACTTCTCCGCTCTTCAGGCCCCTTCCAGAACACTCTTCCACTGCTCAGACTTGCATTCCAGGGAGACCACGAATAGGGAGACCAAACAAGCGTATTTGATCAAGAAAAAGAACATCGCAGTCTAACTCTGCTCACATAGCCGTCCACACTGAAACCCCTGACATACCTCAACACCTCTGCCATTAGTATACAGAGACAACCTACGAAAAGAAATTTGGTCTAGCTGGGCACACATCAAATCTCCAACCCTAGTACTCTATCCTAAACCACCAACAGCACCCACCCACATGCCGGACCTCCAGGCTGCTTACTAGAGCCTAGCCAGCCCATCTAAGTCATAACATGGCAAAAAGCACATATGCATTTTGAAACTATTAGAACCTCCTACACATGTACTGCAGTCACCGAGGGCGTTCCAACCAAAAAGGGCATGAAGGCCATACAAATGGGGAAAGGGAGCTATACAAATGACAAATACAATATCTGAAAGCAGAAGGCACAGTCTGCAGAGGAAAGTCATGCACCTGAGCAGAGCTATACACTCCGACATCATGTGACAAGGCCTGAGCAATCCACAGGCTGGGAAAGCAAGCAGGCATGACCAGTCAGATGAAAGTCATGCACTGGGCACAGCTATACATTGCGCCATGTGACAAGGCCTGAACAATCCACAGGCTGGCAAAGCGAGCAGACGACATGGCAAGTCAGGGACAGACACCTACAAGAACCAAGTGTTATGTTAGAACAACGCATTAATTTGCTTCAAGTACAATTGGAGGGGCTCTCAACCGCCCCTCAGCCTTCTTACTGTATACCTAACCCCAACCATCTACCTTTCTGAGGAAAAACATTTGGTAAATAAAAATAGACTATTGTACTTCCGAGGAGCAAAGGGGTAACCGGACCAGGTGCTTAGTTCAGTGCTTCCTTTTGCGTAGGTTCCTTGTGCTCATCCCCTGCACCACTCCTCCCTGTGAAGACTCCTCTGCCGCCAGACTGCCATTGTGGGGATGTGAGCTCCAGAACGTGGCACCTGGCATCCTTCCCGATGTATCCAGGAAGCGCCCCAGGTGCCCTATGCAGAGGGGGTATAAATGCTTGCTAGGATCCAGGCAGCAGGGCTATGAACGAATAGAATACAACCCCCCCTATCAAAGCCATTGTTCTCTTGCTGCAGCATGCCTTTTCCAGGGCTGGGGCAAGTGCTGGGGTACTCCACTCACCACCAAGCCGGATACTGGATGATCTGCTCCCCTCGGTTCCCTTCCCGGGTTGCTTGTAGATCCTGTGCTGCCAATTGACCACTGGATTTCTGCTTTCCTCACTGTGTCCCCTGTTGGGCAAGAATTGGAGTAGTAACCCTCTGGGCGATTACACCACCTTTGTCCTCTTGGTATTAGGTAACCCACCTATTGGTATAGGTCTGTACTACACAAGTTGGTAATGTGACCGAGCAGCCAGACTCCTCAAGAGGGGTAGAGGTGAGCTGTAGAGATGTAGCATCAGAATCCACGAATACATGTATCCAAATAACACTTACACGCAAGGTTTTCTAGTAAAATAAGTATTTAACAGTCAGTTTTAAATAAGCATTCTTTAAAAAGGGCAATGTGCAACAATAAAAATACACTTCATGCAGATACTTTCTCAGAATCGAGGCAAAGCAAGGAGATAATCTTTAGAGATGCTTCATACACACTTCCTACACCCTGGTGTGACTTCACTAACTAGGACAGTATTGGCAATTATATATCATTTTTGCACTTGGTAAAATTCTGAGGGTGGCAAAAGGGAAAGGTTAAAGGAAGGAGAAAGGTTAACGGGTTCCCAGAGCATGCAAGCACTTTCAACTCTCCCAATGAAGTCTAGATAAAACCTTTCCCAGCAATATTAGTTAAAAAACAATGTATCACCTATGAGGGACAGTTAGAATCAAAGTCAATGAAATAGTCTGCAGGGAGCCAGGACAGCCAAAGTCAATTAGAGCAAAGTCTATGGAGCTGAGGCACTTCTTAGGTAGTAAAAGTTTTGCACAAAGTTAGAGAGTATGTGGTAGAAAAATCACTGTTGGCCCACACGCGGTTACACTTTTGAAAGTTACAGCTGAAATCAACTCTAGAAAAGCACCTGCTGCAAATCTCAACTGAAAAGAGCAAACTACAGGCAAAGAGGTAAGTACCCCTTAGAACAGTACCTTAGGTTAGAAGAAGAGGATATAGCTGGCTTCTGTCTTGGTTGCAGATCCTGTGTTCATGGGCCTCAGTCGTGGGGAAAAGAGCGAGGACGACTGGAGGACTCCTGCAGCAGCAACTTGGAGATCGTCTGCAGCTTCTGGCTCTTTTCAATTCAGCAGCACGTTGCCGTTTCAGCACGTGGTAAACAGCACCATCGCAGATCTTGGACACCGGTTGGGCTTCCACCACTCCTTGAGTCCAGCACTCTGGTGAGGTGACTCTAGCTTAGTTGATCCTGCTTCAAGAGGGTCCTCCGGAAACTCCTGAAGCTTTTGGCCGGCATACAGACATTGCACTCTAATACAGATTTCTCAACTTCTGGCACTCCGTTCTAGCAGTACAGCCAGTTGGGGAAAGTCTTCCAGAAAAGTTAGACTTAGGGTTATAGTTGGCCCCACTAACCCAAGGGAAGAATTTGTCCTTTCCGGAGCTTCTCTTGTCGATCAGAAAAAGGAGTTTCAGCACAGCAACAGGACTTCACCATGCAGTTCAACGGTCCAGGAGGATGCAGCAAGCTTCTATTCACAATCCTTCATCAGCTGTTTCGTCCAGTGGTCGACGGTCTTCAGTCCAAGAAGCCTCACCTTTTATGCAGATTTCTCCCATTCATGCACAGCTTAGCTGTCACTCACACAGCAGGGTGGCTGTCCTGCAAGGACAGTCAGCCAGCCAATCAGGACTGGGTGCATTCAGGTAACCAAGGAGACTAAGGTCAGGGACTTTCGGGCACCTCCCTCGCTTCCTGCCGTGTCATACACACTGGAGCCAGAGGCGGGTTTCAGTACTGAATGAAGCCGGCCAAAGGCAATATGAACTAAGGGCTTAAACTTGGGGCGCAGAGTGAATCCCAAAAAAGACCTCACAAACAAGAAATGGCGAAAAAAGAAGACTGGGCCATTTTGACACAATGGTCACCCATAGGTGCTATACTGCTGGTGAGGATTCAGTCTGCGGTAGAAAAGCACAATGGTAGGAAAATTAAACCACTGCCACCAGCTATTTTTAGTAGTGAGGGTAACATTACATTTTTTTTACATTAATAAGTAGAAAAAGGGGCTACTAAGTAACCCCCCCATACCTCCCAGCACTCCACAAAAGACGGTGTGTGCTGCACCTACAAAGAGAAAAAGGTAAGTAAAGTCCATTTAAACTTCACTATTCTTGGGAACAGTAGTTCACACAAGCAAAGGTATTGAAACCTTATGAGAAATCTAAAGGATTTCTCTGTGACACTGCACTGGGGGTGCTGTGTGTCACAATACAAAAGCAGATGCCTATAGATTTAGTCAGACTCCAAAAACAAAGGAAACACATAATCCATATCGTGTCAAAACACATGAGAGAGTGAGAAAAAGGGCTCACTCACTCCAGGGTTAAAATAAATTAAAAGTCCTAAAGTCCAGCAAAAGAGCTGGGGGTCTCTAAGGTTAAAAGTAATTAAAGTGCCGTCCACTCCCAAAAGTAACCAAAAACGGATAAAAGGGGATCATAAAAAACCGCTGAAGGGGGCAAGGGGCATCCCCATATAACCCCCCTTGGTCTTGGACTGCCCGCCATCAGATGAAACATGGAAACAATGACACGTCCATTAAAATGCCTCTGGACATGAAGCAGGGGGGGTGCGAGGTACCCTATGGAGAGACCACAATTTACACAGAACTGATATCGGTGGGCCTACCTCCCAGCAAAGGAAGTGGGGAGTGCCGGAGGTAGAGGCCACAAGTCTGGAGCATTGGAAGGAGTATAGGGGGGGGGCGACAGGCCTGTGTGGGTATACACACATGCCACGCCCAGACTGCAGAGATCACAGAGGGGCGCCCAGGCCCACCACTAATGTAGGGGTCACCTCCATGAGTACTCTCAACACTCTCCAGTGCCCGAAACCCAACCCCGAACTCCCCGCCCCTCCCCCGCCGCTTCCTGCGCCATTCCTCAGGGGCCCTCGTTAGCAGATTCCTGCCTCTGACCTGCACATCCTGTCCCCCCCCCCCACAGCCCAGGGTGCTGCGGTTTGCCCCCCCCCCGTCCCCCCTGCAGTGCTGGCGCTGGCTCAATATGTGTCATACCGATAAAGCACCGTGTAAGGTCAATGCATGGGCTATTCTGCTGAGGAGGGGTGGCTCCGCTTCCTTCCCTGGCGGCGAGCGCACACATGCTCTGCTGTTCTCGTCTAATTCTGGGGTGTCTGCGTGTAACACTGGCCCTTCCTGCAGGAAGATGGGGGGCATGTGTGCGCAGGGTGCAGGAGGAAGGGCCTCGTGCTCCACGTCTAAGGTTTGGATTCTGTCCTCCGTGGGCCAGGCCCTCTTTCCAGGGGGCGCTCCCTCGGGCTGTATCTGGTGACAGTGGAGTAACTTTGCTTAACATGTCGGGGGTGGGGGGGCATGACATCTGAAGAAAAGGTGCCCCAGCCAAATGAATGTGGGCAAAATGGTGTGCCATGAAAGTTGGCGGTGGGGAGGGGGACACATGCCCCTGCCCCCCCCTAAAATTACGCCCATGTCTGGTGAGCTTTTGCCTGCAGGGAACTGCCAGACCTGGAGCTTTCCACCGGGCTATGCTCTCCAGAACGGGGTGCATCGCTTATCGAGGGTCAGATGAAAGCCAGGAAGGGAAAGAAACTGGTCCATAACGAGGGTTCCTCTGCTGTCAAACGGCCTGGCGCTGCAGGTCTGTGGAAATATATATATCTCAATGCATTCCTTCCAGGAGGTGCCGTTTGGGGGTTACTGCTCCCCATATGTGCTTTTGAATGTTGAGCAGCAGGGGAATCTCCCCCCTTCCGCTCTGCACCCCTCATTCCAACAGTTTCCATGCAGACCAAGCACTGGCGGTGCAGTATTTCTGGGAGGGATTTGGCGCATTTTCGTTGCTTTCTTCTCAGTGCTGGGCCCACCACTGCACTCCTTCACAGTGGGATAGAGTCGATGGTCCCGTCACAGGGGGATTCAAGGGGGGTAGTTGCTTCTTGATGGCCTAGAATGCACAGGCCGTGTTCTCCTCATCCGAGGCCTGGGTACGTGCAGTCCAACGGGCCGAGTTTCTGTGGCACCGCGTTCTTTGCTTTATTCTGGATTACCATGATGGGGGGGGTCTTCGTAGCTGCCCTCTAGAAGCCAGGTCGGCAGTGTTCTTGGAGGAGGTTCCTTCCTGGGTGGGTGCCAGCAGGGCCTGCTCATCTGCACGTGGCAGCGTTGCATTTCTGAGCCCCTCGGTCTCAGGCCTGGAATCCCGCTAGTGATATGGGGAGGCCACTGATCTAGAGATCAGTGGAGGGTTGGTCCGAGGTTGCACCCTTCGCTCACGCCTCATTCCCGTTTCTAGGAGCTAGGTTGCACTGCCCCCGCTGCTGCTCCTCTCACACAGGTTAGGGGTCGATTCCCCTCCACCCTACAGTGTGTGGAAGGGGCACTGTGGGGCCGCTGTGCAGAGACCGTCACAGAGCGCAGAGTACACATCTAGCACCTTGCAATAGGAGGTCTGGGGTTCATCCGTGTCCTCGCCAGGGAGCCCCCAGAGGGCCATGCCAGCAACAGAGATGCATTCGTGTATATTTATAAGATTTTCAAAAGCAAAAAGGTCGTGGAAAAACGGTACACACGATTGTTTGGCACAAACAGTTTCCATTCACTTTGCATATCTGATCAGACCATTAATAAATAGATACCAAGTATTGGGGACACTCCTTAGGAAATTATCTGTTTACCCGCTTAAAGACCTCTTTAGTCTCTTAGCCGGAGTACAGGTGTCCTATTTGGACAAGTGGCCGGGTGCATGCCCGCCTCAGCTCGTCCCACTGGAAGCAGGTGGCTTCTGCAGCCGGGTGCATGCCCGCCTCAGCTCGTCCCACTGGAAGCAGGTGGCTTCTGCAGCCAGGTGCATGCCCGCAACCTCAGGTGGCTTCTGTGGCGGGGTGCATGCCCGCAGCCTCAACTCGTCCCACTGGAAGCAGGTGGCTTCTGCGGCCTGGTGCATGACCGCAACCTCCGGTGGCTTCTGTGGCCAGGTGCATGCCCATGGCCTCAAGCTTGTGTCACTGGAAGCAGGTAGCTCCTGCAGCCGGGTGCATGCCCGCAGCCTCAGCTTGCGTCACTGGAAGCAGGTGGCTTCTGTGGCCGGGTGTGACTTCTGCAGCTGGGTGCATGCCCGCAGCTCAGCTTGTGTCACTGGAAGCAGGTGGCTTCTGCGGCCGGGTGCATGCCCGCAGCCTCAGCTTGCGTCACTGGAAGCATGTGGCTCCTGCAGCTTGGTGCATGCCCGCAGCCTCAGCTTGTGTCACTGGAAGCAGGTGGCTCCTGCGGCCGGGTGCATGCCTGCAGCCTCAGCTTGGGTCACTGGAAGCAGGTGGCTACTGCGGCTGGGTGCATGCCCGTAGCCTCAGCTTTTGTCACTGGAAGTAGGTGGCTTCTGTTGCCGGATGCATGCCCGCAGCCTCAACTTGGGTCACTGGATGCAGGCGGCTCCTGTGGTCAGGTGCATGCCCGCAGCCTCAGCTTGTGTCACTGGAAGCAGGTGGCTACTGCGGCTGGGTGCATGCCCGTAGCCTCAGCTTGTGTCACTGGAAGAGGTGGCTTCTGCGGCCGGGTGCATGCCCGCAGTCTCAGCTTGTGTCACTGGAATCAGGTGGCTTCTGGGGCCAGGTGTGGCTTCTGTGGCCGGTGCATGCCCGCAGCCTCAGCTTGCGCCAAGACTTTATGGCTGCAGGTTATGTGGCTCCATGTGATAATAACCCCGCAAAAATATCGTCATACAAGAATGGCGCCTTTTTTTGTGGCAATATTAACCCATGGAACCTGCGGGGGACACCCCTGCAACCCCCATATTATTTTTAAGGGAGCAGGGACACCCCCTCAACTCCTGCTCCCATTTACTCCATAAATTATACCCACAAATAATGTCACCTATGGCCTTTCCTGGCGACCATAGATATGTGGAGATATTACCCGATACTGGTTATGTGACGTCATGCCATGAAGTTGATGGTACATCTTCTCCTGCACAGGAGAGGAGCAGAAACCTTAAATGATCACTTAAGAAAATCTATTAAGCTTCTTTTATCTAGAGTTGCAGGGGCCCCTACAAGGTGTGGGGCCCTTTTCAGATGAAGAAATTGAAATGCCCCGACGTCACACTGTGGCCCACCCCGTACCTTGTGACAATTTCTGTGGCGCCCCCTTGCCATAGGCAGGTGCGGCAAGTGTGTTAGGGCACCCCCCCCATTTACTGCAGAAGGAAGTTTGGATCAACAAGTGATACTTACATCTTTCACCAAGTGGCTAATGCAGCGCGCGCCCCAGTGCACAAGAAACATCATGCGCGTTGGCTTCAGAGAACCAACTACACAGTCAGGGTACTACCGGGGCGCGTCCAAAACCACGGGGCTTTCCTTTTATTTATTTTTTCATGGATCCGTGGCTCTGTGTGCAAATTGCATAGAGCTTGAGAGGCCGGCGGGGTACAGCAGGTTTAGCCCCTCCACTGCTGTTAGTTGTCCTGCTAGCGTACGTTTTCAGAAAAGAGAAAGAACCTTGGCATAACCGACAGCAGACTTGGGCCACTCGTCAGCCAGAGTCTGCGGTCAGTCACGAACACATTCAATATTGACTGGCAGCTTTTTGCGCCTATGGAAATTGATTGTATAGTGAGTAGCGGCGGGGCGGGGCACTCCGCTTCCGTCACACTCTAGCTCAATGGCACGAGCTTTGTGGGCCATAGAAGTTACTGTCAGGATTGAGAGTTGCCCGCGTTTCACCTCCCGGCTCCTCGCTGCCAGGGTGCGGGACAGGTTGGATAAGCAAGAGCTAAAAGCAGCTCCCGGCTATCCAGCAGGGGCGCAACAAAAGCTACATTTTGGGTGGGGCCATGTCAGTAACTGGGCGGGGCAGACTTGGAGGCTCCGCCTCCTCTGCTCTACCCAAAGATAGTCTGGCGTGGGGTCCAAGTATCAAATGGTACATTTTAAAGTGCAATCTGTCGGTGAGAATGACAAAGTGATCAGATTTAAAGATAACATACACATTTAGTTGCTTTGATAATTTTTTATATCTAAAGCCCAGGTATCCGATCAGGCATCACCCTTTAAGCTAAATCGAGCATCAGGGGGGTGAAGCAGTAGTAGTGTGCCACTAATGCCACGTCAACATGAGATACAAGGCATACATTGCTGCTCATCATACCATTATATGCCAATTTAAAAACATTTTTATGCTGGCTTTGCCCATACATTTCCATACCGGCTGCACCAAAATATACCAATAATCCCATATATGAACATACTCATGTTTGCTGTGCGTATAATGCCAGTAATGATACTGTAAGAAAACACGGCCATCCCAGTAAAACATTTCAAACCACAGTAATAAATAACTAGCCTGGCTGCACGCACTAAAATTCCATTCTAGCCATAATACACACCATGCTTACTTTGCTATAGATGGCGACTAAAATGTTTTATTTTTAGCGAAATCCCCCTTTCCCCACCTGTCCCTCTACCACCAAAACACCCCCACAAACTCCTTGCAGACATTCATACATAATGAGCTAACATGCAACACCCTTGAACATTGCTAGTTTCAGAAAAAGGCTTCCGCGTGTCTCTGCTCAACAAAAAACAAGTGTGGAGGTCAGCCCCCTCCCCTCAGATGTGAAAGAACACTGAACATTGTTATATGTCGGCTTGCATCTGTGGGGAGGGGGCCGATGTGCACATTTGAATTTTCTGAGGCAGCGAGGCGATGGAAGCCTTAGCTTTAAAGTTTTGCTGCGTTTGTGCAAATACGTTTTTCTGCAGGAAAACACTTTAAATCTGGCGGTTTCAAGAAAAGCTTCTCTTCTCTCTCTGACTAACAGCTCACATTTCAGGGGGTGGGGAGGGCTGAAGATTTTAGCTCAATGGCATTGCTCCCCCCACCCCCTATCCACCGTTAATCAGTACCAGGCGCTACCATTCGGGAATGAGGAGCTAGTACACAGTGTTCTGCAAATCTAACTTCCACATAAGACGGCACCATTCATTGTGTCCATTATGTATGGCCCCTTATGTTCGAAATGTTGCAAAGGTGTGCCCTAATATTTACTTATAGATTGTCCCAAACACACAGAGTTAAATTCCCCCAAGTGTGTTTGGTATTGGTTGGCCTGGGGAGCCAAAAGTAGCTCCTGGTAGCTGTTGGTTTTAAGCTAACCAGGATCTTCCAGGCTACAAAGAGGAGCTAAATGGCTCCCAGCTCCACTAAGTCTATACATTTCAATGGGCTCCCACCCACCAGAAGCCAGAGCCATTTCCACAGTGTACACAGAGGGGACAGAACCACACAGCCACTGGCCCAGGACTCTCCTTGCAGCATGCGGCCCCGACTACCCTAGGGAGGAAGGGGCAGGGAAGCAGTCGTCCCGCTCCAGCTCTGTCCGTCTGTCTGTGAAGATGAACGGCCAGTTCGCAGAGGCGGCATTCCTCAGCAAGCCTGCAAATATAGCACAGAGGCGGGGGGAGGGGAAGCCGCCACTGGCAGAGGATGGGGAGAAAGGCAAAGAGTCGAGATGGTAGGGTAGTGGGGAACCCAGGCAAGGTATAGCGCCAATCTCTCAGGAACAGGCCTTCCAGGCAGTAAACATAACGAACAGGGATGGACTGGCCTATATGGAACTCTGGAGATTTCCCGGCAGGCCTCTGCACCCTGGGCAGGGGTGGACTGGCCTATAGGGAACTCTGGAGATTTCACGGCAGGCCTCTGTACCCTGGGCCTTTTGTGTGATATTTCCAAATGTTCTCATAATAAAAGGGTTGTGCTTGCTGAAAATGTGTAATATGGAGCCACTTTGAAGATTGTTTCCAGGGCATCTTTTGGTTCCCAGTCCACCCCCGATAACGAACGACGTGCAAGCTCCATTCTGACCAATGCGCGAGAGCTGGAAGGGAGCCAGGGTTTGCTCCAGGCACACCTTTAAATGAGTGGCTGAGTTGCAGACGAGAGAACGGTGTGGGGCGGAGGTCTATCCCACAGGGCACCGCTGAATGGCATTTCTTGGGCAGCATCGATAGCCACAGCCAGGACCGAGAAGGAGACAGTCATAGGGGGCAAGGGCCAGTCTCTCGAGTGCTAGGCCATTCTCCAGAGTGCTGGGCCATTCTCCGGAGTGCTGGGCCATTCTCCGGAGTGCTGGGCCATTCTCCGGAGTGCTGGGCCATTCTCCGGAGTGCCGGCCGAGGCAATACATAGGCGGAGGGAAGTAAGAATGGAGGACTTAGCCCCGGCGGCCTCATCTCCTGGCACGAGGGAGGGAGGGGGGCGAACGAAAGGGGAATGGCGGGATAGTGAAGGATCCCCCCCTGGCAGAAGGCAGTCAAGACCAACGAGGGGATCTTTTCCCAAAAGAGGAAAAAGCAGCAAAGTAACGGAGGGTTAACTCAAAGAAAGAAATCAAAAAAGAAGGGCAGAGCCCCGGCAAAGGTGGCCTGTGCAGGCAGGCAGGCAGGCGAGGCAGAACCAGGAAAAGCTTCCTGGAAATGCAGACGAGGAGGAGACTGCCCAAGAAGCCTGGAGGGACTGCTCTCCGTCTTCTGTGGGGAATGCCGATGGTGAGGAGGGCACTAGAGCAAGGGCAGAGGGCCTGGGGGTGCTTCTGTGACCTTCTGCCCAAGAGTGTGCACGCAGCACCCCGCAACAGTGCTGCTCCCCTGTGTCTAAAACGGAAACTGGGGGATGGGAAGTTTCCGTTGGAAAGAGGGAACCCCAGGCTACTATCACTAATGAGAGGCATATGGAAAAACATGTGGGAATTGCCTGTAGTGAAGGTCAGTGATCGAAGAGAGCGTGAAGAATAGGGAGCAGCGTTGCGCTACTTTTTGCAACCATTTTCACCATTCCGCAATAGCTCTTTGTTAAGTTGAAGCAGACTTCTCTACTCCACCACCCAATAGCAGTTACAGCTAAACTGAAACATGTTCCAACTCAATGAGCTGTCAACCAGCATGACTGCAACCCTTGAGCAGTGTGCTGGACGTTGCTCCCCTCCTGCCTAGCGTGTCCCTGCCAGGGTCACAGATCCACTACTTTTTTGGTACACTTCTACCACTGGATAAGGTGGAAATGGAGAAATGTCTGGTTGGAAAGAGTGGATGATGGTTTAATAATGAATCGGAAGAATTTGCTAAATTTGCTAAATCTGACACCAAAGTTAAGATCCACAGAGTCGCGGGATATAAAACAAGTGAAATTTTATGTGAAACAAGATTGGATATGGTCCGACTGCACCTGGAAACCCAAATGGGGAAACGAACATTACTGGAAGCAGCACAATGCCGATTTC
This sequence comes from Ambystoma mexicanum, assembly GCF_040938575.1. Lineage (NCBI taxonomy): Eukaryota > Metazoa > Chordata > Amphibia > Caudata > Ambystomatidae > Ambystoma > Ambystoma mexicanum. The sequence continues at coordinate 1,102,899,497 of NC_090941.1, forward strand.
CTTTGAGTTTTGGTTTAATTGATGGTAATGCCATAAGATGTTAATACAAGTCGATCTAGTAATGAAATTTGCACGAGAAAGGTAATAACTCAGGAGGGTGTGAAGTGTGTTAAAGACATGGAGTGAGGTTATTGAGCAAAGGAAAAGGGAGAAATGTTTAGGACATTATCAGAAAGATAGACATCGCCCGATGAGAACAACATGTGGGGGTTCAAATAACATAGAAGAAAGGCAGCATGTGTGTCTACGGAAGATAGACACTCTAGAGGTGTGGATTCGTGGTGCTGGTTGGCTAAAGCTTTAATATCTAAACAGTCAAATTAGCTGAACTCCAGTGAGGAGGTACATGTTATAGCCCTAGGGTCATCTAACACACAAGGCTTTGCCCACCCGTTTGGAGGAGGAAACTTGAGGTTCGAGTAGGATATTCTCAGTTTACAAGAGACATAGCTTTGGCCGCTCCCCACCACCGTACACCCCCCTGAGCTTAGAAAGCTATAGGATTGCACTGAAGCCGGCAATTAAGGTTCTGAAGGGGCGCCCTGTTTCTGGTTTATTGATGGCAAAAAATGGAGTTGGAATAAAGATAGGAGAAGATCAGAAACCCGCATCCCTACCTCCAAATGTTAAAGTTGGGCCGGGATCCAGTAAGATACGCGGCCTTTCCCCCACTAGTGTTCCATTTGTATTGGAACCCACGGGCAAGCGAAGATCACGTTTTTGTAGAGTAGGTTATGAAGTTAATTGATGAATATTTTACAGAAAATATTGCCGCGCGGATCCTTCTTTGTGGGGATATGAACATCAAATACCTGAATAGAAAGAAGGTTCAGACAGAACTTCCATTTCGCCCTAAACCAGTGGAAACAAGGGGGCTTCTATGGTTAAAAGAAAGAGTTCAGTGAGCTCCATATAGTTAATGGCCAAGTACAGAGGAATGCCCCCGCGGGAACAACATGGTCACAGGGAACCCAGAGGGCATGGTTTGATTACGTTTTTATAGAACGGAAAGGTTTCCAAGAGAAACAGAAATTTGAGATCATAAAGACCACAGACCATGACCAATCGATCTTAGTTTTGAAGTGGGGTAAATTGAATAAAGTTAATAATGGGACATATGGGCACGTGGTGGAAGTTACAGGTGGGAGTAGCAGATTGGCTTTTCGGCCGGAGCGAGTAGGGCAATTTTTAGAGTGGTATAAGGGCTGTGTTGCTAACATTACAGAGTCCCAGTGGCATATGCCCTGTTTTTAGTGCAATTCTTTGAAATAAAGTCAAATAAGGCCAAGTCCCATTATAGACATGTAGTGGATATAGAAGTTGCTCACAAGGGCCGATATTGGACTATTGCTGTCTCAGTCTAAAGGGAAAATATCGGGAAGAATTAAGAGAGGGGACATGGGCATACGAATTGGCTGCAGTCACGCAACACATTATGCAGGCGGAAGCAGAGAATATGTTAAGAGCAGTAGCCAAAAGGAATATGAGGGAGATTTGGCAATTGCAGATGAGCCTGGCCACGCCTCAATCAGCGGATCAGATGAATTCAGTCTTGGAAGAGGACTGGGTTGAGCATTTCGAGGGAGTATTTGCAAGACAAGGCCCTGGGTTAGAATTGCTAGAGGTGGAATCGGGAATAGATTGGGAAATCCCGCATGATAAAAAGAAGCATATTGATTTGATTAAATAATGCAGTGACTCTATAGCACCCCGCCCGATGATCCATCAAATGCAATTTTAAAGGAGCAGCCGGAGAAGTGGGTGGACTTTCTAGGACTGCTGCTTGCACTGGTCGAAAAATTTCGTGTTGGCCTGGCTCCTTTGAAAACAGGTGTTCTAGTCCCAATTTTTAAAAGGGAGGCTAGGGTAGACCCTACAAACTATAGCCCAATCACCCTTTTAGATGTGCCAGCAAGGTGTCTGCCACTCAAGTTTTGGAATGTTTGATGATATGGTTTTGAAACCAGTTTTATAAAAAGGGATATGTACAGGTTCAAACATTTTTATATGGCAATAACCACCAAGCCGGCGGGCCATTACCGCCTAAGGTAGAGCCCCCGGGGCCCGAAGTTACAGGCCCGAGTGTAGCGATTGTATTCCAGGGTTTGTAGCCCTGGGATACTAATGTACTAGCGAAACCTTTTCAGGCGGCGGCAGCAGTACGCGTTAGTTCTAGGAACACTAGAAAGTGCATACTGCTTCATTACTACGGAGCAACAGGGCGCCATTTTGAGCCCACTTGCTGCGTAGTAATGAATGGGAAACAACAGTGCACCTGGCACGTGAAGCACGTACGTGCGTCCACGTGATTACACTGTGGTATGGCTCGGAAACAAGCCAATCCACATCAAGTGTTTCCTGTGGATTCGCCGTGTCAGGTACTAATGTTGGATATTTTTAAGTCAAGGATGTTAACGCAGCATACAAAAATATACCTTGCTTTTATTTATTTTAAGCAAGCATTTGACAGTGTAGACCAAGCATTATTATGGGCAAAACTGCTAAAACAGGGTTGCCCTAGAAATGTATTGGAGGTGATTAAAGCCCTATATTCAGCCACCATGGTACGAGTCAAATTAAATCTTGAGGGGAATCTTTCGAGAGAAATAAAAACCCCACAAGAGCTGAAACAAGGTTGCGCTTTGGCCCCAGCCCGTAATTAATGCATTCAGTTTGGATGTGGGCGATACCTTGGCGAGGGCGAGATCCTTCCCCCCCTAGGTTGGAGGAGAGGGCCTGTAGCTGGATGCTGTATGCCGATGACCTGGTCCTGTTAGGCAAGACTCCCATCAGCAAGCAGTGGCAGCCAGATGTCTCGGCCCGGTACGTGGAGGTGAATGAACTAGCTGTGAATGTAAATAAATCAAAATGTATTAGTCCTAGAGCCAGACCTACAAATAAATAAGGGTCCTCATACGTGCCATCTAGGACACAAAACTATTCAAAGAGGGGAGGACTTTGTTTATTTGGGAGTTTTCATTAGTGCAAGTCTGCCGACTACTCCTAAAGCGAATGGTCTAAAGGGTAAAGCAACAAATGTGGCATTGCAGGGGCCTACCATATTGGGGTGGTATGGGTGAATCTTGATTCTGCAAGCAATATATTTTTACAAGCAAAAGGTCATTGCAATTTTAACCTATGGGGCACAGATTTCATTTAGTCTTTCCCATAAGATTTGGCTGTACCTGAAAAACATTATTTTGAAGAGTTTTGTCCCGGCCGAAGGGAGTTCTTATCCAGGTCATTAGGTATGAGCTGGGCCTTGCATCATTATATGTAATGGTGTGCTGGAAAATCCTCTCCTCCTTTCGTAAATGTTTACTAGAGGAACCACCGTCAATGCTTCAATTTTAAAAGTCTCTATTCATATTCATGATAGAAAAAATATGAGTACAATGGAATCTAGCGTGTTTGAGTATTCTGGACAATTTGGACTCGACGGTGGAGATCCTAATGAATAATCCAGGGGCTGTTGGCTCAGTTACGAAGGATGGACTGGATCCGGACGCAGGAGGAAGCAAAGTCATACGAGTTATATTATCACTGTAAGCATGAGATGACATTGTTTAATACGCGTCCTCCTTTTTTGATGACGTTACAGAGGCCCTTCTATAGGACAAATCTCTTAACGCTGAGCCTGAATCTGTTTTTGACAAAAGGAAGTGATGATGGCTCGATTGAAGGCAATTAAGGATGTCTTGTAGGTTCTGTGAAAAACAGAATAAGTCATAAAAATGTCCTACTGTGGTTGAGGAGCTTGGTGGTGTAAGCTGCTGAGGAGGCGAGGGCTATAATATGTTTGTACATAGTTAATTCCGACATTGACAGACCCTTAGTTTTGGATTCAGGTAGGGAAACCCCACTTAGAGCAGAGCCAGAGAGGCACTGGCCCACCCCCTTTAATTTTGATGAAAGTCTTTGACTAAAACCACGACTCCCCTGTGTCCGAGTCTCATTCCTGGCTCCTCACAGCAGCCAGATCTGGGATCATTCAAAGGAGGCAGGACTGAAGTCATTGATGGCCCAGCCAGCCTAACGCTATTGAACGTTTGCCATGATTATCATGAATGTCTCCAGCTCGTAGCTCAAAAGAACCAACACCATTTGACTGTACCAGCAAGGAACTGAAAATGCCCTTTTATATTTTGTGTAAAGTAAAAAAAAAAAAAAACACATTTTCGTTTTTAATTATTGAACAAAACGTTGTAGAAATTTAATTTGTATTAAAATGTTCAGGGGGAAAAGCTTGATCAGCCTGTTCAGCTGAGGGGCATCACCTCCCCCCCCTCCCCATGTGAGCGCAGATACCACCTAAAAAAAATGATACTCTCAAGAGCATCAGGGGCCCCCAGCAGTGATCACTTGCCACGAGAAATCAGGAGTGCATTGTCACTTTGTGCAGAATACGGGTAGGGTTGCATTAGAATTTCTGCATTTGCCAGGATTGTGGCACACAACATTGCATTGTTGCAGGCACTGCCCTTCATAAAAGGGGCGCAGCACAATCATTTTTATATGTAGCACATTGCCCCGCGTTTAAGCATGACCCATAGCACACAGCATGAAATTCTAAAAACACCTAGCGCATGGTGCTACATTCCCGCACGCATCATGCTGTATAGAAATCACACAGCACATTGTGATTTTACCTACAACTTTTTATTAAGAGTTATTTTTAATTTAATATATTTAAAATACCGATTTTTTGGGGGGGGGTAGGGCCCAACCCTCCGTTACCCCATGTTTTTAATCCCCCCGCTCCCTCCCTACCCATTTTAAACACGTTATGTAATTTTTTTTAATTCAGTATTTTTCAATAAAGTTTCAGGAATAAATACCTTGAATACAATAATTTCCCTACAAATCATCGACACCGCGCAATGCACCAGCCCGCAGCCCAGCTCATGACGCCACATTTCTGGGTTACATGGCAGCTGGACATAAGCTGCACAGCACATAATAACATTCCCACTTTCTGGCACAGCACATACACACATACACGCACACATCTCACCACGTTCCATTACCCATATAAGGGGCATGTGCACTTTTTGCTTTTGGTAGTTTAGAATACATAGTGTGAAGCACATGGCACAGCATTATGATGTCCTCTGCCTGTAGGGATGCTAGGTACTATAAGCAAGAACTCCACCATTCTTTGAATTAGGCCTCAGTTATTAGGCTGAAAGTACTTGATTGAATTTAGTCTTGTCCTGCAAACAGGCTGAGAGCACTTGGGCAGGCGGGGAGGGGTGTGAGGCAATGGCTAGCTCAGTGTTTCTCAAGGGACGAATGTCTGGTCCCAGACAGCAAGTACTGTCTCACTAGATTGGGAAAGAATACATAATACTTGTGAAGGCCGCAACAAGGGCTCTCAGCCAGCCACAGTAAGAAATGTGCTGAATAATTAGCAGGATTTATGGCCCAGGAGGGGTGGCCAGCAGTGGACCGGGTGAGTTTTTCCAGAAGGACATTCATTGCAGGAAGGGTACTAGAAGGCAGTGTACCGGGACTGGCAATATGTAACAAGATAAGGAGCTACATAGTGAGCAGGTACAGACAGTGGGAAGTGGGAACGGGAATGAATAGAGGAGGTGTGTGCCATGTGTGTTAGTTGCCTATTAGTCCATCTCTTTGGGACGTTGTGGCCCCAATTGTCTGAGGAAGCATGGTCCAATCAAAATGAAGCCCTTTGTCGAACTGTTTCTCAGAAACAGGATTGGTGCTTTTTTGGGCTGATTAAGGGGGTTACCCCCCTATGGGGTGGGTTGTGACCTTTCGTGATGAGATTGTGATGAGATTGTGATGAGATTGTAACCGCCAATAGTTTCCTGACAATAGAGCTGTTTAGGTAGCTGGTGATGACCAGCCAACCAGAATGTTAGGATCAGGTTCCTATTGCACTTTAGCATATTTTAGTAATGTCCTGTTCTCGAGTATAAAATGTTAAGTCCGCAAAAGGCGGGTCGAAGTTGGCTTGATGCGTTCATCTTCCCAGCCGGTACTGTACAAATACATTTTGTGGTTTTGTCCTGTGTTAGGAAAGATTTCATCAATGTGTAATTTTCCCTCCAACTGTGGACCCCCCAAACTTTTTTCTTTTGCTTGGTTATGCTATCCTGACTTTTTCCCAGTGGAGCCCAGCCTTCAGCTGCGCTCCTCTGGGCTTTTGCTCACTTGTTATGGGGAAACTGACACGTCCTTCAGACTGTCAGTACTGGGAAACTAGGTTTCCCTTTTCTTTAACTATGTTGCCATTTCTTGGTCACATTTCGACAGTGCACAATGAACCTTTGAGTACTGTCTGTTTTGTTATATGGCCCTAGACACCCTCGAAGTATTTGATGCCGATTGTACGAGTGTGCCGAGGATGAACTAGTTGCAGCAGTTCCTTTTTATAAGCGTTTTACTTATTTTTACAGATATCGCGTTTACCGCGTTTGGTTCAAGACTGTGTCCAGGTCCGAAAAGGGCAGAGCCACAAAGTCTTATTCTGTCCCATGGCATTTTGTCCATTGCCTTCACTCAGGTTGAATAAACCAGGTTTTTCTTATTTGGGCATCCAGCCTCCCTCAAAAACAGCTCTTTTTTCGCAGGCTTCTGCATGTCACGTGTGCGTCCCCAGGAAGCGGGGCCGGTCTGGTCCCAATCCACACTACGTGTACCAGGATGTCTGGAGTGCCTGAATGACTGGGATGCCTGCATGAGGGCAGATATTCGATTGGAAGGCCTCGATTTTGGCGCAAAGCTAATCTTGGATAAGAGAAGCTTCGATCACCCAAGCTCTCCCTGAACTACAGAAGGAGCCAAGTCTCCTGCACGAAGAAACGGACTTGTGAAACCGCCAGCAACGTGAAGGTTTTGGCACCCTTCGCCCTCTGCTCTTCTACTCATCTATCAAGAAGGCCTACCAAGGTGTTATGCTCCTTTGGACTAGTGGGAACTACTTTCGGCGCCCCCTGCTTACCCACCAAACAAGCCCCTTCAGAAGTGTCCCTGGGCCATCCAGTGAACTGTCCAGCTCTACCTCAGGGTATCCAGTGGAATCAGCGCCATTTCGAGTTAAAACCCGAAAGGTGGAACATCGCTTGCTTGTGGTCCAGAGCCCACTCCTGCCAAATTTCACAGGACTAGCTCCTCTAGGTCCCAAATTAGGAAAGTGCGTAATACTGCCTGCATCCGTGATTCCCACGTCACTACCTGATGGTAACGATCGCTGTAGGTACCATTCTCTTCTGCTCTCCTGTGCCCTGAAGCTTATTGCATCAGAATTTTCTTCTTATCTCCTTCAGAAGCGGAGAAAAGGCAACTGTTCCATCATGGACGATCGTTCTATCTCGCAGCTGCTGAGAGCCAGAGCACCGTAAAACTGCGGGACTCGAACATACTAGCGACCTCGACTAAACTAGCAAAGTATGGTTCGGACTGTGCTGAGGGTTGGTGAGTACTTGCATCACTTACCGGTGGCCCCCTGGCACAACCGATCACTTTTACACAAGACTATCCCTTAAAAAGGTATTCGATCTTGGCTGGGTAGGCCTGCACTCCCTACCTATTCTCACCTTTTGAAAACTGCTCTGCCAACAAGGGCAGATCCTACTCGAATAGGGGGAACCAATTCTTCATCGCCTCAAGCACCTTCCTGACTTGCTACAGCTCTCTAAAGACACCCCCACTTCTTGTTCTGCCTGCACGATTGTGTGCTTTTACGCAGAACTGTACTGTTGAGCACAAGGCTCACCACTTCTTAGGGCTGGACTCGAAAGTTTAGGAAACAACTCTGAAGAATTGTCTAATGTTCCTAGTGTGTTAACTCACCCTTCTCTTTAAAGGGTGTGGCTGTGTTTTACTCCTTTGTTACATTAGGAAATGTATTGTATATATGTTATATAGTAGAGTTTGTGTGGTAACTTTTCATATAACAAGTTTACTTGTGTCTATTGGTCTGGTCGACAATAAATGTATAGAGATTTTTCATATACACTGGTCTAACAGTAATTTGTGGTTCGTTACTGTGTGTGCTCATTGTGTGCTTCCGATAGCTCACGCCTCCTGAGATTTAGTCTTGACCACATGTCAAGCTACCTAGATTGGTCTGGCTTATCCAGAAGGTGCCCCCGTTTCACTAAACCAAGGGTGGCCTCCTAAGCCTCTGCCCACCAGGTCAGAGTTTAGAAATCAATTTTAACATCCTGCATGTGGTGCACTCCTTTTGAGTTCTTGTGGATTGATTTTCCTTGTTTTTGGATTAAGTTGGGAGCGCCCCTACCGCTAAAAGCTGAACAAAAAGCGTTTTTTCCCCCTCATCTTCATTATAAAAATTATGCGAATGTAGAAATACGAGCACACAAACGGCACGCAACAGTGATGTAAATGCCCCAGTGTCCATGACGGCGACCCTATTACATTGACATAGCAAAATAATTTTTTGTAGAAAAGTATTAGTGAGTGAAAAGCTAAGAGTTGTAACTAATGCACCATAAGTTATGTTGAGATGTGAATCGCATCATTTGACTACCCTGGGTGAGAGCAATTTGATAAACTGATTAGTAACCAGGTTACATGCATGTGAGGAATGACAATGCATTACTTACCGTAAAAGCATTTCTGATGGTTGTATCTGCTTAGATTCACATGCTGTGCATAGTCCGACATCCAGTGGTCACTGCGGAGTATTGCATTTTGTTTTTCGTAGTCAAAAAGGGGACGTCGACAAGGCGTGTCTGTAACACTATCTCTATAGTGACGTGCAGTGTACCCACAATCCCTCACGCGTCGAGGTCCCCGTTTGTATTTTGTCTGCCCTGAGGGAGCCTATTAGACGTGAGTAAGTACAGAAAAGAGATATAGAAGAAAGTCTATGTTCCTTCCATCCGAGCGGGGAGGAAGTGTGGGCGCATGTGAATCTAAGCAGATACAACCATCAGAAATGCTTTTATGGTAAGTAATGCATTGTCTTCTGATGTTTGTTAATCTGCTTAGAATCACATGCTGTGCATAGACTAGCGAGCAGTACCCGGAGTTGGAGGTGGGTTGTGAGAACAGTAGAGAAAAGAGGTCTTAATACTGCTTGTCCCACCTGGGAATCAGATCTAGAGTGAGCATCTAGACACTAGTGTTTTGTAAAGGTGTGAAAGAACTCCAGGTTGCCACTTTGCAAATGGACTCCAGAGGGACATTTGCAATGAAAGCTATGGAAGCCCCGGTGCCTCGAGTGGAGTGTGCTCTTGGCTTGAAGGGTAGTTCTCTCTTAGCAAGAGAGAAACAGAGAGTGATGCATTGTACAATCCATCTAGAAATAGTGGATTTCGAAACTGCATCTCCTTCTCTTCCTGCTGCCACCGAGACAAAGAACTGATTAGTCTTTCTCAGTGGTCTAGTTCTTTCCATATAAAACATCACTGCTCTGCGAACATCCAGTGTATGCAGGCTCTTCTCACCTAAGTTTGAAGGATTTTGAAAGAACGTTGGTAGTTCTATTGACTGGTTGACATGAAATTTAGAGATACATTTTGGTGCAAACCTAGGATGTGTGCGTAGAACCACCTTATCCTTGTGAACTGTAACAAAGGGGTCTAGTACAGAGAGCGCTTGTAGTTCACTTACTCTCCTAATGGAGGTGATAGCTATTAGAAAAGCAGTCTTAAGAGTGAGGTGTTTAAGTGTTGCTTTGTGCATGGGTTCAAAGGGAGACCCCATGAGCCTGGTTAGTACCACATTTAGGTCCCATCCGGGAGCGGGGTTAGCTAGGGGAGGGTGGATCCTCTTCACTCCTTCCATGAAGGCTTTAATAACTGGGACTTTCCACCATGACACTAAGTTGGGAAGTGGTGTATGCGGAAAATGCAGCTAAATGGACTTTAATAGAGTGCACCAAGCCTGAGTCTAGTAGGCGAGTCAGGTACAGCACAATTTGTGTGAGAGAGCAGTCAACTGGGTTGATACTCCTTCCCCTACACCAGATGACAAATCTTTTCCATTTGCTAGAATAACAGTGACGAGTGTTAGGCTTTCTACCTCCCTGAGAATGTCCATGCAGCTCTGCGGGAGTTGTAAATGTCCAAATTCTATGATCTCAGGAGCCAGGCTGCTAAATTCATGGTCTGAGGGCATGGATGCAGTGTCCTGCCCTTGTCCTGTGACAGCATGTTGTACGGGCAGGGAAGTTTCACTGGAGGAGATAGGGACATCTCCATCAAGTGAGCGAACCATGGCTGCCGGGCCCATATAGGGGCCACTAATATCATGGTAACTTGTTCCTGGTGCATCTTGTGCACTATCTTGTTGAGAAGGGGAGTCGGGGGGGGGGGGGGAGCGTAAACACATTTCCCTGACCATTGTATCGATAGACCGTTCCCCCTGGATTGGTTCTGGGGGTACCTGGAGGCGTAATCTTGGCATTGTGAGTTCTCCAGAGTCGCGAACAGATCTATTTCTGGGAATCCCCATTGTGGGAAGACGTCGAAGACTATGTCTTCGTGTAACCGCCATTCGTACTCTGAGGGCAGAGGGAAGTCTCTGCTGAGTTTGTCTGCTAGCAGATTGAGTTCCCCCTGGTACATGTTGTGACAGTTGGAACATGTGTTTGAGAGCTCACTTCCAGATGTTCTGGGACAGCTTGGACAGTCCTGGAGAGTGAGTGCCCCCCTGCTTGTTGAGGTAGTACATGGCTGTGGTGCTGTCCATGAGGACCATCCCGGTCTTCCCCTGTAGGTGTGTCTGGAAGGCTTTCAGTGCCTTGAACACAGCTAGTAGCTCCACTAAGTTTATGTGCTTGGATGCTACGCTTGGAGTCCAGACTCTGTGAGCAGTCTGATGGGATAAGTGAGCCCCCCCCATCCTGTGAGGGATGCGTCTGTGGTTAGAGTGGCTTCCACTGCAGGGGTGGCGAATGGTTTCCCTATTACCAGGTTTTCCTTCAACCACCACCGTAGCGAGAGAACCAAGGCCTGCAAGACCACCACTAGATCCTCCCATTGTCCACTGGCCTGACACCACTGGCTGTTGAGCCACTCTTGCATTGGGCGCATGCGCAGGGGCGCGTGAGGTACTAAATAAATACACAACGCCATCATTCCCAGTAAGTGCATTGCTTTGTGTACCGTCACCTCTCGACCGGCCACATATTGAGGGGTTTGAAACAGCATGTTTTGGACCCTCTCGTTGGAGGGGAAGACGAGGCCGTCCTTTGTTCGAATTAGAGCCCCTAGGAATTGTTTGATCTGGCTGGGGTCTAAGATGGACTTCTTCTCGTTGATGGAGAAGCCCAGTTGATACAAAAGGTCTACAGTCTTTTGGGTATTTGAGAAGCATGTTTCGTAAGAATCCCCCGATATGAGCCAATCGTTGACGTAAGGGTATACTGGGATGGACAACCTGCGCAGGTGGGACTGGTAGTGTTTGCCCTCTATCATGAACCTGAGGTATTTCCTGTGCGCTGGCAACATTAAAATATGAAAGTATGCATCTTTCATGTCCAGTGTTGTCATGTAATCTCCCTGTGAAAGCAGGGGGGGGATTACCTCCTGTAGAGTCACCATACGAAACTTGAGGTTTGACAAATTTGTTCGCTTGGCGCAAATCTAGTACAGGGCGCATGGTTAAGTCCTTCTTGGGTACAAGGAAGTACACTGACTAAATAACTTCCGTTACCTGGGATAGAGGCACGACCTCTATAGCTCCTTTTTCTAGTAGTTGGTCCACTTCTTGAAGAAGAATGGCGAGGTGTTCTGGCGACATGCGTCGTCCCTTTGGGGGTCTGTACGTAGGGGAACTGTTGAATTCTATACAGTAGCCGCGGGCTATGGTTGATAGTACCCGGCGGTCTGATGTTATACCCTCCCATGCTGGAAGAAAGGATGTTAACGGGCCCCCGACCGGCGAAGCATGGGAGGGGACCCGAATCTGGGTCATTTGGTGTTGGTGGCTTGGGAACCTCTAGGGGTGAGACCCCAACCTCTTCCCTTGCCACAACCTTGTCCTCTTTGGTTATATTGTCCACTGGTGCCTTGATTAGAGGACCAGTTACCTGCAGAGTATTGCTGCTGCTGTTGTTGCAGCTGCCGTTGGCTTAGAAAAAAACATTTGTTGCCATACCCACGTTTGTTGGGAGGCCTTGAAATTTGATCTAGTGTCTTGATTGTGTCAAAATCCTTCTTTGCGGTCTCTAGTGCCTCATCCACCGCCTTACCAAAGAGGTTTGCATCTTCTATAGGTTTGTTAATAAGAGATGCTTGTGTTTCAGGCTTAAAGCCTGAATTACGTAGCCATACATGGCATTTGAGTAGGATTCCTTCGACTAGGGAACACCCAGCCGTCTCTGCAGCATCCAGAGTATTTTTAATGATGGTTTGGTTAACTAAGTTTCCTTCAGTCACCGTGGCTAGAAAGCGAGTACGTAGGGATTCCGGTACCTCCTCAATGTCCTTACGTAGTTTGCTCCATTGTGCATCTGCGTAACTTGCCAGCAAAGAGTTGTTGTTGGCAATTCCTGCGGAAAAGGCAGCTGAGGCTGTAATCCTCTTTCCTAGGGCATGCAATTTTTTACCCTCTATCTGGTGGTGCCTCGCTAGTTGACAGCGGGACCCCTGCTCTCTTCCTGGTATTTGTCACCACTAAGGAGTCTGGTACAGAGTGGCCCCTGATGTATGGAGAAGGACTAAATAATTTTTCTATCCTCGGGTTGACCCCTCTGATCAATGCGGGAGTGGATAGTGAAGGAATAATTTGTCTCTTTACTGAGGCGAGGAGGGGAATGGTTTGGCTGACAGGGGGTTTCTCCTTAATGATTTCTACAAAGTCAATGTCAGGAGAAGTTTCCCCGGTCTCGATCTCGAAATGCGCTGCTGCCTTGCGTAGGAGTGCATTAAAGGTAGGTTGATCGTCTATAGGAGATGTATTCCTAATAGGTGAGTCTTTGGGTGGAGACAGGTTTATGGCTTCAGGGTCTGAAAACGCTGATGGGGACTGCAAGGGCTGTGAAGCGCCTTCTTCTGGGTCTTCTCCGAAGCCCCCCATCACCCATATCCGGGTTGTCTTCAAAACCTTCCTCCTCTAGGTTTTGTTCCCCTTCATTGCCTAAGAATTTGTCATCCTCCTGAAAGTGGGGGTCCTCTCCGGTGAGGTCATATAAATCTACATCCTCTTGGGGGGGAATCAAACAGCCTGGGGTACTTGGCCCTGGGATCCTCCTTAGGTCCCTCTCTTGATCTCTTGGGTGTTGGAAGGTTCTGAGTCTCCATAAACCTCTCCATTTTGTCCATACAGAACTGGAGTCTCTCTAGGGTTTCTAGAGGTACCCCGGAGCGGTCAGGGGGAGAAAAGGGAGAGCCTTCCGTTAGAAAACGCTTCGACCTATCCCATAATGTCGAAGAGAGGTTCCCCTCGCCTTCTGAAAAGCCTTCTGTTAGGCTAGGAGTCCCTCTCGACGGAGCGGGCGGTTCCTGCCTTCCTTCTGACCTTTTTGGCGTTTCCCGGGCCTTATAAGCGGTAACCGTCATCTCTTTCGCCATCCGTCTCTGGCTATCGGTGGAAATAATCCACACCAGGCTCTCGACAACTAAACTGTCTGTCGAGGGTACCTCCGGCGTCGAGGGTACCTCCGGCGTCGACGCTACAGGCGTCGCTTGCTCTACGCCGACAGGCGCTCTCTGCCGGTGCGCGTCGTCTGGCGGTTTAGTGATAATGACCTTATCTGGGGGTAGCCCTGTCGCTAGTCGTGTTTGCGGTTGCGAGGGGGGCATCAGACTCTTACGGTCTGAGGAGGCCGCCGGTAGGACCTCCGTCTCCGTTGGCGCTAATGCTCTCTTCGTCTTCAAGGAAGAGCCGTGGGTTGTGTGTTTATGGGAGTGTTTTCTGTGTGCGTCCTTGTCGCCGGGGTGTTCATCCCCATAAGCAGGGCGTGAGCCGAGCTTGTCGGGGCCGGGGACGGACGACGAGGAGCATGAGGTCTACGAAACTGACGTCAGGTTGTCACATTCCTCGTCACTTTCGGTGGTGGCGGCGGGTGATGAATCAGACCTAAACATGGCGTAGGCTGCCCACCTCTTGACCCTAGGGTCTTTCAAAGTCTTCAGCTTAAGGAGTTGACAGGCCGCACAGCCGTCTTCTTTGTGGTCGAGGGGCAAGCAACGGTTACACCGTTTATGCTTGTCTTTCCAGGTAAATTGGCCTTTGCAACGCAGGCAAAACCTAAAGGATGTCCTCTCCATAGCTGAGGAACAGATTGCATGTGACAACAACCCCGAAGGAAAGGGAGGGGAAAGGGAAAGGCTTTCTCAAAGAGAAATAATAAATGTCCCACGACCCCACTCTCCCTACTGTACTGGCCGTCGAGGCCAGGCCACGTGTTCGGTGAACGCCAAACAACCTCCTCTGTCGAAGGCACGGCCGTCGCAGATCTTGATCGGCAGTGAACAGCTTTGCAGCTATGACGTTGAAGGAGGGATTTAAGTAATAATATAAGTTAATGGCGACCAAAGGTCGAATAAAGTTTTTTTGCAATGTCTCTCGAGGAGCTCCGCGTATAGGCGAGCAATATCTGGGCGGAAAAAAACAATCTGAGGGACCTCGACACGTGAGGGATCGTGGGTACACTGCACATCACTATAGGGATAGTGTTACAGACACGCCTTGTTGAAGTCCCCTTTTCGACTACGAAAAACAAAATGCAATACTCCGCAGTGACCACTGGATGTCGGACTATGCACAGCATGCGATTCTAAGCAGATTAACAAACATCAGAAATGATGTTATTGAAAGTTGCAATTGTTTAATGCAGAAATATCAAACATATCACATCAAATGGGAGGGAGACTGGGGTTTTAAGTTATTCCCATCAGACTGCCCTCTTCATTAATATGCTGAATGGTTACGAAGGGGGTGGTTTATTGTGATGTCACATTTGGAACACTGTCCAATCATACAAGGACCAATTAGATTAGAGCAATTATACACAAATCTAAAAGGGAAGTGTTTCTGCTCGCTGACACACTGACCGGCTGATGGAGAGAAAGATGGGAGGGACAGGATAATTTATAACAGGAGAATGGAATAGACTGCTTTCTGGTGTGCCCTTTATGGATTATTAGCAGTACTCAGCAAGAGAGTCCTACCTGGAAGCTATATCCCAGGCCTCCCTAAGTGGAAAACGCAGCAGACAAGCACCAAAATACAGTAAGGGGGAGCCCATGCTGTGGAGGGAAGCGGACCCAAACATGCTGACTGATGCCCACCTGTTCCAGAGGAGAATAATTATACCAGTCCTTAAGAGGGGACCTACCCGTCTTAGACAGCAAAAAAAAATCCTATGCAAGTATCATGCTAGGGGGAAATATAATTGAGGTGAAAATACTTACATCCCTTTCATTTAGAATTACTGAGGGATGGGAGTATATAAATTGGCTGTACATCCTGAGAAGTTAGGGAATATTCCAGAAGTGCACATGCTTCTGGAATTATATATGTGACAGAATAGGTCTCATGGTGTGTATACTGGGATCTCCTGACTCCTCTGTGTAATGCTCAAACACAGAAGTAGTATTCAGGGGGCTAAAAGGACATCTCACTGTCTCCGTACCTAGGTCAGTTCCAGGTTACACCACCAAACAGTCTTGTGACTAGTGCAAATCCATTTCAGAAAAAGGGGAAGGGTGATTAATCCCATTTTCCTGTCTTTAAGTTGCCCATTGGATATGAAAAATGTACCCTTTCACACAGTAATGCAATAGAAACTTCACTAAAGGGAGTTAAGCAAACACTCATTTTGTAAGTGATTCAAATAGGGAAATGTTAATTTGCAAAGAATAAGAAGTATAGAGATTTTTATAGGAATGGGTGTTTTCGGATTTAATTTGGATTTCTATAAAGTGCCAATTTTTATCCTGCGTCCTCATACACTCTTCAACGCATGAAGGATGTGTGTGCAGGATAAACCAAATGTACATATGGTGAGGCATGTACTTTTAAAAGGTTACTTTCATGTAAATGCAGTTTTGATCATTGGAGCTGAAATTCCATAGATGCATAATTTGCGTATATTTAAATTACTTTATTTTTATTTTATTAATAAAAAATATAATTTTTGTGCAACCCTGTGTTTCCTGTCCAGAAAGGGGAGAGTGGCTGATGGGAATTAATATTAAATTGGGGGTCCCAAGTTCATAAAATGAGCTTTATTTAGCGCATGCCTGGTTTGGGGTGGGTGGAAAATTCCCTCGAAGTGGATGTCGCCCGATTAAAACATTCTACGAGGGGAAACGTTCCATTGTGGGAAACGTTGCTAGCTGGTCTACCTTTACATTACAGGGTAAGCATGAGAAAAGCATGCTTACATGATGAGTTAGAAGAAATGGCAGGCATCCTAGCTAGCAAAAGATGTGATGAATGCGCTCCCTCCGCATGCGCCGGACCCTGATCCTCAAAGGTGCCCCCACCTAAAAAGGCAAAACATGCATGTGCACTGAAGACCGTTGCTTTGTACGTGGGAAACCAATGCACACTTGGAAAATAACAATCAAAGCAGAGAGATGGATTTGCCCAAGATGACTCAAGAAGGGAAGGGCTCTCAGGTTAGGGTCCAGATCCTTTAGTGGCAAAGTCAGCAACTTTCATTTCCCCTCTCTGGCCCTAACAATTGGCGTGCAGTTTATTTTTAAGTATTACCACGTGTTGGATGAGGAAGCTGAAAATAGATGCATGTTGACATTTACCCAAGAGCACAGTTTTGAACAAATGTAGAAACAGGATTAGGATCTGTGGCATCGTTTCACCAAAACCACAAGTGTTGTGGATGAGACTTAACACATTACTGCGCCTCCCCCCCCCTCCACTGACTCCACCCATGACATCATATAGGAGGGGGCAACAAATGATTCTGCATCACAGTAATGGCCAGTGTATGCTTTTTAAATAATATCTATTGAACGCGTGAGACCCTATGAAAACGACAAGGCTAATGGCATGCTGACTTTGAATGCGATGGACAGTCGTACTGGGGCGCTCTTCGCGCGTGCCTTTACAGGGAAAGACGAGCGAGCTGGTGCTGTTCCAGGAATAAAGGAGGGTTCCCGAGCACGGGCGCCACATGCATTAAGTTCTATTTCTGTTTATTAAACATCTTCTATCCGATTGAGATCAATATAACTTGTTCGATACTACGAATGGTGAAATACAGATGACTAATTATACTTTTTGCGATAGGCAGAGTTGAAGTATCACATCTGTGTTAAAAAGAAAAACGTTCTTCAACAAAATTCTTTTTAATTTACTCAGAAAACCACCACGGATTGCTCAAGTCTTCTCCCGGTTCTCTCAAGGACAGGGAGTTACCAGTTTGTGCTTTTTTGTAAGTGATGGTGGCCATATGTACCTGAGGGGTATGACAACAGCGTACAGCTTTATTAACCAGATGCTGCGGCTGTGCCTTTAAGGCATGGAGGCCATGTACCGGAGGGGTATGAAAGGAAGGTAGGGCTTTGTGTGGGCAGGTGGAGGGCTAGATGGATGCTTGGCAGGTGCCTGTAAGAGGTGGAGGCCACGTACCGGAGGGGTATGAAAGGAAGGTAGGGCTTTGTGTGGGCAGGTGGAGGGCTAGATGGATGCTTGGCAGGTGCCTATAAGAGGTGGAGGCCACGTACCGGAGGGGTATGAAAGGAAGGTAGGGCTTTGTGTGGGCAGGTGGAGGGCTAGATGGATGCTTGGCAGGTGCCTGTAAGAGGTGGAGGCCACGTACCGGAGGGGTATGAAAGGAAGGTAGGGCTTTGTGTGGGCAGGTGGAGGGCTAGATGGATGCTTGGCAGGTGCCTGTAAGAGGTGGAGGCCACGTACCGGAGGGGTATGAAAGGAAGGTAGGGCTTTGTGTGGGCAGGTGGAGGGCTAGATGGATGCTTGGCAGGTGCCTATAAGAGGTGGAGGCCACATACCGGAGGGGTATGAAAGGAAGGTAGGGCTTTGTGTGGGCAGGTGGAGGGCTAGATGGATGCTGGTGAGGTGCCTGTAAGAGGTGGAGGCCACGTACCGGAGGGGTATGAAAGGAAGGTAGGGCTTTGTGTGGGCAGGTGGATGGCTAGATGGATGCTTGGCAGGTGCCTTTAAGGCATGGAGGCCATGTACTGGAGGGGTATGAAAGGAAGGTAGGGCTTTGTGTGGGCAGGTGGAGGGCTAGATGGATGCTGGCGAGGTGCCTATAAGAGGTGGAGGCCATGTACTGGAGGGGTATGAAAGGAAGGTAGGGCTTTGTGTGGGCAGGTGGAGGGCTAGATGGATGCTTGCAGGTGCCTATAAGAGGTGGAGGCCACGTACCGGAGGGGTATGAAAGGAAGGTAGGGCTTTGTGTGGGCAGGTGGAGGGCTAGATGGATGCTGGTGAGGTGCCTGTAAGAGGTGGAGGCCACGTACCGGAGGGGTCTGATAGGAAGGTAGGGCTTTGTGTAGGCAGGTGGAGGGCTAGATGGATGCTGGCGAGGTGCCTGTAAGGGATGGATACAGAATGCATGCAAGACAGATAGGGTGGAAGTTACCCACCATCATTACTTATCAAATGCCTGCTGGGTAAAATGTAGGCTTGATGACGCTTAATACCAATTCCATCTGAAAGCAATGCTTGGTCATTCAGTCTGATGTCATTATTGCTGTGTAAGGGTTAGCGGTATGAGTCGTGTTACACATGCACTTACAAACAAACGCGTCTGAACGTCAGTTAAAACATATCCCTACTCAGTCTCAAAGTGGAAAATAGTCTGCAGTGACCCATGGGTTGGGACAAAGTTTCCGTCTGGTGGAAGGCTTTGCAGGGCTGCGCCGCTGACGGCTGAAGCCACCTTCTTCAGCTTTTCCCTGAATGCATGGATTTGAAGTTTGGCGAAGACCTCACTAGCATAACTAAATTCATACATATCCTCACTGTCCTTATAAGGCATCCTCAAAGCCACTCCATGCCAGCCCTGGAAGTGTGATGCGCAGAACAGACCGAAAGGGATGCAATGTTCTCTGCAGTGGATGCATTGGCCAGCTGAGCAACCTTACTGGCTCATCGGGTCAGATAATGCCCATTGGTTTCCTAATTAGTTTGTATCTGACCCAGTTTTTTCTCCACACCCCACCAGAGTGGGGTGCGGGATCTGGAGATGGACCATCATGTCCCAGAGTCCAGAGGACGAAATGGAGCAGTAAGCACTCCCCTTCAAGAGCAGTGCTGGTAGACACAGGACTAACTATCCCATCCAAAATGCCCTCCAACAGACCACCGCCACCACCTCCCAAGCAGCTCAAGGCCTGCTCTTTGGGGTGAAAGACAGGTTTAGGTGGACTCTCAGAAGCCCTGCAATCAGTCGAGTCTCACCAAAGTTCCCTGCGACCACTGTGCAGTTTCTCTACTCCAACACATGTACCATTGTGTAAGATCCTGCATATATCTGCAGCGCTGCCCATCACGGCACTCCCCCGCCTTGGCACGCAAGCACCAAGCACAGTAACTTGGGGGCACTCCGTAGCTCAGAGCGGACCACCCACGACAGGAAACAAGCTCCTTCTAGCACAGCCCAAAGTTAATATGCCCAAGAGCCATGCACCCCTCCCCATTCATTTCCTTTTCATAATAACTACTCGGATCAGAATCATTCCTGTAAGTGTTTTACATTTTATGTTTATCATAAAAAAATACAGCAAGTATTTTAAAGAGTGTCAATTAGTGTACAATAATAGACACCCCTCCTCCCCCGTGGTTGACCAGAACTTCTACATTAATGAAGGTCGATTGAGAAGAAGAGTCTCCTCAACCGAAGAAAGTACAACAAACATGTTCCAAATGGTCAATTGAAAATGAATTGGGAGCAGCACGTGGCACTTGGGCATAGGAACTTTGGAGGTACTTTTTAAAGTCTCCTGGTTCGAGTGACATTACCAAACTCCATGCTTAACTCCTACTCCGTACTCCTACTTAGAAATCTGTGAACTGGTGGCGCAGAACCTCACGTTCAAACAAAAGGCAGCAGCTTAGAGACACCAGGACCCCCACATGCAGCCTAGCTTTCTTTACCTGGGGGAACGCATATTGCGGCACACGCAAGCATGTCAATTATGCAGTTCGCGGGGCAAGTCTCCTAGAATAAAACTTCCCAAACACTGTCCTGCAACCTCCGACAACGCAAAGACACATCCTATCAGCCTCGAGCAGAGGACATGACTAGTCAATCAGAAACAGAACCCTCAAGATAATGGGTAATGCATCCAGTGCTTTAGAAGCCTTGGGCCACAGCTAGTGTCTGGGGCGAGACCAGCACGGTCCACTAAAGCATGCAGCACAGAAAGGGGGTTAGCCCCAGCTTCTCACCCTTGGTTCAGGTCATTTTCCGTATTGTCCAGCCAGAGCCTGACCGCCACCGCATTCCCTTCCCGGCACTGCGTAAAGATGTCGTCCATTGTGGCTGTGTATACCCCGCCACCGCCGGTCCCGGTCCAAGCGGTCCTTTCCTATTGCAGGGTGTATCCGGGGGTCACTCGCACAGATAATCCAAGATCCTCAAGGGCGTGGTCTATAGAGAGCGGACCCCTCTCAGCACTAGGACCTCAGACCTAGGACAAAAGAAACAAACATTATCAAACAGTCAACTTAAAGGGGGTGGGACAAAAAGGGGGTGTCACATGAGCGAAGATAGGGTGGGGGAAAAGGTGTATTGACAACAACCATTGGGCCCAATGACCAACAACCAAATCCAGCAGAAGACAGCATCTTCGATCCAGTCCACTGTAGACGTGACGAGGGACTGAGATGTGCAGACAATTACAATGCAGCGGTTTGAAATTACATTACAGGAGGCCAACCTTCCTCAATGTTCCATCTGAAAACATACTCCATTTCCTACAACACTGAGACCTCTCACCATGCCCCTCCCAACACAAGTCCCACAAAGGTTCATTCGTTATTGCCTCTTCACACACTACCACCTCTCTTTTTTCCACCTTTGGTTCCTCATATCGTCCATTTGCCAGTGATGCTGAAATCTAATTTACCCCTGACCTTGCGTCTCCCATCAGCGGCTGCCCAATCGCCACTATATGGCACTGCGTTGCTCCATGCTTAAAAACCTCTACGATTTAAGTGATCTTTCTCAGCCTCCAATGCTTTGCCCCTTGTATATTCTGCCCACCCTGACCTCCTAACCACATCCCCAAAAGTGTGAAACCTGGGGGCTCTCTGAGAGTGACCTGAAACTTCAGTAGTTCATCAGCCCCACTGCTATGCCGGCAGGTTTATCCTCCTCATCCATAAAGTCCAGTGAGTCCCACCTCAAACTTTACAACAAAGCTCATGCACAGGTTTTCTGGCTCAGTCTTCTCCAGTGACCCCCCTCCTTTACTGCTCTCAAAAGAAGTTTGCTACCACTGCACTTTATAACCCACCACGACCTTAGACCACTTCCACACACTTATGCGAGTGGTGACGATGCACACAAGAATGACACCCCTTTCAATTCCTTTTCCTTCTTGTGTTTTAATGTATCCATGGGTTAAACCCTCCAACCGAAAAGTTATCTCCCACTAAGAAAGCATAAATTAGTTTTAAAAAAAAAGGATTAGCAGAGTTTGCTAATCAAAACTGTATTGATTAGCAAACATTTGATTAGCAATTTTCTACTCATTTATAATGACATCAAAAGATATTTGTTCCCAAGACATAAAATGAGCAACTATACAACATTTTTGTGTACCTCTGAAAGACCTTAGGATGTGACTGACTGAAATGTAAAGTTTAGCTGCATGACTGAACCCAAATAAATATTATAAAAAGGCGCTGAAAAAAGTTATCAGTGCAACGCTGTGTGTGGCTGGGTACCGTCAGTGTTGCACAAAGGAATGTCCCATATCCTGAATGCTAGACCCATCATTTTCTGTGTAAGGAGAAGTTCACAAGTTTTATAAATCAATGTGTTCACAATGTTATAGCTGGAAAATAAGTACTGTGGTGAATCGAGGCTTTTCCTCGACTCACACAGATAGCAGATCGCTGAATCTCTTTGGCAGCGAAGGGAAAGTAGCATCTGCTCAAGCTGGCAACATGCAGCAAGACGAACTGCAAGTATGGAGAATCACTTAACTGCAAGAAAAAGGCTTCAGCCTCCCTCACCAATGAATAACAGTGCAGCTGAAAGAGCGCAGTGATACCTCCCATGTAGAAGTCCAGGACTGTGGTAAATTGACCAAATTAAAGCAATAAAACACCACCAATGCATGGGGAAATAAAGTAAAACCTCCTTTCATGAAGCAAGAGGAACACAGAGCCATATCTACGCAGGAGGAGCAAACCAGATAAATTGGAGCAGAGCTCTTATGAGAACTAATTGAAATTTCTAATTGATCCAATTATTGTTCGAACAGACCAATTGGGAATGGCCTAACCTGGAAGGATAGGATGTAAGCACTACTTCCACCCATGGTGAAGCATGACAGTTCAGCTAATCAGTAGTTGGCTAGGGAGAGAATGGACTGAATAAAAGGAGAGCCAGTTCAGTTGCAAGTTGTCTCAGCTGGAGACTGGTTCCCTGTCTCGCTGGTTAAGGGAACGCAGTAGAGAAGAAGCCTGAAGCAGGGGAAGGCAGACTGCCTTGTGCCTGATAGCTGCCCTGCTGTGCTAAAGAGGGAAATCTGAGGTCCCAGCTGTACCCAGAGGGGAAGAAGAGGCTCACACACCTCTGATCCAGGAGCCAAGAGCAGCTGGAAGAAAGGCTGCCCATGCTAGCCCATGGAAGGGTCTAGGCAACCTAAATTACCCAGTGAAGAAGGGGCTGTGGGCAGCCCGATTACTCCGAGCGCAAGCGGTGAGCCCAGTGTGAAGGAGTCACTTAAGAGACTCAACGCCTTGCCCAGCGTGAAGATACCCCAAGAGAGGGGAACACAAATGAAGAGACCACAGAAGAGGGGGGAGAGATTGAAGACACCCTGGAATAGGGATGAAAGCGAAATACCCAGAGTGGAGTGAACAAGTGTGTGAACACCTGGAGGCAAACATACTCCAGATAAAGGTAAACAAGTGAAAACGACACCCAGAGGAATCAAGAGAGAGAGACTGAAATACCTCAAGTAAGATTTTATTTAGAAATACCTTTTGAACATTTAGCCATTACAGGGGCACCTGAAGAACTTTGAATCCTTTAGTCGTTAAGCCCTTTCGATGTATGTGTGTTAGTTGCCATGTGGTGGGCTGGTATCGGATTTGGGACTTTGTTTTGATTCATCCTGACAAGAATCTCTTGTCCTTGAATATTTGAGTTTTAAAATAGTGAACTTAGCACTTGTACAGAGAACGTAGAATATACATAGACCCAAAGAAACACACACTTGGAGTTATATCAAAAAAGTTATTTATTTTATATGCACAAGGAAAAGATACATCTTCAGATAAGTAAATACCATTTCAAAGATAAACAATAGAAAACCAATGCAATAATTCAGGTGAGTAAACTGCAGTGTAAAAACGTATACGGTTGATGAATGGAAGTAAAAACCATAGTTATAGTAATTCAGAATGTTCAACACCAACAATAGCAGGTAAGCACTTTCTAACCTTTAAATACTTCAGAGGCCTTAAGGCTTGAGCAGTCCATCCCTACCTAGGTACGAGTTCTTCAAAGTCATATTGGGGAGCAAAGTAGATAAGGTACAGCTATAGAAAAGGCAATGTTCCAGAGGATTCTTGAGGTACAAGTAACTGGCAAGCTTTTGTTGGTAAAGAAGGTTCAGGGAAGGCTCCATGAACGAGCACATGCCTTAGGCCTGGGTGAATGTTATGGGCGTTTAGCACTGAAATCAACACTCCAGCAGCAAAGGAGCAACAGAATGACTCCAGTTAAGTATTACTACGAGTACCACACTACCTGAGGAGCAATGAAGATTAAGCTGGGTGCCTTCATGATGTAGCAGTTGAAGACCCGGTCTCCTGTTCCTTGGTGGTAGTGATGAAAAGAGGGACTCTTCAAGGGTTTTCGCAGCAGTAGTCGAGAGAGGGGAGCCCCAGCAAAGGATTCCTCGTGCTCCAACGCTGATCTGTGGTCTTAGCACCTTCTCACAGACTCCAATGAAGAACGGTTACAGCCTGGTCGATTCTCCTAGCTTGCTCGGTCCTGCGCCCTGGTGAGAGGACTTTGAGGAGGGGAATATTGCCTTTGGCGGTCCGGAAGGAGTCCACCACAGTTTTGGGAGGATTTGTTTGTGGCAAGACGATACACTGCAAGATGGTTGCAGGTCCCAGGGTATTTATTGGCAGTTTGCAGCCTAGGAAGGTGGCAGGTTGTCGTGGGATGGCTCAAATTGCAGGTCATTTTAGGACTGATTATGCTCATCAGTCCAAGGGAGGAGGTTGTCCTCTCTGGAGCTTCCCTGTCAATTTCAAAACTGGGTCAGGACACAAAAGTCACTTCAGTAGGCTTCTCCGGTCACTAGAAGGTGCTGCAGGAGTCTGGTCGTCGTCTTCTTCGGATCTTCAGTTCCAGTGGTCGGCTCTCCATCAGCCGCAGGATCCTCGCCTTTTATCCAGGATCCCAGCCAATCAATACTCATGCCACATTCAAACTTTGGGGGGCAGCTGTCCTTTCAGGACAGCCACCCTCCTAGTTGGAACTGGTTCCAGGCTGGGCTGCTAGAAGACCAAGACCAGCAGAGTTTCGGGATCATCCCCTGCTTCCTGTCCTCACAGACACACTGGCGAGTTGGCGGGCATCTCAAAGGATTCCCGTCAGAGGCAAAACTCAAAGAAGAACCTCCCACCCAGCACAGCAGAAAGACCAAGAAAGGACAAGCAACCAAGAAATGGCGAAAGGTCACCATTTTGGGTCAATGATGACTCTTCTGTGCATTACTACGGCTGTGAACACAGTGAGGGTAGGAGAAATACACAAAAGTCGGTATAACACGTCCACTGCCATCAGGTAGTTAGGTATGCTTGTCACTAACAGAAATGTTGCAGGCGCAGTAAGGAAGGGGATAGTGTAACCCCTCAGCACTCCACATGAAGGTGCTGTGTTCAGATCTCCCAAAAAGAAAGGTAAGAAAGATACAAAATATCCCTCTATCCTCGGGAACATGTGCTCTCACAAGGGAACACAATTAAATAAAAAGGGAAGCCCAAAGATCTCCCTGCAAAAGTAAATTACAGAGGTTTTAGAAAAGATGAAGGAGAGAGCATGACTCTGTAAAATAAAGTACCAAAATAATGAACAAAGGTTCCCATTGTCAGAGCAAAAGAATGAGTGAGTGGGAAAAGGGCTCCTACTCACTCAGGAGAAAGAAAATCCAGGAGTCAGCAAAGCGTGCTGGGGACTCACAGGTAGGGGAGATTCGGCCCAAAAATGAAAAATCTCCCTATAAACGAATATATAATGCAATCATAATTGTAGAGCAAAAGTGCTCTGGATACTAAGTACAGTGTATGGTTTTGTGGTAGGGCTGTGGATGTACAGACTGGATGGAACTATGGATTGCCATTCATTACATAAGAGGAAAGAGTAAGACTACGCAGAGTGGATGGCACAACAAGCCAGGAACTGGGCAAAGTAGATAGAATACTGTAGTTGGTGGATTGCTCATTTTCAGAGTAGCTGGTATAAAGCAAATAGAATGCCAAGGAGTTTAAGATCAGCGTATGGGTTGAGCACTGGCTGCACAGATGCATGCAAGCAGCAGGTGACAGAACTAACTAGGTTTTCCATCAAAAGCAGTGTTCAACACATGCCAGTGAATATGAGGCATCTTTCCCTACAAAATAAAAATAAAGTTGACAATACATTTAGATACACTAGCCTAAACTTTATTGAAAAACCTGGAGCCAATCAGTGTTTTACAGTACAAATACTGAAATTATGCAACAACTTACATTGCACGTTTTTAAAAATAATACGGTTAACACCTAGTGGTCTTTGCCCAACATCACATAAGTATCATCTTGCTTACTTCTAGATTGTGATTATTTGAAATAGAAAGAGCTTTTCATGGCTAGAACTCCCACACAGTCCTTTGGCACTTAATGGAGCAGAGCACTGCAGCACACAATCCAGTAGCCCCCCTGAACGTGTAGTGAACAGAGAAAAGAGTGGGGAGAGTCCAGAGAGCAAGAGAGGAATGCAGGGAGAGCGGTGTTTTCACTCAAAAGGGTCATTTAAACATCGCTAGCTGTGCTACACAAGTGTCAATTTAATTAACAATTGTATTACAAATTGCTATGCAACAATTATTTTATGCTTTGAAATAACCACCCCCACACACACTACATAATCAAGTGCGCAACTGAACCATCCCACATCAAACTTGTGCTCTTGTTTTCCCTCTTTCGGGCCTCTTGCTCCCCATCACTAGAACTTTCTTCCCCCTGAAATGAAGGGCATTCGAACAATGATTGATTGCAAGACCGTGCAAAGCAACCAACTTTCTCTGAGGGGCACACAGTCATGACTTTGTAAAGAGCCAAAAATTGGGACTACTCCAGCCAACAATATGCATTTTTTATAGAGCTTCCTGGCAAAGCTTCCCCCTGCACTTGCACGTTCTGAACACTCCCAGGTGAACGTGCTCGCCTTGGAAGCAAGATGACACGGAGCAACACAAGTTCGATCCCTGGGTCCTCGCTTAGAAACCTCGGGTATTAAGTGCGTTATAGACAACCTATAATATAAAAAAGGCATAGTTGGTTCGTCTCTCCCTCCCTTTATTCCCATTAATGCAATTATTTATCGTTGCTGTATTACCTTCCTCTGTCCCCACCGGGCTTGCCCTGTTGGCGCTTTGAAACAGTTTTGCTAATTGTAAATGTGCCTAATAAGTGAACAATCAATAAAAATAAAAGACATTCGTTTCCAACAAAACCCCCGTTATCCTATCGCAGGCTGCAGGGCGCTACTCGGAGCGGTAAGAAGACTTGAGGGCACAGGGTCTACCTCTTCACCACTCAGAAAGCAGCTGTAGATGCATTTCCTAGTCCAGACGCCTACAATTGCCACCAGGCCAGGCCAGGCCAGGCCATGGTGAGGGGTCACTGTAGGGGAGGCCATAACCCGTACAGATCCCTCGTCTATACAGTGTACAGGAATCTTCCCCGGCTGGTGTCTGGCATTTCCAGAACCTAGCACAATACCTAGCTAGACTCCTGTGTTCCTCTTTAGTAATGCCACCATGGCTCCTCCTGCCACACACAGGCCTGCCCAAAGCAATGGGTGCTCCGCTGTGCAACATGGAGTAGCAGCTGTGAACGTACACATAAAGGGGGCTTCCTTGGCATCAGCTGAGGGAAGGTGACCCACCATGCACAGAAGATTGGCTGCAGTAAGAGTGCGCCGTTTCAGGCCAGTGCAGAGGTGGCACCAGTGCCACTTTGTGACGAATCACACAAGGGACCACATTTCGATCTTCCTGGGTGAATGAACTGAGAAATTCAGTAACTGAAGCCGTGCAAGAGTGCTTTTGGCATACTCGCTTGCCTGGGCAAAATCTTTCAAAGTAGCTCCTTTGCGTCGCAAACCTCAGGTCAGGTTTCAGTTGTTAGTTATGAACTTCTCATATCCCAAATCGGTCCAAATCTCCCTTCCGAGCTGTGCATCTGCAGGAATGTGCAGAAAACTGGGGTTCAGGGCAGAGACCCATAGTAAGAAACCGTAGAGGGGCAATGCCGCTATTCTTGACACAACATGCAATGAATATTCTGTTTAATTATGTGTGAATATTCGAACCTGCCTAATATATCATTACCAGTTATCCCATGACCCCTTAAACTGATCACCACATCACCCTTCATTATGCCCAGTTGGCACATTAGAGATTTCCAGTGTACCCACCAACATGTAGGAAGTTTACATCATGCCCACCAAGCTGCTTCTAGTTTCTTTTTAGCTCCACATCATGGGCTTTTTCCATTATGTTCACTTAACCCCTCATTGTTCAGCCTTAACTTCACCCTCAGTTTAATCTTGCGAGGTTAGGAAAAACCGAGGACAATGCTCGCCATGGTGCTCTCGGAGTTAGAGGAGTCGCGGGGCGGCAACCAGCGGAGTATACAACAGTCACACCACTGCCCTCCAACAGGGTGTAAGTATATTGACCGGCAAGAGGGAGGAACGGTCAGGCCCAACCATCAGTCAATGCAGACAAGTCTGAAAGAAGCCTCGGACAGTAAGTGTGCATTACCCGCCCCATCACCAGAGACAGGGGCTCACTGTGCACAAGCCAAAGTGAGGAGCAGTGACGCAGGTGAGCTGGTCACAAAGGACTTAAGGTAACTGCACTGGAAGCACTGGCCTTGCACTCGTACACATCCTTCCAATGCAACAGGCCAAAGACCAGTGAAACTGGCTTTAAAACATGCAATTCGTGGCAGCAGCAGAAGTAAAACAGATACAAATAAAATAAAGTACAATTAAAGCCATCGTACACACACACACATCTTGACCCATCTCGGCGCACATCCCCATTCCTTTTCTTCTTGTATCCATACTCTCCCGGGCATGACTTCTCAACACAACACCCTTCCCCTCACCCTCCCATCCACTCGCTCTACTTCACCTTATTGCATTTATTTTATTTGTTACACACCCAGACCCTGGGGTATCACGGCGTAGTTACATATCTACAGCTTATTGTCATTGAATAAAACATTTAAACAGTGAACAGAATATGATGAGCCAGAAAAGCATGCAATACATTCATTGACAATTTACAGTCGTGTTAGAAGGAAAGAGGAGTGGTCTAGTGGACTGCTAGTGTTGGTTAAATAGCCATGTTTTTAGCTTCTTAAAGTCAGTGAGCGAGGTCTCTTTCTTGATGAGGAGGGGGAGGGGGTTCCAATGTTTAGGTGCCAGGACCGGGAAGCTGCTGCCACCCGCTTTGGTGGTTTTGTAGCGCGGAGGCACCAGGAGAAGATTGTCATTAGACCTCAGTGATCTAATGGATTCTTCTTTCTGTATGGCTTTGTTGAGGTAGAGTGGGGCTTTTTTTTTAGCAAGACATTTGTAGGTAATGCAGAGTGTTTTAAAGATAATTCTAGCCTTAATGGGTAACCAGTGGGCATCCTTTCTAGTCTTGGTGATCTGATCAAACTTTCTTATCCCTAATGCGGCCCTTAGGACTTTGTTTTGCATGAGCTGCAGTTTGGTGAGATTGGGTATGGAAGCACACCTAGCAGTAGCACATTGCAATAATCCAATTTAGATAATACCAAGGCCCTGGCCAGAGTAAGGCAGTTAGTAGGGGTCAGAAATTGTCGACTTAGACCGATAAGTTTGGATGTATACGCCATGGATGAGGAAAGCGTAGTAACATGTTTGGTCATGGTGAGATTAGCGTCTAGGTATACTCCTAGAGTTTTAACTTGATTTAGTACCGGGATCAGAGTACCGTCGATACTGATCAAAGAGTAGTCTGGATGGAGGGCAGCTATTTTAGGGGGGGGATCCCACAATGAGTACTTCAGTCCTCTAATCGTTAAGACAAAGACTGTTCAGTGCCATCCAATTTTGGATGATGACGTATATTTTATTAATGGTTGCAGTGTCCTGGTCATAGTTGCCTGAAATGGGTATGAGGATCTGGGTGTCATCTGCAAAATTAGTGTAGATGACACCCATATCGTCTAACGCTGAGAAGAGGAGCTTTGTGTAGGCATTGTATAGAGTGGGAGAAAGACAGGAGCCTTGGGGTACTCCGATGGGGACTGGGATGGGATCAGCCGCTTCTTTGTTTATGGTGACTCTGAAGGTACGATCTGCTAGGAAAGATCTCACCCACAATGTGGCATCATTGGAGAAATTGAAGTCCTTGGCGAGTGACGAACAAAGTTTGTTATGGTCAACAAGGTCAAATGCCGCGGAGAGATCCAACAGCAGGAGTATGCAGAGTTTTCCTGAATCTCTGATAGTGTCCATCTGGATGTTGAGATCCAGGAGCTGTCGTAAATCTCCCCCCGTCTCACCTGTGATCGGGATCTCCCTTGTTCAGCCGCAGGACTCTTCCTGTGGATGGTTCGGGTCTTGAATAGGCTCGCCCGAGCCTCGTCAGGTTGCAGGACGCGTTCAGAGTTCCGGGAAGTTCGTGGTTCCAGGGTATCCAGGATAGCGATGAACGAGTAAGAAGGGGAGGAAATCCAGGAACAGGATAAAAGGCAAGGAAGGAAGAGGATAAAAGGAAACCAATGTAGAGAGTAAACACACGTCGGGTCACTAACGAAGATAGGGGCGTGACCAATTTATAGTACGTGCCACGACATGAAAGCTAGTGCGTAGTACGGAGCTTGGTACGTGGGAGGTACAAGGAGTACAAGCCCTTCGTGACAATGACCATGAGGTCCAGAAGGGGCAATTTCGCCGGGTCATGACATGAGCGCGGTTTCCGTGCTATGATTGGGCCTAAAGCTCCATTGTCTAGTTCCAAGGAGTTGGTGCTGTTCAAGATGAGTTTGGATTTGCGTGTATGCTATCTTATCTATGATTTTAAGTAAGAAAGGGACTGTAGTTATTGGATGGTAATTGGCCCGTATTGTGGGGTCCAATGTGGGTTTTTTGAGCAGTGGGATGACCCAGGCTTCTTTGATGCTGGCAGGGACTGTGTTGGTGTTAAGGGAAGAGTTAACAAAGTCAGTGATGGTAGGTGAAAGGGATGCTGCGCATGTTTTGACTAGTTTAACTGGGACACTATCCCCTTTACAATTAGAGGCTTTTAGCTTGAGAATAGTGTCAAGCACTAGTTCTTGAGTGACTGGGGCGAAGTGGAATGGGGAGCTTGCATTGTTATTGGGAATGATGATTGGATGTGGATAGTTTTTTGTCAGCTAATAATTTTTTAGCAGTGATTTTGTTTGGTAGCAGGGCGATTTTAGAGGCAAGAGCATCTTGTATGGTAGTGCACCATTCTTTGCTAGAGTTGGCAGGCGTTGCGGTGGGTACAGGATTTTCTAATTCTCCGAGGATGGTAAAGACTTCTTTGGCATCTGATGCTGCGTTGGTAATGCGCAAGTTGTAGGTGTTTGCTTTATGGGATATGATGGCTGTTTTATAGATTCCGTTTGCGTCCTTAAAGGCTTTGGCAGAGTCAGGGGTGGGATGTTTATTGTCGATGTGTTCCTTGCTCACAAAACACTCCCTGGCCACCTATTGAACTGCAAACATCATCTAAACCCCCAGTCTACCTCTTGGCTTCTCTCATCTCTGCCTTCTTCCAATCTTCGACCCCCACAACTCTTTGTTGGGCTCTAGAACTCCCAAATCGCACACGTACTTACTGATCATGGACCACTTCAACTAAGCAAGGTGGAGGGGTTGGCCTAATGGTCAGCAAGGTGCCCATTCAAAAGCCGTGAATTTCTCGCTTGCACAAATTGCCATTCAAATCCTTGCTTCCCCATACTTACTCTTACCATCAACTGCACTTCAACAACTACTTCCATCACCACCAATAGCTCTTATGGGAGACCAAACCTCCTTCATTGCATAGCACTACTCGGAGCGTCAAGAAGACTTGAGGGCACAGGGTCTACCTCTTCACTGCCTCAATCTGGACTCCAATGTCTGACCTCTCTCGAGCCTCCCACAACACACACACAAACACGATAGTACCCTGGATCTCTTCCCTGTGCTCTCCTCTCACCTGGGCCCTCAGAGCGTGCGTAGCATTGAGCCACTCATGGCCTCTTCCATTGTAATTTCAGATCTGTGTGTTAACTCCCCTGCGCAGACTTTCACACCATCACCCTTAAAACTGCCTCTCCCGAGACGAGTCAACTCAAGGCGAGCAGGGTTTAGTCTATGCCACTGCCAGATATCCCTCACCCAGTCACACCACGCCTCCTACAAAGAATGAGTTTCAACTTCTACTAAAGCCTTGGATGCAGCCGCTAAGTCCAGCAGCTATACTAAAATCTAGACTGGACCCTTGCAAACTCTCCATTACCCTTCAGTCAATATTCACACCCTCGTCTCCCTGCCCTCTTTTCATGCACACCACACTTCATAGATACCTTATTCCTGCCTTAACTCTCACCATCACTGCACCAAAACTAGCCACCATTCTTCAGGTGGCCAATCCATCCTGTGGACCCCTCTACACAGCAACCAAGGAACTCTCACCTCGCATACACCACCTGGACCTTTCCTGCCTGCTGCAGAGTAGCTATCACACATCCTATAACAAAGTGCACTGCGAGCAGCCCCGCTAACTACAGTCTCGACTCCCTTCATCACTGCTGATTGGTCTGGCACCACTAGTGCTCATCCGGATCACCAGATACCTGGGAGGTCAATGAACCCTGCAACACCCTCATCCGGATCACCAGATACCTGGGAGGTCAATGAACCCTGCAACACGGGGCTCGGTATCAGCACGCATGGAGTGAGGACTGCTCTCCACAAAGCTCCTGCCCATGATCCTGAAGCGCGAACAATCGCGGCCAAAATAATGCACTTCTGACGCTGAAACTCAGCTGAGCCATAGGTGAACCACCTCTGGGGGACCAGCGAAAATACCGGAGAAAATCGGAGCGGATAACGCCGAGAACGAAGCGTCCTGAAACTCCCCCCCAAGACGTCCAAGATGGCGGCCGGACCATAGGACCCACAACGCTACGGCCCGCCGAGAGCGTAGGATCGAAGAGCGGACTGCGGCCATAACCACACTCCTCCACCAAGCACAGGAAGCGGACGACTGTCGGGCCCCTGCTGCATCGCCCCGCGGAGGGAGAAAGCGGAGAACCTTGCGACAGCCAGAAAGCGGGGGGACCCCGCGCCGCCGATAGCTGTCCCTGCCGGCCCGCCAGCGCGAGCACACGCGGAAGCAACACACCCGAGCATCGGTGTGGGCCCCAGCTGGAAACCCACGGATCACCCGGCCCGGGACAAGGCCAGGAGCAGGAGAGGCAACCGCATCCCCGACCAGCACACTAGAAGTAAGCGCCTGCCATTACGAGCGGACACACGGCCCCACGCCGCCACCCACCGGCGGAGGCCGCCGTCCATCTCATCAATTGCAGGGTGCGGCGGCGACTAACGCTCGGAACTGCTCCACACCACCAAACCCCGGGGGGAGCCATCACTCACCCAGCTACCCGAACTGCAAGACCACGGACAATCCGCTGTGGGTCGTGCCGGGGGGGCGCCACGGACGGACGATGACGCGGCTATAGCGGGACTGTGGAACCACCTAACCAACCCCCTCGGCCAACGAGGGAGAACACGAGCACCAAGCCAGGGTGAGACTCAGCTCTGAAACGATCCCCAGAGGAGAGACCCTCACAACTCAACGGGGCCACTATCCATAAACTGGCACCTGCAAAACCAGAACGATCAGGCGATGTAATGCCTCCTCCCAAAGGCAGACCGAAAAACATAACGATGGACGCATTCACTACTCCCAAACCGAAGCAACAGATACCACACGCGGAGAACAACATGGCCGAGGCACCAACACCGGCGGCAGACCCTCGTGACTCGCAGATCCTTCAAGCAATCGCAGCACTGAGAACAACGGTAGAGGACATGAGGGGGGAGATAATATCAGACCTCCAACTAATAAGGCAAGATGCCCGAAACCTGGCTGAAAGAGTCACCGCCACAGAAGCCACCACACGTGAGACCTCAGAGGCGACGCAGGGACTACAAGCGAAGGTCAAAGCGCTAGAAACAACGGTGGCAAGACTAGAAGCAAGGTCCGAGGAAGCAGAAGGCCGGGCCCGACGGAACAACGTTCGAATCTTGGGAATCCCAGAGGGCATGGAGGGCTCAGACCCCACAGAATTCATAGAAACACTGCTACTACAGGAAATTGGGGCAGGCAACCTCACCCAGGGGTTTTCCGTGGAACGTGCCCACAGATCTCTCCAGAAACGCCCACCCCCAGGGTCTTACCCGAGACCTATGATTGCAAAAATTTTGAATTTCAGGGACCGAGAAACTATACTGAGGTTCTCCAGAGAAGGGGGAGAGATCAAAAGAAATGATGCATTAGTAGTCATGTACCCTGACTACACGCCGGTGGTGCAGCGGGCAAGAAATTCCTTTGTACCTATAAAGGCCAGACTACGCAAACTGAACCTTAAATACATGCTGCTGTACCCAGCAAGACTTAAAGTAATACACAAAGGGAAGGCGATCTTCTTGGAAACCCCGGACGCGGCAAACTTATGGCTCGAACATAATAACCTAGCGGAAGACACAGAGGAACAGGCGAAAAGCAGCAAAAGCTGACTCCGCAAGAGCGCAACGCAAGCGAAATCGAACGTAACGATTGAACCCAGATCCGCATCAAGGAAACAGAAAGATTGGGCAGGAAACAGGAGCCCCAATCACAAGACAGCTGCTGAACCCCCCCGACGGACAAGGTGTAGTCAACGCAGCTACACACTGCCCGAACCCGAAGACCTGGAGAGGTATGGAAGGCTTGGGAGCCCCCGAGCGTTGTGAGTTTGAAACAACTGCTGGGGGCAGTTTCTTTTTGTTGTTTTGTAGTGTTAATCCATTCCCCGGAATGGTAGTTGAAGTAATTAGTCAGTCTCCAAATGAAAAAGCACAACTGGAGGGCCAGGGGGCCAGAACGGTGGCTGGGAGGGGCGGGAGTCCACGAGCAAGGGATGATCTTGAGGCCCCAGATGAGAACGCAGACATACCAGGGAGAAGCAAGACCCTCCCGTACCTCCAACGTAACCTAGATGGCAACGCACATTAAGATACTGACCTGGAACGTAAGGGGCCTGGGCACCTACCTTCGTAGAAATAGAATCAAATCCTACCTAAGCAGGAAGAGAGTGGACATAGCCCTGATACAAGAGACACACTGTGACAAGGAAGCAAACGCAAAGCTTGATGAGCATTGGGGGGGACAGGGCTTCGGAGCACCCTACTCCAAATATGCCAGAGGGGTTTACACTTGGATCAACCCACGAACACCAATCCATCTGCATAAAACGGAAATAGACCCAGAGGGCAGATACCTCATAATATGGGGCACCCTTGAGCACAAAGAGATTTGCATAGTTAACTCATACTTCCCCAATAACAACATCCCCAACCACCTGAAAACACTGGGTTCCAAGATGGTGCAATACAGGGAGGGCCTCTTTTTGTGGGGAGGCGACTTTAACTGTGTTCATGACCCAGAACTGGAAAGATCCTGGTCCCCACAGAAGGGTCCCTCCGCAGCCACTCTATCCCTAGTCACCCTATTAAAGGAACTAGATCTGACCGACACGTGGAGGGAACTACACCCAGTCGAAAGGGCCTACTCGTACTACTCATCACCCCACAAACTCCACACCAGGCTTGATTACTTCTTCATAAGCAGAGAACACCTACCCCAAGTAAGAGATACGCAATACCTAGGGAGGACTATCTCCGATCACTCCCCCCTACTGCTGGACTGGCGACACAATAGCCCCAGACCACCCATCCCCATGTGGAGAATGCCCACCGAGGCCTTAATAGATCCAGCCTTCAGGGAGGAACTACATGAAGTTATAGAGAACTACATAACCGAAAACTCAGGTAGCGTCGAACACGCCAGTACATTATGGGACGCCCTAAAAGTAGTTACGAGAGGGGAAGTCATAGCGAAAGCCGGAGGAATCAGGAGAACCCTAAAAACCGCCCTTGAACAGAAAGAATGTGAGATATTAACACTTGAATCCAATTCAGTGGATACACCCGGGAGGGAAAATGACCTCAGAACTCTTAGGGAGGAATGCTCAGGGGCATGGGACAGATTAGCCAAATTTGATTACATAACCAGAACAAACAGAACACACTCAGAAGCGGACAAACCTGGCCGGTTACTAGCCTGGCTTTGTAAAAGAGAGCACCCTAAACACATAACCACGACACTACAGGATGAACATGGTGTAGTGCATGGTACCCAACAGGGCATCAATGATACCTTTAAAGCTTACTATGCCAGACTATATTCCCATACAGAAAAAGTCCCGCAAGAACAAATCTTGGACACCTTAGAAGAAATAGGGCTACCCAGACTATCGCCAACACGATCCGAGACCCTAGACTCTGACATCACACAAGAGGACATATCAGAAGCCATTCGCTCCCTATCCACATGTAAAACCCCGGGGACAGATGGGCTCCCCCCCCCCCCCCCCCGAGTTCTATAAAGCATTTGAACCTTCCCTGACCCCCCTACTACACCAGGTCTTCTTAGAAGCCTACGATGAAGGCATCCTACCAGACAGCATGAGAGAAACCCTGGTGATACCAATGCTCAAGCCCGATAAACCTCCCGATAAGTGTGACTCCTACCGACCGCTCGCTATGCTAAATTATGACGTCAAAATATTGACGACGGTCCTAGCAAACCGACTCTCTAAAGTGATTGGAGACGTCATACACATAGACCAGAATGGTTTTATACCCGGCCGAAGCACGTCCCTGAACTTGCGAAGGCTTCAACATATCATAGCCCAAACCAACGCATGTGACGAACAACTAGCACTACTATCTCTAGATGCCATTAAGGCGTTTGACTCCATATACTGGGAGTGGCTTATAGCGGTTATGGAGGGATTTGGAATTGGCCAAAGGTTCATCAAATGGGTTAAGATCCTATACAATAATCCGAGGGCTAGGCTCAAATCTGGGAAATACGTGTCGGAAGCCTGGGACATCCAAAGGGGCACTAGGCAGGGCTGCCCACTCTCTCCCATGCTTTACGTCCTGGGATTAGAACCCATAGCAATTTACCTTAGAAACCAGTTCTTTGATGCAGGGATCAGGCTGGCAGGAATAGACCACATCATCTCATTATATGCCGACGACGTCCTGATATACGTAAATAACCCCCATAAAAATGTCCCGACAATATTGGACGTCCTTGACAAATATGCCAAATACTCTGGCATTAAATTTAGCAAAACTAAATCCTGCTTGTTCCCACTAGCAGGATTAAAAAATAGAAGCACCGATGAACTCCCCAAGGTGGGCGTCGAGTGGCGGACGACGGCTTTCCGTTACCTTGGGATCCTAGTAATGCATACTCCGGAGCTGATGCATGAGCATAACACGAAGGCAGCGGTTCCCATACTTCGGAAATCCATAAAATTCTGGGCAAAGCTCCCATTGTCTATACTAGGCAGGGCCTCAATAGTTAAAATGATCATCCTCCCCAGATTCCTATACGGATTTCAAAATGTGCACTTCTACATTACAAAACCCTTTTTCCAACTCCTTGACGCAATAATCAAGGAATTCCTGTGGGGAAACGGCAGACACCAGGTGGCCTTATCTACGCTGGTCCTGCCGTATGAGCAGGGCGGAATTCAACTACCGAACCTAGAAAAATACTACCTGGCGGCCCAACTGAGCCATGTATCCAAATGGCTAGCAGACGATGTCACCTCCGAGTCCCCCCTGCTGCAAGGGCTGATAAAGCCGCTTCGGCTGAAAGAATTGATCTGGGCCCCTAAAAACCTTGTGTGCAAACCACCATTCCTGGCAGACCTGGGCAAGAGAATATGGCACAGAGCTATGACGATCCAGCATCTGAAACAACCATACTACCAAGAAGTGCCGATATTGGCTGGCCTGGGCGAAACACACGTCAGCCTGAACAACATCAGATCGTGGGAAAGGAAAGGGCTATATACTTGGGGTGACCTCTACATGGACGGCATATTTAGAGAATTTGCCGAAATACGGGAGAAGGAGGATATCCACGCCGGACAATTCCTGTGGTACCAAAAGCTCCGGAACATAGCCCGATCGAGATGGGCCACCTGGCCTGAGGAACCGGAGGCAGATCCCTACCTGACATTGATATACAACCTGAACGACGGTGGGAAGATAGTATCACAGATATACAGCATTTTGCGCAACATCCCCAACCCTCGAAGCGAAGCAATGAGGGCCCGCTGGCAAATGGACATGAGGCAAGAAATGTCTGACAACGAATGGCTCAGGGCACTGTCGTTCCCGAAGGAGGTGTCAAGGAACCAGAGATTCCGATTAATACAAATCAATGTGCTCTACCGCACCTACCTGACTCCAAGAAAACTAGCAAAGTTTAATAAGAACAATCAAGCACAGTGTAACTGGTGCGGGACGGAAGGAGCAGATCTGATCCATATGCTATGGAACTGCGTTAAGACACAAACTCTCTGGGCAAAAGTGAAGCAGACTTGCGAAGTAGCTGAAGTCACGAGATACAAATGGACCCCAGCGGAATGCCTCCTGGGTAGCTACCCCAGGCTAGCCAAACTTAAACACGCTGTGAAATTGATGGACCTGTTGTGTATAACAGCCAAGAGGACCATCGCCATGGCATGGAAAAAACCTGCGGATCCGAGCTGTAAAGCCTGGCGCATCGAACTGGAAAGGTGGGCAAATGCTGAAACCAAAGCCTGGGAAGACAGCATAGCCAGATCCACCGAAGAATCAAGCATGGCACTGGAGGCATGGAAAGATACTATGGCTAAAATATTTCGATCCTCCGATGATAAACCCCCTTGAAAAATGAACTCGAATACCCTATCGACCCACTAGAACGAATAAACATTGGAATACGGCCCCCCTGCCAACCAGACCATCCCAGGAAGATTCCCGATGGCCCCCCCAAAGCCGTGCCAACCGCCCACCCCCCCCTCCGAGGACGGACTAACCTCCAGCTACCCCCCATAAGGAGACAGTTAATGTTTTTATGTTGTATTAATGTTGTTAACCTTTGTGAATGTAAAGGCATGTTACCTGCAAGTAAGTCAGTCAGCCTGAGTTAAGGACCTGACCAACGAAAATATGTAATGTATATAACCACAAATGCCAATAAACAAACTTTAAAAATTAAAAAAATGAACCCTGCAACACCCTCATCCGGATCACCAGCTACCTGGGAGGTCAATGAACCCTGCAACACCATCATCCAGATCACCAGCTACCTGGGAGGTCAATGAACCCTGCAACACCCTCATCCGGATCACCAGATACCTGGGAGGTCAATGAACCCTGCAACACCCTCATCCGGATCACCAGATACCTGGGAGGTCAATGAACCCTGCAACACCCTCGTCCGGATCACCAGCTACCTGGGAGGTGAATGAACCCTGCAACACCCTTCAATCCAAGTTTCAAAGCAGACTCCATAGATGCTGTCCTGACCCACAGCTCCAAACTCTCTCCAATGCTCAGCAATCAAAGCTCTTCTCAATTGGTGGACCACTCCTCTCTCCGCCTCACTCTCCGGGATACGGATTTCACTAATTTGCTCTTACTTGAGTCAACTCTTACCTCGATGTTCAATCATTTAAAATGTCCTGGAACTCAAAAACCTTTGACCACACCCCTCTCCCTGACAGCAGGCCACCAAACCCCAAAAAAATAAAATACATCAGTCCTTCGACCTCTGCTCCTCACCCTCTATACATCAGCTCTAGAAAGGCTTTGCATCTAGTTGTTACTGATGACACTCACATTTCTTCACCCCAGACTTCTCGTAATGGTTTACCAATTGTCTCACTGCCAAGTGACACTGGATGGCTCTTCCATGGCTCTAGTCTCGCCTGGCTTTCAAAACCATCCCCTACATTCACCTCCCCTCCTCCTCCATTCTCTTCTAGCCTGAACATGTTGTCCCCTCGCCATAGGTTTGCAAACTTGGGGTATTCTTTGCTAGGAACCTCTGACTGAAGTAATTCCTCACGGCCTCTGCTGCTCTTATTAAAATCCTCAGCTTTCGGGATAGTCATCCTTTTCTTAGTAACACCTCCGTGAAATCTCCAACCTTCACCCTTGCGCTCAGACCGAAGGACCACTGTTCCAGCCTTCTCCTTGGCCTTCCTCTATACTCCTTCCTGCGCTGTGCTAAGCACAGTCCCTACATTCTACACAGGTCCTGCCCACTCTACCCGCTGCTTGGCGCGCCAAGCTTTCTCCTAGTCTCCAAAGCCATGAGGGGTCTTGCGCCTCATGATCTGTCCTATCGAAGCTCTGTGTACTCACAATCTCGTTCTTCGTGGTTCACTCACCCCCTACTTACACACGAATATTACTTCAACCGCACTCCCTTTGTATCTTCCTAATTTGTGGAGAAGGGGTGGGGGCTTGCACCTCCAGGCAGCCCGCTGTCGAGAGCTGCAAGAGTAAGCTGGTCTCGGTGGACCCCAGCAGGATGGGCATGGCCATGCCAGCTTGCATATGGGCTTCTTTAGGCGTGGGGGGCCATCCTGAGGGAGCTGGACTCGGCATCTCCCGTACACTTATTTCACCTAAACACTAAGTCAGCTGGAGATTAGGAACTACTCGAAAGATCTTCTCAGCGTCACGTGTTTGTAGAAACCTAGCGAGACGATACGGCCTGTGTGAAGGTGAAATTGGCCTCCCAGCTCCGGAGAAGGGTCGGCGGTGGGAGGAGGTTTGTGATGACACACGGGCAGCGGGGATTACTTGCCAGTCTTCGAGGATGGGTTCTGCCCAGTCAGAGGGCGTGGAACATGAGTCACTGAACTTTAATAAGAGCCCTCATAGAAAGCCACCCGAAGGCTTGGAACAAGCGTGTCCCGTTAGAATCCACAGAGGAAAGATGCCAAGGCCACCCGTTCGGGTAATCTTGGAAGCAGTGTCACCTGGGCAGCACCTCTTACCAGCATTAAAGCGGAAGCCCGCGAGACCGGGCTCTGAAAGAGGAAAGGGAATCTGAGCCTAGAGTAATCCGACATGCTGCACACTTAGCAGGAGAGAGGCCCTCTGGTGCCAGCAGCACTGGGCATAGCATCGCCCGTAGCTCAAGCGGCATCTGGAGATGTGTAAAGGTGGCGTCCTCCAACGATTCCTCGCCACTGGCAATTGTGGGCCAAACCCTCTCCAAATAACAGGCCGGTTGTAGAAAAGCTCAGAGGCAGGGCAGGAATTGGGCCGTAACCAGACGCAGCGGAGCTCTGGCAAAGCGTCCCGAGGCCTAGGGAGTAGCCCGGGAAACCTCCAGGTGTGTTCCCAAACTGGGCTCTCCCCGCGAGCAGCCCGCGCTTCAGGAGGCTCGGCAGGAAGGCTGGATGCAGAAACAGCCAGAGCCTGGCATCCTTCTCTAGGTCAGGGTGATAATTGTGCCCAATGAAAAGAGCAGGGTCCAAGTCCCACTGCTCGCGCAAAAAGGTTTCTTGCTGAATCGCTATCAAACAAGTCCTGAATTTAAAATCATGGCCATTCGTATCATATGTTCCCAAAATGAGCTTTGCTTTTATGCAAATCACCAGGCTTGGGTTCCATGGCGAGATAGCGTTAAGCGAGTGACCTGCCATGGGCCTCCCGCACAAGGAGGAGGGGTTCGCAGAGTACATTTTCTTCAATTTCCTGCACCGCTCAGAGGTCAAAGGTTACCAAAAAATAAGGGGGAAAAAAGGAGCGTAACTATGTTGCCCACGTCAGGGACACCGCGCCCCCACCCCCACGCTCCCTGCGCACATGAGATCTCCCCCACACTCCGCCCACTCACCCAAATGCAAACCAGATACATGGGTCCCGGCTTAACTCCATTCCACCTCAACACTATTTTACAACTATAATATCAAGATAGATATGTACCCTCCCCTTTCGATTCGCCCACCCATTACTTGCACACACAGCTGTGCATGCAGCAATGTCACGTTAATCGTTGAGGATGCCCGCGCCAAGACTCCCGCAGCAGCACTGCCAGAATCACCTCGAGGCCACGTCATTTAAGCATGCAATGACGATAAAGTGAACGGGTCTGCCCCAATCACAGAGTTGCGGAAGACGGGACTTGAGCCCATCATTTCTACCTTCCACGGTTTGCATTTTGATATCATGCTCCTGCCAAACGTTCTACTTTCTGCATTATGGTCTTTAAGAACCAAACTTTACCCTAGCTTGCAAAGGACCAAACCACATAGTAAACCAACCGGACAATACAAACGTGGTAAGGTTTGAGTAGCTTAGAAGTAGTTGTGTGACGCAGTATTAAGGTTTTGTTAATACAAGTAGAAGAATTGGTAAGTACCATGGTGAGGCGTTCGTATCACCAAACTAGTTTAAGTAGAGGTTGTAGCAATTGCAAAGTAGCGATAGATTGTAATAATAATGTGTTGTACGAGTTGTGGCTAATTTTCCTTTTTCTGTTACAGGCAGAGTATCGGGCGGTCCTAGCCAATGAGGGACTTTCACGCTGTAGCTTCAGCAGCAGTGGCTCAGGATTGGTCGGGCTCGAGCCAATCCATCGATGGGCACCAACTTCCCTTTTTAGGGCTCTATGCCAACATCCTCCTTGTCAGTGCCACTAGTGTCCTACTGGTAGTAACCGGTGTTTACCTGGTAGTAACCAGAAGCGTGGTCATCTTGTGCCGTTGGCAAAGAGAGTGTCACGGTTCATCCTTACCT
The DNA here is from genome assembly GCF_040938575.1 of Ambystoma mexicanum. Classification (NCBI taxonomy): domain Eukaryota; kingdom Metazoa; phylum Chordata; class Amphibia; order Caudata; family Ambystomatidae; genus Ambystoma; species Ambystoma mexicanum. Next base: position 1,102,941,834 of record NC_090941.1, read on the forward strand.
GACTAATCTATCATGTGGCTGGGACTGTCCCAAGTTTTTTGTTTGCTCCAAATAAACTGTGACCTTCTATATTCCAAAGAACCTTACAAAAGTGGTCTGTGGTTATTTCATCATGTGTGTGTGTGATACTGGTCACAGGAGGTGGGGGTGACCAATGGGGCTCTCCCCGCTATGTGAATTACAAACAAGTGTTCACCCCCAAGCAAAACCAAAACACAAGTAAGGGGTGCAGAGGAACTGCCACTCAAAGGCAGAAACACGAAGACTAGAAAAGCAACGAGCGCACTTGGGATTACACTCACAGGAACGTCTACCCCTCTTCCAGCTCTGGACGAGAGGGGGGTAGAGGGGCATGAGCAACGCACGAAACGGGCCGGGACAGGACGAGCGGGACTCTGGCAAAACATCTCTTGCCGGCTTGTAGCCCAGACCCACCAACGAGTAGGCGGCTTTCAGAAGACGCTGCAGCACTGCCGAGTCTTCTGAAAGGGTCTGCTCGATGAGGCCGGGGTGCTGCTGGTGTAACCATTTGGCTTCAAAACGGGGTCTGGATTAAACAGCGAGAGGCACTACGTGTTGCTATGAAGGGCGTTGCAAACTGTACCAAGTTTACAATGCGTGCATGTATAAAATATGTAACAAAAAATGCGCTGGGTGGAATATATTAAATGCATCTTTACAGTGCTCTAGGCAACCGCCTACAGCATATTCTGCTCTGCGTGTGCCTTTAATTATTTATTTAGTTCACAGGACTTAAACAACTACCAACACAACAAATAATAACTATACATAGAATATCTTAGTACACACTACTCATGTATATACAATTCACTAATAAAAAGGAGGGAAGAAAATAAAGTAAGAAATATAAAATTGTGATAGGTATGCAGATCACATAGAAGGTACGTCTACCACCAACTGGTCATATATCATTTCGTTAGGTTCAGTTACCAAGGCAACAGATATAATATAATTGTCGACTCAGACCATCATTTTCATCCAAAAGGACTTTGGCTGCAGACCATACTCGGTAAAAAGCTATTAAAAGAGCTTCAAATACAGAATTCATACATTGTTGCCAAAAGTGGTCAGAGGAAATGAAAGCCCAGTTATGCACATAACAGTCATAAAACAAAACATAAATAGGCTTCATTATCATACAGTTTGTCAACAGAGGTCTCACTGTTACAGTAACTTCATGGTTATTGCATATCCGACAATTTATTTATTTGTAGAGCGCGCAAGCAGCCCGCAGGCATCGAGGTGCTAAATCAGAGCTTAAGGAGGCTTACTTAACGGTTACAAAGAAGCTGCCCCAGAAATAACATTTACATTTAGGTAGTTACATGTTACAGTATATTGCAGGTTCTAACATCAAACAAAGAGGTTGGTCTTGATGGCTTTACGGAAGACAGTGTGGGAGTCAATAGCTCTGAGGTGGGGTGGTAATGCATTCCAGAGGGTGGGGGCAACTGAAGGGAAGCTGGAGCTGCCCGCACAAGCTTTGCAAGTTCTGGGAACAGACAGGAGGTTGGAGTACTGGAATCTGGATGGTTTGTGTAATCCTACGTGTTAGGTAGGGAGGAGCAAGGTCATGGAGACATTTGTGAGTCAGGGCAGGGCTTTGAAGATGATTCTTTGTTTAACTGGAAGCCAGTGGACTTGTCTTCTGAGTTCAGAGATGTGTTCTTTACGTGAGAGGCCTGTGGCGGCTCCGAGTGCGTTATTTTGGACAATTTGGAGTTTAGCAATATTCTTGGCAGAGGTGCCAATGAATAAGGCATTGCAGTAATCGAGCCTCGAGCCAATGATGGCCCTGGCGATGGTGAGGCAGTTTTGTTGGGACAAGAGGGGTCGGATTGCATTGATAAGTTTGGAATAATAGGTGGGCGTGGAGGCTATGGCATTAACCTGTCAGTTCATGGTCATATCAGGTTCTAGAAGCACACCAAGGGTTTTGATGGAGGGTGACACAGTGATCGGAATATTGTCAATGACGAAGGAGGAGTACTATTTGCACTTGATTGCTTAATTGCAGCTGCCGGTGGACAGGGCGGATGCATGTTTGGGAGAGCCTGCGGTGTCCAGAGTCGTTTGAGTGCATGATTACGGGAGTCAGTGTGGGCTGAGATGGGGAGGGGCTTAGTCCGTTTACAACAGGTAGAGTGAACGAGCGCAGAGCCGTGTCGCGCATGAATCGGGCCTCGAGGTGTGCAGGCGAGGATAAGGGTAGTCTTGTCCGCAGACGACATAGTCGGGAGATGTGGCTAGGTTGGTGTTAGGGAGAATTCTCTAACCTAGTGAGTCCCCCAGCAGCTTTGCTGGATTTTTGGGGTTTATTTTTTTCTCCTGCCAAGAGTGAGGCTCTTTTACCCTCACTCTTGGGCATGATTTGAGTGTGTTTCTGTGAATCTAGATGTGTTTAATGCGCTATGGGGTCTTTTACTCCATAGGGCTTCATGTGTTTTTGTGATGTGTTACACAGCACCCTCAGTGCAGTGACACAGGGGTGTCATAGTGACCCCCCAGTATAGACTCCATACCCTGGGACGGACTACTGTCTCCCAGGGCATGTAAAGTCACCATTGACTTTACTAGTCTTAAATTCTGAACAGAACCAGTACAAACCATCATATTGTGGACGTACTGGCTGGGGCAATTCAATTGCCCCGGGGTCTGTTAGTCGAGGGGGCACGTCTCCGTCCCCGCTGTCGAGTTTTGGCTGGTGGCAGTGGATACTACTTTTTATATTCAACCGCAAATATTTTCCTATGGGATTTCCCATTGTTTTAGGCTGCTACCTTTATTTAATTATTTACGGTAGCCTCGAACATACCGCCGGTTTAATTAATATTAATTCTCCGGTTGGTATTTTTCGCCAAAACTTGATTCTAAAATGGCGTTTGTGTTCTCTTCTGTGACTCCAACCCAAGTCGAGCCCTTTGTTCCACTTTTTGGCGGGCTTCTCCACAGAAGCCCTCCAAAGTGGTGCCACTCTGTCTTGGGTACTTAGGAGGGGTGGAGGGGAATTTAGGCACCCTGGACTGAGCAGCCTAGGCAAGTCAAGTCGCACTCCGTCCTGATTGGCCCAAGCATGTTTGAGTGACAGCTAGGCTGAGTGAATGGGGGTTTTCTGCATAAAAGCAGGGCTTTGGGGACTGGAACTTCAGAAGTCGCCACAGGACCTAAGAATCCGACGAGGGAGAAGCTGAGCCAACCTGCCACGACACCACCACCGGTGGAGCCCTGCTGGACCGTCTCACCACTTTTCCCAACGACAGAGGAGATCTCCCGCCGGAGAGTCTTCTTCCTCTGACTGGTGGGGATAACCAGTTTCACCGTCTTTTCGCCTTCCCGACGTACCTCGTGGCCGCCTTGCCTGTGCCAAGCACCCCGGCAACAGGGATACCACGTTTTACCACGACTGCAAAACAAAGGTACCACCTTTAACCGGAAAACTCTGCGGCTGGTTTCTTCCCTGGTAGTGCAACGACCTTCATCTTTCCTCCAAGTCGAGATCTTCTCTTCGCCTGGACGACGACGCGACTTGCACCCACTGCCAGGAACAACTGCCACCGCTGGAGGATCCTTCCCACTTAAGGTACCGTGGCCCGCCCGGCTTCCCTTGCTACCGACTGTACGGGGTAGATTTAGCCCCCGGCTTTCGAACCTGGGATAGCCTGGGACACCCTGGCTAAACTTTCCTAAAGCCTCTCTAAACTCTTTTTGAACCCTCTGCAAGACTTTCAAAGCCTAGTGTAACACTGTGATCTTGGGCACATTTGTGCTCTGCTCTCTCTAAGAGTGGGCCCAGCCTTTGGAATTTGGCTCACCAGTGACTTTTGCTCCTCTGCCTTGCTAACAGTGTTCCTGAATTTTAGAGTGGTGTACCTTTCCATATTCTGTCTTTTTCCCTTCCCGTCTCACAAACTTATTGGAGTGCCATCTAGTTAAGCGCTCACCTCTGTATGAAAATAAGTGGTGTTTTACTGTGACTTATCTTATAAGGAAAAAGGGGTGTATATATTACAATAGTAACTGTGTTTAGAATATTTTACAATAAGAGTGCTGGAGTGTTTCAAACAGTGTGTTTTTAAATAAATAATTATATACTTTGATACCAAAGCTCTGGTCAGTGTTTGCTTGTATTGGTGTGTCTGAGTGCCTATTGTGTATACTTTGCATACTGCCTAACTCTTCTTGAGAGAAGTCTGACTGCTCAGCCATAGCTACCAGGTAAATCTGAGTGTTACAGACTGCTACCAAGTGGGTTTACTGTCAACACCTGTAGTCTTCAATCTTTTGCAGTGTTCCCTAAGGGAACTGCACAGGTTGCTGCCTAACAGTTGGAATGTGTGAGGGGAGCCCCTTGACGTGCGTGTACAAAGGCGATCGTTTCTGTTGATAGTGCTGGGTATGGTGCAGGGCACGGGACGGTAGACAGCGGCAAGGGTCTTACCTCCCATCCGCACCTTCGAGCAGCAAAGAGCTGCAAAGAGTGGAGCTGGCCCTTCTTCACAGCCTTCGCTCTGCGGTAACCATTGAGTACCACAAGTGGCACGCACAGGTAGTTGATTGGTTCTCATGAGTAATCGAAATGTACGTATTAAAGGATTGGGACAACACAGAAGATATAACTGGGGGCGTAGGTAAGTATGTTCTATACCTTTAATATGCGGATTTGGGGAATTCATAAAAACCACAGCAACTCCGCTCAATATCCCATCCAAGTTCAGATAACAAGGTGCCACATGAGTGGAAAAACTTATTCGAGGTGTTCAACAGTTTTCAGATTCATGTTGTTTGAGCCAATCAAACGCAGAAGATCGCTCTGAGGATTACATTGACCTTTTAGAACCAGGAGGCCATGCTGTTGCAACACAATTGATTTAAGGAACTGAAGGCAAAGCTCGGCCCTAGCATGTTGAATTGGGCATGATGGAGATAATGCCAATGTGTTACGCCAAAAGAAGCCTTAAATTTTGTCAAGCCAAGATAAGTTTACCATGGACATAGCTTCAAGACCAAAAGTTACAACAGGGGTTAACCATTGCTTATACAACAGAATAAGTCCCTTCAAAGAGTATCCAGCGTGGTGATTAACAACGTTCTTAATTAGAAGCGTTATCTGTTTGGCCCGCCGTGTTTTACTACTAATTAACAGGTCAAAACCGCCTAAACTGCTAAACATGATGCCCAAATATTTATAGCTGCTGGTATATTCAACTGCACCCCAAGACACCTCCATTTTAGATCGATAAACAAGCTTCGAAGAAAAAAAGCATGGTTTGGGTTTACTTAAGATTGATAGTTAATGAAAATTCAGTGACAAATTGGCCCAATTCTTTAAGAATGGACTTCATGCCCGAAATCGTGTGATCAACAATTGCGAGGTCGTCAGCGTAGAGTATTGCTGTAATTAGTTCCTTACCAAATTTAGCTGGGCAATCTGCTTTCGTTTTTAAGCGGCCTATCAACAATGATAAGTACACATTAAAAAGAAAGGCAGCTAATAAGCACCCTTGCTTGACTCCTTTATTGACTTTGATGGGTTTGGTAAATCGGCCATGATTATCCAAGCGAACCTGTACAGTATTTTCGGCATGAAGTTATTTCAGAATATCAATTAGCCACAGTGGACACGATAGGTCTTTAAGTAGAGCCCACAACATAGAGCGGTGTGTGTGCCTTTGCAGAAGGGGGCCATGTGGGTCTTAGACACTGCTATGCCGTTAGAGCCAAACTACAGCTCACTGACTACGCCAATAAGAAGAAGGCATTTATTGGGTTGCATCTAGCAGAAGGGACGACACCTGGTCGTTAGGGCTGGACTGCCCTTTTGGGGTTGGGACCAAGCCTACCTTTTATCCTTCTCAAGTGGCATGGTCGGTGGGAAAAAAAAATGGTCTGATAATGGTTATGATCAATTCAAAACCTTCCAGCCATCAAGCTTCAGTTTTGCTTTGTTTTCATTTGGTTTTTTATTTAAGAAGTGTTTTCCAGTTTACATTGAAACGTTTCACACTCATTTCCTAATACACAATACAATAATAGAAAGGACGAAATACAACCCAAAACACACACACACAAAGACAGACATCAGGAAACACGTTTCTAAACATTTCTGTCACCTTAGGCCCAGATTGCAGGCCACCCATGCTCCCCCTGCTGTACAATCAGTTGCACGCCACCCATGCTCCCCCTGTTGTACCAACAGTTGCACGCCACCCATCCTCCACCTGCTGTACCATCAGCTTAAATCTTGCATAGACGATTTCCAGTAATTTGCTGAAAGCTAATATCAAAGCCTGATTATTGGTCATCATAAGCCGATCCCATAAGAGATCAGTGAGGACCAAATCCGTGGAATGTACAAAGGAGTCGAATAATCGAATCCTTTCTTCACGAAAGGCTGGACAGTTCAGCACTAAGTGAAACAATGATGCCACCTCTGAGTCGCCACATGCCCGACACCCACACAAAGTTCTTGGCAATTCCAGCTTTGGACCAATGACTTCCACTGTTGGCAGAGCGTTTAGGTGAAATTTAAAAACACCAGTCCCTACATTTGTGGGAATGGAATTACGTATCTATAGTCTTGGAGTGGATTTAGGGATATAATTACTTTGTTTGCCTCTGAACAGCTTCAAACTTTCGAAGTCCAACACATCTGTACTCTTATCCCATGGTCGGACCTTATTATTCTTAACATAGTCAGATACGGATATTTCCAGCAAGGATAACTCCTCAAAAATTGCACAGCTTCAGTGAAATTTTTTCAAGAAAGGACAAGAGGTAAACAGTCACCAAATAAAACCCCAAACTGGGCTCTTCCACCAATGATAGCTTATAACACAGAGTTACGCTGCGTTTCATACGCTGTGCCCACCATGATATTAAGCCCAAGCCTTAGACAAATTGGACTCATTGGGATTGACCTGGGGAATCCCAGGACTGCCCTTCAATTTTGTCCTTCCAGGAAGAATGAATTTTTCGATTTTTAAAGATCAATTCACACCTGTATAACATGGTTGCTGTTATTTAGTTTGTACATTTCAATGAGTGGTGCTAGGGAGAACATATACAATTACCTCTTCAAAACCTTCATGAGAGAAATACATGGCAACACCTTCTCCTTCATTTTCTCTTTTTGATTCTTGACTAGGCATTTATCAGAGATGGGTAAACCCAAGCCGTTCCGGTTGCTCATTCAGTCTCCAAACAAAAGGTTTTCTCTTATGTTTTTTAGTAAAGGTAATTATGTAAGATTTCAATGAGATTTCTCTTTAGCTGATCTTTCCACCCCCTCCAGTGTTCTCTGTAACCCTGCTTGCGTGTAATCTATCAAGACAAGATTATCTGAATAAGCAAGGATATTTACCCTTAAATCTCTCCACCGTTGACATTCCACCCAGAGATCTGCCAGGTAGAGATTAAAGAGTGTGGGGCTAAAGTGCACCCTCGTCGCACTCCTATGGTAACACCAATAGCACTAAACTAATCCCCCTGGTTGTTAGTCTTACCTTGGCTGAGTTTCCCAGAGTACAATAGCTGGATCTTTTGGAGAAGACCCTTATCCATCTTCCACTTTGTTAAGTTTTACCAGTTTATTAATATCAATGTTGTCAAATGCTGCCTCGAGATCAATGACTTCACTTTAGAGTGATTTGCCAAATTTCCCCCCTATGTCTGAAGTGTAGGCAGTTTGCAGAGGGCTAAGTATCCTATTTGACTCCACCCAGGTGGTCAGATGCTTTTGCAATTTTTTTTCCAGAGGAGTCTATTAGAATGATTGGGCGATAGTTAGCTGGCATGGCTCTGTCACCTCTCTTAAAAATTGGGACAATCAATGTCTTCTGCCAAGAACTAGGACAAGCAGTACCTTCTGCAATGTGTGTGAAAAGCCTGAATAAGATCTCAGACCACAAACCTGGATTTTCTTTATGAATGCAATTTGAGACCTCATCCGGGCCGCTAGCTCTCGAGTTATTTAGATCTCAGATAGCCATTTCTACATTTTTTTAAATCAAATTGAAACGTCCACCCAGTCCTCCTCCGGGGGCTCTCTTCCAAGGATATCAAATATCCCGGATCAGTTTTAAGTTTGATGGTCCGATAATACAGCCAGGCCCTCTCTGACACGCAGCAACTTTGTAAACTAGCTTGTACTGTTCCGTTTAGGGTTCTCCAGATGGCACGGGTCCCCTTTTTGATGATATTCTCGAAGTGTGCCTGATTTTCCTTAGTGTGCATATCAAGTTTATAGAATCTATAACAGTAAGCCTGTCTTGCCAGTGTTATTCCATCTTTTGACATCTGCCCCACTCAGGCTTGGGGAGCACCCAGACAGTGCCTTGATATGCTTTTGCAGAGCTTTCTTTTTCTCGTTTATCTGGCTATCAAAAAAAATGCCAATTTCCACGGATGACCCCCCTCCCTACCCCCTGAAAGATTATTCTGCTCATTCTCTGCTGGTCGCAGTTTTAATAGAACCCAATGAAAGTCATTAGGATGGGTGTATGCATATTTGGTCACGTTTGGTAGAGAATCCCACCAGATTCCAAGTCTCGTCTTTGCTCTTTTACAATTCCTATACAGTCCTAACCTATTTGTTTACCCTTTACAACAAGATTTTGTGGTCCCCAGGGTCAACTATCCTTCGAAGACCTCGGTCCAGGACTAAATGCAGAATTGCATGATCACTCCGCCCAGTATGAATTATTTCATACATACAAACATTTAATTGCTCCACATTGCACACTAACAAATAATCCATGGTAGATGCCCCCACCAAATTCTGCCAGGTAGGTACGATCCTCCATTTATCCTCAAATAACAGATTTGTCTGAATAAAGCCCCATCTGGCAAATAACGAGGACCAGATTTTACCATAGGAACTTCTCTTAGACCCATCATTTGTTACAGCTAATATGGAGGTTTTACCCTCCTCAAATAACAGAGCATTTAACTCAGTGCAATTACAAAAGTCGCCCCCCACAATAACTGGACTCTTGGTATATTGAAGCTGCCATTTCATCAATATATTTCCAATTTCAATAAAAATGTCTATGTGGCTATATGGCCACATAGGAGGTGGTGCTTCCCGTGTGCTCCTGCAGATCCGGCCATAATCCTGGTAATATACGGCACATGAAGCGAGCAGAGGAGTCTCATACGGCACCCACGGACGCATGAATATAGCGGGGTCACAGCGATTGCATGCCCATGGAAATCCGACGTGCAGCAAGTAAGTTCAGAGCGTGCAGGCAGAGGGGCAACAAATATGGCGTCATGAGAACAAAGAAAGACTGAAGCGAAACTGCGCAGCGGATCACAGAGCCAGCTGGTGTTCGGCTGTTGCCCACCCACAGAGATACAATTAAATACGGAGACGGAACGGAGATCAGCAGCCTCAGTGTTAGGCAGAATCCTGTGCAGTGCCCTTGGGGACCACTACACACAATTAAGACTGTAGGTGGCAATACAAGTTTTACCTTTGGTACAAGCCTGTACTACTAAGTTATAGTGGTGGCAGTAGCAGAGCAGCCAGGCTTATCTCAAGAGTATATGATCAGTAGCAGAGATTACACAAAGGGACCACAATTACTGTGGCTCAAGCAAACACTGACTCAAGGTTTCAGGTAAAAAATATAAGTACATTTATTTTTAAACCATCAGTTATAAACACAACACCTCTATTAAACTTTAAACAAAACCACACGTTAAATATATTACAACTAACCAATTCACTTTGTACAGTATGTCTCAAGGTAAGTACCCTGTGTTTGAATGAACCAGTGTTATGAACAAAACACGATACCGCGGATACGGTTGCGATCACTTTTTGACAGTTCGTTCTACTCAATAAACGCGTATCCATGACATGAAATGCTACCAGGGCAAAAACACACTTAGCACCTGAGATACCCAGAGGGAGTTGGAGGCAAAAATCACCAAGCAATATTTAGGTTAGGCAAACAGCATCGAGAAACACTCAAACAGGAGTTCAAAAGTCAAAGGGTCGGAGCCAGGGTTAAGTGACACCGGAGACCTGTTGCCGAAGATCACACCTTTAGACAGTTCACGATTCAGCGTAGCCCAAAAGTACTTTGATATTGTCAATGTTCGGAAGCAAAAGTTCTAAGAAGGAGGGAAGACAAGGGCGAGCCTTGAGGATGAAGAAAAGGGATTCACCCAGTTTCTTCGAGTAGAGCACAGTACTTTATTTTAATGATGCAGCTGGTGCCCTGGCAGTTGTTCCTGTTGGTTTCCCGCAGACCCACGATTCCTGGAGCTTCGTTGTGAAGGAGGACGTCTGAAGGGGGTCTGCACCACACAGGGATGAAGCCGGCAGCAGCGACAACGAATAAGAGGTGCGCTCCTTAAAAACAGGAGAGGCTCTTCAAGTGGCTATCCGGACCACTACAGCAGTGTGCAGCGATTTCGACCACGGCAGAGATCTCTGGCTGAAGAAGATGAGCTGGTTATCCCGACCAGGCTCAAGGGAAGAAGACTCCGGACTGGATCTCCTCTTAGTCGTCGAAGGGTAGATAGCTCAGGACTGCAGCAGGGCTTCACCGGGACGGGGTAGTTGCAGCAGCCGTCATTCTCTCCGCTTCTCTTCGGTTCCTTCTAGTTCCAGAAGGGACTGACTTCTAGCCCAACAGACCTGCCTTTTATGCGCGAAACCCCGATTCACACAGCCTGGCTGTCAATCACGCAGCAGGGGGGTTGTCCAGCCGGGACAACCACCTCAGCCAATCATGGCAAAGTGCGACTTGGGTTTCCTAGGATACCCTGTGCAGGGGGTGACTACACCCCTCCCTCACATTCAGCCCACCTAGACACCCAGGCGCCTTGAGGAGGGCTTCTCTGCAGAAGACTGCCAAACGACGGTGAACAAAGAAGGCAAACCTAGTTTGCCGCGCAAAGTAAAACACAAGGAGGACATTAACAAAAAGAAATGGCGAATAAACCCAACCGGAGCCAAAAGAAAGACGATTTGGTCAAGCAGGTTTATGTTCAAGGCTAATATAATAGCCAAGAACAGTACCACGTTTATCTAATATAAATTGCGGTAGAAAATTTAGGGTAGATACCACTGCCACCAGCCAAGGCTAAATGTTAAAGAGTGAAACAATGCTCAGGGAGGTACAGACAGAAAAGGGGTACAGATTAGCCCTTTCCAGTACTCCATGTAAAATGGGGTGTACTGGGTCTAAAAATGACTATGTAAAGTAAATGCCAACTTTACCTTTCTCTGGGGGACAGTAGTCGGCCCCAGCGAAATGGAGTCAGAGGGAAGTCTAAAAGACAACCCTGAGTTACTACACTGAGGGTGCGATGTAACCCATACAAGAACAGGGGCACCTGGAGTGGTGTGCTCCAGTGCCCAAGATCACACAATGAGTAATAACACATAGGCCAAAACACATGTAAGAGTGGAAAAAGGATGTACACTCTTACCAGGTGGAGAAAAAAAACTCCAGAAATCCAGCAAAGCTGCTGGGGGACTCACTAGGTGAGGGAAATTAGCCCTAGAAGGAGAATTCTCCCTAACACTAAGATAGGAAGAAGAAAGCTGAGAGAGCTAAAACAGACAACAGGAGAGAGGGAGCCAGATGTGCATTGTTCGGGAACGGAGCCGCGATATGTGCCTGCGAGCCCCGTCCCGACTATGCCACAGATGGAGCCGGAGCAGAATGACACGTTAAGGAATCAAGCAACACTCGGGGGTTTTCGCAAATAATACAGAGAACGAGAATCACGGCGGTGAGGGGTGCCGCCCACTCTGCACAGCTGCGTATGGAAACGCTCATACTGGGGAGATACAGTATCGAGCGTACACCAGGATCCCCTAAGCAGTGAACGTGAGGATACTTTGTAGCCAGGCATAGACTGGAGAGGAGCAGAACAAATCCCTGAGGACGTAATTGACAATGCTGAAGTAGGGCGTTGACACGCAGCAAGGATACAGCACCAACACAACACGGGCGCGTGGGTCCCAAAGAGATACTGGGCACAGAGCAGCGGTGTGCTGTTACAAGACTGGAGAGCTGACCCACAGAAGAGTGATCAAGGGGCATGACGGTAACAGGCTGCTGCAGGCGGCAGTATAAAAAATATGTACAGGAAAGTGATCACACGCCCTGTGCATAATCCCTGCAACGTTGTAGTTTGCACGTGGACCTGCATTCTATCAAAAGTGTACGGGGAATAAAAGACGGAGGAGCCTCCATTTGGAGAGTGGCAGGCTTAAACACTGCAGAAGCCCATAGAGGTCCTGAGCCCGGCGCATTTGAACATCGAAGCACGGCCTGCTGTCAGACCGGAACACAGTGGCACCTCATCCTACCCGTTAACATACAGGGAGACAAAGACACAATGGGGGTAAACTGGAACAATAATTATGAGCACGCAGGACATCTGACACAATGTCACATTCCAGAAAGAACCGGCGGCCTGTGCAAACGCAACATGTTGCATCAATCCTGAGACCTGAGATGTACCTGAATACTCACCAGTCTGCCGCGACACGCTTGATCCACTGGGTGCCTGGGTTTGCATATGTACCCCTGAGGACGAATAAACCCCTGTGATGAGGTGGACAGTAGGGGCTCCAATACGACCTAGAGGAGATGGACTGGGAGGGACACCCCTGAAACTGAAAAAGAGCACCCTCAATAGCGAAGAGCACCCTGCCTAGGAGCGCAACTCGACTAGTGGCCCTTCACAAAAGTGAGGATGATGTCCAGACTGCCCAAGGCAAAGGGAAACAATCAACCAGAAGAGGAGTTTGCAAAGTCACTGCAGGTGATGGAGGGGGCCAGTGGAAAGAGCCAGGGCACGCGAGACAGCGAGAAGATGGCGCTCAATAACCAACAGATATTAGGCGCCATAGCTGAACTAAAAACCATCAAGGGAAAGCAAAATGAGCACTTCTATCTCACATTTGAGGACCACGCTGGAGGCTAAAGTCGATGCAGTAAGTTAAGGGTGGATGTGAATCTGCCGAGACAGGATGTACGAGCGTTGGCCGAGCACACTGGAACCCTGGAAAAAGAGGTGAAAGCCAACACAAGCACATGCACGGCTAACGCAAAGGAAGTTCCCGTGTTGCAACAACAGATTCACAACTTTGAGAATAGAACTGAAGAAGCGGAGGGGCGTTCTCGTAGAAAACGTGCGCATCATGGGGCTTCCGGAAGGCGAAAAAGGATCTGACCTGACGAACTATGTAGAAAATATGCTGCTGCAGGAGATATCGGGCAGAGCATTAAGCCAAGGGTTTGCAGTGGACAGGGCGCATAGGGCCCAATTGAGGAGACCGCCGCCGGGGGCCCCACCACGGCCTATCATCACCAAGGCCTTGAACTACAATGATAGAGAGAGGTCCTGGAGCATTTTCGTAAAGGTGGAACGATAAGCAGGGCATCAGCAACAATCACTGCACACCCGGACTATACACTTATGGTGCAGAGGCAACGCTTGAACTATGTGACAGTGAAGAAGAGGCTACGGGAAGCAGGCTACAGATATATGTTGCTTTATCCGGCAACATTGCAGGTCCTCCACAAGAATAAAGCGCTATTCTTCGAATCACCGGAGGATGCGACTGCATGGCTGGACACTAAAAACTGTCTGATGGAGGCGGAGGATCAGAAATAGTGCGACAGAAAAGTAAACTGCGCCATGTCAGTGCCGCACAGACACACGAGGAGACAATATGAGAGATAGGTACGGCACATATGGTGACATTGGGAATGGATTATAGTAGATAGCGTATGAGATCACATGAGGGTCCAGGTTATCCTAACCGGTAATGTGCTGTTCGTGCATAGGACGAGTAGCACTAGAGGACACACTACTAACCCCTCAAAGGAAGTTTAGTTGGGATACTGTTAAGGTGGTATCCCCCTGCTGAGTACCGAGTATCGGTTGTACCGAGAAAAGGGCTAGATGCGGGGTAGCCCGAGATCCAGGGATGGAGCTGGGCAACAGTTAGGGGAAGTTGGTGGAGGGACGGGGGAGGGCAACAGTTGGGGTTGGGAAAGGTGGGGAAGGGGAGGGAGGTGGAGAGTTAAAACGAGCCTACACATCATTGCGCATGGGGCAAGAGACGAGAGGGACACGAGCTCACACCCACGCGCTACTGCGCATGAAGCGGAAGACAAGGGAGGATAGAGGCGGGACTGGATGTGGATGGGAGACCTTAAGATAGAAACCTGGAATGTCAGGGGGCTCAATAGTTATTTGAAGAGGAATAAGGTCATGATGTATCTTAGGAGGCATAGAATAGACATCGCCCTATTACAAGAAACTCACCTTACGAAGGAAAAACAGGATGTGATAAGGAAGAAATGGAAAGGGACCACCATAGGGCAGCGTATTCAGCATACGCCAGAGGAGTAATTACTTTGATAGCACCACATGTCCCCTTTCAATTATTACAGTCCACCGTGGAGTCTGATGGGAGGATGGTGGCGATACAGGGAAAAGAGAGCTGTGCATTATTAACACGTATGCCCCGAACCAAGATACTGTGGCCTATTTTAAGATCTTATATAGTAAAATCAGCCCGTACCTCGGGCGCAGTTGTATGGGGAAGGGACTTTAATTGCACGCTGGACCCCAGGGTGGACAGATCAGATGGGAAACGAGATAGACCTACCCCTGCAGCCAAAACCTTGAGAACCCTATGGGGAGTCTCATCTGGAGGATGTATGGAGATGGCACCACCCACATGAAACAAAGTATTCTCATTACTCAGCCCCACAAAACATGCATACACGGCTAGACTATATGTTTGCTGCTCTGGAGTTGACGGGGGAGCTAGTACGGTCGGAATTCAAAGTGAGGGTCCTCTCGGACCACTCGCCACTGATCTTGACATGGCAATATTTGCTTCTTAGAGCTAGGATCCAAACGTGGCGGCTCAGAGCCGAAGCACTGAAAGACACAGTGTTCAGAGGGGACCTGAGAAAAGAAATTATAGAATACTTCGAAAATAACACTGGAAGCATAGAATCGGCTGGCACTCTATGGGACAGGGGACACTAAGGGGAGTAGCTATATCTATATCCAAAGGTTTGCAAGGATGTAGAACGCAGGAGTTGCAAAAGGCAGAGGTGAAATTAGAGGAGATTATGCATAGAGGAGAGAACTCCCTTGAAGAAGCCGAAACCATAAGTCAATAGCAGCAGGAGCGTGGAGGGCACTGGGAGAGATTATGCAACTTGAACTATAAGAAATACATAGAGAGGCAGCATGCTGGAGGGGACAAGCCGGGGAGGTTGCTAGCATGGTTGTATAAAAATGAGACAGCCAGACCAACGATCAGAGCGCTTAAGGGGGAGAATGGACAAATACACAACACCCAAGAGGGCGTGAACAGTAGGTTCCTTGAGTTCTACCAACAATTGTATGGAGACGTTGAAGGGGGGATTGGAGTGAGATGGTTGAAACACTGGAGGATATTGGCTTGCCTTAATGGGGAATTGGAGAGGGAGAACCTAGAGCCCCAATTACACATTGGAGGAAATAGAAGCAGTGATAAAGCAATTACCTACTAGCAAGGCCCCAGGAGCGGACGGACTCCCCAGTGAGATCTACAAAACATTAAGACGGAGGTGTTCTCTCTGCTACTGGCAATGTTGAACAAAGCGTTAGAAACAGTGACACTGCCGGATTCCCTGAGAGAGGCAATCATTATCCCGTTTCTCAAGCCTAACATGGACTGCGGGTTGTATAGACCGCTGTCCATGCTGAACCAGGACAGCAAGATACTCACGGCTGTGCTGGCAAATAGACTGAGACAAGTCATCCACAAACTAATAAATCCTGACCAGACCGGATATGTCCCGCTCAGAAGCATATCCGACAACCTTAGAAGGCTCCACCATGTCATAGAGCAAACAGAAAGGGACTTGGCATGAAGTAGCAATTATCTCATTGGATGCGGTGAAGGCCTTCGATTCTGTCAAATGGCCTTGGCTGATGTCAGTCCTAAAAGAATACGGTATAGGTACCTGAAGTGGGTGAAACTACTGTACAGTGCGCCACTAGCTAGAGTCAATACGGGAGCAATCATCTCAAAGAGGTGGCAACTCAGTAGGGGCACCAGACGGGGATGCCCTTGGTCCCTGATGTTGTTTATCTTTGCACTGGAACCCTTAGCGATATGTCTGAGGCAACATTATGAGGAGGTGGGGATCTATACGAAAGTAGGGCACATTTAACAACAATGTATACTGATGACATGCTGTTATACCTGAATTATCCTGAGGAAAACTTTCAATACATCTTAGAAGTAATGGAGCGATTTGCGATGCTTTCTGGCATTACAGTTAATCCTAAGAAATCATGTATATTCCCCATGGGGAGATATATCTACCAGTACTACAAATACATTGGGAGACTAGAACCTTTAGGGATCGATATTTATCACATGGTAGAGGATGAATATAAACATAACACAGAGGGCAGTGGCTAACATTGAGAATAGCATGAGATTCTGGGCTAAGCTCCCTTTGGCCATGGCAAAGGTGGCACTGTTGAAGATGGTTGTATTGTCGAGGTTGTTACACTTTTTTGGGAACATACCATATATGATACCCAAGCGATTCTTTGTGAAACTTCAAAGCATATGTAGAGGGTTCATATGGCATAGCACCAGGAATAGGATAGCCCTGTGGAAACTGCAGAACATGTATGACAAGGCGGGCATACAATTGCCCAACTTTGAGGTTTATCATTTGGCCAGACAACTACAATATGTGGCTAGGTGGTTAATGGAAAACTTGACAGCGGAGTCTAGATTGTTGAGGTCTGAATGGGTTCCGTATTTTTGGAAAGAATGGATATGGGTGCCAAAACCAGAGTTAAAGGGGGGCACGGGGATGCTAGAACTGGGATGGAAGATGTGGCGTAAGGTCTGCCAGGTCATGGAAAACCCGACCCCGAGTTCTCCGCAGGTGCTGCTAGTGGCACGGGCCAGCGGCGACGGGCAATTGAGGAAGACAATTCGCAAGCATTGGGAACTGGTGGGTACTGCAACGCTAGGAGATGTATGGCAAGATGTGAAGATAATGGAATTTAACGTATTGGTAGAAGAAACAGGTCTACACTCAGGACAGTGGGCCTCATTACGACCCAGGCGGTAAGTTACCGCCTGGGCCGTCACTTTACCACCATGGCGTAAACTACGTTTACGCCATGGTGATTGGCGGACTTACCGCCCCATTCCGACCTTGGCGGGGCGGTAAGTCCCCAATCCCCATTTACCCTTCCCCATTCCCATTTTTGCCCCATAGGGCATAATGGGAGTGGGGAAGGCGTTAATTACGCCACCGTAAATTACGGTGGCGTAATTAACTCCATGGTCCCTTAGCGCCATGGATTTTAACACCCGCTAAAAGCGGGTGTTAAAAGCTCCATGGCGCTAAGGGACCTCGTAATTGGCGGTAAGGGGTCGGCGCAGCTAACGCTGGCGTAAACCCCTTACCGCCAGGGTCGTAATGAGGCCCAGTATCTTACTTGCACCAGATTGGTGCGGCGGGTGAAAGACATGGTCAGAAATAGTGCTGGAAGGTCAGCCTGACACGGCCATAAAACAATCTACGATATCTCAGAGGGAAGGCACGAGGTCTCTCGAATCTATGAACTGCTAATGTCCAGGGCGGGAAAGGAGGTGACCCAGCTGAGACGGGATTGGGAAGAGGAAGCTCGGGAACCCATGAATTATGGGTTGTGGATTCAGAGGTACCACAGAACCAGTGTCTAGGAACACGAGGCTGCAACAGATCCAGCTATATCACTCACAGAGCATACATGACTCCCCGGAGGATTGCTCAATTCAAGAATGCAGGGATACAAACATGTCCCAAATGCGGGGAAGTGAACACAGGGACGATACATATATTCTGGGCATGCCAGGAAATTGGGAAATTCTGGGATGAAGCAGCCTGCCGCTTAACCGAGAAAGGGATCACACTAGATGTGAAATCTGTGTGGGCATGCATGGTAGGGGGCGGTTCTCAGACCGCGCAAACTGAAACACGTGAGCAAACTCAAGGACTTGGCCTATATACTGGCCAAGTGTAGGATTGCCATGGGGTGGAAAGTAAACTACAGACGAAAGGTAGATGTTTGGTGGCACGATCTTCAGAAACGGGCAGAAGCGGAAACCGTGGTATGGAACGAAGCGGCCAATAGAGGAGGGGTGAGGAAGCGGATACTCTGATGGCCTGGAGACACTTGATGGCCACACTATCTGGGTCCACCTAGGCCTGCCCAAGTGAACATGATTCCTCCGGAAATGCAGAGGGGGAGGTACCCCTAGAGGAGACAACGGCAGATGGTGAAGCGGCGTAAGCTCGCGTTTGGCTGGGGGGGATGGGGGAAAGACAGTGGACATTGCATGATACTGTATATGATGCTTGCTTTACATTATATGCACTGTTTATTTTTTGTTGATTGGTTGTTGTAAAAGTTTATAAAAATTGTTTTTAAGAATGTCTATCAATACAAACAGGATTAAAGTTAATATTTATTGCTAAAATATGTAACAGAGTCCCTGGTTTTTATCAATAATCTCTGTTGAGCTACGTTTTAGGATCCTGGTGGCAGTGTCCAAACCTCCCACGGGACACCTTCTTAGACCTTTTTTTGCTAGCTTCACATTTAACATGAACCCATAAAGTGCTAGACAGGTAGAAAGCAGCCATGTCTCTTACAGTTCCTGTTAAGTTTCTTCGTTGCTCCATCTCCCAATGTTTTCTTATCAGTTCCATATAATAACTTGTAAAGCCTTTCAGCAGAATATCCTCCGGATGGTGGAACACAAGATTTTCCACACATTCTGAGACAAAATGAACAACGCATTTCCCCATACATGCCTTGCCGAATAAGTGGACGAATTTCAAATCCGCAGAGGAAATAGAAGATAGTTCTGGTACTGAAGAAGGCAGACTCAAAATCCTAGACCTACTTAACGGAAAGCCTCGTTCTTCATCAAAACCGGATTCAAAGATGATGGGCCGCAGAATGGGGGATCCAGTTTCCAGGCTTGCTCTGCCAGAATACCATCGACTCGAATTTCTAGTCAGCAGTCATTACTCGCGTACCTCTGGCCATACGTTTATTTCTAGAGTCATAGATAGGACTATGCCGCGCTCCACCCAGGACCTAATTCCCAGCCGAGCCCTGGGCACTCGCAGGTGACTTTTGGTGCATATTGGGCCCCGGCCGATTCATTTCCTGAGCAAGCTTGCCCTGCTGCCCATGTTTCCTAGACCTATTAGTAGGTTGTTTCCTGTGGTCTGCTTTATGCTCCTACCAGTCAAAATGAAGCTTGGGAATTGTGTCTGCAGACCAACCAGCTTAGGTTACCAAGATACCCAGATGCATCTCATTCCCAATATAAGGGGGAGAGGCAGATCTGCCCCTCCTTACCTCCCTCGTGCTTTCTCATACTTAGATGCTAATAAAACGTTACGCAGACATTGTCTAGAACATTTATTGTTGTGCTTTTTTAGACCTCCATTTTTTCCTGGAGACATTGTGACATGAGTCAGCTTTACCAGTCAATAAGGGATCAATTTCAGGCAGAGAATTTTCCCCCAGGTGGGATGGTACTAAAGACACTGATGTTTGTAAGGGGCCGATGGACCATAGATCTCTCCTCGACCTCATTCAATTGCACTTTAAGGTTGCCACTTGATGCTGTCGCAGAGGCTGGAAAAGGGGCCCTTAATTCTGTAAGAATCGCTAAATTTGATCTCGCCTCGTAGGCCACGGAGTCATACAGACGAATGAAAGACTAATAGGAGCTTTAGCGCAGCCAGTGTACTCAAGCTGCCGTCAGAAGATTCCGTACATGCCAGGTGCACACCATCAAACGGAAGTGAGGACTGACCTATCCTTGACGAGGCATCCAGATCGCATTCAGAGTCAATACCAGTGGATTTTGCAGAAATGCTAGTAGCCTGGGTGTTGAAAAGACCAGGCGACAATCTTTGATTCAGGCTACTCCGCTCTTTCAATTCTTTCTCCAGACTCACACCGAGCTCTGGCGCAGTAAGCTCAGTCGAAGTTCAATGTTGCTGAGCACTGGGCCAGAGATTTCACATGTGATTTCTTCAGTTACTGCCGTTCTGGCTGTTAACAGGTCTATAACTGTGTTCTCCAGTGGCACGATTTCACTATATGTTTTAGCATGGGTTTGTGGAAACAAGCTTGTAATTGTCCCCTGTTCTAGGACACACTCTGTTGTTGCTGCTGAGACTCCACAAGCTCCAATCACCTCAGGTTGCAAGGTTTTTCCTCACTAAGAGGATAGCTCTTATTTTCTCCCTTCATTGCCAAATTGGCCAATAGACCACTGGCTGCTGACTGTGGGACCAGCCTCTCCGCCCCCTGACCTTATCTAGTAGTTCTGTTTTACGTAGTTGACAAACTCCTGGAGGGTTGCTAAGAATGGAACAAGCAGTAACTATCCCTCGGAGGAGATATAGAACCAGCACCTACCTCGCTTACTTCAGTCATGGTGTGGTTGGACAGTCACTGATCGCTGACTGCAGACTGTGGCTCCACTTGCCAGCCGCTTCGCAGTGGATGCCGGTTTTGAGCAATAGGGTGCGGGGGTCTAGTTTAGTTTAGTTTAGTTTATTATTTGTATAGCGCCGCCTGGCCCTAGGGCATCCAGGCGCTTGCGATGAATACAACAAGAATAATACAACAGAAATGTACAAACCGATTACATATTTACAAATTTACAGTCTTGGTGCATGCTAGTAAGGTAGGGCTAGGCAGTTTACGTTTCTTTGGATAGAAGCCAAATTTTGGTGTTGTGTCTAAATCTGTGAAAGGAAGGTTCTGATCTCAGCTCGAGTGGAAGTGAATTCCAAAGTTTGGAGGCAAGCACGGGGAAGCTGGAGCCACCTGCTTTTTGGAGCTTAAATCTTGGGATATTTAGGCAATGTGTTTGAGCTGATCTGGTAGGGCGCGCTGGGGTGTGGTGATTGAGATTGTCGGATAGGTATCTGGGTGCTTGGTTAGCTAGGCATTTGTGGGTGAGTGTGATGGTTTTATATTCAATTCTTTGTGGTATGGATAGCCAATGGCAGGTGCGTCTGGCGTCCGAAAATGTGTTCATGTTTGGGTATGTTCAGGGCTGCTCGCAAGGCGTTGTTTTGTATGACTTGTAGTTTGTTGATGTTTTTCTGACTGGTTCCCAAGTATAACGCATTGCAGTAGTCAACTTTGGAAAGGACTAGCGCTCTGGCTAAGGTGATGCAGTTGGATGGTGAGAGGTAAGGTCTGCTGGCATTGATGAGTTTACAGGTGTAAGCAGTGGCTGATGATATGGAATTGATCTGTCTTGTCAGTGTGAGGGAGGAGTCGAGGTAGATTCCTAGGGTTTTGACGCTGTTAGAGACGATGATGTTATTGCCGTCTATAGTGAATGCTTGATAGAGTTTGTCGAGTTTATTAAGTCTGGGTTGGGAACCTAGGAGAAGAAGTTCGGTCTTGTCGTCATTGAGGCATAGGCCATGCTTGGCCATCCATTCTTGGATAATGGAATAAATGTTGTTGAGAGCAGTGAGGTCGGTGGAGTAGTCGCCTGTTAAAGGGATCAGTATTTGGGTGTCATCTGTGTAGTTGGTGTAGATGACACCCAAGCGGTCCAATATGTCAAAGAGGGGTTTCGTGAACACATTATATAGAGTGGGGGAGACGCAGGAGCCCTGGGGGACACCGCAAGTGACTGGGGCTGGGATGGCAGAGGCTGTGGGTGCGTAGACTCTCATGGATCTGTTGTTAAGGAAGGAATGGATCCATGCGTTGGCGTTATCTGAAAATGTGGCTGCTGAGGATAGATGTTTGCAGAGGATGTCGTGGTTGACCAGGTCGAAGGCGGCCGATAAGTCGAGAAGGATGGCTAGTTTACCATTGTCTTTAATGTTGTCCATCTGTATCTTAAGGTCAATCAGGGCGGTCTCAGTGCCGTGTTTGGGGCGGAATCCTGATTGTCTGAGTCCTAGTAAGTTATTTTTCTCAAGGTGGTTCTGTATCTGAAGATAGGCAGCTCTGTCGAGGATTTTTAGTAGGAAGGGTACGGTCGTAATGGGTCTGTAGTTGGTGGGGACATTAGGGTCAAGGGTGGGCTTCTTAAGTAAAGGAAGAACCCAGGAGTCCTTGAGGTTGTTGGGCACTATGTTGGAGGTGAAAGATGAGTTGATGAGGGAAGTGATGAAGGGAGCAAGTTGTTTGGCTGCATCTTTAATGACTGGGGCTGGGCAGGTATCGCCTTGGCATTTGGACGGTTTAAGAGAGTAGATTATTTCTTCAACCTCTTTGATGGTTATGGTGGAAAACTCAAAGAGGTTATTGTCATCATTTTGGGGGGTGGTGTGGGTGTGTGTAGAGGGGGTGATGTTATCAGTGAGGGTGAGGCTTTCTTTCTTCGTCAGGATTTTGGCTTGTAGTGTGGCAATTTTGCCTAGGAGTGCTTCCTGGATGCTCGTGCACCAGTGGATGTCTTTGTTACAAGTGTCTGGAGTGGGGGAGGGTGATTTGAGTTCTCTCAGGATATTGAATAGCTCTTTGGTATTAGATTTGGCGTTGCTGATTCTTTCATTGTACATGTTTTTTTTAGACTGGATGATGGCTGATTTATAGATGTTCGATGCCAGTGCGTAAGATGTCTTATTAATAGTGGATGGTGACTGTTTCCATGCTAATTCAGCTTGTCTTTTGGATTTGCGGAGTGTTTTTAGTTTGGGGGTGAACCAAGAATTGAGGTGTGCTCGTGGTTTGGCTTTCCGAAGCTTGAGTGGTGCTATGGTGTTTATGGCCTTAAGGATAGTTGTGTTGTATAACTCTACTAGTTCAGTAGGGTTGGTCATGGTGGGTGAGAAGTCGATGATGGGTTGGAGTAACGGGAGGAGTTTCTCTAGTGTGATATTTTTGTTGTTTCTTGTGACTGTGGGTGGGGCATTGGAGGAAGGCCCTGGTGTTTGAGTGCCTTTGTTGATGGTGAAGGTAATAAGGTGGTAGTCCAAGCGCATGGAGTGTTGGAAAGGATGGTAGTGTTGCAGTTGAGGTCAGCTATCCAGTCAAGGATGCGGCCTTTGTTGTGTGTGGGTTGTGTGATATGGTGGGTGAGTCCTAATTCTGAAATTGTGTTGGCGACAGTGTGAGCTTTGTCATCTTTCTCATCATTGAGACCTAGATTAAAGTCTCCTAGGATGAGTAGTCGAGAGTTAGGTTTGATATTGTCAGATAGTAAAAGGGCTATGTCGTCATTAAAGGATAGTATAGGGCCTGGCGGTCTGTAAATGAGGTGGATGGTGATAGTGCTTGTGTGCGTTGTGTGTAGTTTGAAGGTGAGTAGTTCCGCTGATGGCAGTGATTGGTTTTGTATGTGTCTTATGTTGATGGAGCTTTTTGCAATAATGGCTACTCCACCACCTTTAGCTGTTTGTCTGTCTGCACGGTAGATGGTATAGTCATTGGGTATAGCAAGTGATAGAGAGGGGCCAGACGCTGGGTGGAGCCAGGTCTCTGTAATAGCTATGAAGTCGAGATCATTGAAGGAAATAATGTCGGCTATGTCTAGGGCATGGGCGACTACAGATCTCGCATTGATGAGTGCACCTTTGATGGTTTCGGTGGTGGTGCGTGATTTTTTGATGTGGGTGCGGGGGGAGGGTGCGTTCAGGCCGTGTGATATCTGGTCTGACGGAAGTGTAGGGCGTGTGCAGGAAGGGGCAGATTTGGTTAAGGTTATATTTTGTTTGTTGCCTAGATTGAGGAAGGATACGGGTGTGTGTGTTCTGGATCTGAGTCGGGTGAGTCTCGATAAGCCTGAGCAGGGATAGGATTTGCTGGTAGTGAGGTTCGTGATAGTGGATTGGCCGATGGGAGTAGTTTGTGATGCTTCTTGGGGGCTGGAGGTGTCTGCTGTGCGATGAGTCATCAGCACGCATCACGGTCAGCTCCGATACAACGTTAACAAGCAATAGAGTCCCGAGCAGCGCACTGACTGCAGACTGGGCCTTCACTTGCCAGCCGCTTCGCGGTGGATGCTGTTTTTGAGCAATAGGGTGCGGGGGTCATCAGCACGCATCACGGTCAGCTCCGATACAACGTTAACAAGCAATAGAGTCCCGAGCAGCGCACTGACTGCAGACTGAGCCTCCACTTGCCGTCCACTTTGCTGTTTTTGCTTTATGTTAACAATACACAAAGCTGTAGGAGGCACAGTGCCCTGACACACCTGCGAGCTATCACTGCTGTACTAAACTAAGAATAATTGCATACAAGGAATACATACAAAAATCCAAAAGTGGCCACTAGCTTGGTGCTTCCATTGTATATCTGGGTGGCTAGATATAGACATAGCTATAATTCACACATTTAATTTACCCGATCTGCCTATAATCACTGCTCTGGTCATTTCTTAATACCAGAAAAAGAACTAAAACATTTTTTTTTTTTTTTGACAAACAAAGCCAGCAGAATCAAGTTTAAAGTCCTAGGTCAACATGAGCTAACATTATCTGGACTACATTTTGCTCCGTAAATAAACTCATGCCTTGCACATCAACGCCTAAACAGTACTGCACTCTGCGCAAGAGGTCACTAAATACAGTCTATTTTCAAAAAACTTTGCATTTTTCAACAAAAAAATAAACACTCAGCAAAACTCAGCAACTGAAATCCCCGTCATAATTATGCACGATCCTCAATATTTCAGGGTGGCATAATACCCCTTTCCACTCTTCCTTCTTTGCTGACATGTAGTCTCATCTTCTGTTCCTCATTAGCGCTATGTGGCAGGGAATAGATGCGCTACAAAACCATCCGAGCTAAAATTACAGCAGAATAAATCACTCAATATCTAAGGACTCAGAGGCTGGCTAATAACGAGTGGCCACATGTGAAACCGCAATGCAAAAAAATGATCCTACACCTCGCTCATGTGAGCAAGACATTGCCTTATGCCTCAAGAATTTTAAGACCCCATGGAGTTCTGATAAATGCTGGCACGGCTTTGCGCAACAAAGCATATGAGCGTAAATCTCTAACCAGGTTTTGGAATAATGTCTGGGAATGTATTCATGACGTCACTGGAATTGGGTAATCCTTTGCACCAGCTGGTGTCTTTTAAAGTTCTGCTGCTAGTCTCTTTAGAGGAGACAGCGGTTTCCCAAGGAGCATCAGCACAGACACAGAGTCCAGAATTGGTTAATATGTCTAGTGTCTTTCGGGGTACAATATATATATATATATATATATATATATATATATATATATATATATATATATATATATATATATATTTGTTCGTGGTATTTGTACCATTGTATTGATTACAAGAGTAAAGCTGGAGAACACCTTTGTCTAAATGGAGTCATTTCTTTTGAAAATAAATTTCACATTTTGAGATACACACGTCTGCTCGTGGCACGGACTTCTTGGGTGGGACTGTGCCAGAGGGGACATGAGATCGGGTGTCCCACTAGCAGAATCAATAAATCAAAAGCTTCCAACAACATAGCTCCCTCCACCCACACCACTACAAATCACCATTCTTGGCTCCACTGCCTGCCCACCCATAGACCCACATTTTGCACACAAACCAACGCAGACTCCAACAACTCCACATACATCATCATGCCACTTACAGCTAGAGATCACATCACCCACCTTCTGGCCACGCCCACCATCTGCCCATACCCCTACATCTGCACACCTTCTTTCTTCACAACTCAAGCTAACTCCACACCTTTGCTCACCGCCCTCCTATCCAATCTCTATGCATCATCTCCAGTCAGCCATTATTGCACAACCAAAACTCCCAACCCCCATTATCCACACAGCAGACCTTTCCACTGTAAAGAGCTTTGCAACCAAGCATGATGGCTTAAAATAATACCGATGACAAAAGAGGCAGTGTTAAAAGGAGCTGCTTGTTGTTGGATTGCATATTTTGCTCGTTGTCATGTTTAAGAGAATGTGCTCGCCCAACAGAA
Source organism: Ambystoma mexicanum (assembly GCF_040938575.1). NCBI lineage: Eukaryota > Metazoa > Chordata > Amphibia > Caudata > Ambystomatidae > Ambystoma > Ambystoma mexicanum. Next base: position 1,102,967,873 of record NC_090941.1, read on the forward strand.
TTTTAAATATTGTGAAAATAACTTTTGGATTACTATCGTTTCCAAGGCCCGATTTCACCTGTACAGTCAATGGTTTCTTCAGCCTCCTGTTCAGAAGGACAATGTTGACAACCAAAAGATGGGCCCAAAGGTTTTGAGTACATTTACTGCCAACGAACACTGCAGGCCAGAGAATGTGTATTGAAATCATATGAGTGGTATGTTTTATGGCCCAAGCACCTGGAATAGGATATTCACATAAGAACCCAGCCTGGGTCCTGTAAGGGCGTCGAAGAAGGAAGCAGATGTAAAAAGGTGCCATGGGTTTGGTTATAGACTTGTGTGTGTGAAAAAGGTCCTCACTATCCCTAACTTCTAAGAACGAATGGTTTCCATGCCTCAAAACGTATACTAAAAGGGTCCGTCAGAATTTCCGTCAACTTAAAATCCACTGCCCCATGTCCAAACCTACTTCTATCCCTCACACTATATAACTAAAAAGGAAAACGAAAAAAGGGTTTATTCTTTAAGGAGAATGTCTCCCTTCTTCTTGGGTAATGATTCAAAACAGTGTTCTCTCAAACCAAATTTACCAGGGGGAATGACTCCCTTTCCCTGGATTGCGGGTTTCACCCAGTCCTGGCAGCGCGTTACAACCAGGAGAACGGCTTCCTTCTCCAGGTGTGGCTCCTTTTACTCTTCAATAGAATAGAACCAGGGGGAAATACTCCCTTGCGTCTTTATCTCTACTACTAGTTCAGGACCAAGAGAATGCCTCCCTTCTCTGGGTATGTTTTGGCACAGTTGCACAAAAGGCCAAGAGGAATGACTTCATTCCTCTGATACGGCTTGATATATTTCTGTCTCAGTGTTATCAACTCCACGCACACTTTCACGTGATGAAGTCCCAAATCTGGTCAGGGTCCCAGACCCTTCTCTGATGGTAAGTGGTTTTCCTTTTCCCACTGTAGCTAGGAAGATTTTCTCTGATGCTTTTAGTCTCTAGGTTTGGGTCCCAGACCCTTCTCTGATGGTAAGTGCTTTTCCTTTTCCCACTGTAGCTAGGAAGATTTTCTCTGATGCTTTTAGTCTCTAGGTTTGGCTCCCAGACCCTTCTCTGGTGTCTAATGGTCTTATGCACACCACTGGAACAATGAAGGGTACCCCAGATGCTTCCCACATCAGCAGTCCCTTCGTGTCCCCTCCGGTCCCCCACCCTTACCTTCATGCAGGGTCAGGCACTGCTCTGTTTCTTCGATGGATGGGTTTTCTGCTCATCTGCATACAGGAACCTTCTCCTTCGGCTAGTGGGCTGCACAGCATTCTCGCAGATCTCCCACCTGTGTGGTTTCGGCATCTCTGTTGGACCCATCAGTCCAACTGGCAAGCCAATGTTACACCACTGCTCTTCCTTCCAGGTTGGACAGAGGGGTCCCCAGTGGACTCTCCCAACATCTTGCTGGCATCTGCAGCTCCACCTTCTTCTGTCGGCATTCGAATCTCCGGGATTCCGCTCTCCTTGAAGACAACCTCGAGTAAGTCTTCAGTTTTCTTTATGTAGGACTGGTCCGCCTCTGCCCATCATCAACATCTGCAGTGTATGATCGCAGGGCACTCTTCATAATGCCGGTGAGCCACCTTGTGGCAGTACTTGAAGGTGTAATCTTCATACCACTGAAGTTCTTCGTTGTCCTGGTCTTTCCTACTCGGCTGGTTTCTTCACCATGACAATAGTACGTATGTTTGCTCTCCAAGGAAGGATTAGAGGTGGAAAGGAGGACTGCGGAATGTGTGTCGGTGATGGGATTGCCAGGGCTGCACCTCAGGTTGTCGTCCTTGTCCCCAGAAGAGGAGTACCTCCCCATGAGGTCCTCCCGCATTTAACCACCTCTGGGGTGACTATTGGGTAGCGGCTACACCTCCCTAGCCCCATGCAAAAGAGTTCACTCTTGGGGAGAAGTGATGAAACCTTGTGAATCGTCACAGTCCCCAAAACAATCATTCTCGCAACCCTGAAGTTTAGAGAGAACATGTTATATAATTCGAATACCACGCGTCAAGAACATTTTTTCCAGTTTAAATGCGATTGTATTCAACGACTCTCTTTACTATGTGTTTTTGAGTACTAAATAATGTAAAATGTACAGCCTATTGCAGCCCCATGGAAAGCATTACTGTATATAAAGTTCAGTGACTCGTCTTTCAGGTTTCATTAGATGTAGATTCATATAGTAACTAACAATTAAAGGTTCCATGGTATTCTGCCATTCCTGTATTTCGGTTTAAACCACACTGAATGAATGGACTGTACATTATGGCTCAAACACATTTTGATTGCTAAAGGGGAGTTTAACATAGTCCAACTGGGGAACTTGAAACCCTTTGTAGATTCAACATCCCAAGCATAACTCAGCACAAGAATCCAATGGGTCTGCACAGATCTATTGCTCAGAGTGCGGTTTCTAGGGTGACAGCCCCATAAACCCTCTCCCAGTGCTTGTAACAGTTCATCAAACTCCAGGCCTCCCATAAAAACCATCAACCTAGGTCAAGCGGAAGGTTATTTAATTCTATTTGATCCTTAAAGCGCCTCGTTGCCTGTGGGCCGTAGTGCGCTCCACAAGTACTAAATAAATAAATATACACAGCAAGAAGAAATTCTGCCTCGATACACATTGATCGCATGCAAAAGGAGTATGTAGGAGATGCAGGGCCACCTGCAAGAAGAGGTCCTGCAACTCCACACTAGCAACAGGAATATAAATTCACATTATGAAAATCTTAAAATCAAATGTTTGCTCGAGGTACTTGCTTCGAGGTTTGTGCACCCCAGGAATGGAATACCCTTATGCTTGTAAACTATCATCTTCACCTCCGGTCTTTAAAAAGGCCCTCAAAACACTGCTCTTTGACTCGGCTGATTAGGTCCCTTCTCTTTCTCTTTTGCCGGATTTGCTCCTTCTGATCTACTGGTTCCTTTTGTCTGAGGCCCATGGGCGTGTAGCGCATTGAAGAATTAAAATAAATGTATATGTATTAATTCAAATAATCTTTGCACTGCAATGCAAGTTCCGACACAAAAGGTCTACATTTTGTAGTTAGGACCGATATCAACCAAATTATGTTTTAAAAAAATAATAATAACTAAAAGAATCGTGCCACATTAAGAATAGACAAAAAAAAGCACAATTGTGATCAAAATATCATCATTCAAGTGTCTTATTGGGCGCACAGAATTGATCATTTTAGTTTTGATATTCTTGCATGAGCGTCCAAAGCTAAATGCAATTGTAATATTAGCAGTGATTCACCCCCTCCCTTTCTGTGTATCCTGGTAATAAGAAAACCACATCTACTCAGAAGGCAGGGGGAGGGGGCAGTCAAAGAAATATAACTGTGTGCACACATGGTCAAATTCTTCTTATCATGGAATAGGAGGAGAAGGACATGATGTGTGAGCAGAGCTGATATTGGAAAGACTGACCCCATGCAGATTGGAGACCAGCCCATTGAGAGAAAGATGATCAGTCTAAGTTTGGGCATTTGTTTCCAGATAGACTCCTGAAAAGAGGACTTGCTGAAGGAATTATCCCAGGAATTATCCCAGGTTGACAGAGTCACCAGCTGATTCTCCAAAATAAGAAGCCACATGCCAAACAACCAGACAGTCCATATAGATTGACCTGGGGAAATATAGGAAAATAAAGGAAAAGACGACTCAACACGAATATAATTTGAGAACAGGAACACAGGTGCCGGTATTCAAATGCCCAGTGTTCCTCTAGCTACATTGAACACAAAGTGGATGTTACTTCCTTAAAGCCCAATGCGCTTTGCATTGAGAAACTGAATTTAAAACGGAATGCATTTTGGTGCCACTTTAAAGCAGATTTGCTTTTCAAATGAATTACAACTTAATACATGGCTGAAGCTGGTATAGAGTATTTTTTGGCCACAGTGCAAGTCATGACACACTGTCGTCTGGTCTGAGAGATATGATGCTTTAAAGCAGTCATGGAAGTCTAGAGGTGTGTGCAACTAAAATTAGTACAGGCAATTAGTTCTATTCAATAAGAATTGTGTCAAGTATTAAACCACTGCAGTCATTTATCTTCGGCTGTACAGTGGGGTAGATGGGGTTTAAAATTGTACATGTTACTAGGGAATAGCATATCACCAAGCCAACATATGCAGCCTGAAAACGAGCCCATTAAAAGCTGGGCATGCGTACACGGATCATTGATAGTTACACGTAAACAGACAAAGCAGTGCACACATGCATTTTAAAATGCATATATAACTGTATTCAAAGTCACAAAAAACAGATAGGATTGTAGTGTGCCACTTTCAGTCTAGCAAGACTGCACATGTATTCAGAACAGGGTAAAGAAATCCTTGAGAGCATAATTTTGAATTTAAACCTGTATGAGCCAAATTAAGTTGATCATTGTCTGCATTAAGCAACCTGCATATAGTAAAGGTATCGGCTATCTCACACCTGCACTGGGGAGTTGGTTGATTGGAAATGTACTCTAAATGTTAATTGTGCAACCACCCTCCGCCAATACCATACATCTTGATACTGGAGAAAATTGAATGTTTTAAAACACATTTGCATCATGTTGAAATGTAATCATGGAAGCAACTGGTATTTCGATGGAAGCAAATATAGAAAAGATATGTTAAAGTGCCTAGTATATTTTAGAGTACAATATACATATAAGCAGACTATTAGAATGAATACTTGTATGGACCGAATACGATTCATATAAGCAGTGTGACGAATCTGGACAATTCATCCCTTCGACCCATCAGAGGGGAGCCATCCCCTTTGAGGCTAGAGAGGTTAGCAAGCTAAGCAAGATAGGCCTTGGGAGTTTGGGCAAGTGGGTCCTTAATGGGAGGGACTTCCCTCTTGGGGACAAGGACTACCAGTTAGAACCTCCCTTTCTGCCTAGATGTTGGAAAGACTTTGGCATCTCCTTTTATGACAATAATCAACTCGTTCACTCTACTGGCTTCAGGTAATGCTGAACGTCACCTGAATGCCATGATCAAGTATCACGGATACAATTCCTTTTGTTCCAATGATGTGTATAAGGAGAGAGCGGACTGTGAATGAGACGAGAATCCTACGGATGGAGGAGAGCAACCGTTACGCAGAGCCAAGTCTCTGTAGCAATGACATCCTGGAGGGACGGAGTCACATCGAGCCACGGAGCCAGCAGTGGCATGAACGAAACAAGTCCCACTAGCTGGATTGGAGGCTGGTGCTTTAACTGAGCAAGAGGCCCTGCTCAGGTCAAAAGATACACCATTGAAGAGCAGCAGGAGACCTGGCACCCAGCAACTGAAGACAAGACCAGAGACAGGAAAGGAGCCTGGGCCGCTCAGCTCCACCCAGAAAGTTCATGTTCCGCCGAGAGAATTACCAACAGGGAAACAGACACTATCGACTTGTGGATGGCAGTGAGGCCTAAAACTGTTGGTTTCCAGGAGTACTGAAGCAAGTGCGAGAAACAGAGACTGCAACAGACAGATGGCCCCGAAACCCATACAAAAGATTATAACCAAGAGACTTTATACAAGTATGAAAACTATACCATTATAGGAACTTTGAGACTGAAAGCAAGTCTATTACAAGGTATGCCAGGCAGAAGCCCATTATGGTGCACGCCACCCCTTTTAGTTAGGCGTTTTCTAAATTGGTAGAGCCAATTAGCCGTTTACGATTCGGACAGAAGCCTTTTTACTTTGGACTTGACTTGTAGCCTTAGCTTTAGTTTTGTTAGCTGGGGAACTTCCCTCATAGCGATATGCCTAGCTGGGCATTTTGTTTTTTATTTAAACAAACATATTTAACTATGACACAATGTAGTTACAGTCCTTCTGGTTCACCAGAGCAAGTAATTTCGTTTTGGGTTGATTGTTGGATTTGCTATACATAAAATTAATCTTTTGTAACATGTTTAATAACTGAGACCAGTCTCTAAGCAAGGGACCGGAATTTGAACCTGTGTTGCCTTGCTTCCAAGACAATCCCGCTGCCCCCTGAGCTATCCTCCTTGCCAATACGTACCATTGCAGGATCGCCACCGTGAAAAGCTGGAGAGCACCTTGGTCGAAGTTACTTAAATCTTTTAAATACATTTTGAGTTTTGCAAATCGCAGTGTCTATTTCATTGCCCAGAATTGCAGGTTAGGACTGTATAAATGGGGATACGAGATTGGCATGTCACACTAGTGTAAGCCTAGAATTTAAATGTATCAAAATACAAATATGCCTAGACCATAAGACCTTCAGACCATTGTCATACTGCTTCCGAAGCAGACTACGACACAGACTCACAGTCCACTCCACTCTCGCACCCTGTCGCTAGTGTGCCCTGAAGGTAATGTAGTTTGTCCCACTGCAGTGACACTGTCTCTCTCCACACATCATTCTACAACCCTCTGTCATTTCCCCAACCCTTGAAATGACCCGGATTGTCATTTCACAACCAGACATTGCCATCGTCCCTGTGATTCTCTCCTCCAGCACTTCAGTCCGTATTCGGTCACCTTGCAGCCCCACCATCGCCTCCACTAAGATATCACACAGGTCTGCACTCTTGTGGTGGAACTTTTCCAAACTCTTTAAATTCCTTAGTGACTTACTGAGGTACTTGCCTGCACTTTCACAGATCCCCCCCCATATGGCGCTGGTGATTTTGGGACAAAGGCCAGAGTATTAGAACGCAACAGCAGGGTATTAAAGATTTTGATATAATGACTCAACGCAGTTCCCTCTGTGCCCAGAAAGTAATAGTGTAACTGTAACCAGTTTCCAAAAGGTGACCTGGGAGCTACTCATGCCTAGTACTAGATTTTTAATTGTACTGCCTATTGGGGTGGCCATATGGACCCATTTCCTTACAGGTTCATCCCACTTCCTTCCTTTGAGGATTGATGTAGGCCTGGTACTTATGTGGGCGAGTCTTTCACGATGCAATGCTAAATAAATGTGCATGTTTTGCAGTGCATTGTGTATGGTATTCAGTTTAGTTTCCTAGCAGATGCTGCCCCAGTAAGAGTTCATCCCGACTTCACTGCCTTGTTTCCGACTGAGGGCGTTTTTGTCTAATTTTGTGGACACCCGGTGTCTTCCCTTAGGGTGCCCCTCACCAGAGATGTGGAAAAATCACTAGTACATTGTGGTACCCGTAACAACCACCCAGGGGCCCACGTTTTTTGCATGGGTGGTCCTCCACCTGCTTGCAGAGAGTAAAGTAAAGCCGCCTCCATTTCTGGCGCCAACGTGGGGAGGGGGGGTCGCCCAGCTGCTGCGCTATGGGTTACATCAGGGTGTTTTTATTGCACTTGGATCTGTCCAGTGCAGACTGGAAAATGGACCTGCCTCAGATCACTGCGCCCTGTGTGTTGTCTATAGCGCAGGAGGGTGTGTGTGTGTGTGTGGGGGGGGATTCTCCAGGAGATCTGCCCCCAGGTGGCACCTCAGTGGCCCCAGAGTCCCTCCAACCTTTTATTTAGGCTGCTGCAGGCAGCTTGTGCTGCTCAAGTACTGGGGCCAACAGGCCAGACATGGAACGGAAGGTGCCTAGAGGCGTTGCGGTGACCAGGCTGCATGCACAGCTCTGCGCTAGTGGACTCAATGCATACACCAAAGTCTAGGAGCTAAACAGGCCAGTGGTAAACGAGTGGTGACAGAGAAAGAAGGAAGTGAGGGAGGGAGGGTTCAAAGCGAGGGCGTGCGGAATAGATAGGAGCAAGGGCGGCCTGTGTACACAGGCTGCAAGGAGTGGAGAGGTTTTGCGTGGTCTGGAGGGAGGGGAAGATCAGTGTACAGTGCCAGAAGAGGAGTTATGGTGGACAGTCACTGCACTGAGCATACAAATGAACATGCCATGGGAGGATGTGCAGGTCTTCATGAGGAGGAGCGGTGGGAGGGTCCAAAGGGAGGAGGTTGGGGTGCCTCCAGGGCAGCAGCTGGTGTGCATTTGAGGCTCCTTGGCACTGCCTGGCCTGCAGCTCAGGGCAGGAATGCACAGTGGGCTCCTTTAGTGAAGGTTCCATTTCCTGATTGAAACCTTGCGCCAAACCACTGCACTGGATCCCCGGCCGCCTGACTCTCCATCCACCATATCCCTCCATCCAGCCATTTGCACACATCCATTAAAGCCTACCCTAGCCACCTCCCTCCATGCCCCCATGCCCGCACAACACATCTATTCATTCATCCATCAATCCGTCCATGACCACCCCAGTCTCTCCATCCAGCAATAGACTGCACCCCCAGGCATCTTATCCAGCCATTCATTCCACACACCTCATGAATGCCTCCCTTCATCTCCGCCCCCTACCACAGCAGCGCCCCATCCATCTGCCCCTACCCCAGCAGCGCTCCACCCATCCATCTGCCCCTACCCCAGCAGCTCCCCATCCATCCACCCCAGCAGCTCCCCCATCCATCCACCCCAGCAGTGCCCCCATCCATCCACCCCAGCAGCTCCCCCCCCAGCAGCGCCCCCATCCACCCACCCCAGCAGCTCCACATCCATCCACCCCAGCAGCTCCACATCCATCCACCCCAGCAGCTCCCCCATCCACCCACCCCAGCAGCTCCACATCCATCCACCCCAGCAGCTCCCCCATCCATCCACCCCAGCAGTGCCCCATCCATCCACCCCAGCAGCGCCCCCATCCATCCACCCCAGCAGCTCCCCCCAGCAGCGCCCCCATCCACCCACCCCAGCAGCTCCCCCATCCATCCACCCCAGCAGCTCCCCATCCATCCACCCCAGCAGCCCCCCCCAGCAGCGCCCCCATCCAGCAGCGCACCCATCCACCCACCCCAGCAGCTCCCCATCCATCCACCCCAACAGTGCCCCCATCCATCCACCCCAGCAGCGCCCCCATCCATCCACCCCAGCAGCGCCCCATCCATTCACCCACCCCAGCAGCGCCCCATCCATTCACCCACCCCAGCAGCGCCCCATCCATTCACCCACCCCAGCAGCTCCCCCATCCATCCACCCACCCCAGCAGCTCCCCAATCCATCCACCCACCCCAGCAGCTCCCCAATCCATCCACCCACCGCAGCAGCTCCCCATCCATTCACCCACCCAACCAACCGGCCCATCGCAGCTGCATTTATTCACAACCAACTGGTCCTACTCCATCCAGGCAATGAGATCCCCTCTGCCCCCGTCTATCCTTTTCACTCTAGGCCCTTCACAGCCATCTCTCCCTCATTCGGTTCCTAGCGAACGAGCTTAACACAATGAGTATTAGAACAGACCAAAGCAAGGTTGCCCGGGGCACCATGTGTAAGACCTGAAAGCAAGCATTACCAGAACCACTTCACTTACCAGGCCCTGCAGGATATTGCGGCATGAAATGGAACTTTACAGCACAAAAGAGCAAATTCTGCTGCACAAAATTGTACTTATTGCAGCATTTTTGCAGCCCATTTTTTAATGACTTGAAGGTGTACGAGTGGCTCATTACCAGAAAGAAGTAGTGTGTGAGGCTACAAGAGTCTGGATGTCATTATTTGTACCTTTTGGATGAATTTAATATGAAGAGTCCTAGATGTCCAAGGCTTGACAGAACAGTATGTGTTTTGCTCTACATCTTTGATTTAATGCATGTGCCAATTCAATAACGTTAATAATATTGATCATCATCAGTGGCAATGGTGAAAATATTCCCCCTTCTATTTTCTCGAATCCCCTTCTATGTTCTCTAATCCCCCAAACACGGACACCCATTTCCTACCATCACCTCTCACACTCACCAATTCCTCCTCACAACTGACACTCCCGAATCTCACTCCTGTGCATACTCACATTCTCTATCACATTGACCCAGTCTCTGACACCCTCCAAATCATACTCCCAACTCACACCTTACACTCCCTCAATTCCTCCCACAGTACTTCATTCTTTTGTGCTACTTCTGCCTCGTGCATCCTTTCTCCCATTCTATTGCACTGTTCCCACACTCTTGCTTCCAATCTGCAGCTCGCTGCCTCTTTACGGCCAACCACTTCCCCCTCCGCTTTCTGCTGGCCTGTCACTCACCATCTGGCCCATCACTACCCCTCCCTCTCCTTTCCCCCCCACACATTGTGACTATTTTTTAGTTTTAAAGAAATTTAGATTTTGGCCCAGATCCTCAAAAAATGGGGCATCTAAAAATAGAGCAGAGGATCTGCTGTTTTTAGATAACCCATTTTTGGAAACTGCACACTTCCACGGGGCTGAGCTGTAGCGCAAATGTTGCACTGACTAGCCGCCTTGAATACATTACTGTCGGAAGCACTCTACCGACACAGTTCTACAGGCTCCGAGCACATTTCACCATGACGGACCTTGAGGGGTCCATCACTGTAAAATGCAATCCAAAAAAAAGAGGCATTTCTGTCCTGTATGAGGAACAGAAATGCAAGTGAGGCATCAGTAGTTCATACCTCTGCTGTCACACTTAATGAAGTGGCATGACTGGGTCAGGAAAGACCCCGTCATGCACTGTGCACCCCCTTTGCCTATTCAAAGCAGACACGTGGGTGGCTTTTGTTTTCTGCATATTTAAAAGCAGAGCCTGTTTGTACATCCATGATGCAATTTTAAATGCGCAGAAATGCTCCCTAGGGTGAAAAGGGCCATCTGAATGTGCGCATATTAGAAGCGCCCATTCAGATGTCCTTTGGGGATTGGGCTGCTATTCTTTTTTGCCACAAGTGATGAGATGTGCTAGCGCATTTCATTAATTGTGCCCTAAAAAAAGATTTGAGAACTTGGGCCCTTGTGTACTTTTAGTCTTTAAAATTTCGGTTTTGCTAGAATAGCCGTTTTTCGTAAATGAGCAAAAACGTCCCTTGTCGCGCTTTTTTTTTTTATTATGACAAAAAACGTTTTCGCAGCATTTTGCAAGATCCCAAAATCGCTATAAGCTGGAGGGTCTGTCTAACAGCTCTCAAGTTTCCCCATCATCCGCAAGAGTGTGGAACAAGTCCCACTTGTTCCACACACGACATGGAGACACTGGTGAGATCCGACTACTACACCCACAAAGTACCTCAAAACTCCCCATTAAAGAATCAGATAACCAGCAAGGATTGAGACTCCGGTGCTAGTGGGCCGTTCCACGAATACAGTCTGCCATGAATACAGCCACTGGGGCAGTGAATGAAAGTGTATGGACCACCCGTCAGCCAATCAGAAAGTTTAGAGTGCAGGGAATACCTACTGGGAATTGACTGCATTCTGAACATTCTGTTTTCAGACGCACACAGGGCAACGATGACATTTCCAGGCAAGATTTTGTTTCAACAGGACAATTCCTCTCAGGGAGGACCTTTTTTTTTGCTGCAACATAGTAATAAACCTACAAAAAAGAAAGGAAAACACTGAAAATGCTGTCACTTTCTCATAGAGAAGCCATTGACACCTCAGGCGTGCTCATGTTAAACCAAGTTGAAATTAAAATGCTCAATTTATAGACAACCCTGTTATTTATATAAAACGGTTGTATACGAATTGTTCGAACTACAATTGACCGAATTGTGAAGGTCAATTGTTACATATATGCGGGGGAAACCCATATATATATATATATACACACACAGTCAATTGTGCAAAGGTCAATTCGGACCCTTGACTTTCAGTCAATTCGGCAATTCGAACAATTGTGTTCGAACAATTTGGGTAATACCCATGAAACCACATTTAATTGACTAGCTCAGAGTGTCTATTTAATTACTTTACTCACTCTTCAAAGCACCTTTTTTATTACAGCACAAAAGCTTCAAAACACGTATTGCTTCTGGCAGCACGTGCCAGTGGCCTTATAGACCTCGGGAGAGGGCATCACTTGAGATAATGGCCCGTCACCTATGGCTCACGGCGAATGACCGCTCCCTCAGTCTATACTATGTCACTGGCAAGTAACCCTTGATCAAGGAGAAGGACTGTGCAGAGGTTGCCCTTAACACGTTCAAAGAGACTGCACTATGCCTGCAGAGAAACCGCTCATCTACACAGCACCGAGTCCATCTTAAGTGCGTATTCTCGGCTTCTGCCACAGAACAGTGCTGAGTGCAGTGCCCTTTCTCAGGGCCCGGCGCTTTGTATCCTACCCCCGACCCCCCCCCCCCCCCGCCCGACTGCTACAACGTTTATTAAGGGCAACTACTTGACTCACAGAAGCCATAGGTGTCTCAGGATGGCATCGACCAAAATCAAAGAGCCCAATTCCACTCCCACTAAGGCCCTGCCAGACCTCCCAGCAAACTCCTCCTTGGATGGCAGCTACCCACAACACTGCAGCGATGCAGAGAACCGGCCCCTGTGGGTAAGAAACCTAGGCACATTGTCTGTCCAGCACCTGAACAATAGAAGGTGGCGTCTAAATGCAGTGGGAGATCCGAGACGGCCAACAAGTAGTGACCCTTATTGGCCCCGAGATGGATTTTAAGGAGCCAGTTCGGACAGAAACATAAAGGGCACCGTGGATAGGAGGCGGCTACAATTACTCCTTAATTATGCTGCTAGGGGAGCCCAAAAACAAACAAACGTTATACTTGTTTAACTGTAAACCAGTGGGGGGTGCAGAGTAGAGTTTAATACGGGACCAGAAAGCTCAGTCCCACCAGAAGGCCTATGATGTGAAAGGCCACGCCCATTCATGGAGGGTGTTGCCCTGTTGGACAAGTGAAGGTCATGACCCACTACCTACCTGATCCACGCCTCCCTCCAGTGGGTCAAAATAATCTCCCTTTGTCTATCAGTACAGTGGTCTACAGTTTGCAGCACTGCCCCCCTATTTTACTGTTACTTTAATCCAACTGTATTTTTTTCCCTTAGCATACATAGGTTCTGCTTTTTTCACACTTCACTCGGCATCTACATGTCATTTCTGATAGAAATCGACACGTGCTCTTCAAATAAAATTAAGTACATTTTCAATTGTGATTTTTGTAAAAGTATGCAATATGATCAACAAGAGGAGGGGGGGGGGGAGTACACATTTGGTAAATTATGCAGAGGTGACGGGATAAACGAACCAGAAGAAGAAGAAGAAACCAGGGCTAAAGCGAGATAGTTGGAGAAAGTGGCGTCCTGGAAAGTAGAACAATGACAAGAGTGTGGACACGACTCACCGATCCAGGAAGCCCAGAAGAAAGCGTAGGCACAGAGATATGTAAACTGAGAATGTAGCAGCAGGGACCAGGCTTGTGGTCTAGCAGTGGACATGCACGCATGAGTAACTGGAAGTCATTCCATTTAAGCAGGTCACCAACCGGGCGGGGTGCAAGTTGCTGCCAAGCTTGGACAATAAGAAGCAATTATACGCAGCCGTTCCCAAACTAACGTGTCCCCCCTGCTGAAAGCCGGCCTTCCTACCATGTGAATGCTGTGCCAAAATACACATCGCCCAATCAAGCAATACTTCCGGTATAAAATATGGGAAGAGATGTGGCATTAGTATCATAGCTCCGCTTTATAGTTAGTATTTATTGATAATGATGTGTTATTTATATAGCGCCTGAATCCAAAGCGCTTTACAGAGCGCAGATTTACATACAATATCCCCCAACCGAAATGTGTACTCATTTATCGACCTCGGAAGGATGAAAGGCTGAGTTGGCCTTGCCGGGATTCAAACCTGTGACCTGCAGATCACGCTCAGATCGCAGCAGCGAGCGCTCAATTCGCTACACCTCTTTGAGGGCACATGGGACTTCATGATCCATCTTTCCTGACAGATGCTAGAAAAGACCTGCAGTGTGGCATGGCGGACCTCCCCCCTTTGCCGCTCCTCATAGATCACCAGTCTGCTGCTTGGCGGTCTGCCAGAGGAGACCCTCAACCCCCCACCCACTTAATCTGCAGGCGGCACAGAACCACAGCCAGCGCACTTATCCCACAGAACAAGACCTTTCATTTTCCATTAGAGAACGTGATGGCAGTTGGGTCTTTTGGAGCATCCAATGGACGTGGGTTCCCATCAGCGTGATTTGAGAACTGCTTTCAGACCCGTTCCAAAGAAGTCACTTGCCTAGGACCCCCGCGCAGGGTGCAGCTGCACTGCCCTTTTGTGACAAGCCATGCAAAGTGAGTAACATGTAATAGAGATGTCCTCCCAAAGTAGGACCAGTGCAAGCTTGAAACGGCCCATAGCAAGCATTGTGAAATATGGAGCTTGTACAGTTCTGGCCAACATTACTTTAGAGACTCTCCAAAGGAGGAGTACTAGCAGCCACCCATTTGAAGACCATTAACCCATCGTTCCTTGCCCTAAAGCTAGCAATGGTCTTTGGGTACCACCCACAGCCAACAGGGCAATGGCCAATGCAACACAGCCAATTAGCTCCAAAAAAAAAAGCCTAACAGCAGGGGGTTTTCCTTGCAATGGTCTCCAAGTCTGTTCATAAGCACTAGAAGTGGCCTAGGTTACAAAATACATGAATAGTGGCTAGACGACCCACTCACTGTCTATGCACTGAGAGTTTGCTGTTCACCTTACACAGTCAGATGCCTATGGTCCGGGTGCCAGTGTGTCAGCCAGCAGGCACTCCATGCCAAGCTTCCCAGCTCCATATTTACCACTGGGGTGGAGGGGCAGGCCTTCCTGCTGCTTGGTGATCGCACCCCCATGTCATAAATTCTTCACTTCAATAAGACCCTCTCCCCTGGAAGAAGACATCGCCCACATGTAATCTTGTACCAGGACACCATTGCTTTACCAACCATGGGAGGACAGGTCTCCACGTGCGCCAAAACCAGAAAAACAACAACGCGAAGCACTAGACCCGTCGAACTGCCCAAGGCGATGATTCAAAGACAGGAACCCGACAAAGTACTACTTACATTTTACTCACGCGCGCCTGCTGTGGAGAGCGTAAAATAGCCGTAGCCTGCAGCCCTCCATTCCCAGGCAGGCAGGTGATGGGCGTGACAGCAGCAGGGTGTGTGTGCACCAGAGACAGCTGAGCTGAGTGAGCCAAGCCTGACACGTGCTTGGACTCCAAAAGGAGGGCACTCACCGTTACACAGGCAGCACCCGCTGTTGGGTGGGATTGATCAAGGGTCTCACCCCGTGAGCAGCGCCTTAAAGTGCACACAGAGTAAAGTGTGCAAGGCATGAAAAAAAGTTGTGTTGGGGGATCCAATGGTGTGTCATGTAGTTAGAGACTAAGGCTGTGGCAGGAGATGCCTGCTGCAGATCTCCCCCCTGGGGGGCTGCTTCACTGCCCCTTGCCCACATTAGTATGCCACCAGCCGCTCCCAGTCCCCTCTGCCGCCTTCTAAGCACGTCTACTTGTTGCAGGATGCCTGGATATGATGTTTCTTTGCCACAGTTCTGCCTGCTCCTAGGCAAGGCTACTTGTTGCAGGACGTCTGCTCCCCTGCCTGATGCACTGGGGCAGCCTGCTTCGTTAGTGGAGCACGCCCACCAGCCCCGTTCCTAGGCCATCTGCCTCCTTGCTATTGCCTGCTACATTCGTGGTGTATGCTACCGTGCCTGCCTGCTTCACTGCTTTCCCCGTGCTGCCTTGTGGACGCCCTGGCTGATCTGTGCCTGCCTGCTCCCAAGTCTGTCTGCCTCGCCTTTCTGGGCTGCCTGCCTGTCACATGCCCCGTGCCTGCTCCCTGCCAGCATCATTGCTGCTGCCTGCTACCCTGCCTGCCTGCTTCACTGCTTTCCCCGTGCTACCTTGTGGACGCCCTGTGGCTGATAGGTGCCTGCCTGCCTGCCTGCTCCCAGGTCTGTCTGCCTCACCTTTCCGGGCTCTGCCTGTCTCATGCCCCGTGCCTGCTCCCTGGTGCTGCCTGCCTCCAGTGCTGTGAACTCCCCTTGCTGCCTCCACGTCGCTGCCTGCTGCATGCCACTCACTCTCCCCTGCCTCTTGCACTTCACCCTCCGGCGCTAACGGTTGGGCGTCCCGTGCTCCTCGCACCCTCTTTACCTGTGGCACTGGGGGGGGGGGGGCACTGTGGCGGCACCGCTGTCCGTGGGTGTGGCTCGCGGCTGTCCCCACTCGGTTTCTTGGGCTGCAGGGCACAGGAGGGGGCCGGTGTTCCGGTGAGTGACTACAAGGGCCCCTGCTGCCTGCCCCGCCTTCGATGACGAGCGCTACGGGGGCGGGAGAGGGCTCTGTGCCCGGACACACCCTGGGGCGGGGACAGCGACCAGACGCTAACGAAGCCCAGCGCCGACTGGTGGCCATCTTGAAAGTGGCACCTAATATCAGGGCGGCCATTTTACACGAGGCTCCAAAGTGGACGCAGGAAGCGGCCATCTTGAGAGGGTCGTCATTCTTTAAAGACACAGTTCGCGAGAAACTGACCCCTTTATCAATTAATACAGCTTTTACAATTCCTTAACGTGTGATCACAGTTTAAAATTAAACTTTACACACAAAACATTTTAAAACCAACATCTGTGGTGGCCTAAGTAAAGACAGGACACTGGTGGTGCTGTAGGTGGTGTTTATGTAGACACCTATGAACTGATTAAATGGGGGCATAAAATGTCAAGAAGCGAGGAAGAGCTTTAATCACAATACTGCAGTCCACATGTATACAGTCGATTCACTGTAAGCAGAGTGTCCATAGTCTGCATGCATTCACATTCCTAGAGCACCTAGGTGGCTTCCTGCAGCCTTGGCATTATGATCTAGGAGAGAACTCATCACACATTGGGCTCCTGGCCTTTGGATCGCTTTGGATGCAGGAGCAGCGCTGGGGCGGTGTGTCAGCTAAGCTGCCCATTGAGTTCTGCTGGAAGCGCGTCGCTCTGCGCTTCTCGCTCCTTTCAGTTCTCGTGAGATTGCCTTCCCGCAATCTCGCAATGGGACGTCCCCACACGGGGAAAAAGGATGGATGCTAGTGCATGACATAGTCTGAGAACTTGCTGGGTTTCCTTCTTTCCGGCTGCGGCCTGCTTTGGTCAGAGGTGGAAGCTGGAGGTCGAGAAATGTTGCGTGAGAAACTTCAGGAGGATCGAGTTCGACTTGTGTAGCTTCACTCTGTGATTCCCGGACCAGGGAAGGGGGCTCATGGCTGAGAGTTCGTCATGATGCTGGGTCTCGATGTGTCTCTCTCTGGGTAATAGGGGTCGTGGGACGACCTACGCTGGGCCAGGCCCTCACCTGCGTCCACCAATGGGTGGTTGGTGGATGCTCTTCTGCGGTACATGGCCACTCTTTCCAAGTTCCATCCCTTTCCGTCGCTGGTGCAGATGTGATTGTATCCCTTCTTAGTGACCTCTATGGGTCTACTGTATTTGGGGCTGGTCGTGGTGTCTTTATGATGGAGGCGTATTTTTACCAGATCGCCTTCGCTGACCTCTATGCAGTGAGCGGCTCTGCGTTTGTCGCCTTGAGACTTCATTTCTTCCTTGATTCGCTGCATGCGGAATACTACGTCACGCATGTCCACGTCTTCATCTTCCTTTACTTGGTGAAGCCAGGGCGGTACCAGCGTGGATGCCGCCCTTCTCCCTCTCAACAGTTGGAAAGGGGAAATGCTGGTGATGGCGTCGGGTGTGATGCGGTGGACCGCGACGGCCTCCTTCACCGTCTTACTGGGGTCTAGGCCCGAGGCATGAGCCAGTTGCAGTGCCCCTTTGATGAAGCGGTTAGCCCTTTCCACTAGTCCATTTGCTTGCAGGTGGTACAGACTCGCTCTGAACTGCCGGACATTATGTCTTTTTAGAAACCTTTCCTTTTCACGGGACACCAGCTGTACTCCGATGTCGGTCACGATTTCCGCAGGGAGACCTTCGCGTTGAAAGACGGCAGTGAGTGCCTCAATGACCGTGCTTGTGGTGATATCTGGGGCGAACTCGATCTCCACACACTTGGAAAAGTAGTCTACAATGACTATTCTGTACTTGTGCTCTGTGAGCATGCCGTCCAGTGGGCCGATGAAGTCCAGGCCTATTTTGGGCCATACTCCCTTCGGGATTTCGGTGGGCATCATGGGGGCTTGTCTGACGGACAGGCGTTTGTCGCTATTGATGCATTTGTGGCACCTCTCGATCATTGCCCGTATGTCCTGGTCCATGCCAGGCCACCTGTAGGCATCGCGTACTCTGCGTCTCGTCATGTTGCTATCTAAGTGGCCTGAATGTGCTCTGCACAGGATTACTTTCAGGATGCCTTCTGGGACTGCTCTTTCGTTCGTTTGCCCATTCCTCGCAGACCCACACTGCCACACGGCGTAGAGCTTAGTCTTGCTCATATTCTTCCTGCCAGTGGTGCTCGCTTAGTTTCATGAACTCTCCGTTCCATTAATCGCTTATGGAAGCTATAACACATTCATCTTCAAGGAACGTGGTAGCTGGGGTATTGTCATGCGTCCTGATTCCCTTTCTTCTGATGCCCCTTCTGCACACATACCTACTCCTACTAGGTCAGGGCGGCAGTGGTTCGGTGCCCGTTGGCATCTCTCATGGAAATGGACAGGCATCAGTTTCCGTCACCCAGAACGCCTATGTCCATTTCTCCACTGGCAACTCCCTTGGCGACTCGTCACAGGCCGTATCACAGGCGCCAACCCCGATCAGTTCTGCATCACATGACTCGGGAAGACCCGATCACGTGTTAACACCACAAATCACGTGACACGGAAGACCTGATCACATGACGACACAGCAACATGCTAAAAGCTTTGAGTATGTGCCTTTTCAGTGCTTCACAGCTGTTCAATTCAGCACTGTTTGGCGTATTCTTGAATCTCGACTCTCGAAATTTTGGACTACAGATTTGCTTAACGGATTCCCTTTGCTTCCTCCTTGGATTGTTTGCCTGCAGCCCTGCACTTCTGGTATACCGACCTACGGACTTCCATACCTGGACTCCTTCTGAAACTCCTTTCGGATTTATTGTTAACTGGTGTCTTCCTGAAAACATTCGACCTCGGAACTCACACGGACTGTTTTGGATTATCCTGTACTGTTACCACGCTTCAAGTCCTTTCCTTAATTCCTGCTGCACCCGCAGCGCTCTCGCAGGTATTTCCAGTGTGTGACATAACGTCCAGCAAAGGCAGTGACCAGCCTTCTCCACCCTACTGCTGCCACCACTTCCCACACACTGAGGGTGCTCCCAGAACGCTCACTACATTGCTCACCCCGAGCCCACTACTTCGTTGATGCCCCATCCATTTCACATCTAGGTAAGCCCTCTAGTGGTTCATAGCTTACTTCTCTAATTTACTGCTCATTTGGTTTTGTGGTAATTACCTGCTTGCATTTCAGCGGTTGGAGGTTTCCGGCGTTCCTGGTTCCTGGCATTCCAGCACCTAATACCTGTGGCTTCAAGGATCGCACAGGGAGTTATTTAGTATTACTCTGTGTGGTACATGGGAACAGAGGCTTTCATAATCTTCACAACTGTCAAGTTTTGACAGGTATTTTGGTTGAGCAGTCTGGACATACAGTCTGCCTGGGCATTCTTCCAGCCAGCGATGTGGGCTATTTTGTAGGTGTATTCTTGGAGTTTAGCGGCGATTCTGGCCAGTCTTGGAGTCGCGGTCCTGGTGCCACCTGGGCTTAACATGTGTATGAGGGGTTTGTGGTCGGTGACCAAACTGAAATTTGGTACCCCAGACGTATGATCTGAAATATTTGACGGCCCAGGTGCACGCCAGCATTTCCTTTTCCACGGTGAAGTAATTCTTCTCCGATGCCGATAGGGCCTTTGAGGCGAAGGCTACTATGTTCTCTGTGTCACCCCTTTTTTGGGTCAGTGTGGCGCCTAGCCTATATGCGCTGGCGTCGGTTGTGATACATGTTTCCCATTCAGGGTTGAAGGGTTTGAGGCAGGGCGCATGTAGGATCATCTTTTTGATCTCGACGAACGCTTTGTGCAGCTGGGGCCCCCACGGGTAGGTCGCACCCTTCTTCAGGAGTTCCCTCATGGGGGAAGTGGTTTCTGAGAATCTTGGGACAAACTTCGTGTAGTATTCCCCGAGGCCCAAGAAGGACCGCAGTTCATCTTTGGACATCGGGGCCGGGTGCATCGCTTATGGCTTAGAGGAGATTCTTCTTGGGACTCACCCCATCCTTAGAGATGCGATATCCAACCTACGCCAAACACACATTTTTCGTGGCGCAGGTGGACGCCCACTTCTTGTAGTCTGCTCAGTACAGCAGCGAGTGCCTTGTCGTGGTTACCCGTGTCCTTGGCGTACACTAAGGTGTCGTCTTGAAAAAAGGAGATGTTCGTGATACCTTTCAACAGAGAGCTCATCATCCTCTGGAAAGCTGATGCCGCTGATGACAGGCCGAATGGCATGCGTGTATACTGAAACGTGCCAAAAGGGGTGATGAACGCTGTGTGAGGGGTCGCAAGGCCTTGTGCAAGCTTATCTGGTGGTACGCATAACGCATATCGAGCCTCGAAAATATGGTTGCTTCTTTCATCATGAGCACGATTTTGCTGATGCTGGGAAGCGGAAAGCTGTCGGTGACCACTTCTAATTTGAGACTTCTTAGATATATGCAGAACCAGAGCTCGTTTGAAGATTTCTTTTTGATGAGAACTACTGGGCTCAACCATTCTGAAGACTCTACTGTTTCGATGGTGCCCACTTTGACCATCTTCTGAAGGTGGGCTTCCAGCGCTGGCCTCGCCGTGGCAGGGACTGGCCTGACCTGACCTTGTGCTTCACTGGCACTGCATTTGGCTTGAGACGGATCTTGTGGATGTAGTTTTGGATCGTCACCGGAGTTTCGGAGAACAGGCCAGGAAAGGCTTCTTTCCAATTCAGCGCTCCTCCTGAAGAGACCCGAAGTACCTGCTCTGGAGTATTGGGGTCTAGCCTTATGCTGAGCCTGTGTTGATCGTCCCAACCAAGCACGACAGGGCCCTGGGAAGAGAAGTAAACTCTGGTGGTGGTGGACCTGCCTTTGAATTTGATTTTAGCTCTGATGCAGCCAAGCAGATCGACGGTGGCCCCTCCAAAAACTGTCAGCTGCTGTTTGGTGATTCTTATTGCTACTATGTCAAACCCCATCATTTCTTTGTACGTTTTTATGGGGAGGATGGTGAGATCTGATCCTGAGTCAGCCATGACTCGTGTCTCCATGCCGTCTACTTTCACGGTGCAGTGAGGTTTTTACCTTCTCGCGTGAGGAGCGTTGACCATGATGACTATGGGTTTGTTGTGTGGATAGTCATCTTCGCTCGACTCTCTGTCGCCATTGATCGCAATCATTCGCCATGTGCTTGGTGCTGGCACATCTGTAGCACTTGGATGCATCCTTTTGCCTGGGCCCCTTGTCTCTGGGGCCGTCACAAGGCTGTCTTTCTTTTCGCCCTCTCCACTGCAACGTGGCTAGTTCGGGTACTGGTGATGGGCCTCTGACTTCTTTGCACCTGCTGGAGGTCTCCTCCTCACCTTTGGCGATTTGGATGGCCTTGTCGAGGTCTACTTCCTTTTCCTGTATGAATTTGACCTGCACCTTCCGGGAATTTGTGTGAACTACCAGCATGTCGCAGATAACTTGTTCCGCGTTATCACCAAATCCGCATAGACATGCAAGTTCCCTCATCCTGGTGATGTTGTCGCCTACTGGCTAGTTGCTTTCTTGCTTGCGAGTATAGAACCTTAGTCTGTGTAGCACCACATTTTCCTTGTTGGTGAACCTCTTCACGATGCGGTGGATTGCCTCCTTGTGCACGTCGTAACCCTGACCTGCTGTGGGTATGGCCTTGAGCCCAGCAAAGATACGCTGTTCTTCAACTCCCATCTTGTTTAGAAGCATCGCCTTCTTCCTGCCGGGGTGTACCCCGCTACGCCCAGTGCTTCAAGGTATGTGGAGAAAAGTGGTTCCCATTGCTGCCATGGAATTGCCAGGGTTGTGGGCGAAGGGAGGAATGCATGGGGTGGCGTGGCGCCTTGCATGGTGAGCCCGCAAGGTTCTGGATCCTTGTCGCCAATTATGTGGTGGCCTAAATAAAGACAGGAAACTGGTGGTGCTTTAGGTGGTGTTTATTTAGACACCTATGAACTGATTAACTGGGGGCATAAAATGTCCAGGTGCGAGGAAGAGCTTTACTCACAATACTGCAGTCCACATGTATACAGTTGATTCACTGTAAGCAGAGTGTTCATAGTCTGCATGCAGTCACATTCCTAGAACACCCAGTTGCCTTCCTGCAACCTTGGC
The DNA here is from genome assembly GCF_040938575.1 of Ambystoma mexicanum. Classification (NCBI taxonomy): domain Eukaryota; kingdom Metazoa; phylum Chordata; class Amphibia; order Caudata; family Ambystomatidae; genus Ambystoma; species Ambystoma mexicanum. Next base: position 1,102,990,038 of record NC_090941.1, read on the forward strand.
ATTACGCTCTAGGAGAGAACTCATCACGCGTTGGGCTCCTGGCCTTTGGAGCGCTTTGGATGCAGGAGGAGCGCTGGGGCGGTGCGTCAGCTAAGCTGCCCGCCGAGTTCTACTGAAAGCACTTTCCTCCGCGCTTCTCGCTCCTTTCAGTTCTCACGAGATCGCCTTCTCGCGATCTTACGATGGGACGTCCCCACAGAATCACATATATAAATATAAAGCATTTCATCTAACGTGTATTCCATCAAACCAGAAAAAAATATATAGTCATTATCAATATTCATTTGACATAAAATCCATTTTGCTTGAAACCGTCTAAAACCCCTCTTATTACTTCATATCAAAACCCATTCCAGTATGAATGACTTAGGGTTTATAATAATTCTATTGCAAGCTCATTTAATTATTTACTATAATTATTCAATTTCTGCTCAATGTTTATCCAAAGTCTCACAAGATCTATAATTATGTATATTTGGTGGCCAGCTAGTCACGTATCCAAAACCCATCCGTAATATAGAGAGAGGTAGAGTGAACACATTTATTCAGCTAAAGTACTCTAATATCTAGAAGCTTCCCACAACGAAGTAACACATACCTACATGATTCAAGTACTTCCTTCTTTCTGCAGATTCTACACATTCTATCTTCTTTGTCTATCCCAAGTCTAGGTCCTAATACAGCAAGAGTGCGTAGCGGATTAAAACACAGTCTTAAAAAATACCTCAGACCTGGGCTAGGTAATTCTATACAATAAGCCTGCACACGGCCCATTAGATACGTATTAACCACAGGTTCCCATTGGTATTTTTTGACAAAGGTCTCTTCACAGTTTTTAATATTGTCCCATCTGATGGGTTTAACCCTAAGAAGTGGCCTTAACTGGTCATAGCCCAGGATCCAATCAGTGATCCAATTTAAAGGCTGTCTACCTATTACAAATGGTTTCCACACACACAGGTTTCCCTGTGTGCATCACTTGCCCCATAAGGGACCAGACAGGGTGAGTAGTGTTTTTTTTTATTTTTATTTTTTTAAATATAGTTTTTATTAACATTTTTTAAGGTTATTACAACAAACATGTCATTTCAATTCGATACCATTCCCAGAAAAAACGTTCAGACAATAACCCCCCCCACCCCCCCCTAGCCAGTGAACAGGTACAGATTTCAAACTTTGTCTTGCAAGGACACATTGTGCATTCTTTAAGTTCGGATTGTCAAATTGATTAGTGCAGACATAGTCTAGGGCACAACCTAGCAGCACCCCGTGAGGGGGCGCGTGCCTCGTACAATGGGTATCTATGAGGTCCTCAAATTCCTCCTGGCCCAGAACCCAAACAGGCCAACAGATCAAGGGCTGACCCCTCAGGTCGGCCGCTCGTACGTTTCAAAGAAGGGGAGCCAGAGTTCCTCAATGTTAGATTTGGATTCATCCAGGACATGGGTCAAAAATTCCATGTCGTATATCGCCCGAACCTTCGCAACCCATTCCTTCTCATCAGGCATGTGGGGGTTCCTCCACTTCTGGGCCAAGCAGCTCCTGGCTGCCACGAGCATGACTTGTAACATATGGCCCTGGGTGTCCTCCTGATCATCACCCACCTCAATGCCGAATAGAAGCAACCAGGGACAGAGGGGCCTAGAAACACCATCCACCCCCCTGATCCAGGATAGGACCTCTCCCCAATATGACTGCACCCTCGGGCAAGACCACCACATGTGCATGTAATCCCCTTTTTCCTTTCGGCATTTCCAGCAGTGTGGGTCGTATCCCGGGCTCATTCTGGCTATTAACTGTGGAGGATAGTGCCATCTATGTAAAACCTTTAGAGCTTGGTGTCTGTACTGGGAGGAGGTCGTTGAGCGGTGGGCCCGGATGCACATTTTGGTCCACCTTTTATCATCTATTGTCGTGCCCAAATCTTTTTCCCATTGTGTCCGTGCTGGCGGGGGATCCCTGGGTATTGAGAGGAGGAGGAGCTTGTACAAAAGGGATATGACCCCCCTGGAGCCCCGTGTGGAAATGATTGTTTTCTCGAAGTCCGTGAGGTCCCTCCTGAGTGTGTCCCACCATGAGGGTTCGGAGAGGACTCCCTTCAGTTGAAGGTAGCGGAAAGGTGAAAGCTTTCCCAGCCCCAGGACTTCCTCCAAGTCCAGAAGGGGCATGAAGGAGCTGCCTACCCACAAGTGGCATACCCTAACAAGGCCCACCTCGTACCACCTCTGATACACGGCCGGCTCTGCCACCTTGGCTAGGAATGGTGGCGCCCAAATACAATTTAATGGAGAAGGCCAAGTTGTGAGCCATCTGTAGTAACCCCCCTCCTTCCAGACAGACCACAGAATGCTGATCTCAGACTTGACAGTAGTTAAAGCGTCACCCTCCAAGTCTCCCACCTCCTCAGCCTCCTCACCTGATTCTTCGTCGGATGAGCTTTCTGAAGGTATATGTCTTTGTTCTCGCCAGGAGTGGTTAGGCTTTTCTTTGCCGGGTTTAGGATATGCTCCTCTGGAAGCCACACTGCCGATTGGCAATGTGCCGGCAGTAGGGGCCCCCAGTGATCCACCCCACTTCAGGGAAAAGCTTTGCCGAAAAACCCTGATGTAGACCTTCAGATGGTTGTATCCAGAATGCTCAGGTAATAGTGTCCTTTTATTCCGTAGGATTCCTTGGAGAACGTAAAAACTACAACACCCAGAATGCACTGGGACCAGTGATTGTGAGTAAACGGACCGGAGACAGATGATCAAACCAACTGGCACAGGAATCGCCGTGGTCTCAGGTAGGATACACTTAAGGTAAGTAGTGGGGCATAGGAAAGGAACAAACGAAGGAGGGTTGGAACAAGCAGCCGGAAGCAAAAGCCACCGGACCAAGAGGAGCGTTAAGTGGAACGCGGGAGGAGAGGCTCGAAGGCAGAAGAGCCCAAGAGAGAGACGGGTACGGGAGTACAGGAAGGACGAGAGGAAAGAGAGAAGCAAGCTGAAAGCGGAACACTCGAACAGTGTGTAAACCCCTAGGAAAGAGCAGGGTTGCAACGCGCCGAGTGCATGTTCCGACGCACATATAAGCACGTCATTGTGAAGTCAACACAGAGCACTAGTGCGCTACACTGACTTCAGCTGAAACGAGGTTGGCTCATTTCATCCTCCATTGATCCCACAGTTTCCACGGAGGTCGAGTCGTGACAGCCGAGAACCGGGTGGTCCAGAACCTGTCTGGGGATGTGTGTTCTAGGGACCCACAACCACTCGTCGAGCGTGACCGGGGCGAGCAGCCTATTATCCAGAGCTACCCATTGCTTTTCTATGTTTTTTTCCCGCCCAGAGGAACCTGAGCAGGGTGCGTTTCATTGACTGTAGGAACGCGGCGGGGACCTGAGTGGGGAGCATCTGGAAGAGGAATAGGAATTTGGGAAGTACCACCATTTTGATCAGGTTGAGTCGTGCCACCCATGAAAACCCCGAGACCATCCACCTCGCTACATCCCTCATTCCAAAAAAGTGTGAAATTGCTCGGGAAGAGGTCCTTTGGGTCAGGTGTGATCTGAATTCCCAAGTGCCGGAACCCCTCTCTCTGCAATTGGAAGGGAAGACCCTCCACATACTCCCTCTCAGTGTCCGGTATTCGACCCCCCCCATAAAAGCCACAGATTTGCCCAGATTGACCTTGTACCCCGAGAGGCTCCCATAACACTCCAGTGCCCGCAACACATGAGGGATCGTCCGTGACGGTTTAGCGATGTAGAGGAGAGCGTCATCGGCGAACAGGCTGATCTTACAGTGGGAGCCGCCCATCTGTACTCCAGTGATAGCCTCGTAGTTATGCACCGAGATCGCCCAGGGTTCCATGACAAGGGCGTAAATCAGGGGGGATAGTGGACAACCTTGTCTCGTTCCTCGCTCTAGGGGAAAGGCTTCTGATTCCATCCCTTTGGTGGCCACCCTGGCCGTGGGGGTGGAATATAGTGCCGCCATCCATCCCAACCATCTCTGGCCCATCCCCATTGCCGAGAGGACTTCCCCAATGAAGGCCCAACTCACCCGGTCGAAGGCCTTTTCTGCATCCAGGGACAGCAAGAGGACCCCCTCGTCCCGGGTTTCCCTTGAGTGCATCACATGGAGGGTTTTGCGCATGTTGTCCGAGGCTTGTCTATTTAGTATGAAGCCCGTGTGATCTGGGTGAACCAGGCGGGGCAAGCATTTCTCCAGGTGAGTGGCCAGGATCCTGGCAAATATTTTAGCATCAAAGTTTAAGAGGGAGATGGGTCTATAGGAGCCGCATTCTGTGTGGTCTTTTCCTGGCTTGGGGATTACCGAGATGAGGGCCTGTAGGAATGTGTGGGGGATTGTCTCTTTGTTGCGGATTTGGTTGAACAATTTGGCCAAGGGTTCTGTCAGCATGGGCTGGAATTGTTTGTAGAAATCAGCCGTATACCCATCTCCCCCCGGGGCCTTCCCTGCTTTAAGTCTCTTGATAGCTGCCTCCACCTCCTCCACCGCTATGTCCCCCTCCAAGCCCTGCAGCTCGGCCTCTGTTAAGTGGGGTAGCCGGTGTTCCTCCAGATAGGCCCGGATCTCCTCCAGCGATTCCCCCTACTGTTTTGTGTATAGGTCCCTATAAAAGGTTGCAAAGGAGCCCACTATCTCTGCCTTTTTATTGAGGACCATACCCTCCCCATCTTTAAGAGGTCCAACCCTCTCCAGTCTACAACCCCTGGCTCTACGTGCCAGTAGGGCCCCCACCCTATCCCCCTTTTCGTAATACCTTTGTCGCGTGTATCTCAATTTCTTGACCACCTCCCCTATGAGGATCGTGTGCAGAGCCTGGCGTTTCTCGCGCATTTCCGATAGGAGGGACTCCCTGACAGCCCCCTCCTGGGTAAGCCTACCCCGCAGGCTCTTGAGTTCCATCCGTATCTTGGCCTCAATTAGCCCTCTTTCCCGCTTGCGCCTAGAGCCCTCGGCTATAAGGAGACCACACTGTCACCATATCCGTCTCCCCATTGTCGTTTGTCTCGAAATACACCTCCATTTCGCCTCTCAGGAATGCCCTGACGACCGGATCCCTCAGGAGCGTGTCATTGCACCTCCACCGGGCTGACCTGGGGGGCAGAGGGAGCGACCAGTCTGCCACAAGAAGCTCATGGTCGGACCACGTTATTGCCTCAACCCTTGGGGCTGTAGCTACCCCACTCCCCTCTTTAGAAGTCAAAAGGAAATCAATTCTGGTGTAGGTATGGTGTGGGGGGGAGAAGAATGTGTATCCCCGGGCTCCGGGTGTGCCACTCGCCAGACATCCTCCCAGTATTGTTCCCTCAGCAGAGTCTGGAACGTTAGGTTATCTTTAGTTATCCCTTTCGGTTCGGTTACCCTTGCCGTCCACCAGTCCAGCCCGGGATCTATTATGAGATTGAAGTTGCCCCCCAGTATCATGGCCCCTTCAGCCCATTCATCCATTACCCCTAGGATCTGGGTTAGGAAACCTATCTGGCCTGAGTTGGGGGCGTAGAGGGTGGCCAGGGTTATGCGTTCCCCTTCGCAAGTACCCTTAATCCCCAGGAACCTCCCCCCAAAGCCTCTGTTGGTTTCTGTATTAGTAAGGTGGAGTGTTTTGCTCAAGAGAATCCCCACCCCTTCCTTCTTCGAGCTTCTGTGGGAGGCCCAGAAGTTGGCACCGATTTCCTTCCCCCTGATGGGTGATTCCTTCCCCTGTCTGTAATGGGTTTCTTGGAGGAACAACACCATTAGCTGCTGTTTGCGGAACATATTACTGGTCAGAGACCTCTTGTTTTGTGAATTGAGGCCCTTGACACTGAGAGTGCCTATCTTGCCTTCAACCATTGTCGTCTAGGTAGTCCATCTCTAACTTCACCGTAGTGTAATGTTTGCGTGCGCCTGCTGTAAAATGGAAGATTCCTGGTCGGACTGGCTAGTCCCCTCATCCCCCTGTAAACCCCTCTAAGAGGTACCATTTCGACATTGATGATGGTCGTTGCTGTCATGATGCCTACCCCCGGAGCACCAGGCCAGGCCCAGAACCCCCGGAAGCAGGCATCATGCCCTCGGGTAAAAGCCCAGCGGCCCCTTATAGGGGCTCTTTGGACTCAGTCCTGGCGCCTTTGGCGCCAGGCTCATGTTGGACATCAGTCCTGGCGCCATAGGCGCCAGGCTCATAAAGGGAGGTGTTTTGTGCACTTACCTGATGCAGACTATGCTGCACGCTTCAGGCCTCCCTGAGACCTGAAAGGGACTATTTTTTCATAAGGACTATTTTTTCACTCAGGCGTGGCCAGGGAAGGATACATACCTAGTTGGGGAAGGATACATACCTGGGACTTCTTTGGAGGCTATTTAAGCCACGCCCAGACAGCAGCTCATGCTTCGCGTTGTTCTGCTTCCTGCAGCTTAACGCTCACCGTGTCTGCTCCTGCTCCTGGACTCCAGCCACGCCCGCCTCGAACCTGGAAGACCTGCAAGGAAGGAAGAGAAGAGAAAGGTGAAAACCAAGGACTATTTCAAACTTCTTACCTGCATCCGGAATCTTCTCGCCAGCATCCCTGAAGAAAGACTTCCATTTAAAAGCATCCCGTTGCTCGCTGCAGCGCCACGCTTCACTCACCTGTACTCGAGACATCTCCCGGCTCCATCGCGGCTGTCAGCATCGGACGCCACATCTCTGCACCTAGGGGAGAGAGGAAGAAAGAAAAGGTGAGCAGAAGGAACACAGAAGGAAAGCCTGATTAACAGCCATAATACTTACCGGCTTTTCTTCCACATTTCGGGTCGGCGCCGCCCCGTTGGCAGGTACCGTACCCCGGCCCCTATGGGGAAAGGACAAGAGACATTTCTGGGGAATGATAAGGACATTTAGAGGGATCGCCCTCATCACTACTCACCTCGGCAGTTTAACCCCTCGACGCATCGCCTTCATTCTGCACATGAAATAAAGGACAGATCACAGGTTAGAAAGACAACATAAAGGGGGCCTCACTTGAACTTTGAACTTTCATACTTACGGCGCACGCTCAGGAAAGTCAAGTGGATTTTGCCAGCGCCATTCTGAAAACCAGTGAAGTAACTGGACGAACGCGAGCCCCTGCACCAGAAGCAGGATGGAGAGTTCATCCTTCCAAACCATAAGGTGAGCTTAAACCGGGGTTTGGAGGAAGTTAGAGAGGAACGAAGGGGAAAGGGGGGAGCTAGCACACTATTCTGCTGACTGTTAATCCCCTTTCTCATCTGCAGAAGGATATTCCTACGGGCCAGGCAAGCACGATTTGGAGGTCCTGTCCAATCGGTGTTCCGGGTCCTGCGCATCACGCTAGAAGAGGCCACAGCAATCCAGACTAGACCAGCGCCCCCGTGGGAACCAGGTGAGCGTTACAGTTCTCCCCCCACCCCCCTGTCCTTTTCCCCCTCCCCCCTCCCCCCGTCTTGAGGCGTTCGTCCATGTCACCCGATGTCCTTCGGGGACGGTCAACGAACCACCGAGGACTCTACCCCAGCCCCGGGTAGTGTGAACATGTGGATAACCCATTCTCTTTAAGTCAGAATGAACGTGTGTGAACCTTTAAACCAAACTTTGTGAAACGTAACCTTGCTCCCGAGGTCCCCCCCCCCCCGCGTCCCCAGGTGCTGACCCGACGCGCAGGTCCATCGAACCAAATAATAAACATGGAAGGAAAAACAGTGGACAGACCCAGAACTCCCCCCACGGGCCTAGCTCCTCCATGTGGCCCGCCGACCCCGGCCTTAGAGAGCCAGCGACATAGCCCCCAGCGGCCATGGTCACTGGGAAGTCTCATGCTCAGATGGTGAAGTGGCGTTACTGTAACTTCAGGTAGTCCTCAGAGGCCGATGATGGGTGCCTGGTTTTTTGGAACTTGCGCGCCCCCTTGACCTTGGTCTTGCCACTGGGTTGTCCTAGTCTGTTGGGGCCCCGCGGTGGGTTCCTGGCCTCACCCCCAGATCCGGCGGATGGACCGGCACGGTCTCCCACCAGATCGCCAGTGGCACGCAGAATGTCCTCCTCCGTCACCAGCTGGTGTCTTTCCCCCGACCACTCCAATGCCAAGTAGAAGGGGTGGCCCCAGCGGTACCTGACCCCCTTACCCTGTAACCATCTGGTAAGGGCTCTGCATTTCTTTCTCATTGCGAGGGTGAGGGCCGAGAGGTCCTGGTAGATTGCCACCTTAGAGTCTCCGTACTGGATATCACCGAAGTTCCTCGCCTTCTCCAGGATCCTGGCTTTGTCCTTATAGTAATGCAGTCGGGCCAGCACCGACCTCGGGCCTCTACCTCCTCCGCCGGCTCGATGCACCCTGTCAAGTTTAATCTCGATGTCGGCCTCCACCCCCATGACGACTCTTATGATATCGTGAACCTTGCCCTCCAGTGCCTGCGGGCTCTCCCCTCGGACTCCACAAGGCCAAAAATGCGCAAGTTGTTCCTCCTTTCCCTGTTCTCCATGTCGTCCACCTTGAACTGCAATTCCTCCTCCCTTCGATGTATCTCCTGGAACCTGGCCTCCATTTGCGTCTCCAGGATCGCCATGGAGAGCTGGTTGTTCTCGACTCCCTCCACGCGGTCTTCCAGGGTGGTGACTTTAGTGGTAAGGTCAGCCAACCTAGCACCCATGTCGGTTCGAATCCCACGTATCTCCTCCAAGATCATCTGGATGTTATTTTGGATGGCTCCCAGGTCGGGAGGCGGCACTGATGGAGACCCGGCGGCCATTTTGTCCCCTCCGGCCACAAACTGGTACTTGGAAAGGGCCTCCTTCCAACTCATGGGATGCTGGTTGCGGCAGAGTATGGCAACTGACCGCCGCGGGGACCACAGCCGCGGTAGGACCCGTGTATGGGGAGAGACCGGGAGAGTCCGGGCCAACCACGGTGGGGGAGGCACCCTCGGAGTGACTGTCTATGGTTGTGCCAGCCGAGTAACTCAAGGGTGTCAGCACCAGTGGGAAAGCGGGTTTATCCCCCCCGTGGTTAGGGGAACCACTAGAAGGCTGGTTGTGTTTGGTGGGGTCCCCTGTGGCAGGGGTATGGGGGTGGCCCCTTCAGTCGAGCGGCGTTGGTGGGGGCCAATTCATGAAGTCCCGGCCCGAGGGCCTCTCACCTGGAATGTGCCTTCTCTAGTGTCCCCCAGCCGGATGTAGTGTGGGCACGCTCCCGCGACGGCCTGGGCTAGGGAGCTCTGATGTGCGGTTAGGTGGGCCCGTTCAACCCCGTGGGTGGGTGGGGTGTCGCGGCGATGTGGTACGCATTCAGCTCTTCAGGCGTCTTTGTTCAATGTCGAGCGCGACCTCGCGCCGGCCCTGCACCACCTCTCCATGCCCGGGATGCGGCGTAACCCCCGGGGTCTCCCACCACCGACTTCTCCTCGCTCCAAGTGGGTACACCACCCGCATGCGATCGCAGTGTTTTCCCGCTCCTGTGCCCTGCTGCGGCCTTGGCGTGCCTTGGCGCGCACCGCCTTCGTGTTGCTCAGGACCGCAGGGGGAGGGGCCGCGGAGACCCCGGGCGGTCGAACTCGGCCCGTGGGTGTCGTAGAAACTCCTGGTTTGGACCCCCTGAGGGGGGCAGAGGTTCACACGGCCTTTTTTGAGAAGCTTGTGAGGGACGGGCTCCTTCTTCCTGCTCAACTCCGCAAGTTACCCGGGGCTGGGTGCGGAGCTATCGGCTCAGGCGGCCATCTTGCCTGCGTCCCCTGGTGGCCTCCTCCGAGTAGTGTTTTTAAGCATTCTTTTTTTAAAAACTCTTTATTTCTTAATTTTCAACAAAACATTAAATTGTAATAATAAACATGACTTAGGTCATAGAGTTATTAACAATACAAATCTTGAAACAGGATCAAAGAAAGCATTTAGCAACATACAACAACCCACAGGATGACCTAGCCTAGGAGTTAACTATGAGCAAGAACCTGACATACACAAACGACAAGGACACAACAAGACAAGAGACAAGACAAAGACAACCCCGCCCCCTAAGTCAAGACGATCCATACCTTATAAATGCAATTCTACTCCACATTTCATTCCATGATCACGCATAGATCTCATTAAAATATCACCACAATTCATCATATACTGCCTCTTTGCGTTGCTTACAAAACATAGTTTTCTCGTATTTAGAAAGAGTCTGCACATCAGAAATCCATCCTTCAACTGTCTGCTTCTTCCTTGTTTTCCATAATTTTAGTAACTGTTTAGGTGCCACCAGTAAGGCTCTATTAATCCAACACAATGTTGTCTAGTAATTATTATGTCCACATCTTGTTAACTGCAGAATTACTGTTAAGGGATTACACGGAAAAGTAATGTTCCAGATTTGATCAATCCTATCCAGTGCTTCCCTCCAACAATCCTCCACCCTTTTACAGTCCCATAACATATGTAACAGATTACCTCACTCCTTTCCGCAACCCCAACAACAGTCACCATCAGCCATCCCCAAAGCACACATACGCACAGGGGTCCAATAGATTCTACCCAATATTCTGTGATGAATGTAGCGTAGTTGCAAATCTATTTTAGCATTGACTGGAACTTTCCAGAGCTTTCCCGAATTTCCTCCAGTAACTCCCTGCCCAACTCCTCCGACCAGGCAGCCTTAACTTTTCCCACAAATTCAACTAATGTGCATCTAATGGCATAAGTTTTTTAAAAAAGTTGACACTTTCTGTGACATAGTAGTGAATAATTTATAGATCACCAGCTTCTGTAAGCGCAGTCTATCCAACATCTGCCGCCTTTCAGATAGCAAAGCTTCCAATTCACCATATCTTCTTAACTCCCTTTTATTCAGTCCAAAAGTCTCCATAATATTCTCAAAGGGTACCACTCCTCCATCACTCCAGATGTCACCAATCGTTAAGATGCCCTTATTAATCCAACTCCTCCAATTCAACATTCTATTATTGATCTGTAATCCTGGGTTATGCCAAGGGATGCCACCTTAAATATGAATAATCCTTGCCTGCTTCCCACTATCAACGCATACTTTGTGGCAACAACAGTTCTTAAATTCAACACCTTCCTGTGTAGCCTCCCAAAAGAATACAGACTCTTTATATCATATGGTTCAAACTTCTGCATTTCAATTTGCACCCACCACAGCATCTGGTTCCGGTCCCCAGTGGAGTAGCTAACCATCTTTATCAACAGAAAACCTTTGCAATAATTCCGAAGTACCGGGTATTCAAAACCTCCAGCTTTAACCCTCTGAGCCATAAAATGCCGAGGAATTTTGTCCCTTTTCCCCACTCCCCAAAGAAAATCCTGAAATAACCAATCTATACGCCCGAGGACTCTCTTTGTGAAATGTAAGGGCAGTGACTGAATAACATATAAAACCTTTGGTGACAACAGCATTTTAATCGCGTTGACTTTAGCCCAGATGGTTAAATTGATATGTCCCCATTTCCTAACATCTCGCTGGAGGACTTCAATAACCTTATCTATATTGGAATCAACAATTCTTTTGACATCCCAGACAATGTAAACTCCTAAGTACTTCACACACACATCCTCCCATTTACAGTTCCAACCCAGCAGTTGATCACGACCCGGAGAATTCTTTACCGGAAATACCACTGTCTTCCCCCAGTTGATCCTGTAACCAGATAACCTTCGCACTTCTTTGAAAATATCTTTTAAGAGATGCCCTCCTTCTTCAGGGTTATTCAGAATAATCACAACATCATCCGCATAGGCCAACGCTTTGACTTCTACTTATCCCACACATATTGTCGTATCCATATCGTTGTTTCATGAATCCTGTCTGAGCCCATTCTATCAGCTCCCCCATATATTTTTCTAATCTAATAGTCAGAATATTAGTAAAGATTTTCATGTCCACATTGAGCAGCGAAATAGGGCGATAATTACAGCATCTAGTCACATCTTTTCCTAATTTTGGAATTACTGTAATAATGGCTTCCTTCATCGAAGGACATAAAGAACCTTCCATTAAATAGCGATTATAAAGACCACATAGTTCTGGTGCCAATAATTCATCAAACCTCTGATAAAACTCAACCGGCAAATCATCCATACCCGGTGATGTCCCACCCTTCAGCTCACCAATTGCTAGCAGAACCTCTGAGATGGTAATTGGGGCATCAATAAAATTCCTACCTTCCTCAAATAGGGAGGGGATATCAACTTTCTCAAAAAACTATCCTGTTCTTATGTTTGCGGAGTAAGATCTTCAGTATACAGGTCAGCATAAAAGGAACGAAAACACTCAACAATTTCATCCTTTTTAACAACAATATTCCCTGACCCATTAACAGTCTTATGAACATACAACCTTTCTGAAAAGCTTTTCAATCTATTTGCTAACAATATACCTCTGCGGTCTCCTCCTTCCCAATATCCTTGCTTCATATAATACATATCCCTCTCAACCTGCGAATCCAATTCACACTTCATGGCCTCCTTTACACTAACTAACTTAACTCCATCATTCTCATCTTTGGACAATGCATACTTCCGTTGTAGATCCCCTTGTTCCAACTCAAGTCCCTTTAGTCTAGTTTCTCCCACCTTTCGCACCCTAGCAGTCCAGTTAATGAGTTCCCCTCTAAAAGAAGCTTTGAAGCAACCCCACACCGCCAAGCTGTCTGCTGTCCCATTATTTTCTTTAGTAATTAGGTATAACATTCCTAAATGCCTTAGAAGCACCTTCATCTTTCAGGATTAAGGGTTTCAGCCATCATCGATAAATTCCTCGCCTTTCCGGGTTCAAATTCAACCTAATCCACACCATTGTGTGGTCTGAAAGATTGTGTTCCCCTATGTTTGCCTCCATCACTGCCTCAACCAGTTTGTCCGACACTAAGATGTAATCAAGCCTAGAATATGAATCATGTACCGGTGAATAAAATGAAAATTCCCTGTCTCCCCAATGCATATTCCTCCAAATATCTATCAAATCGTATACCTCTAAAAATTCCTGGAATTCCTTACTCGATTTCCGTCCCGTAAAAGTACATGTCGAGGACCTATCCATTTTAGAATCTATCACGCAATTGAAGTCACCTCCCAGAATAACTACTCCATATCACGTCACATCCCTTTTAATTATTCAAAGAAATTCCCCCCTCCCGCACATAGACCAAATATAGAACCAACTGTAAATAAATTGCCCTCGTACTTTACGCATACTTTTGTATAATGCAGCCTCGCTTAACATAGCCTGACTGAATAGTGATTCAATTCCTAATTCAAGTCTTATAATGGCAACAGGGGTGCATTTTGGAAGACCCAACAATTTCCTCCAGAGTATACCTTCAATGCAATCCAGTCTACCCATCGAATGTACCAGTGCCGCATCCATACCGTATAATAACGTTGGTGTCAAACAGCTTCTATATATTTGTAGTGTACCTTGCATTGAGAAACCCCAAAAAGTGTTTGTGATATTTCTGGTAATTGCTAACTGTGTGCTTTGTGACTGTTTTGTGATATATAAAATCCCAGAGAATTTTCTCATTATCTAGTTTGTTAAAGAGGGCTCCCAGGTAGACGTAAAAGTCAACTTTTTCCAGAGTAATATTATTAAATGTCCTGCTGATCCCCAGACATTTTTGTTGCCTTCCAAAAAACATGGTCTTTGTATTTGCCACATTAAACAGATAAATTGTGCTGTTTAGAGAATGCCGTCAAGGCTTCCAATGAATTATGTATTCTCCTTTAACATAATGTTTACTAAGCCATCTGGACCTGGGGCCCTCAAGTTCTTCAACTTTTTTTTATATGAGAAGAGACTATGTCATGTGTGTACCATGTAAGATTAACTTTATCTTCCATGAATTAAATGGAATCATAAACATGGTTTTACTTGAAAAACTGTGCCTTAACATACATAGAAAAGGTTTCTTCATCAACCCCACTGGCCAGCTCGTTTAAACTTATAAACTAAATTAAAGAACTTCTTGGAGGCCTGTGATGACAAGGTACGTAACATAAATTGCCAGTTGGCACTCTGTAGTGAGGATTTAGGGGACAAAGCCAATTGTGATAATTATTCTTTCTTTTTTCAATGAGACGGATCTTAATATTCTCATCCAGACCACAGTCAGCGTACAGTAAACAGATGTCACGTCTCCTAGTTCTTTTTTCAGATGCTATTGCTGCATTATATATATTAGCCTTCGAATCGCAATTTAGTGAAAGTAGCGTTTTTGATTTGCCTGTGAATTCTTCCACAGTACAGTTTGCCGACCTGCTTAATATAATGTTACTAAATTAGTTAACATGAAAGCCAATCTTCAATATATTTTGTTGGCTCCATCTAGTAATGTTACACTTGGAATTAGAGTTTAGTTCACCTATTTTCCCCTTGATTTGAGATTTTTTTATCAACGGCAAGAGTGACAGAAATAATCGCGTGACCACAATATGTAGTATGCTCAATTCTCATATCTGTGGTTCTACTGGGGTACTGGCAGTTTATAAAAATATATTCCAACTGGCCACAAGGGGGCGCACAGATGCAGAACACCTCCATGTGAGCTCTTGTCCCATGGGCCAAAGAAGTGGTTTGAGTCCCCACTTTTGACCCCCCCTGAGCATAACAATCGGTGGACAGCAGTATGAAATGGCCCCCCTCCCACTGAGCGAAATCTGGAAGCGAAACTGACAAATCTTCCCTGAGGAGAGACCACCTTTCTGTGCCTCCCCCCCACCACGACGCACGCAGGAACGAGAGAAGAGCAGCAACCCGAGGGAGCATCGAAGAGCCCAGTCCCCGGTTGCGAACTTAGACGGAACGGGCCGCGCAGCAGCACAGCCGGCAGAAGATCCATCACTCTCTGTCCCGCGACCCCGCAGGGACAGGCGGACAGACCAAGCGAGAGGCGGCGTGAAAGCAGGCCCCCGCACCCCGTTGGACGCAAGCTGCATCAAGGTGGGTCCTCGGGCCCTCCCCCCGGAGGTGCGCCGCAGTTCAGCATCCCACCCTGGGACCCCGTCGCCCTCCGGTGCGCGTCCGCTCGGTGCCGGGCGTCATATACATATTTGAGCTGTGGGCCGGGAACCTGACCAGTGGCAGAGCGGAGAGCTCCGCGCGGGCCTCTCGAGGAGGCACCATCATACACGCCACCCTCCCGACGGGACACGCGTGGCCCGGGTGTGGGGTGACCACGCCCCGTGCCCTGTCCTGGTCCCGGAGCGGACAGCACACAGAGCTCCCTAAGATACAGAGCCCATTGCCTCAATCCACAACCCCACGCCTGGCAACCGCCTGAACTGGGCCCTCAAAAAGAGCCCAGAGAACTTTGAGTGCTCCCAAACGGCTCCAACTCCCAAGAGGCCCACCAAATCCAGTGGAAGAAGTGAAAATCAGCGGATCACTAAGTGCCCCAGACCCTCGCTAATCATAGTGGGACGGAACAATATCTAGTGACACCTGCATACCAACACCTACAACAAAGACACTGCCCCCCTCGGGCCCCGGCATAAAGCATCAGCAGCTATTCGACACCCCTGCAGCTCCTGAGGGCACCAGAGCGCTCTGAGCCAAAGAGACTCCCTCCCCGCCCATCGGGTTAGGCAACTTGCACTTCATAGCGATGCCAGTCTTCGCTCACCCAGCCAAAACACCACAACAGGCAACCTTGAGCCCAACACGCGTGACCAATGGGCCAGTCATATAACCCCTGCTAAATATACCATTGACGCACACGACGAACAAGGCAAGGGGTTCACTGTCGCATCAAAGGCTGTTTGGAGGGTTGGGCCCCCAAACCTAGGCCGTGTGCCCTCCTCCGAACAAACGACAGTGTCAGACTTTCTGCAGCACGGATAAGCCGTCGGCTGGTCCCCGACTGGGTCGGCATGGGCGCCAGTGGTTAGCAGCGACACAGAGAACCAGAGCAACCAAGTGCTTCCCCCCGAGATTGAAATTGAGCCACGGGCTCCTAATAAAGAGACTAATTACACGCAAACCTTCCAGTGACCACGCATAAGACATCCTGAACACTGGGGCGCCCCTGGAATCGCATCTGACCCACTAATAGACGCCTAGTCAAATGGAGGGTGGGGCCCCTAGACACAGGGCGAGTGCCTCCTCCCACCCCGTGGACGCTACAAGCACACCATAAGTCAGAGAGACGCCACCTCCACCCCGGCAGTGCGCGCCAGACACACAACGCCTCAGCACAACGCCAAAGCCTGCCTCCGCATGCGGAAAAAGTGACAGCCCACGCATCCCAGAACAAGATAATACAGAGGATAAGGCCCCCACAATAGGGGTGTGTGCCTCCTCTGTTACAACAATTGCTCCATGAACACTAAAAGCAAGTTAGCCAGATATGCATACGCTCCGCTCCTCGCGAGCTCCAACCACAAAATTACAATGTCTACGGAAACCTCAGAGACGGGAGCAGCAGCTTCCAAGAGCGACATTGCTGCCCTCCTGAGCGAAATCAAAAACATGGGGGCCAGCCTCGGCGGCAAAATTGACAGGATGACACAGACAGTGGATAACATCGAAGAGAGACTGGAATGCGTTGAGAACAATCAAGCCTCGATAGATACCCTTGAAACCCAAATGGATCTTAGGATACGCAACATAGAGAAGAGGGAAGAGGTAATTCGCCTCAAGATGGACGATTTAGAAAATAGAGAAAGAAGAAACAACCTACGATTTTTCGGAATACCGGAGCACGATGGGGAAACAGAAGAGGACCTCAAACAAACGATACATGATATCATTAAAATCCTGACAGCAGACAAGGACATTGACGAACCCAAAACCGAGAGAATACATAGAGCTGGTAGCCCTCCAGGCAGCCCAAGGTCTGTCCTCGCCAGATTCCACCGTTACCAGGACAGAACGAGGATACTCATGAAAGCCAGGTCCGGGGGCCCCCTCACACTGGGGGGGGGCGCAGATAACCATCTTCCAGGATCTATCCTCACTCACCCTGGCCCTGAGACGTCTCTGGAGTCCTCTAACAAAATGGCTCAAAGAACAAGGCACGAGATACAGGTCGAGTTACCCCTTCTCCCTCACATTCGAGCACGGAAGCAGAAAGATACAGCTGCGATCTGAAGAAGAGATTAGAGACTGCAACGCAGACCTCCTCGGAACAGGCCCAAGAGAAGGAGCAAGAGAGGAGCCAGAGCAGAATAGAGCGAGATGGAGCTCCAGGGTCCAAGGAGGAAAAGAGTGAAGGGGTCAAGGAAGTACAGGCGGCCCAACGATAGACCAGATGGCAACAAATGATAACATACCCCTCCATTCCGAATCTCTGCAATGGTCGTCTGGATAATAATGCACAGATATTTGTTAACACTCCGGCATCCCACGTGCCCCTGATACGGGGCTCGACCCACTCAATGAGTCGGCTGACGAAGAACCATGAAACTGCACGTATCAGTATTCTTTTCATGTATAAGTTATTGTTGGAAATTTAAGTGTTGGGGGGTAGGGGGGAGGGGGCTCAAAACGTTATATCGGCAATAGTTGTGACAGGGACGGTGAGGTAACGGTGTCCACCGGTGGTCCGATATTGGACCGGCTGAATACTACAGGTCCAATCCGGACGCCACTGAAACAAGATGCTGACCCTCGTTGAAAAGGGGAAAGATGAAGAAAGCGAACAGAGGGCAAGGGGTATCACATTGAATACCTCTAGGGGGACGGAGGGGGGCAGCTGAAAACACCACAGCCCCATCTAGTTAGGGGCATCTATCAGGCAACTTCCACAGTGGCAGCACCCAATGACGGGCGACAGGACTCGACGCCATCAGGAAGATATACAAGTGGTCGACAGACATGACATAGCAAGCGACAGGCATGGCACAATTAAAATCGATACATTGAACGTCAAGGGGCTTAACTCCCCCACCAAAAGGTCTCTAGTGTCCAGAGAGCTCAAGAGAGCGAAGCTCGATATCCTTTTTCTACAGGAAACCAGATACAGTAGGGGTGAGGAGAGGAAGGTCCTATATGCTAACGTTGACTCTGAATACTGGGGGTCAAGCCCAATCAAGAAAGCCGGCGTCGGCATCTTAATCAGCAAAGAGCTCCGGTTCAAAACCCTAGAAATCTGGGCCGAGGTAAGCGGCAGAGCGCTCGTGCTGGTCGGCAAAATACAGGGCACCACCATCACACTTGCATCCATATATGCCCCCAATTCGGGACAGTCCAGGTTCCTTCAGCATACAGTCCCCAAAGTTATGATCGAAGCAGAAGGCGAAGTGATCCTGGGAGGAGACCTTAATACGTGGATGGATCCAGAATGGGACAGACAAGCAGGCAACCCACTCGAGGCCACCCCACCTGAATCCGGACGCTCACAGTTCGCAGACATGATGGATGCCCATAAACTTAAAGACGCGTGGCGACATATAAACCCAAGACGAACAAAATTGATTACATATATCTCACTCCAGAACTCATCGAGGCGATGTCCGAATCCAATATATCTCTCGTAACATGGTCGGACCACGATATGGTAACGGCCACCATCAGTCGGTTGGCGCTCCCCCAGAGAAGCTCTAAGTGGTGCTGCAATGAGACACTTTTGAAGGACTCTGTATTCCAACACCAACTTAGGCAAGACATTGCCCAGTATTTCGAACAAAACAACACAGGTGAAATTCCTGCGAACACAGTATGGGAAGTGGGTAAAGCCACATGGAGAGGGATACTCATCAAAGAAGGAGCAGCAAAGAAAAAGTATGCCTACTTATAGAAAACAGGCTCCGAAATGAAATAACCCAGTTGGACCACATCACCCAATCAGCTGGCCCTGATAGAACCCAAAAAATTGAGGAAGCCAACGACAAGAGAGAGGAACTGCAGCAATTAGAAACAGATCGCATTGTGCGTAAACTTCAATATCCAAAGCAAAAGCAATATGAAAAAGAGGATAAGGCAGACGCCCTACTCGCCGCAAGGCTCCGAGGACAATGCAGAGAGCGATGGGTGCCTACGATACGAAGTGAGGAAATACCCCACGGAAACCGTCCCTCCAATATACCAGAAGCATTTGCCAGCTTCGATGAGAAACTATACACCTCAGACGCTGCCCCACACCCAGAGGCGATTACAGAATACATGAACAAGATATCCCTCCCGAGCCTACCCTCGGAGCAAGCACAAGTCATCGACTCCCCCATCACAGGAGAGGAAATAGAAGTGGCGATTAAAAGACTCCCAACAGGGAAAGCCCCGGGAAACGATGGCTACACTGCAGGGTTCTACAAGACCTTCATGGATGTTCTCCTCCCATTCATGGTCGAGCTCTTCAATACCATCCTCCAATCGGGCTCTTCCCCCGAATCCTTCCAAGGAAGGCAAGGACCCCAAACTGTGTGCATCATACCGTCCGATTTCCCTCCTGAACATGGATGCCAAAATCTACACGAGAGTCCTCACCGCGCGGCTCGAGTCACACATGCCCGCCATAATCCACAACGACCAAGTGGGATTCATCCTCGGCAGACAGGGAGAAGACCCTTCACCTCATATACGAGGCCAAGAAAATGCCGAACTCACCCGCACTATTCTCAATTGACGCGGAGAAGGCATTTGACAGAGTCGAATGTCACTTCCTGGAAGCCACATTACAGAAAATAGGCCTGGGCCCTACTCTCCGTCGAGGAATCAAGGCTGTCTACACAGCACCACGAGCATCCGTGGTAGTGAACTCCCAGTACTCTCGCTGGTTCCCCCTTAGCAAAGGGACAGGACAGGGTTGCCCTCTCTCGGCAATACTTTTTGCGCTGTCGCTGGAACCGCTGGCGCAAACGCTCAGAATGAACAACGGCGTAAAGGGGATGGCAGAGAATATAAGCTAGCCCTGTACGCAGACGACATCCTGCTCCATGTGCAGAATCCGCTTTCATCGATTCCCCAAGCGATCCACCTTATAGAAGAATATGGCGCTCTGTCAGGTTTCAAAATGAATAGAACCAAATCCATCCTTTTCACGCTTCACAAACCCACCCCGGACCAACGAATGAACCTTGAGCGCTTGGGACTAATTATCGGAGGCGCAACACTAAGATATCTAGGGGTCAACCTAACGAGAGATATCGCACACCTATATGAGGCAAACTTTCCGCAATTTCTAGATGCCCTCAAAGTGGACCTCGCTAAATGGAAACCCCTCACGATTTCCTGGATGGGTCGTCTGAATGCCATCAAGATGGTGAGCCTCCCACGCTTCCTATACCCCTTTCAGGTCCTCCCCATTACAGTTCCAGAACAATTCTTCAAACAAGTGAAAAAGGCAATAACCGAATTGTCATGGAAGGGAAAGAAGCCAAGAATACTGTATGAAACCCTGATACTACCCAAAGAGCAAGGAGGGGTAGGCCTTCCGGACATTGAGCGATACTATCAAGTGGCGCAACTAAGAATCCTTATCCCACACCTGCGAGACAGAAAGGATTTGCAATGGGTCCAACTGGACAACGACAACCTAACTCCCGCAACTCTACTAGAATGCCTATGGGTCCCTAGACCAAAGCTCACGAGAAGATTGCGCAACCACCCAATATTGGGGACAATATGCAACATATGGAAGGAAGGGAAAGGAATGACTGGCGTCACTATATGGCCTTCCCCCCTGAGCCATCTCTGGTCCCCCGGAATCAGAGAAGAAATCCCTGAACACGCCAGATACCAAACTTGGTTTGATGCCGGACTTGAAAGGGTTGGCCAGCTGTGGAGAAACAACAAATTCATAACAATAACCGAGCTAGAAGAAGCCCTCCAACTGCACCCGATGCCAATCTTCTTGTACCTACATTTGAAAGGCGTCTTATCCAAAAGGGAATGGAAAGCCAAGACACGAAGAGAGCTTACGCCCTGGACACGACCACCGCAAACAAGGGCCTGATAGCGCGCATGTACAATGCCTTGATTTGCAAAGAGCAAGCTCTGAGCCTCCGCCTCAAAGAAAGATGGGAAAAGGACTTTGGCAGAGAGTTCCACCAGCAGGCATGGGACAGAATTTGTGAAACACCCTTCCGAATATCCATCGCAGCTCAATATAAATTGCATGCAATAAAGCTACTCCACAGATGGCGGTATGACCCATATAGGCTTTCAAAAATGTTATCAGACCGCCAGCCCGAGATGCTGGCAACTATGCGGTATGGATGCCAACTATTGGCACATGTGGTGGGGCTGTCCCAAAGTTCGTATATACTAGCAAGAAGTCCTAGGATGGATCAAATAGATAGATGGTATTGAACGGGAGCCATCCCCTCTCCTGACTCTTTTTGGCTAGGAGCAGGAGGATGAGGAATTGATCAGGATAAAAGGACTGGCATCCCCACTGTGTTAGGTCAGGAGAAGTTCCTAGACCAAGTAACCAGAATCCTGACTTCAAGATTTTGAACTCGTCGTGTAGAAGACGAATTCTTTTTGTCAATGTACCAAACAGAGAGGTATAAAAAACTCTCTGACCAGTCAATTAACCAAAAGATGGTTTTGAGATGAAAGGACGTCAAAGGAACCAGTCAACCTGCAAAGGAACAATGCATTAGTGACACAAGACAATTGCAATAGCTATGCTCAACCAACCAACCAAACTGCAAGTACCTGAGAATAGATTTAGTTGACTGACTGGCAAATCACAATGGGACTATGACGTCAGTATTCTGAGGAGAACAAAGAAATAATCCGTAACTAAGCAGGAACTTCACAAGGAGCAAAAGCAGATAGAAGAATTAAAGGAACAGTCTTACCGGATGATAGTTTCCAAGGAAGTCCAGAATGGAAGAGTTCAATGAAGAGTAGGAAATCCGCAAGCAATGAGTGATCCACCTACCCACCGACGGCACGCGGACGCCTAGTTAAGTTTCCAGTTCCCAGTGAAAACAAGGAAGTCCGTAGAAAAGTTCCAGTGGCAGTAGAAGGAAGGACGTAGATGACAAGAAAAAATCCGTGAGCAGTTCCAATAGTCAAAAACCCAGCGGGCCAAATCCGAGCAGACGTCCGTAATCCGTAACAGTTCCAATAAGCAATTCCGAGGGTCGAGGCACTGACAAGAGGGACAAAACAGGAGGAATCCAGTAGGCAGTCCGGGTCACAATTCACTAAACTCAGCAGAAGCAAGGTTAGAAACTTAGCGGCAAGAGAAATGACAATTTCAGAAGCAGCGAGAATCGGGGAAGGCGGGACATAAGACGAAAACCAAAAGTCACGTGATTCTAACCATGCGTGAAGACACGTGACTTCAAGTACGCAGAGTGAGAGCGTTTCCATGGCAAAGACCAATGCTTCCTAAAGAACACGGAACGAAGTGGCTGAGCAAACTTCCGTGTTCTGAAATAACGTCTTCGTGACAAAAGTGAAGGAACCACACGTGAAGAAACCAAGCGAGTCGGGAAAGAAAGATCGCGTATTTGCCTCCTTGACTTACGGATCCTGACACACTGCTACTGGCTGAGAGAGCTGGCCTGGTCATTAAATGGAAATCCACACACCTTCCAAGTAAAAAAGACTGGATAAAGATTGCAATAAACATTTACACAATGGAAAGAATCACTGCAGCCCTCCAAGACAGGGCCGCACGACATGAGGAAGTCTGGTGCGACTTTGCTAGCCAGCATATCACAGGCACAGACGAGACCAACCCACCGCGCCAAGGACCCTAGAAAGCACCACGCCCCAACATGAATCAGCACTACCCGACTGGTTCCATGCCAACCAGGCCTGTCGCAAACCCAGTATCAAACTCTAAACCCAAATAGACTATCAATGACAATCGTCCCGTCGATCGCTAAGCATGAGCAGATCCTATACCAATGAACTGGAAGAATTAAGAGCATTGCTGTGGGGAGGGAGGGGGGAGGGAGAGGGTTTGAAAAACAACATTCAACAGGGGGGGAGTTACTCGATATTATATTGTTATTTTGTTTTCACGATTATGTAACATTGAAGCAACAATGCGCTCATAATATTCACAATATATGTATGTTCCACCCTTAAGTTAAAAACGAATAAAACTTAAATTAAAAAATATATATATATATTCCAAGAAAGATTGTTTCTTCCCCATCTACCAAGTGGGTTATCCTGGTATATCACCTGGTGTGTACCCATTGAGCACATAAAGGGCATTCCTTTAATCTCCTTCAGCCATCTTTTGCCCTGCCTAGTGCTTTCCCCTCCATAAGGCGTTGCCAGGGGGATCAAAGAATAGGGAGTGCCTAAATGACCCTCCCTTCTCCTCCTTAATATCACAGCAACGTGCATTCAAATCCCTTGCCACTATGTAAATGTCATTGTGCCTACTACGGGTGTGGCTATCAAACACCTCTTCTATACTGTTATGAATATTACTAGTATGTATACCTCCCTGCGGGAAGGGGGGTCATATACATTTATGATTACCATAGATCTTCCTGTGTTTATCTTACTTCAACTGACAATACATTCCGATTTTACTTGTTGGTTACATTTCCTTTAGATTTAAAACAAATTAGGAATACCTGTTATCAAATAACCCTTTGGTTTACCTTTGGGCCCCTTTAACACAGTACGATGATCAACTTTGTAACCATCTATTATTAATGTGTTCATAAGCCAGCATTCCTGAATTAGAATCATGTCATGCTCACTAAAACACTTCCCTCCTTTTCCATTACTCAACTAATACTTATAACCCGGGTAGTCCCTGTGCATATTGTGATAGATCCGGTGGAGTCCTCACTAAACCCCAGTGTAAAGCCTCCTCCAGGTGAAGGCAGGTAGGGGGGAAGGATCACATGGGAGAAGACGTCTATTGGGGGAAAGTGGTGACTCCACTAGGAGAGGCGTGGTGTTCATCTTCTTCTGAGGATGAAGATGAAATCTATCCCAGATATTTAATGGCATACTACCAATGTACCAATCCCTCTAATATCAGGGTGAAAAGAACCTGGTATGAAAAGTCAGTTAAACAGAACAAAGCTGGTACCTCAGAAACTCAGGAATTAAAGATGAAAACCTTGAATTGTGATAATTCTGTTTTAATGGAAATTCCTCTCTATAATGTAACATTGGAGACTCTTTCCACAAGCTCCCCTTACTCTAGTAACTTAGAACAATCTGACTTAATTGAATATAACATTGAGCAACTTAATGTTACACATCCTTCTATGGACTTCAGTTCCCATAATGCTAAAAGTACTGGGATGATGAAATATGAACAAGGTGTAGTTTTTTTATCAATTAAAGCACCTGTGCAGGATATTTAAAAACCCAGATGAGCGATGGAGGAGAGGAAGAATATGAAGGTGAAGCAGAGGAAGAAGGTAGAGGAGCAGTTACTGACCGTGCGGCACGTGTAGCTAAGGAAGCTGCCATCATCGTAGGTGCAGAGACAGCCACGTGGAGAATCCCCCTAACAGGAGTCACTTTGAGGGGTGAACACAAGAAGAACTGCAGAGAATGCACAGCGGAAGACAGTGTACTAAGAAGAAGCCCAGCTGAGAAGGAGGCATGCATCCAGAGCAGCGTGTGGCAGATGAGCGCAGCCAAGAAGAACTGCAGAGTATGCACAGTGGAAGACAGCGTACTAAGAAGAAGCCCAGCTGAGAAGGAGGCGTACATCCATAGCAGCATGTGGCAGATGGGTGCAGCCGTGGAAGATCTGAGCTGTCGTTGCTCTCAGAGACCGCTGCGCAACTTACTCAAGGCTCACAGAGGCGGGAAAGAAAGCCAACTGAATACAGAAGATCCGCAGCGAAGCCAGACAGCCAGCAGGAGACACCACAGAGAACCAGTGAGTTGGCAGCAAGCTAATGCTGACCCCTAGGCACTCCTTGTACCGAACTATTAATAAATCAAAGCTGAACTTATTTAATGAATATCAAAAATTTAAAGAAAACCAAGTCCAGTGGCAAAGAGGAAAGTTCCCTCATAAGAGAATACAAAAGGTCAAAGTTTATAAACGACACCACCCACAGCCGAGAGGCTGTCAAAAGACTTTGGGTGAACTACCAGTGAGGAAAACCTCTTACCAATACTACACGCAGCCAAGAGGTTGCGAAAATAGTCCATGTTAAAATAATCGCTGGGAAAGGATTACAACCAGCATTACAATCAGCCAAGAAGTTGTGAGAAACCCTTAAGAAGCGTGAATCCCCTTTTGAGAGGTATACTTTTGGCAAAGCGTATATCTCACCATGACAACAGCCAAGTGACTATGGAACTAGACTATGGCGACAAGGGCACAACTCTTCCTTTTGGGATTTCAATCGGATGAATCTTGTAACCCAAACTGCTACCAGTCAGAAAGCTGTCAAGAAGTCATTAAGAGACCTTTGGATAATACTTCTCATCATATCGTTCTCAGTTTAGGGAAAACTGGAGCACAATGTTTCAAGAGTACAGCGACTATAAGAAGAGGGAGTTGTTGGTTAAACCTCCTTCCAAGAGAGATTGGTGTGGAGGTCCTGGAATCAATATTGCGATAAGAGTTTTCTTCCTGGCAGGTGAGTATACCAGGAAAGGGCTTATTGTCACGTCTCCCGCACCAAGTGCACCCCCTACAGTTGCTCTTTCCCCGCCTTCGGCCTCCGTCCCTCCCACTACCCCACACACGCACCCTGGCTCACGTACTTCCTTGCGCCCCCTCGCCCATCATGGTAGATTGCAGCATGGCAGACCTGGCGTCTATCGCCCCTCCCGTTCTTGGCAGCTGAACTGAAGGATTCCGTTTCATCATAGCGCCTTGCGCTGCCCACAGAGACCCGCGCGTCACGGATCACGTGATTTTCCATCACGCAGCAACGCTTCCGTGTCACGCATCACGTGACTTCTGCCATTGGTTAAAGGCGTCCGGAAACAAGGAGCGTTGCTTCACAGCTGTTTTCCTCCTGGATTACGTGACGCTTAGTTCTACGGTTTTGAATTATGGATTGTTTCCTCGACCACGCTTTGCTCCACAGACTGTTTTGCCTGCTCCCTCATTCTGTTTTGGACTTCGACCTCCTGTTGCCTGACTACGCTTTGCTCCACGGATTGCTCTGCCTGCACCCTTATTACTGTTTCGGATTTTAGACCTCCTGTTGCCTGACCACGGTATTGTCCCTGGATACTCTACGGATCACGTCTCTTTATCTTGGAACTTGGCCTCAGGCCCCACGCTAGGTGTTTGCCTGTCTATACCCCTGACCTCATCCAGCTACTGCCCCGGGGTCCAGTTCTTCCTCACGTCTCTGGGTGACCTTTCAAGTACACATAGGTAAGCAGTGTCAAGTTACCCGTGTTCTTGTGTTTATGCCTCCTGCTCTGTACATAATCTCACAATCCATTGCCTTACAGCATTCATGGGGTTCTTCTGGCTGTTCCTGAATCCAGGCCCAACGGACTACCACACCTGTGGCCTCAAAGACCGCACAGGCAGTATTTCTGGTGTTGTCTGTGTGGTACTTGGGGACGGAGGTATTCATACTCTGCACGACCATCAAGTCCATAACAGACTGTGAAGCCTTTTGGCCGTTCAGAGTATGAATCCCTCCGCCGGGGACCCAGTGACCGCTTTAATGCAGGCCGTGGCGGCCCTTAGGACCGACATGGCCGCAGCCACAACCGCCATTCACCACCGCCTAGACGCCTTGCAGAGCAAACATTATCCTCTACCTGCAGACACCGAGTTCGGGGACCCTGCCCCTCCAGTCCAGCCTGTCCCTGCTCCAGCCCCCAGCCCCACTCCCATGTTTCTCCCGACCTCCTTCCCTCTTGCTGCCCCAGAATGCTACCAGGGTGACCCACGTAAATACCGCACCTACATAAACCAATGTAAGCTCCACTTCTTGTGCAGACCCCAGGCCTTCCCCGACTCTGTCACAAAGGCCGCCTTTCTTTTGTCTCATCTATCCGGAGTAGCGGCTACCTGGGCAAACCCGTTGCTAGAAAACGACCACCCTGCTTTATACGACTTCGAGCTTCTCGTAACAGAGATGGCTAAAGTGTTCGACACCCGCTATAAGCAGAATCACTTCACTCCGCCCTGAAGGACATGGGCTTCAGCCAACTAGTTAATGCACCCACACATATCAAAGGCAGGACTCTTGACTGGATCCTCTCCCTTAATACCCCCATAACCATTGAGGCCATCTCCCCTCTTACTTGGACCGATCACCATAACATTGTATTTACAATCAATCCCTCCGAACCCACACAAAAGAAACCTAAAACCATGATTACCTACGAAACTAGAAACGCCCGCAAACTCACGCCAGAAAACCTCACGCCTCCTCTTTCAAAAATCCTAGATTCTACCTCGATCACTAGTGACAACCCCTGTCTCCTAGCAGACATATATCACAACTGCCTCACTGCAACCGTTAATGCTATAGCACCGCTCACCACTAAGGCAAAACGCTCAGACAAGCGATCTAGCTTCTGGTTCAATGATGATCTTATCGCCCTCAGAAGAACCAAACGCGCGTGCGAACATGCCTACAGAAAGCATCCTACTGCAGAGGCAGAAAAAGCCTACCAAGAAATAAACAAAACCTATAAAACAGCTACTATTACCTACAAATCTAATGCGTATAATAGTAGGATCAGCAATGCGACCTCAGATACCAAGGAACTATTTGCCATTCTAAAAGAATTGGAAAACCCTACCCCAGCCATAAACCCAACCATCCCTAGCAAGGAATGGTGCACCACTATTCAAGACGCACTAACAGCCAAAATTGAACTACTCCAAATAAAAATCACATCCAAAAAACAATCACTAGCCAACAAACCTGCCCTCCTTAATCTAAATTGACCACATCAGGAATTCACCAGCTCCCCATTCCACTTCACACCAGTATCCCAAAATGTAGTGTTTGACACCATCGCCAAACTTCAAGCCTCCAACTGCAAAGGAGATTCTGTACCCGCATCAGTAGTCAAATCCTGCGCCCACACCCTCACCCCCATTATCACCAACTTCGTGAACGCATCCTTCAATACTAACCTAGTACCAGCTAGCATTAAAGAAGCCTGGGTCACCCCGCTCCTGAAAAAACCTACCCTAGACCCTACTGTGCCCACTAATTACAGTCCAATAACAACTGTCCCATTTCTCCTCGAAATATTGGATAAATTAGCATACAACCAAGTCCAAACTCACCTTAAACAAAACAACCTCCTTGGCACGAGGCAATCAGGCTTCCGCCCCAACCACAGCACAGAAACGGCACTCCTTGATTTAAAAATCCAGATGGATACCATCAGAGACTCAGGAAAACTCTGCATCCTCCTCCTACTCGATCTCTCCTCAGCGTTTGATTTAGTAGACCATAATAAACTGTGCGCCACACTAGCGAAAGACTTCAACTTCTCCACCGAAGCTACTACCTGGATCAAATCTTTTCTTGCTGACCGCACCTCCAGGGTCGCCATAGGTAAAGAAGCCGCCGACCCCATCATAGTACCCATTGGTGTCCCCCAAGGTTCCTGTCTCGCACCAACATTATACAATGCATACACTAAACTCCTCTTCTCAGCGCTAGACGACATGGGTGTCTTCTACACCAACTTTGCAGACGACACCCAGATCCTCATCCCTTTATCGGGAGACTACACTCAAGACACCGACACTATCAACAAAATATATGCCATAATCCAAAATTGGATGGCACTAAATAGCCTCTTCCTCAATGATGAGAAGACTGAGGTTCTCATTGTGGGCTCCCAATCCAAAATAGAAGCATTACATGCTGATTACTCATCCATCAACATCGATGGTACAAAGATATCAGTACTCAAACAAGTAAAAACACTAGGTGTCTACCTAGATGCCAATCTCACCATGACCAAGCACATTAACGCCCTCTCTTCCTCTACCTCCTACACCTCAAAACTTATTGCTCTCAGTCGCCAATTCTTGACACCCACCAACTGTATCACGCTGGCAAGAGCTTTAATCTTATCCAGGCTCGATTACTGCAACGTACTCTACCTGGGTACCTCTAAAGCCAATCTAAACAAACTACAGCTTATTCAAAATAAAGCGCTTCGAGCGGCCCTTGGATTAAGGAAGTCAGATCACATCTCAAATATTAGAAGAAACCATCACTGGCTCCCCATCAAAGCCAGGGTCACATTTAAAGCCCTGTGCGTCACATTCAAATGCATCCACTCTTGTGTCCCCATATACCTCAACCACGCCATCACCAAAAAAGTATCAAAGAGGCCCCTCAGATCTAACAGTCAACTACTCCTAGCCATCCCCCGTTACAAGACAACCAAGGCAGGAGGCAGTAGTTTCCAATACCTCGCACCCACATATTGGAACACTCTTCCCACCCCATCAAAAATGAGCAAACGTTCTCAGGCTTCAAGAAATCCCTGAAGACATGGCTATTTAACCAAGACTAATATCCCCTTCCATGCTTCAGGAAATATCACTGTACTGAAGCCCTGCATTAAATGTCTTCGTGTATGATTATCTTGTATTCACATGCACTGCGCCCGATTGGCAATCTCTAAGAAATGTTTTAACCAAGCTGTCTGTAACATCGCCGTGGTACCCAAGGGTTTGGGCGAGTAATAAATGCAATAAATAAATAAAAAATAAATAAATAAATAAGGCCCAGTCAAGGGACCTGGAACTACTGGATCTCTCACAGAGTAGGCAAACTGTCACGACTCGCTCCCTTCGCTCCCGTTCCCACCACTTGGGGGCATGATTTGGGGTTTATTCCCTACTGGACTTTTCCTCCGAACCTTATGCTACAGTGCTGTGATGAATGGGGAGCGCTAAATCCCTATTTTCCAAGCTACTTCCCTTCCGGATCCATTCCAGGTTTTTGGCAGCCAGCATGCTTCTTTAACCAAATGACTATGCTTCCCAGAATGCCTGGCCCACTGCTCCACCTCCACCCTTGCAGGACAAAGTTGGGTGGAGGATAGGTAACAGCTGTGGCTGCAGGTGCAGCAATCAGCACACCCGAGGCGTGTGCTCGTTAAGCAGCTTTAAAAGCCTCAGTCTTACTTCAGTCCAGCGCTGGTCATCGTTTGCAGTGTTCCTGTTGTGACTAGTCCCTTGTTCCTTGTTCCTTGCCTTTGTACCTAGTTCCTAGTTCCTGTTTTCTTGTTCCTCCGCCCTGAATCTCGGATTCATCCGCTAATTGATTTCTGCTCCCTTGATTTCCCTTTTTGTCTTCCTCTGTTTGCAGGCAGCATTTCTCAGTGCTTTCCCCTTTTAGATGCAGCCCAGTTTGTCTGTGTTCTATATTTCTTTGACTCTGTCCTTTGCTGCTGTAAACCAGTTTGCCTTAGCCTTCCTCTTAGTTTAGCTTCCTGTCTTTTCCTTGGAGGGGTAGGGAGAAGTTTGCATTGGTTATTTCGTTTTTCCCTGCTCCTGATCCTTACTTTCTAGTGGGATCCATTCCATGTTTTCCATTGCACTTCTGCATTCATTTCCCCTTTGATTATTAGTTGTGGTGTGCGGTTGTAGCTAGCTCCTGTGTGAATGCTTATGTTTTCCTCACTATTTTGTAATCACTATTCCAACTTAGGTATTTAGTTTTCCTCCCATTGCTGTTCTAGCCTTTCGGGGTCCAAGTTTCATCTACAGGATTCGTGGGCTAGCTGACATTCAAGAGGTTTATCTCGTCCTCGTGAGTACAGTTCTTTAGTTCCCTTATTTAATACCATCAAGAGTGTTAGTACACAGATCCTGTCATTGCTTGCCCTCCACGTGGGTTTAGCGCTGTCAGTACCTGTAACAGCAATTGGGGGTAAGGCGCTTGCCGACTTTCCTCGCGGTCAGGTGCTTACCCCACATCCCTTTTCATATATTAGTTTTGATGTCACACTCTATTTGCACTCCTGGGTTCTAGCATACATGAGTCGTTGTTCCTGGGTGCACATTTCCCTTGCCATATTCGCTGCCTTTGTACTCGCCTGACTAATCCTGACAGAATGACCAGCCTAAAATTCCCATTGAATATGGCAAGTTTAAGAAAGAAAGGCAGCAAGGCCTCTAACAAGTTTGTACAGAAAGCTTCCCCTACATTTACCTGTGACAATCAAATCACTAGTCCTGACTTAAATGAACTCCTTGTCACGAATGGGCATTTACGTGCAAAGTATTTTTCCCATAGGATGGCACATCCTACATTGCCTGATCCTAGTTCTATCTTTTGTTTTGATCCCGATTCTATGTCAGCGCAAGCCTTAGCCGCAGAAAACAACACACTGTTAGACTTATTATACAAGAGTACCTCTGTTGCTGAACCCCATGATTCCAGTTGTGCTTCACCTCAGATAGAACAGTTTCATGGTACAAACATACAGAATGGAGGGGTTCCCTGCATAACTTCTGTTTTCTACCCTCAGTCTAAAGCATACTCCTTTGCACAGGTACATACTGTAGTCCCTAATGCCAAGAGGTCTAATGTCAATAGTTTGCTTAAGGGAAACACAGACCAAGTTGGTAAGAGAAAGTATAAATCTCAGAACCTGAAAGCAGTAGAGGACAATGCACAATCGGTGCACATCCAGATTGCTAGTGCAGGATCCAGCCCTGATGCCACTATGCCTCCCCCTGTGCCTACTGATAGTGATGTACAGTTAATGCAGGGCATGCTAAGAGCTAAGCTTGAGGAGTTAAGACAAGAATTCATTTCCTTACAAGAGGAGAATAAGACCTTGCACTCTTTACTGAATACACCTCAAACTTTATCCGTTGATGTTGATGAAGTGAACACGGTTCAGCCCCTCATTGCAGAGACTTTGGTAAACCATGATATTTGTCAACATGTTAGATCTATTGGGAGTGAAAGTCTTTCTTCTAGCACAGCGCTTAATCTGGGCACAGTTTCTAACAATGGTTCTGCTGTTTGTCAGGGATTGCATTTAGCTGAAGATTTACAAGCCACTCCTTTACCTAAGATTTCCTGTGTAGCAGTTTGTCATGATTCTGAGCTAGCACACATACAAGCTTCTGATTTCCAAACACAATCCACAATGGTGGCATACACAGATTCAGTCACTACAGTAGGCTTAGGCCCTGCTCTCGATACAGCTGCTGAGACTGAAGTAGATGTTCAAGCTGATGTGGAAAACGATGTTACCTCTGGGTTCACTCTTCCTTCTGCCAATTCTGATCAATACGAACAGTCAGAAACAGTACAGATTTCATCTTCTGATGGTCTCATTCCACAGTATACAGAACCAAAAGACCGGCAGGCGATTCCTGAACTGTTGAGTGTAAATCTGCCTCTTTCAGAAGCTAAGACAGAGGAATGGACAATTGACGAAATCCTGATTAACAGAGACTTTACTATGGTGATTCCACTGGTTGATTTTGACTTCTACAAAGAAAGAGACTCTGTGTCACCCACTAAAGAAAGGGACTGCAAGGGTACAGCTCAGTCTTTGGTTACTGGTGCCAAGGAGTCTACTGCCCTAAAGGTGCCCTTCATTCCTGAGCCACCAATGTGTCTGTCAACTTCTGAGACTTCTGTCTGTCCTCCTACAACCATTGACTCTTCTATGATCCAATCCACAGCCCTGCAGTCATCTTTGGCACACGTGTCTTCAACCAATGAACCGCTGTCATGTCTGCCATTTACTCAAGAGCCAGTCCCAAAGACCTGGACATGTTTGTATCCAGCAACCGAGATTGCTTCAGCTTGCATGCCTTCAGCCTCAAGGTTTCCCCTGGCCTGCCTGTCTTCAGCTACAGTGACTCATCCTGCAGATCATCCTTCAGCTTTAGAGCCTCCGGTAGTCCATCAAAAGTGCATGTCTTCAGTCCCGGAGTATACTGAGTATTTGCCTTCAGTTCATGAGACGCCTGTATCCTGCTTAGCCTCGGTGCCAATATCAGAGGTATACCTGTCTACACCATCAGATCCTGCTGTATTTTCTTCTGCTCCAGCGATTCCTCCTGAATCCCAACCATTTACTGTCGATGAACGTCTAGCTTGCCTTTCTTTTGCTTCAGGAGGAGCACCAGATTGCCTGCCTTTTCCACAAGACGATTCTCCCAACTGCTTCACTTTAGCATCAGAGCCTCCTAAAAATGCAGCATCAGAGTTTGAGACTTTTGCCAGCTCCCGCTTCAGAGTCATCAAACTGGACCAAGTGGTGAGTCAGAACCACTCACCTGGGTGTGCACAGGGGGTGGTGCAGACCGGCGTATTACCTACAGGACTTGTGCAACAGAATTCCGCCAAGAAGCACCAGTCGGGTGCTAGTAGCCAAAGGAAGGGAATGACTGCTGCAGTTCAAAATGTGTCTGTTATTGCTCCTTCTGCGAGTCTGCCTGAAATACCAAGTACTGCGTCTATCACTCCTATCAGTATGCCAAACGTCCCTGCTGTTGTATCCCACGTGCAACAAAGTGGCTACACGACTGTCACCAGGAGTACCAGCCTTGTACAACCCATTGGACTTCCAGGTCTCCAAGGCGTAGAACATGTGCAGTCAAACCTTAGTCACTTTCAACCACAAGCCTTTTCCCAGATGGATGACAGAAGAAAATCTGAACCTCTACCTCAGCCGCCACCTTCTCTAAAGGCTGAACATAAACCTTTCCTGAAGCCAGCAGTTTCCTCACCTCCCGCATGTCCACTCTCGGCAGAAAGGCTAACAGAGCTTCTACCATTGTCTAAGGCATGTTGCACCAGCCTGCCTCCCTCCTCAAAGACTTATAAGGGTCCACTCCCAGTGACTGAGTTTCCTGGACCTTCCAACTCTGCTTCTGGTCCTGCAAGTCCTTCATGCCTTTCTTCGAACCATGAGTCTCTTCCTCACCAGAAGCCACCGTTTCCATCAGTACCACCTCCAAAGACCAAGCGCTCCTATCATGGAAGTCCATCTGCCGTTGCCCACAGGCCACCATTTCCATCAGTGCCATCTCCAAAGAAAAAGCACTCCCATCATGGAAAGAAGATGTCTCGTGCGGGTGGCGGGCACCCGAAGACGGCCGTGGGAGGGGGTATACTGTCACGACTCGCTCCCTTCGCTCCCGTTCCCACCACTTGGGGGCATGATTTGGGGTTTATTCCCTACTGGACTTTTCCTCCGAACCTTATGCTACAGTGCTGTGATGAATGGGGAGCGCTAAATCCCTATTTTCCAAGCTACTTCCCTTCCGGATCCATTCCAGGTTTTTGGCAGCCAGCATGCTTCTTTAACCAAATGACTATGCTTCCCAGAATGCCTGGCCCACTGCTCCACCTCCACCCTTGCAGGACAAAGTTGGGTGGAGGATAGGTAACAGCTGTGGCTGCAGGTGCAGCAATCAGCACACCCGAGGCGTGTGCTCGTTAAGCAGCTTTAAAAGCCTCAGTCTTACTTCAGTCCAGCGCTGGTCATCGTTTGCAGTGTTCCTGTTGTGACTAGTCCCTTGTTCCTTGTTCCTTGCCTTTGTACCTAGTTCCTAGTTCCTGTTTTCTTGTTCCTCCGCCCTGAATCTCGGATTCATCCGCTAATTGATTTCTGCTCCCTTGATTTCCCTTTTTGTCTTCCTCTGTTTGCAGGCAGCATTTCTCAGTGCTTTCCCCTTTTAGATGCAGCCCAGTTTGTCTGTGTTCTATATTTCTTTGACTCTGTCCTTTGCTGCTGTAAACCAGTTTGCCTTAGCCTTCCTCTTAGTTTAGCTTCCTGTCTTTTCCTTGGAGGGGTAGAGAGAAGTTTGCATTGGTTATTTCGTTTTTCCCTGCTCCTGATCCTTACTTTCTAGTGGGATCCATTCCATGTTTTCCATTGCACTTCTGCATTCATTTCCCCTTTGATTATTAGTTGTGGTGTGCGGTTGTAGCTAGCTCCTGTGTGAATGCTTATGTTTTCCTCACTATTTTGTAATCACTATTCCAACTTAGGTATTTAGTTTTCCTCCCATTGCTGTTCTAGCCTTTCGGGGTCCAAGTTTCATCTACAGGATTCGTGGGCTAGCTGACATTCAAGAGGTTTATCTCGTCCTCGTGAGTACAGTTCTTTAGTTCCCTTATTTAATACCATCAAGAGTGTTAGTACACAGATCCTGTCATTGCTTGCCCTCCACGTGGGTTTAGCGCTGTCAGTACCTGTAACAGAAATTGGGGGTAAGGCGCTTGCCGACTTTCCTCGCGGTCAGGTGCTTACCCCACATCCCTTTTCATATATTAGTTTTGATGTCACACTCTATTTGCACTCCTGGGTTCTAGCATACATGAGTCGTTGTTCCTGGGTGCACATTTCCCTTGCCATATTCGCTGCCTTTGTACTCGCCTGACTAATCCTGACACAAACACTGATTGACTACATCACCCGGTACAATCAGCTCGCCGCTGAGACTTCCTGGCCAGAGGAAAAGAAGGCAATCGTGTTCTACCGAGGTCTATGCAACGCCATGAAGGACGCCCTTTCGGGGGTTCCTGCCCTTCCCTCTGTGTTCACGGATCTTGTAGACCTTGCACTACAGGTGGATGCCCGGAGGTCCGAACGGAAGGCAGAAACAACGTTCACCGGCCAGTCAACCCCGGCCCCTTCTCCCGCCGGTTCCGAACCCATGCAAATAGGCGGGATTCGAAGCCCGATAACACAGTCCGAACGGGAACGTCGGAGAACCGACAACGCCTGTTTTTATTGCGGGCTAAATGGACACTACGTAAGGGAATGCCCCCGACGACCAAGGAACAAGGCATCGGGTTTTCAGAAGGCTAGCCCATGATACAGGGGGCACCGGCGAGCCCGTCCACGACCCCCACTGAACCCGCCTTCGGTCCTATCAGACCGGTTGTGGTTCACGCCCTTTTGAAACCTACCAGGGAGATCGTCCATGCTGTTCAGATCGTGATCGACTCCGGGGCCACGGGTTGTTTCATAGACATCGCATTAGCCCATCGTCTCAATCTGCCCCTGATTCAAAAAGAACACCCGGAACCAGTGCAAGCAGTTGATGGCACGTCCCTGGCCTCTGGTCCGATCAAACACCAGACCGCGCCTCTGGAAGTGGTGATACAAAGCACCCATAAGGAGAACCTGTTATTTGACCTCATCACCTCGCCACAGTTCGGTGTCATTTTGGGTATCCCCTGGTTAAGGCACCACAACCCTTTGATTAATTGGGGGACGGGACAAGTAACGTTTGAGTCAGAGGAATGCCAGCACTTCTGCCTAACAGAACCAGAGTCACTCTCCTCTCCCGCCATGATCCTCGGCGCTATGGCTTCCTCCCGTATCAGGGACATAGTACCCGACACCACGTCATCACATACCGTGGGAGCTGTTATGGCAGGCATTCCCGTGGACTACCACGACTATCATATGGTTTTCGACAAAGTCACAGTGGAGGGTCTACCTCCACACAGACCCTACGACTGTCCTATCGACCTTCTCCCGGATGCTCCCATACCAAGGGGTAGGATCTACTCGTTATCACAGTCTGAGGAACGGGCCTTAAAGGAATACATCCAGCAAGGCTTGCGTTTGGGTCATATCCGCCCTTCCTGTTCTCCAGCTGCCAGTCCTATATTTTTTGTGCCAAAAAAGGAAGGCGATCTGCGCCCATGCGTAGACTATAGATAGTTAAATGCTATCACCGTAAAGAACAGGTACCCCATTCCGCTCATCTCCACGCTACTGGACAGGTTGACGAAGGCGTCCCTCTTTACCAAGTTAGACCTGAGAGGGGCATACAACCTAATCCGCATGCGGCGTGGAGACGAATGGAAAACGGCATTCTGCTCCCGACAGGGATTATTTGAGTATACCGTGATGCCCTTCGGGCTCTGTAATGCCCCTGCAACGTTCCAACGTTTCATCAATGACGTATTCTCTGACATCCTGGATACGTACGTGGTGGTCTATTTGGACGACATATTGATCTATTCGTCCTCCTTGAACGAACATGTCGCTCATGTCAGAGAGGTCCTCTCACGCCTCAAGAAGAACGCCTTATTCGCCAAGCCCGAGAAATGCTTGTTTCATACGAGGGAGGTAGAGTTCCTAGGTTTTCACATCACCCCTGGAGGGTTATCCATGAATCAGTCAAAGGTCTGTGCTGTCACAGAGTGGCCAATCCCTGTCAACCTCAAACAACTCCAGTCTTTTCTCGGCTTTGCTAACTTTTACCGGCGATTCATCGCCGGCTTCTCTTCCATTGTATCCCCGCTGACCAGCCCTCTTGTCCCCTTCGCCTGGTCCTCTGTACACCAGGAGGCCTTCGAGGCGCTTAAGTTCAGGTTTGTTTCTGCCCCTGTGTTACAGCACCCTGACCCGGACCTCCCGTTTGTACTGGAGGCAGATGTTTCCTCGTTCGCTCTGGGTGCCATACTGTCCCAGCCATGTCCAGCCACGGGTAGTTTGCATCCGGTAGCATACCACTCACGGAAGTTCTCCGTAGCCGAGTCCCACTACACAATGACTGAGAAAGAGCTGCTGGCCATCAAGGACGCCCTCCAATCATGGCGACATCACCTCATGGGGGCGAAACACCAAACGGTAGTGTACACGGACCACAAGAACCTGCAGGACCTGGCCTCTCTTAAGTGCGTGAATAGTAGACAAGTGCGTTGGCACTTGTTCTTTGCTGCCTTTGATTTCATGGTTAAGCACAGGCCAGGTCTCGTTCACGGCAAGGCGGATGCTCTTTCCCGCTATCCCGGGGGGGAACCACTGTCTTCATTCCCAGACACGTTGTTGGGGAAGGGCCATGTTATTTGTTTATGTACACCATCCCTGCCCATGCTTACCGCCATTAGGCAATGGGTCTCCCAACACCCACATGCGCTCACTGAATGGGACATTGTACTTCAGGAGGGGTTGCCGTTTGTCCAGGGCAAGCTGTTCCTTCCCACGTGCGATGTGCGCAACCAGGCGCTTGTCTGGTCTCACGATGCTGCCATAAACGGTCATCCAGGGCAGCAACGCACCCTGGATCTGCTACACCGGTGGTGCTGGTGGCCGTCCATGAGAAGGGATATAGAGAACTACGTAAACACCTGTTCGATATGTGCCCAATGCATGTCACGTAGAGGACGTCCCCTGGGCTTACTCCAGCCGCTGCCCATTCCCCCCAGACCATGGCATGCTATCTCCATGGATCTTGTCACGGACCTACCACGCAGACAGGGTTATGACACCATCTGGGTTATCGTGGACTCCTACACTAAGATGGCCCACTTCATTCCCTGTACCGGCATACCCTCAGCCCCGACATTGGCCCGCTTATTCTTCAAGACAGTCTTTTGTCTCTTTGGTCTTCCACAGGTCATCGTATCGGATCGCGTGTCGCAGTTTACTTCCTGTTTCTGGTGTGCCTTTACCAAGCTCCTGGGTATTGATGCTCGCTTCCCCTCAGCCTATCACCCAGAAAGCGATGGGCAGACCGAGAGAGTGAATCAGGCCATGGAACAGTATCTGCGTTGTTTGACCCTCCAGTACCAAGACTCCTGGTCCAATCTGCTCCACCTCGCTGAATTCGCATACAACAACTCACGACACTCAGCTACTGGTTTCTCCCCTTTCTATTCTATGTATGGGCAACATCCATGCACCCTCCCGCTCCCTGATCTCTCCTCTGCCACTCCTGCTGCCAACGCCTGTGTTCGCGACCTGGCCGGTGTCCATGCTCAAACCCTTATCCATCTCCGTGAGGCCCAGACGGTTATGAAGACGAAGGCAGACAGGAGGCGGTCAGTGGCCCATGAGTACCGCGTGGGTGACCGGGTGTGGCTGTCGACCCGGCACTTACGTATCCCTGGTTGTCGCAAGTTGCTGCCTCGTTTCGTTGGTCCCTACAAAATCGCAAAGGTCCTGAACCCCGTGGCTTTCCGCCTTACTGTTCCTCCTGCTTGGCGGATCCATCCGGTGTTCCATACCTCTCTCCTCAAGCCCTGTCTTGCTCCTACCCGTGTCAGTGCTCCGCCCGCACCTGTCTCGGTGTCCTCCCCGGATGTCTTCGAGGTCAGTGCTATCATGGGTTCCCGCTTTCACAGGGGTCGCCTTCAGTATCTCGTGGACTGGGTGGGTTATGGTCCTGAGGACCGCTCTTGGGTTTCCTCCCGTGATGTCCATGCCCCACTTCTTGTTGCTCGTTTTCATAGGGACTGCCCTGCCTGCCTGGTCGTGGGCCATTGAGGGGGGACTCTGTCACGTCTCCCGCACCAAGTGCACCCCCTACAGGTGCTCTTTCCCCGCCCTCGGCCTCAGTCCCTCCCACTACCCCACACACGCACCCTGGCTCACGTACTTTCTTGTGCCCCCTCGCCCATCATGGTAGATTGCAGCATGGCAGACCTGGCGTCTATCGCCCCTCCCGTTCTTGGCAGCTGAACTGGAGGATTCCGTTTCATCATAGCGCCTTGCGCTGCCCACAGAGACCCACGCGTCACGGATCACGTGATTTTCCATCACGCAGCAACGCTTCCGTGTCACGCATCACGTGACTTCTGCCATTGGTTAAAGGCGTCCGGAAACAAGGAGCGTTGCTTCACAGCTGTTTTCCTCCTGGATTACGTGACGCTTAGTTCTATGGTTTTGAATTACGGATTGTTTCTTCGACCACGCTTTGCTCCACAGACTGTTTTGCCTGCTCCCTCATTCTGTTTTGGACTTCGACCTCCTGTTGCCTGACTACGCTTTGCTCCACGGATTGCTCTGCCTGCACCCTTATTACTGTTTCGGATTTTAGACCTCCTGTTGCCTGACCACGGCATTGTCCCTGGATACTCTACGGATCACGTCTCTTTATCTTGGAACTTGGCCTCAGGCCCCACGCTAGGTGTTTGCCTGTCTATACCCCTGACCTCATCCAGCTACTGCCCTGGGGTCCAGTTCTTCCTCACGTCTCTGGGCGACCTTTCAAGTACACATAGGTAAGCAGTGTCAAGTTACCTGTGTTCTTGTGTTTATGCCTCCTGCTCTGTACATAACCTCACATTCCATCGCCTTACAGCGTTCAAGGGGTTCTTCTGGCTGTTCCTGAATCCAGGCCCAACGGACTACCACACCTGTGGCCTCAAAGACCGCACAGGCAGTATTTCTGGTGTTGTCTGTGTGGTACTTGGGGACGGAGGTATTCATACTCTGCATGACCATCAAGTCCATAACACTTATAGTGATTGTTAGGAAAGATTTCATTTATGTGCAATTTTCCCTCCATTTATGGTCCCCCAAACTTTTTGCTTTTGTTTGGCTTTCCTATCCTGACTTTTTCCAGTGGAGCCCAGCCTTCAATTGAACTCCCCTGGGCTTTTGCTCACTTGTTATGGGTTAACTGACACGTCCTTCAGACTGACAGTACTGTGAAACTAAGTTTCCCTTAGTCTTCGACTATGTTGCCATTTCTTGGTAACTCTTTGACAGTGCACAGTGTACCTTCCAGTACCGTGCGCTGTGATCCATTTTTGTTTACTTTTAATAGGCGTATTCTACCCTGGATGATCTTGGAGAGCAGGCGTCGTCGGCAAGAAGAAGTCTTGCGTTCCCATCCTGCTCCGTAACTCATGTGGATCAGCAAGTTACTTGATTCTAATTTGAATTTGTGGCTCTGCCCCCTTGGCCCGTTGTGTCAAGGATGGCACTCTGTCAAGAGTGGCACAGGGCCCCCAGGTAGAGTTTGGGTGGCTGTGCTGATGTAAGGTGACAGATAAGTACACACACAGCAGGAAACTCAACAAGAAAGAAAAGTAGGCAACTGTAGTTGTGAACAGAGAGGGGCAGGAAATCCAAAGATACAAACAAACTGGATTCCCTCTTGGGGTGTATGCAGAAATGGAAAAGAGTGTCCCACGGACCTTTGGAAACTCCAACCTTCTGCACAGATTACTATTACAGGGGCCCACTCTGTATGCTCATGGCTGGGGACAACAGCTGTGGGTGTCTTTAACACTGAAAACGTGACAAGGGAAGGAGCAGAGGTTGCCTGCCGGAAACCAACAGTCAAGCTCTGTACAAAGGATCAACATAAGATACAAGAGAGACAAGAACAGAAATAACTAGGGAAAAGGAAGTCCAAGAGAAATCTAGCAGAAGGGAATGAAGGAAAAAACAGTACAATAGAACTATGGATAAACTAAATGGGGAGAACAGAGGACTCAAGGAAGAGAAGGACAGGGATCAAGAACAAGGGGTTGCAAACAAGGAAGAGAGCAAGGGAGTAGCAGCCAGGAAATAGGGGGGCTGCAAACAAGGAAGCCGGGCTGCAGTAACAGATGGCACAAGGTGCAGACAAACTGTTGAGGACTGCAGAGGACTGTAGTAGGCTGCAAGGCAGGGAGTGCAGAGGAGCTGGACAGAGAGCTGTAGTAGGCTGTGGATTGAGAGCCCAGAGGAGCAGGGCAGCAAGGAGCAAGCCCAGATGAGCAGGGCAGCGAGGCAGGGAGCCCAGAGGACTAGGGCCGAAGGCAGAGGAGTGTAGCAGGCTGCAAGGCAGGGAGCCCAGAGGATTAGGGCTGAAGGCAGCGGAGTGTAGCAGGCTGCAAGGCAGGGAGCCCAGAGGATTAGGGCTGGAGGCAGCGGAGTGTAGCAGGCTGCAAGGCATGGAGCGCAGAGGAGTAGGGCAGCGAGGCAGGGAGCCCAGAGGACTAGGGCTGAAGGCAGCGGAGTGTAGCAGGCTGCAAGGCAGGGAGCCCAGAGGACTAGGGCTGAAGGCAGCAGAGTGTAGCAGGCTGCAAGGCAGGGAGCCCAGAGGAGCAGGGCTGAAGGCAGCGGAGTGTAGCAGGCTGCAAGGCAGGGAGCCCCGAGGACTAGGGCTCAAGGCAGCAGAGTGTAGCAGGCTCCAAGGCAGGGTTGGCAGCACCTGGAGCAGCACACCTGAAGATAATCTGTCTCCTCCCTCTCTGGTCCTGAGATGGTGGAAGCAGCACTGATCGCTAGGGCTTCTGGGGATTGTGGTTCCAATACTGACGAATGGGAATGGCCAGGGATTGATAGCTGTAGCAAGGTGCATTATGGTACATGTAGTTAGCTGAATTAAATAAGAAAGTACCAATGTCGTACAAATGGAAATTAAGGACCAAAACATGAATAGGGGTTGTTTAAAGAGTATTATGAAGATAAACGAGTACCATATTGTCCATGATGGTTGCCAATGTGTGCGCCAGTGGCACAGGCTTGACACGTTGTTTGCCTGTCGGAGAGTACAAGACACTATTTTCCCGCGTACCCGCGCGCGCACCCGGAAGTACCTGCAAGTGACTGTTTGGCTGTCCTTTCTGTTCGCCTGCACAGCGTTTTCTACCCTGGATGATCTTGGAGAGCAGGCGGCGTCGGCAAGAAGAAGTCTTGCATTCCCATCCTGCTCCGTAACTCATGTGGATCAGCAAGTTACTTGATTCTAGTAAGTACTTTATTTTCCATTTTTACATGGACTCGCTCGTAGTACTCGCATTGACTGCTTGTACTAGTGCGCTTTACTGTGCTATCTCAAAAGTCCCTGTCAGCTTCACTGACTACTGTTTCTCCCGCTAGAGATTTGAATTTGTGGCTCTGCCCCCTTGGTCCGTTGTTTGCCTGTCAGAGAGTACAAGACACTAATTACCCGTGCATCCCGCGCACGCACCCGGAAATTCCTGCAAGTGACTGTTTGGCTGTTCGGCTGTGCGGCGGATGCGCAGTATGTCTTATGAATGGTTTTTTCTCGGTTTGATACGCCCGAGTGCTTTGATTTGAGCGAATCTGTAGCTCATATAGATTGAATTTGTGTGAGCCAATTGTCCTGTGTGTTGTCTGCTAGCGATTTGAGGCAGGCTTCTATTGTGTGCCAATACTCCAAGGTGCTTATTAGCCAGTATCCTGGGCTATACACAAATTCATACATTAGTTCTATCTATTTACTCTGGTGGCTGGTTATATAGTTCTGCTTTAGATTGCCATTATGGTAAACAGATTGAGAAGTGGGAGGAAACTCAATGACCCACAATGCCCTGATTTGTCCACTGCTAGCACCGGCTTTTCTTGAAGCCCAAACACCAATAGCCCTGTTATATGGTGACGGGGAAGGGTTAGACAGTAAAGATCTAACGTCTCTGAATGGTTTGAGCGCAAAGGTTATGGATGAAATGGTTATTGTGCCAAGAAAATGTGTTACAGCATTGGTCCACAATGTGAATGTAGGCTGTGACACGACCATTCCCATAAATCAAATTTAATCTAAAGGAAAGGAATGATATTACACATTTTGATGTGTCAATTGGGGCCCACAGTGAGGAACCCCAGTTAAATGTCTTATCTAGTGTTGAGAATAAGTCATTCCAGGAAGACACGATCGATTGCTCAATGATGGGTCTGAGTATTGAAGCAGAATTAGGAAAGCGATTCCGGCTGTCTCTGGGTCCGTCCACTCCGGTGAATCAGAGATCAGTTGGCCGTGAAGACGTATTCATGCTAAGTAACCCACTACAATGAAAATCCAAATCATTCCCTCCCTACTTGGATAAGGTTAATGTCGGGTGGGAGTCCGATTTTGCTAATGACCCTATGCAGTCAAAACCAACGTTGAGTTCACCCAAATTGTTGAGCCCTCAAACGGCCATAAATGATCGAATGATCTTCGATATTTAGGAGTTTCAATGAAGCTTAAACGATAAAGATAAAGAGGTTACTGCACTTGAGGCGGAAATAGACATGATGGATGGGCAATCTCTTGGTTCTGATTTTCCAGTATTGGGGAGAATTTTAGATCTACTAGATAAATGGCATGAACGGACCCATTGCAAGATTGGAATCCTGAGGGCCGCTAATGGGGATAAAATCAATCGCATTGAAGGCTTAGTGTTTACTTGTGATGCAGTGGCAGCCTTATCCAAGAGGCCTAAAAAAGAGAAAGTCATTGTTGATATATTTTTACGCAAATCCACAATGTCTCTGGCATAACAGAAAAGGAAAAGAAAACCTTTGCAGAAGTAACTGCCCCTAAAGTGACGACTGCTGTCTTCACCCAGACCGAAACCATATTTTGTAATGATGATGTGACCGATAATGTGGCTATAGCAATTCGGAAAATAGGGCGAGACATTGAAGAAATGAGGGAGTGTTTTGGTTTGTTGAGTCAAGGGGGGTCCAAGACTCTTATGTTGCAGGACGGGATTATTAGACACGAGGATCCTGATAGTCCCTCTCCCTTGACTGATCTTATAGATCTTACTGATGAATGAATGATGATGAATGTCCCTTTGCAGGATACCCTCAAGTTCATGACCAAAGGGGGGGGGTAATGAGCAGGAAAAACCTATTGTCCTCACACGTAGAGAAAAAAGGTTCGCTGTGAGAGCTCAGAAAAGAAGGGCCAAAGCTAAGTCATTTAAGATGAAGCTCACAAAGGAGGCACTGAAGGTCACTCATGGGGCCCTCTCACAAGAGGGGAATGTCATACATGAGGATGAGGTTGTTATTGACCTATCCCAACTGGACGAGGAATCGACGGTGCATTTGGATCATAATTTGTCCGATATCACGACAACCCGCAAGGCCCAGAAAAAAGATCCCTAAACAGAAAGTGCTGGGGAATATTGTTGCCAATTATTCAAGGTCAAATGGCGATTGCAAAAATGTAAGCAAAAAAGTTCCCGATGTC
The DNA here is from genome assembly GCF_040938575.1 of Ambystoma mexicanum. Lineage (NCBI taxonomy): Eukaryota > Metazoa > Chordata > Amphibia > Caudata > Ambystomatidae > Ambystoma > Ambystoma mexicanum. Next base: position 1,103,034,527 of record NC_090941.1, read on the forward strand.
TTGGGAGTGGGGAAGGATCGTCTCCAATCTTCTCTCTCACAATTCTATCCTATGACAATTAAGACTACTACTCTGAAAAATCATAAAGAAAGAAAAGCGATACCTGCCGGTAATAAGTCGGAGGGAATTGTGAACGATGGTCTTGGCGAACCATGGATGTTGGGGATATTGGGCAAAGACGCACAAGTCCATGAGGCCTTTACACATATAGATGCTGTGAGGGCACAGTCTATTATTATCCCAAATGCTCCAGTGGCCAAAAACAGTGTTGGCCCTCCCCAGGGTTCTGCGGAGGTGATGCCACAAGTGTCTATCGGGCTGCCGGGTGGTATTGAAAATGTGGATAACCGGGACAGCGTCCTTACTCCTGAGTTACCACTTATCTTGGGATGGGAAAGTAATGTTAAGGTTAACGGCAAATCCAACCTCAACCGCTCCTTCCTACTAAAAGCCTTTCAGTCGATTCCCACTTTAAGAACGCTATGCTCAGATGACATTGATCGGGTATGATTATCCACAAATCACAATAACAGGGTGATCTGTGGCTTCCACTCAAAGCTGATTATGGGGCTGGTGTGGCAGCAGAGGGACAATTTCAAATATGTAGGCCTGATGCCTTGTATTTTTCAAAATGACCTTGAAGCCAAATCCTTTCTAAATAAACCTTCTCCGTCAGTGAGTAGTGCTCAGCCAACTACTGAGCTGGGTCCATCGGTTCATATCAATGAAGATCTGATTAAACAACTCCTAGCCCTGGCAGCTGCATTTAGTGGACTCAATAATGTACTAATTACCTCTGCAGGTGTGGCCTCTGTAGCACCCAATGCATCCTACCACCCACCCTGCGTCATCATAGCCCTCTCCGACCCGATCGCATCCTTACATACCGGCACCGGCAGACTCACAACAGGCTCCCAGCCCCTGTTAGAGGCCTGGCTGGTCGCTGCACAATACCGAGGTTACGTTCATCGGACAAAGACTTTACCATCACACAAGCCTCAGCCCGTCGGTCACCCGCCTTCAAACATTATTGCTGCCCGTCATTTATGTTCTCAGCAGTGCTGTGGCCATTACATTGCCAGTGTCCCCTGAATGCTGCACTATCCTAACCTGAACTGTTGCGCTGTAACTTCACCCGGAATGTCGCACCTCACTGTTGCCCTACTCTGATTTGCTATGTACTGTGTTGCTGCCCTAATCTGCATTGCTATACTATGCTAGTGTCCTATATTGAATAGTGCATTATAATATGACCTACTCTGATTTGCTGATGTACTGTGTTGCTGCCCTAATCTGCATTGCTATACTATGCTAGTGCCCTATTTTGAATGGTGCATTATACTGTTGCCCTACTCTGATTTGCTGATGTACTGTGTTGCTGCCCTAATCTGCATTGTTATACTATGCTAGTACCCTATATTGAATGGTGCATTATACTATGATCCTACTCTGATTTGCTGATGTACTGTGTTGCTACCCTAATCTGCATTGCTGAACAATGCTAGTGTCCTTATTGAACGCTGCCCCATGACCCTACCTGAATGCTGCATGCGTTAGATGCCATACTATGTTGGTGCCCCTACTCAAAATGGTGCTTCATGCTGATGCCATTATCTCAAATATTGCACGAGGCTCAAGTGCTGATGCTACTACTTAAGAGTTGCTCTATGCTGCTAATAATAATACCTATATCAGCTCTCCATTAGCCCTCGGGCTCCAGCTCCCTAGAAAGTTATACCCCCACTAAATACTAGTATGCTGCTTACAGCCACTAGCCAGACTGTCTGCATCGCATTTCTTAGACAGAGTCTTTAGCTCTACCTCATGAAATTCCATATACATACCTTTGGGAATCTATCCACCATGGTGCCCTCCTATTTGGCCAATAATACTACTCCCAAACAATTCTCAGATATGAATGACTCTAAACCCCTAATACCGAGTAATCCCTGCACTACCAAGGCTAGGAACACTCACCTTAGAGCTAGGCTAGCCAAAATATTTGAGCCTCCTATTAGCTCACTTCCTACCACTATAGAAAAAATTACTCCCAAAATCCTGCCTAGCCCAACGCCTGCAAGCACGAACCTAGCGCACAACTGTCTCCCTAGGACGAAAAAACGCATAGCCCAGAACTGCAAACCTAAAGCCCTTCGAGCTCCCCAACTGACAACCATAACTGACACGAGCCTTCCTATTAAAGGACCTCTAATAATGTCACGATCCATGCCCCTGACCCCCTTAGGTATATCAGCCCCCTGGCAGCAGTGGGGCTAAAGCCCTTCACACTGGCCCCAAGGGCCTTAAAACTCCATCAGAAACACACATGGAGTCAGTCCTGGCGCCTTGGCGCCAGGCTCATTATCAGGAATAAAGCAATACCAATTTTGGACCATAATCCAAAATGGAGGCCTATTACACAGTTCAGTTCTTTAGAACCAAGCCATGCGGTCTAGTGTTTTGGGTGTGGCTGGGCCTGGAACTACTTTACCTGGGCTATTTAAACCACACCCAAACAGCAGAACACGCTCCGTGTTATTCTGCACCCCTGCAGCGTAATGCTCACCGTGTCCAGCTCCTGCTCATCTGCTTCTCCGGCGGCCCGATCCTGGAGCCATAGATCTGGATTCCATTAATAACATGGAAGAACAAGAACAGCATTTGCTTGCACTTACCTGTGAAGTAACCGGTCTTGAATCCATCCTGTGCTTCGCTTACATCGCCCATCCCTGGACTTCGCTGCAACCTGCAAAGGTAAAGAAATAAGGACAGCATTAATAACAATTCTTACCTGGGCAAGCAGCGAGTCCTGGCAGCACCCTGCGCTTCTCTTACCTCGCCCATCTCCGGGTTTCGCTGCAACCTGCAAGGGAGAAGGAACAAGTTCAGCATTAACAAAGCATTTACCTGGGCAAGCAGCGCTTCGATCACTCATCACTCCGGAACATCACCGCAACCTGTACAAAGATGACAAGAGAACACAGGTTAGCAATTAACACCAATAAACAGCACAGCGCTCCGCGCATCAATAACTCCCCGTGGTCTTCGCCATCGGCGCTGCAACTCCGAGATCACAACAGTCCCTGTGAAAACAAAAAGAGACATTGTAGTGGAGCAAGACGCAGAGAAGACAGAGAAAACGGAGGGAAATAAAGAGACAGAATAAAGACGGAAAAGACATTATAACTCACCTGGAAGACAGCAAGCAGAGTCGGAGTCACAGCCGGTCTGGACCCGACATAAGGGTACACGGAGCAGTGAAGCAACTAGGTTCACGGAACGCCCGCACCAACCACGCGCCCCTGCACCAAGAAGCAGGACGGAAAGTTCAACGCACAAAAACCTAAGGTGAGCAATAACCCCAAAGGAGGGGATTTGGACCAGAGGGAGGTGGGAGTCCACCCATCACAGAACCAGTATCTTAACCCTCCATTCTCCTGTTATAGGCGCTACCCAACGTCTGGCACATAAACAAGCAGCTTAGACCTCCATCCAGTATGGATACCAGGTGAGCGTAACAAATAAACTCCAGATCCATAGTAGCACACGCCATGGAAATTGCCGACCTGATCCAGAGTGACAACCTAGACTTCCTCGCCATCACCGAGACATGGTTACACACTGCAGCAGGTCCTATGCTTATGCTAGCAGTCCCTGACGGCTACACTATTTTGAGACAAGACAGACAAGGATCCAGAGGTGGAGGTATCGCCATTATCTGCAAATGCAGCCTCTCCATGAGATTAGCCACCCCGATCGACATCCAATCATGTGAATTATTATCAGTTAAAGTACCACTGACTAATGCCCAAAACTCTTAATATCCATCTGATATATCGCCCACCGGGTCCACCGGGGACATTTGAGGAGGAAATCAGCACCATTCTATCTAGCAATCTTAAAAGTTCAACGCAAGTACTTCTACTTGGAGACTTTAATCTGGGATTTAATGACCCTTCAGAACAGCCTGCCTTAGCAACAGCAAATATTCTATCAGAACTTGGATTCACCCAAAGAAGCAAAACATCCACCCATAACAAAGGCAGAATACTCGCCGCTAGCTTGGACTGACCACTACTTACTCCCATTCATGCTCTTGACCAACAGACCCCAACCTCCACCCGCACCCAGGGCTCCACCCACACTAACTAGAAAGAAAAGGAGTATCACAGTGGATAGGCTTATCCCTGCCGTACTCCCCACCCTTAACTTGTTGCCCGACAGTACTGACCCTGAGAGCCTGGTCGAGGAGTATAACAAAATTATGGCCTCCTCCCTAGACCAGATCGCTCCCCTCAAACTTAGACCAAGCAAGCCAATAAATGGTTTACACCTTTCCTAAAAAACTTAAGGCAACAAAAAAGAAACTGCGAGGCTGCTTGGAAAATACTACCGTCACAAGCAAACAAACTCAAGCTTACCAAACTGTCATCCCTCTACAAAAAAGAAATATGCCTAGCTAAACGAATATCTTTCGACACTCGCATATCCCAAGCCAAGTCCAATCTGAAGAAATTATTTACCATTCTTAAAGAAATCGAGTCTCCCATAGCAATACCAGACACTTGTACCAAAGATCAAAAATGATGCTCAGACATCCAACATGCTCTAGCCAATAAAATATCCACCTTACAAAATAAAATATCCAATAAAAAAGCTTCTTTAAACAACCTACCTCCACCTAAAATAATTGGGAATACCAACAAAGTCCAACCTACCCGATTCAACTTCTCCAAGGTATCTATTCTTGAGGTGGAAAGAATTATTCTGCCCCTCAAACCCTCCAACTGTCAGGGTGATCTCTGCCCTGCGCAGCTCATCAAGGATGCAGCCCTAGACCTATCACCTTTCATAACTAAGGTTATCAATGCAGCCTTCTCCACTGATATCATCCCTACCATCCTTAAACAATCTTGGGTACTCCCGCTCTTAAAAAAAACGACCCTAGATCCATCTACACCATGGGTGCACAACATACGGCCCGCGGGCCAGTTGCGGCCTGCCATGCCGTTTTGTCCGGCCTGCGAGGCACAAAGACTTTCCTAATGGAGGGCGGCCCGCAAGCAGCATCGGCCACCCTACATTAGGAAAGTCTTTGTTGTCTTTCGGGCTGGTCAAAACACTGGTCCTCATTGGTTCAGTGCACACGAACCACGCAGCTCCTACGAGCCACGTAGTGCATGTGTGCTGCACCAATGGAGTGCCAGCACTACGGCTGGCGTGGCCGGTAAGGCCTGATGCCGGAAGGCATTTCAGCCTTGCTTGCCACGCCAGCTGTAGTGCCAGAAGCCTCGCCAGCGTTCCAGCACCTCTGGGTAAGTACATGGGGGGAGGGGCTGTATGGTGTGTGTGTCTGTGTGTGTGTGTCTGTGTGTGTGTGTCTGTGTGTCTGTGTCTGTCTCGGGTCCGTCTTGACTGTGTTTTTTGTTTTTGTATGTATGTTGAGATGCGGAGGTGGGGGTGTGTGTCGGGTGTGTATGGGTGTGTTTGTATTTGTATGTCTGCAGTGTATGTTGAGATGCGGGGGTGGGGGGTGTGTCGGGTCTGTTTGAATGTGTATGTGTGCAAGTGCAGTGTGTTGAGATGCGGAGGAGGTGTGTGTGTCGGGTCTGCCTGAATGTGTTTGGGTGCAAGTTCAGTGTATGTTGAGATGCGGGGGTGGGGTGTGTGTCGGGTCTGCTTGAATGTGTATGTGTGCAAGTGCAGTGTGTGTTGAGATGCAGAGGGGGTGTGGGGGTCGGGTCTGCCTGAATGTGTTTGTGTGCAAGTTCAGTGTATGTTGAGATGCGGGGGTGGGGTCTGTGTCGGGTCTGCTTGAATGTGTTGGTGTGCAAGTGCAGTGTGTGTTGAGATGCGGGGGTGGGGTGTGTGTCGGGTCTGCCTGAATGTCTTTGTGTGCAAGTGAAGTGTATGTTGAGATGTGGGGGTGGGGGGTCCGGGTCTGTATGCGTGCATGCTTGTGAGTTTGTTTGGTGAGTTGGAGGATTGGGGGTTCAGGTCTGTATGGATGCATGGTGTATGCATGTGAGTTTGTATGGTGAGTTGGGGGTGGGGTCTGTATGGGTGCATGGTGTATGCTTGTGAGTTTGTGTGCTGAGTTGGGGGTGGGGGGTTCGGGTCTGTATGGGTGCATGGTGTATGCTTGTGGGTTTGTGTGCTGAGTTGGGGTGGGGGGTTTGGGTCTGTATGGGTGCATGGTGTATGCTTGTGGGTTTGTGTGCTGAGTTGGGGGTGGGGGTTCGGGTCTGTATGGGTGCATGGTGTATGCTTGTGGGTTTGTGTGCTGAGTTGGGGGGGGGCTTTGGGTCTGTATGGGTGCATGGTGTATACTTGTGAGTTTGTATGGTGAGTTGGGGGTGGGGTCTGTATGGGTGCATGGTGTATGCTTGTGAGTTTGTGTGCTGAGTTGGGGGTGAGGGGGTTCGGGTCTGTATGGGTGCATGGTGTATACTTCTGAGTTTGTATGGTGAGTTGGGGGTGGGGGGTTTCGGGTCTGTATGGGTGCATGGTGTATGCTTGTGGGTTTTTTATGTGCTGAGTTGGGGGTGGGGGGTTCGGGTCTGTATGGGTGCATGGTGTATGCTTGTGGGTTTGTGTGCTGAGTTGGGGTTGGGGGGTTCGGGTCTGTATGGGTGCATGGTGTATGCTTGTTAGTTTGTATGCAGGGGTGGGGGGGTTGGGGTCTGTATGCGTACGTATGCATGGTGCATGCTTGGTGGCATGGGGCATAGTGTTTGCTTGAGGGGTGGATGTCTTGGGGCATAGTGTTTGCATGAGGGGTGGGTGTCTTGGGGCATAGTGTTTGCATGAGGGGTGGGTGTCTTGGGGCATAGTGTTTGGTCGGGGAGTGGGGGCTATGGGGCATAGTGTTTGCTTGAGGGGTGGGTGTCTTGGGCCATAGTGTTTGCATGAGGGATGGGCATAGTGTTTGGTTGGGGAGTGGGGGCCATGGGACATAGTGTTTGCATGAGGGGTGGGTGTCATTGGGCATAGTGTTTGCTTGAGGGAGGGTGTCATGGGCCATAGTGTTTGCTTGAGGGGGGGTGTCTTGGGGCATAGTGTTTGCATGAGGGGTGGGGGCCATAGGGCATAGTATTTGGTTGGGGAGTGGGGGACATGGGGCATATTGTTTGCTTGAGGGGTGGGGTCTTGGGGCATAGTGTTTGCATGAGGGGGGTGTCATGGGGCATAGTGTTTGCTTGAGGGGGGTGTCTTGGGGCATAGTGTTTGCATGAGGGGTGGGGGCCATGGGGCATAGTGTTTGCTTGAGGGGTGGGGGCCTTGTGGCATAGTGTTTGCTTGAGGGGGGGTGTCATGAGCCATAGTGCTTGCTTGAGGGGGGTGTCTTGGGGCATAGTGTTTGCGTGAGGGGTGGGGGCCATGGGGCATAGTGTTTGGTTGGGGAGTGGGGGACACGGGGCATAGTGTTTGCTTGAGGGGTGGGGGCCTTGGGGCATAGTGTTTGCATGAGGGGGGTGTCATGGGGCATAGTGTTTGCTTGGGGGGTGTCTTGGGGCATAGTGTTTGCATGAGGGGTGGGGGCCATGGGGCATAGTGTTTGCTTGAGGGGTGGGGGCCTTGGGGCATAGTGTTTGCATGAGGTGTGGGAGCCATGGGGCATAGTGTTTGCATGAGGGGTGGGAGCCATGGGGCATAGTGTTTGCTTGAGGGGTGGGGGCTATGGGGCATAGTGTTTGCTTGAGGGGTGGGAGCCATGGGGCATAGTGTTTGCTTGAGGGGTGGGGGCTATGGGGCATAGTGTTTGCTTGAGGGGTGGGGGCTATGGGGCATAGTGTTTAACAAAAATTAGGGGTTGAAAAAGCCTCCTGCTACGCCACGCCACGCCTACCGCCCCACCCACATTTACTTTTCGGCCCACTATAGCCATCATGTAGGGTACTTTCGGCCCTCTGTCAAAATCAGTTGTGCACCCCTGATCTACACCTACTAACTATAGGCCAATTACTACAGTGCCCGTTCTCCTAAAAATCTTTGAGAAGGTGGCCTATATGCAAATACAAAAATATCTGGAACTACACCACTTATTAGGAGCCAGACAATCAGGCTTCAGTCCTCAACATGGAACGGAGATAGCCATCATCGAACTCAAGACTCAAGTCGATGAGCTTAGGGATAATGGTAAATCAGCTCTGCCCCTCCTTCTAGACCTCTCTGCTGCATTCGACTTGGTCGACCATACAATCCTATGCAACCACCTCAACACAGCAACACACTTCTCCAATGACGCTATCACATGGATCAGATCCTTCCTAAGTGGCAGAACAATGATGGTCTTCTCGCCTTTAGCAGCAGCTGACCCCATACCCATCCCCTGTGGTGTGCCTCAGGGATCCTGTGTCTCGCCCACACGGCACAATATTTTCACCAAGCCCCTTTTCGATGATCTGGATCATCTCGGTATCACCTACACTAACTATGCAGATGATACCCAAATCCTCCTCCTACTTTCAGGGGATTACGACAAGGATTTGGCCTTGGTGAACAGAGTGTACATCATCATCCAGGCATGGATGGCCACGCATGGTTTATGCCTGAATGATGATAAAACAGAATCATCATCCTGGGCACCCCTTCTAACCTAAAAAAACAGGACCTGACTATTCCTCATTCATAATTGACGGCAATAGCATTAAGGTAGAACACGAAGTAAAAACACTAGCTTTTTATCTCGACTCAACTCTCTCCTTTGCCAAACAGGTTAATTCAATGGCGTCCTCTACGGTTTATACGTGTAAACTTATCCGAACCGGTAAGCCATTTCTTTCCAACAGTAGCTGCACCATCCTGGCCAGAGCCCTCATCCTGTCCCGCCTGGCCTACTGCAACGCCCTCTACCTAGGTTCGACTAAATCCACCATCAGAAGAATCCAAACCCTACAAAATAATGCCCTCAGAGCGGCATTAGGCATCTCCACACATTTCCGAGAGCAGTCGTCAAAATAACTGGCTCCGGACTAACAACAAAATCCATCTAAAAACCTTGTCGCTCACCCACAAATCTCTTAACAAAGCTGCCCCCACCTACCTTGCTGAGAGATTCCACAAACAGACCTCCCTGAGACCATCCAGATCAGTAAACAGAGATCGCCTGTCCATCCCCAGATTCAAACTCTCCACAATTGGAGGCAACAGCTTCCCAGTGAAAGCGGCCAAATTATGGAACTCCCTGCCTCCTACACTGAGAATAGACCAATCTTACCAATATTTTAGAACTAACATCATCCTGTGGCTGAAATCCAATGACCACTAAATGCACAATATTGAATCCTGTACAGCAACTAGGAATGACTTTCTGCTAATGGCAAACAATCGACATTTTATGCCTTGTATGTAATGCATCCCTATTCGCGTCTCACGACTGGCTACCCCCACGGTGGTAACCACAACTCTTTTACACATTACCTGCAATATTTGTAAATATCTATGCCTATCCTGTATTATCCATAGACATTTATATATACCTTTTCTGTAAGTTGTCTGCAACACTTGTACATACCTTTCCTGTAATTAATGCTTTGTAAGTAAGGTATCTTATACCATAATCCTTGTAACTAAGCTTTGCATATCCTTGTAACTGCTGTGCCCTGAAACCCCCGGGTCTGATGCGCATAATAAATAATAAAACAAACAAACAAACACCCTAACCCGCACCAGACCGATGCTCCTTTTGTATGTCTATCATGGAACAGCTGCGGGCTAGCAAACTTCAATCGATGGTGGAGTATAGTCAAATCTACTTGTTATCCAGCTGTTATCCTATTACAGGAAACTATGCATGTGTCCCATTTTAATGTGGAGGGGTTTGCATCTTATTCCTAACCTGCTCATAGAGGCGAGAAGGGCAGGCCTTCTGGTGGGCTAGCCATTCTCATCATAATTTGTGCAAGCTTGCTTTGAAGCTCATTTATAAAGGGGATGCAGTTTTAGCTGTAGAGCTATCACCCCGTCAGGCAGATGAGAAACTGATACTGATTCTGTGCATTTATTGGAATAGGACCGCTATCTCATTTAATGAGCTTGCAGGCATCCTTGATCTCATTCTACAAGGTGCACTGGCTCGCCATGTTCATGTGGGATTTTTAGCGGGGGGGGGCCTTCAACTCAGCCTGCTTATTTAGAGGGCAGGGTTCTTTCAGAAACCTAATGTCCTCTGCTCCGACAGTTAGGAACGGCCAAAAATGGGTGGACTTCTTTCTTAACTGGGATATGCAGGTGGTCAACACACAAGATATGTTGTCTCCTTATACTTGGTTTGAGAGGTGGGCTGTTTTCACATATTGACCACTTTTTTATGTCTACCCCACTTTACAAAACCTCCGACCCAATTGTAATTAAGGATCTCGGGTTTGGGGACCATTTTGCGATCACAGTGGAGCTAAAGTTTGCCAAATGGGGATATAATTCAAATCCGGTTCTGGAATTGGTAGAAATTGATAGACTGGGTTTGTCTTTAAGATGGAACTCCTCAGTCTGCCACCAGCTTATTAGTCGGATAAAAGACGATCATGTCCTCGCAATTATGCTGTCTCAGTCTTATCATGATGCCGATTACATTGATGTTCACCTAACAAGTAGGATACATTTCTAACTATCAGAATTGTCAAAGATGGCGGTGCCGGTCTGCAAACCCATCTTGCATAGACATAGTTTTAATATGGAGATCTTCAATCTAAAGAAATGTAAGAACGCAAAGATCAGATCATTAATAAAAGCAGAGATTCATACGGAAATGTGTTGTTATCTGAAAAGGGGCATTCTTCAAGATCTTAAAAAAGCTGTTAAGAACCTGAAAGCCAAGCTTTTCTGACAAGATAATCAGAATATGACGTATTTTTTGCTGAAAAATGACACCTGTAACATTTGGTCTTCTTAAGGACTATTAATGAGGACTAATTCAGTCAAAAAGAAAATGCCATCACAGCCTCTGTATGGGTAAATTATATCAAGGCTAAATATGTAATTCCCCTCAAATTTGACAAGAATAACCTAGTGGTTGAGAAAAATGTATGGTTAGCCATGGCCCCTTGATGACATTGTCAGGGCAATTTCGAGGTTGAAGGTGTCAAGAGCGGTTTGTCCAGATGGTATCCCGGCTTGCCTATACAAATCAGATCCACAATTATGGGCAGAGATCCTGAAACACACATTTTATAATCATGTAATACCTAGATCTTGGTGTTCGGCTATTATAATACCAATTTATAAGAAAGGTCCGATCAATAACCCTAACAATTTCAGACCAATTGCTCTTACTGATGCCTCCTCCAAAGTTTTTTGTCACCTTTTTTTAGAAGAACTGCTTGAGGTTATGAGAACAAATTCCAGTCTCTCTAAATATCAAACCGGTTTTCGACGTGGTATGGATTGTCCCTTAAATGCAACTCTAGTTTGTCACATTCAACTGAATGCTTAGCATAATCACATAGGGTCAGTATATATGGCAGCATTCGATAATGTGATAAGAGAGCCTTTGTGGAAAAAAATGCTGCTTTTGGGGTTTCCGGCCCATCTTGTGTCACTCATTGCCCTCTTGCACTCATCTACTAACTACAGAGTGAGATTAAACAAGGAAGGGGCCCTCAATGATTCGATACCGACTGCAATTGAGCTTAAACAAGGTTGCACTCTTGCAGCTGTGTTGTCTAACCTATACATTTATGACATTGAGGTGTCCTGGTCAGATGCAATTATATTTCCAGTCAGAATCGGTTTGTTGAAATTGAATTATATCGGTTTTGCAGATGATCTCTTCATTTTTGATAAGACCCTGTTCGGGCTCCAAACCAAGTTGAACCTGTTTTCCTACTATGCAGTTACACAAAACCTTAAGGTGAACCAGTCTAAGTCCAACATAATTGTGTTTGCGGATGGCAAAAAAAAGATCTGCAGGTTTAATTGGTCCATGGATGGGGTTAATATCGAGAAGGTACCATCTCTCAAATATCTTGGCTATACCTTATCTGATTCGTTTTCCCTGACCTGGTGGAAGGATAGACTTTGTGAAAAATCTAGATAATTATTTTCACAAATAAAAGTAATTATTAGGAAATACTGTAGTTTTTCTTTATTACCGGTTATTCAATACGAAATTGATGATGTTCTCGATATTCTACAGGGTGGGATGTGGAAATCAGTGTTGGTTTGGGCCTCCTCTACTCCCAACGATATTATTCGTCATGAACTTGGTCTATTACCACTGTCTTAACTGGGATATGTCTGCAAAATGGCACTGGCAGATGCTAAATAATTATGCTAAGATGTTATCACCGCCATCCAATTCCCTATATGAAGATCTGAATGTACAATTAAGTATGGGGTGTCCGAGCTCTTTTTTGACTTTTGCAGAAAAAATGAATGGTCTGTTGGATGTGTTGGCTATTTACAAAGCTGACCTAATTTTAGGTTTACCTAATTGTAAAAGGAAAATGCAGCATTATTATTGGAGCTGTCAATCCGACATAATTGGCCTTTACAAATCATTTCATGAGTTTGCAGCGGTTAGAAGGAAATGGGGAGACCGTCCCAGATATATCTTACAGTTTCCCTCTCCATTGGGTCGTAACCTGTATTTGCGCTTTAAGCTCAATCAATTCCACACTAACGAAAGGTTACAACGGTGGGGAAGAGGTAGTCTGTTGTATCCCGGAGGATCTTGCAGATTCTGTCAAAAAGCCCAAGTTACTGAGTCCCTCCTGCATCTGGTTATGTTTTGTGAATACTTTGAGTTTACAAGACTTTATGTATTTGGTAATTACCTTAATTCGTGCTCTACATTGTCTAGAAATTCGCTATGGACCAGGTGTTTGTGGGGTAACAGTATTAAGCTGATCATTAAGTTGACTATATTACTATCAGTACTCGATACCAGATTGAAGGAAATTAATTCTGAAGGTGTATAGGTGTATAGGTTATAGGTTTTAAATATGCCTGAAATAAGGCTAGGTACTCAAATTTGAATATGTATTTGTGTAATCTTGAAAACGAGTCAGGATTGTCTGTGAGAAAGATTTTAAGGTATTTTTGTGTAGGCATTTAGTCTTTTTTATTGTGGTTCTGTTTTGTCTATGAATTCAAGAATTGATTGTCTGTTTAGGGAGTGTCATGTATATGATTGTAAAAAAATGCTTGATTTTGTTTTTCCTTTTTGTGTATGTATATTGTAAAGGTTTACAAGTAAACAAACACAATAAAAAAATATAGTGTTTTTACTTCTTTTTACTGAATCTCACCACGTTTACCGCATTTGGTTCAAGACTGTGGTCACGTCTGAAAAATGGCAGAGTCACAAAGTCTTTTGCTCTGTCCCATGGCCATTTTGTCCCTTGCCTTCACCCAGGTCGAGTAACCTGGGTTTTCCTTATTTGGGCATGCAGCCTCCCGCGAAAAACCGATCTCTTTTGCAGGCTTCTTTTTTTTTTGTTTTTTTTTATTTATTGTGTTTAACTGTTGTTAGCAGTTTTTACAACAAAAAAAAGAGGAGAAATCCCTTTTCCAAGTGCATTTTCCAGATGCTTGTTCCGGAGGGCTAAGTCCTTTCAGGGGCTTTCTAGTCGATCGCAGATGGCGTCCAGCTTCAAACTGTGTAGGAAGTTTACCACTGCGATTACTGGTCTCCGTTCATTAAGTATGACCACCAATAGTCCTTGTCCATTCTTGAAAAGTTTGAGTAGAAAGTGTGTGTCTCTGTTACCCGTAGCTCCTGGGCATTGCAGGATCAGGTGTTTCAGGCTCTCCTTTGAGTTTTGGATCAGGCAGAAACGACAGGAGTCAGACGCGGATTTGCCTCGGGTTTTCAAGACCTCGTTTGTCTTTAAGATGTTCAATCTTGCTCTTAGAAAGGTCGAGCGGTATGTCTTATCCGGGAACTTCAGTAGGTAACTGATGGGCTCATTTAGTTTTTGCGGGCTTCTGCCTGTCACATGGGTGTGCCCAGGAAGTGGGTTGGGACTGTCTGGTCCCAATCCACACTACTGGTGCCCGGATGTCTGGAGTGCCTGAACGACTGAGACCACTGTGGGCCGTGATTGGTCCAAGACTGGGATTCCTGCAAGAGAGCAGATCTTCGGTTGAAAGTCCTCGATTTTGGCTAATCTTGGACAAGGGAAGGGGCTCTACATCCATTCCAGCTCGATCACCTGAGTTCTCACCAAACTACAGAAGGAGTTTGTGAAACTGCTGGAGACGCTTTGAAAGGCTTTAGCGCCCTTCGCCCTCTGCTGTCCCATCGGACCCCTGCTTTCTTCTTCGATCCAGAAGGCCCTTTGGAGTAGTGCGAACAACTACAGTTGGCGCCCCCTGCTTACCCACGGAACAAGCCCCTTCGGAATTGTTCCAGGGCCATCCAGTGAACTGTCCAGCTCCACCTCAGGGTATCCTGCGGAACTGCCGCTGCTCGAGTGGCATCACTTGCTTGTCGTCCCTTGCACTCTCCCGCCAAATCTTGCAGCATTAGGAGAGTGCGTAACACTGCCTGCATCTCTTATTCCCGCGCCACTACCTGCTGTTGACTATCACTATAGATCCTTTGCTGTTCTGCTCTCCTGTGCCCTGAAGCCTGCTGCACCAGAATTTTCTTCATACCTCCTTCGAAAGCTGAGAAAAGGCAACTGTCTTGCCACGGACGATCGTTCTGCCCTGCAGCCACTGAAAGCCGGAGCGCCACGAAACTGCAGGACTCGAACCCACTAGCGACCTCAACTAAACTGGCAAAGTTAGGGCCAGACTGTGCTGCGGGTCGGTGAGTACTTGCATCACTTACCAGTGGCCCCCAGGCACAACCAATCACTATTACGCACTAGTATCCCTTAAAAGGTTTTCGACCTTGGCTGGGTTAGCCTGCGCTCCCTAGATATTCTCGCCATTTGAACACTGCTTTGCCACCAAGAGCAGGGCCTACTCGAATAGTGGGAACCAAATCTCCGTCACCTCAAGCACCTTCCTGACTTGCTTCAGCCCTTCCAAGAAGACCCGCTTTTTGCTTCACCTACACGATCGTTCATTTTTACGCACAAGTGTACTGTTGAGCACAAGGCTCCACTCTTCTTAGGGCCGAACTCAAAAATTAGGGAACAACTTGGAAGAATTGCCTAATGCTATCAATGTGCAATTTCAACCCTCTCTTCACAGGTTGTGGCTGTATTTTTAACACTAAATTGCATTATGAAACGTAATGTATATATATTGTATAGTATTAGGATTTTGTGTGATAACTGTTTTCGCATTACTAAAATTACTAGTGTCTATTGGTCCGGCCGACAATAAATGTACAAATATTTTTCATATACCGTTGTCTAAGAGTCATTTGTGGTGCGTTGCTGTGTGTGCTTATTGTGGGCTTCCGATCAATCTCATCCCTCCTGAGACTTAGTCTTGACCGACTGCCAAGGTACCTAGATTGGTCTGGCTTGTCCACAAGGTTCCCCTGTTCACTAAACCGAGGGTGGCCTCCTAAACGTCTGCCCACCAGGTCAGAGTTTAGAAATCCATCTTCACAAATTGGTGTACATCGGTGGGATAAGATCAGAGGTACCCAGTGGTGCGCACTGATAAAGTACCCAGGTTACACTTACACGAGAGACAAAGTGTCCTTAGGTTAAAGTTAACTTTAAGAGGGGGCGCCCGAGAGACCAAGCAAGATGGCCATGGGTTGGCCAAGCTCCGACAGAGACAGAATCATCCGTCGAAATAAACCCCTTCACGACGCTTCATTCTCTAAGTTGCTAAATGACAAAACAATCCCATCCACAAGAGATCACGTAGGACAAGTATAGAGAGCCTGCGCAAACAAGAACCAGTGCAGCAGTGCTCGCCAAGAACTGCAGCCTGTGCTCGAACATCCCCCGGCTACTGGAACTCTGATGCTACTTGCTGAGTCAGAGATATGTGGCTGCACTCAAAAGAACCTCCCACCTCACCCGCAGATGGATAGAGCCACGCAAAGGTGGGATTCTGCCGCCCATCCCCAGAACGCTCCCCACAAACACCTGAGCTGGCTCCACCATATGATTAATACCAACGAGAACCGGCCCCTGGGAAATCTCGGGCCTGACATAAAACAGGCTCCTCATCCACACCAGATGCTGTACATAGCGGTTGGCGAATGCAACCGCTATTTAAACCCGGGAAGATAGCCCCCGGATCCGGCACCAGGCCCTATAGGACTGTGGCGAATGCAGACAACCCGACAACTGGTAGATGGACATATCATGCCAACCTCAAGATACATTTGAAACGATGCAAGAGACGTATCCACTTATACATGAACGCCACCCCCTGCCAAGCTGACCACCATGCCCCTAGGACACCAAGCTGATTGCAGCAGAGATCTGCATGAAGTAGAAATAAGGATCCAGATCCGGGTAGACAAGGGAGTGATAAATGGTGAGTAGCAATACACTCACATAGAGGGGTACATACAGACTGCACCATAAAAGGTGAGCTCATACAGCCATCAAAATGGTATCCTGTGGGCTCTCTTCTTGGCACGCCACTGATGTGGACATACGCCCATGCATCCTGCAGATCTGGAGGTGAACCCATACCCCCATCAAAATTGAGCCCGGGCGCTCCTTCATTGGCACACCATCGTTGTGGATATACCGCCACGCATCCCACAGATCTTGAGCTTGGGCAATATATTTCCTAAGAGGGCCATCTTGAGAAGACATCAGAAATCAACAGGCCCACCCGGCTGCTCGCCACCTGCCTGGGGCTATCAGCCCACAGGTAACAACTCACGTTATACAGTAAAGTTTGTATTGGTCACGCCAAACACACATGTGTACCAAATAAGCACCCCCCTCTGCTAACACAGGAGGCAAATAAATATCAACCCAACGACAACAGTGGGGGCATGCTACAGAGTGATCAAATCCAAGGCCTGGAAAACATGCCTGGCGCTGCCCAACCCAGCAACTCACCATGACAATCCAACAGGAATAGACCAGAAATGGATTTCTAGACACAACTCAAAACCATATTGGTCGAGATGAGGATAATCGGTGAACGAACCCAGGAAATGAACATAACTGTACAAGATATTAAGTGGGACCTCCAGGATAAGCGTACAAGCCGAGAGAACGAATAATAACAAACAACGCATCAGTGCGGTGGAAGACAACCAGGCTATGACAGCATTAGATCTGGATGGGGTCATCGGAGAAGTACAAAGGCTAAGAGAAAGAATTGAGGACCAGGAAAATAGATACTGTCAGAATAATCTTCGCCTGGTTGGCCCCCTGGAAAATGCAGAAGGATCGGACATGGAATCCTTTGTGTACAACTTACTCCGAGACACGAAGCACATAGACAATGCACAAGACCAAGTCATCGAGAGAGTTCATCGAGCCCCTATCCACAAACCGGCACCGGGTGACTGCCTGCGTTTTATTACTACGTGGCTCCTAAGCTTTTAACACAAAAGGGCCATCCTGAAGGCCTATAGGGCCGCAAGTCCGATATGTATCGAGGAGGCGGACATCAGGATCTACTACGACTACTCAATGGAGGTGTCCAGACAGCGGAAGGGCTTCAAACCAATATTCGAAGCACTCAAGACCACCGATCATAGAAACTACCTTAAATTCACGGCGATATGGTGCCTTCAACTGGAAAAGTAATGGCACTCCTTTGAGGACCCTGAGACAGCATGGCATTTCCTACAACAGCGCAACTTGGTGACAACAGACTTTGAAAGTTTGGCTACAGAGACCAAATGAATGGACCGCTCCTCCTCACCCCTCCCGGGCCAACAGCAAACAAGGGGGAAAAGGCAAGAAGCAGGCTCAGGGCCCCATGAAGAAAACCAACTGGATGAAAATAGAGACAGCCTAGATCTGTGAAATATATGCCTAAACAACCCATGTTACCAAGGGAATGCCGCACCTCCAACAGAATATCCATACACCCGTGAGAGGCACTATGGGGAAACCTAGCGAACATTCCACTACCAGGAATCTGAAGACTGGATACGGAGCTATGGATATTGAATGCTGAGCACAGGGGACCTCTATGTTTTAGACACAGACAGCACTTAAAGCGCTCTTTATAGTGACAAGTGAAGAACTTTCATCACCTGCGGCCGACAGCTGCCCCGGAAGGTGAAACATTTCATGGATGAATCCATGGAACTACCACAATATGTGGGGAAGGGCAGCAACCTTCTGCTCTGCACCCATAAACCCCATATATGGGCTCTTTGGCCAAGTATTGGGAAAGCGCTGCATGAATGGCCTTCCCAATGTTTATGTTTAGGTTTATAAGTTCATATTGTAGTTTGGATTTCGATCCGAATGTTAGACATTTGGGGATTATAATTAATGACGTGCTCAATCACTGCAAACCCAGCAATGAAACTGCCCCAGGTGGACCCTGCACGGCCCGCAACAGGACCATCTGCATTGACGTAAGATGGCTCAGATCACGCTGATAACTCTTAATATTTAGGGGTTGTGACACCCAATAAAGCGTAGACGAATGCTGAACTATATGAGGGACCTCCAAGGAGACATTATATTCCTGCAAGAAACCCACTTAAACAAAATTGAATCAGAAAAATTAAAACACGGATGAGTGGGAATAGCAGCCCACTCACCACACCAAGGAAAAAGGGGGGGCACTATTCCCCAGCAGCTATGGAGAGGGAAGATATGTTCTTGTCCATGGTCAGATACATCATCACCCCATCACACTACTGAATGTATACGCCCCTACCACCGACACTCTGTCCTTTTTTACACATACATTTGGAGCATGTGCAAGATATATGGGGAACTTAACCATCGTGGGTGGAGGGTTAAACGTTGCTCTCGACCCCGTCAAAGATTGCCAGAGCACCGCCTGTGGCACTTCCACCAATCCGAGAAAACGGATAGCTCTTCAAGCACTGATGAACGACTTACATCTAAAAGACATATGGTGACATATGCAGACATATGCCTGGAAGCTACCAGGACTATAATTTTTACTCTCACCGACACCATAGTTACTCTCGAATAGACTATTGGATGACCTCCACCAATACATTATACATAGCCATGGACTGTGCAATCCTCCCAACTACCCTTTCAGACCATGCCCCTCTATTCCTGCACATATCGCTTCCAGAAACTGTACACAGAACCCCAACCTGGGACCTCAATCTACACATTCTTAAATACCCAGATCTCAGGTTCGCAGGAGACGCTGCCTGACTTTCCACGTAACGCATTTGTTACGTCCACGCTACCGACCTTATATAATCCGAGATTCTGGACTCTCTGCGGCAAAGCCCTCGCAGGACAAGGCTGCAGTGTTGAGCGACGCAGGTTCGCAGAAGATGCTGCCTGACTTTCCACATAACACGTTTGTTACGTTCATCCACCAAGCCTATTTAAATCCAATGTTCGGGACCAACTGCGGCAAAGCCCTAGCAGGATAAGGCTGCGGTGTTGAGAGACACAGGTGTTTGGCGATGAAGGAGTTTGAGGCGCAGACTGGGTGTGGACGTTTCACCCTCCAGGCTGCGGCCGCCAGGTAAGAAGCTGGGAGTTTGCTTGACTGCTCTGCACTTCCTAGACCTCCTCCTGCACCCTCCACCCTCACTTCACATGTGTTATCGCCCCCTCACCTGTGCAGCCTCTCACACTCCTCCCTTGCACCGCCGGTTGCCTCAGTGCGCGATTTAACCCGCCTTCCCTCGCAATGCTTGATTGCGTGGCTCCTCGCCACCCCCTTGCTTCCCCCTCACGCCCCTGACCGTGTGCTCCACGCTTGCCCCGCTCTCAGCCCGCGTGGTTCCTCGCAATCCTTGATTGCGTGGTTCCTCGCAACTCCCTGATTGTGTGTCCTCGCATCCTCCAGTGATCCCCTGACCGTGCGCCGCACGCTTGCCTTGCACCCTAGCCCATGTGGTCCCCTCGCAATCCTTCATTGTGTGGTTCTTCGCAACTCCCTTTCGCGTGTCCTCGCAACTTCCTCACGTTCCCTGCCTCACGCTTTCCTGCGTGGTTCCTCGCAACTCCCTTATCGCATGTCCTTGCAACTTCCTCGCGTTCCCCTGACTGCGTCCCCGCCGAATTGCCTTGCGCTGTCTGTGTGGTGCCCTCAAAATCCTTCACTGCGTGGTTCCTGGCAACTCCCTTACCACATGTCTCGCAACTTCTTAGTGTTCCCAGACCGCGTGTTCCACGCACTTCCATGCGCCCCCCCTCACCTCCCTGCTCCCACGTGCCCTCTGTTCTGCCTGGACTGCCCGGATCACTTTTTGTCCAGCTGTCCTGTTTTCTGCCATATCTTTGCCTACTTAGGTCATCACTCTTAATTGTTGTTGTTTTGTCCTCACTGACTTCCCTGTTCTGCTTACACTGGCTGTATTTCTCCTTATATTCCTCCCTCATCTAGGTCGGCTTTCAACGATATCTCCTGTGTTGGTTTTCTGTCGTTTTTGTATTCACCTCACTGACTGCCCTGTCCTATATTGTACTGCTGTGTGTTCAGTTGCACTGTTCCTTCCTCCAGGTTCTCATTTGCCAACTACATTATCCTTGTTGTTCTTGGTTTTTGTCTTCTCAGCAAATCCTTCATTTAGCAAACTGTTCTACTATTATCTGAGCTCTTGCCGTATTGGTCAATTGTCTACTATTGTCTCGTTCCTCTTTGTCTTGTCTGCTTGCACCCCTCCTGGTGTCCTTCCCTACTGTCTCCCTGCACCCCATACACCCCCTTTCTTCTTCTTTCCTCTCCCTACCTACTCTATGGTGCTCTCTGTTTCTCCTATCTTTTCTACCTGCTTCCCTATGGACTATCCTGCTCTCCTCACTAAATCTGGTAGGAAGAAGTTTAAAAAGGACATCCTGGTCTCCAACCCAGGCCTCATTATCGCTGTCACCTATACCAGTGCCTCCTCCAGGCAAACCCCCACCGACATTCTATTTGCCGTTCCCTCACCAGACCTATGGACTCTTCATATAGTCTCTATGCTTTCTCCTTTCTCTTCTTCTCCCATTAATGGTGGTACCCGGTGGGAGGCCCTCCTGGCTCCCTTCCACTCCTCTAAGGTCATCATTAATGTTAACTTGAATGGTACCGTCTTGGTCCAAGGAGCTCAGGCCAACCTTCTCCTCTTCGATAGATGCTTCCCGTGCCTCATCAAGTTCCTTTCTCCTCCTCCTTTCTCCTCCTGCTGTCCCCTCTCTTCCCTCTATGGCTTCCTTGCCTGCCCCCGCTGTCTCCTCCTTGGCTACATCACCCTCTCCTCCTTCCTCTTCTGCCCCCCCTTCGGGCTTCTTCTACACCTCTGCAGGGCATACCTCTGATTTGTACCCCTCCCTGGAAGTCTTTCAAGGACGGCAACCTTCTCAATATTACCACTCTCAACACTTGGTCAGCAGTCAAACACTCCTCTGACATCTGCCGCCTCCTGGAAGAACTTGACCTCGATATCCAAGGTCTCACCAAGACATGGTTCATGGCCAGCTCTGTTACGAGCTTTGACACTCTCCTCCCTGATGGATACAAGATCCTTTCCGCACCCAGACCCAACCGTTCGGGGCCCTGATCTTACCGGATTGGATTCCTGCCTCTGTCATTCCCAAGCAGGCCTACTCCTCTTTTGAATGCCTCGTCTGCAGGCTCTCTCTCTCTCTTAGCCATTCCCTTACTGTGGCTACCATTTATCGGCCACCTGGTCAGATCTCCTCCTTCCTCTCTGAGTGGGTGGACCTCTCCTCCTCCCTCCTGGTCTCGACCACTCAACTCCTCCTTCTTGGATACTTTAACATCCACCTGGATGCTTCCTGTCCTTCCCCTGGATTCTTTAGTGACCTCTGCCACTCTCTCTCACTCTCTATCCACCCCTCGGGCATGACTCACTCTGCAGGGCACACTTTGAATGTTCTGATCTCTTCAGACCTTCCCCTTTCAATCCCTCTCACAACTCCTCTCTCCTGGAGTGATCACTTTCTACTTTCCTCCCATCTGTAAGCGATATTCAATCAACACTACTCAACACTACAGCTAAGTCAATGCCTAGTCTGGGATGCTGAGGAAAACCCTTATTGATGTATTTTTATGTCCAGTTCAGTACTCTGGTTGACAACCCTTGTATAACATCCCCCTCTTAGAATCCCCCTGACCCCCCTGAGCCAAGAAGTAGGTTTGTTTTGCAAATTAAAAGGTTTATTTGAAAATGTAAACAATATATATATATATATATATATATATATATATATCACAATTATAATAAATTAATATCTGATAGTACACTTAGACATATGATGTTGATCAACAATGGATAATCTGGCACTAGCACACTTCTTTACAATCAATGAGGAGTTCGTATAGGATGGATAAAGTAGCAAAAATAATTTTATGGTTTCAAGGGAAAAGCAATGAGGAATAAAATGCAGTAGAGAAATACTTGATATGATTTTAGCAAAAGATAAGATAATCACTTTTTCTCTGGCAATTCACCCCGCCCTCCCCTATGCAATGTAAGAAATGGAAGGAGATGGAAAGAGGAGCACACAGTTCTCAGGAATGCAATCAAATACAATACGAAATTCAGTTCCCCCCCAGCAAGCTTAGAGGAAACAGGTAGGAGTTTGAAACACAGGCCCAAAATGCTTTTTAAATGTGATGGCAATGGATGGGAAAATGTGCTGGATGGGAACCGTTTGGGCTAGGAACGAGATTTAACTTTCCTCTGAACTAATACCAACACGCATCTCCCACTCACCCTGAATCTCTAGAGGGAATTAAAATCAGTTGGCACATTTTCCCATCCATTGCCATCACATTTAAAAAGCATTTTGGGCCTGTGTTTCAAACTCCTACCTGTTTCCTCTAAGCTTGCTGGGGGGTACTGAATTTCGTATTGCATTTGATGCATTCCTGAGAACTGTGCGCTCCTCTTTCCATCTCCTTCCATTTCATACATAGCATAGGGCAGGGGGGTGAATTGCCAGAGAAAAAGTGATTATCTTATCTTTTGCTAAAATCATATCAAGTATTTCTGTACTGCATTTTATTCCTCATTGCTTTTCCCTTGAAACCATAAAAGTATTTTTGCTCCTTTATCCATCCTATACTAACTCCTCATTGAGTGTAAAGAAGTGTGCTAGTGCCAGATTATCCATTGTTGATCAACATCATATGTCTAAGTGTACTATCAGATATTAATTTATTATAAAAGTGTGATATATATATATTGTTTAATTTTTCAAATAAACCTTTTAATTTGCAAAACAAACCTACTTCTTGGCTAAGTGGGGTCCGCGGGATTCTAAGAGGGGGGTGTTATACAAGGGTTGTCATCCAGAGTACTGAACTGGATATAAAAATACATCAATAAGAGTTTTCCTCAGCATCCCAGACTAGGCATTGACTTAGCTGTAGTGTTGATTGAATATCGCTTACAAAAGTGGGGGCTCGGAGCCGGGTTATTCTGGGTTAGATTTACCACTTGTGCAGATTAATACAGTGTGCCAACTGACCAGATACACATATCCGGTTAGATCACCACGCTGTTTTACACTGTGAAAGCATCCCTCAAAGGAACGCTCTAAGGAAACGGTCTGTTTTGCAAAATAAAATACACACCTCTGTAAGTCAGGAAGGAACTAAAATTCCAGAATGACGACCTTGGTAGATATGAAAATAGCCAGAGAGCACTTCTTACATAAGCTATTTGTGAGAGGTGAGTGGACTCATCAGGACCAAACGGTCTGGTTGCAGGCAATCGCGCATCAGGTCACTGAAACAGGGTCAGATATATGGGGAGATCAGGGTCCACTACATGTGGCCCTGAGTGAACTATATATGGCCCCTAAAGCCAAAGATGAACATAATAAGATTGCCAGGGTAGCGGCATATTTTTATCTATTTATGGGAGCCATGCAGGACAAATGTGCTGAAGGGCAAGATCTGGAAAATAGGCAACAGATGGCGTTAGAGAAGGCCCAATCTGATCTGGACTCTTCTGAGCAGAGGCTGCTCAGGAGCCAGGAGTCAGAAAAGGACAGCAGACAGTACATCACTAAAATAAAGGAGGATATGGATGTGCTGCAACAGGAAAAGGCGGGCCAGGGTACCAGATTTCTGGCCTTGCAGAAGGAGTACCAAGAAGGTTTGGACTCCCTACTGCAGAGCCAGAAAAAGCTGGAGCAACAATTAGATTTCAATAGGGCATGTGCCGAGCAGGTAGTCACCCTGCAAAGCCACCTAGATAGGGAGAAGGCAGAGAGCAATAAACTGATTTTGAAAGACCTGGATACCCAGGCAGAGTTTGACCAGGAGCGCCAGAAAGCTGGTGCCTTCCAAAGGCAAAGGGACGACCTGGCGGCACAGATGCAGGCTCTTAGTCAGGAAAGGGATACCTTAGGCCAGGAAGCCTGCCACTTAAAAAGGAAAATGGAAGAAAATCACCTGGCCCTCCAGGGACTGGGTGACCTCCAAAAAGAACACCAGAACTTGTTAGAGCACACCAGGAGGGTGGAGGATGCTCTGGCAAGAAAGGAGCAGGCCAATAGGGACACAGCTCAGGAGGTAACCTTCCTGCAGCAGAGACTGGCCCAGTACTCCAGGACCAATCAGGAGGCACAGAGAGAAAATGAGGCTCTCTGTCAGCACAATGATAGGCTCCAGCAACAGGTAGCCATGCAGGAGAGACTGATAGAGTCTAGTAAGGCCTTAACTGAGGAACTGAAAGCGTAGGCTCTTGCATTGCAACAGGGAGCAGGGGGTGATAGAGACGAGGTGCGCTAGGAAAGGGAAACGCCTGAGCATAACCTCAGGAGCCCTGGTACCAGAGGCCTTCATCTCTCCCAGTCCATGGACTCTGCACCCCCATGTCCCCTCGCGCACATGAGCCCAGGGCCACGGAGATGGCAGATTACTATCCAGCTAGAAGTATGGGGCTCATAGGCCAGTACCTCCCAGAAATGGATGGGCGGGCATCCGGGTATGGGCACCCAAGCACAGTGCAATTTAGTGGGGAACCCCATGAGAGTAGGCCCATTAAGGGCATCCTGAAAACCTCTGCCCAGTTAGGTCAGTGGGGGCGGGTACCCATCAAATTCTGGCAGCAAGGAGGGGTCTGAAGACTCCTCTGAGCATTACAGGACACAGGAGACCAGGTCCCCACATTCTGCGAGCCATTCCCAGGCTCGCAGAATCCGGGAAAACCTGGAAGATCAGACGGGCACCTCTGGGAGCAGCACTTCTGAGTCGGAGGATGAATGGACCAGGGTGACCCGAACCAAAAAGGCCAATAAGGCAAAAAGGGCCTTGCTTAAGGACCCATTGAAACAAATAAAGGCAATAAGGAGTGTCATCACGCCTTATCATAAGAACGCCAAGTATTCTGTTTGGGAACACTTGGAGCTCTATGAGCAAATGATGGAGACTTTCCATTTGAAGGACAATACGTAAAGTGGACCTTCTCACCAGAATACTCCAGTTTCTTTGCGGGACTGGAGGATCAAAACCATTCAAGGTGGTCCACATACAGGGTGGCCATCTTGAAACATTTTTCTGTGCACAGAAATCCTCAAGAGGCTAGCAAGGCAGCCTACAATTTGCAATGTGGGGAGGATCAGGCCCCACAAGAGTTTGTGCAAGAATTAAAGTGTGCTTTTGCGCAGACCACCAGAAGGTTGCGCATGGATAGCAGAGAATTTATCAATACGTTTTTCCATGCCTTACCCAAATACATAATGACCCAGCTCGTGAGAGATTTTCATGAGAAAAGATCTTTAGACTGGGTCATTGAATAGGCTACCCGGATCTATGAGGTGCAGAAGCCCATCGAAAATAAAAATAATGCGCCGAAAAACCGCAAAACCAACAGCACCCCTGCTGCTGCCAAGGTGGCAGAGGTAAAGGTTGCTCCCGTTTTAGATTTGGAGATGGGGGGCCTAAAAACCTGCCTGCACCAAACAATTCACAGCCCAGAAGGCCCTCGGGCCAGTCACAGACAGGGAGTCGAGGAGGTAGTCCCACAAATGGGGTCCCCCACCCCCCTGACTATGTAAGTCCTCGCTACAAGGGAAACCGACCAATCCTGGGTTATGTGTGGACTCCTCCAGCCCAAGGGGGGGATCCAGCCAAGCACCTAACCCAGGGAACTTCCCTCCCAACTTCCCACAGGAGGGCAGAAATTCTCCAAATCCTGGGCAGAACTTTTTCCCCAGGTATCCACCCAATTTCCAGCCCCAAAATCATCCATCCTTCTTTCCCCAATTCCCTGAGCCCAGACAACCTAATCCGGGAGAGGGGAGGCCAAGGGTAGAGGGGTACCAAAATCTTCCCAATCAGGGGTACTATCAGAGAAGGGATAGCTACCTATCCCGGGATCAGCCCAGGGGAGAAAATAGAGCCCCGTATCAGCCTGAGCGGGTTTCACAACTTGAGCGCCAGGTCCAAAATATGGCACGAGATCTGGGTCACATACTGAGGGCTCAACAGAACCCTGAGATGAGCATGCCACCGCAGAATGACCCAAACTCTGGACCTGGTGCTCCAGAACAATGACTGGGGCAGCACCCCGATAACCCACCGGTTCCCAGGGAGGAGGCACAAGGGGAAGGGGGGTGTAAAGCCTTGGAGGAAGCTTCCTTCCCAACTTGTAAACAGCCCCTGGAAAACCAGGAACCGGAAACAAAATCTCCTGCCCCTGAAAGCCTGCCTCCCAAGGAGCAGAGGGGGGGTAGGAGAAACAAAGGACCCAAACAGACCCACTTTGTGGAGGAGGTACAGGTCTTCCAATTTGAGGGAGAGGGATCCTCAGAAGATCCTGGGAAAAGGATCTTCTCCTTCAGAAATGGGGGATCTCCTCCGAAGGCAAAATGGGTCCCAAGGGATTCCAATCCAGACTGGGGAGATGTGGAGACTGAGCTACCGCCGCCCATCATCTCATCCCAGAACCGACAATACCAAAATCCCAAGGGTCAAACCCATCCTGATGACTGCCTCCAAAAAGGGCGGGCGGCCCAGAACCGGAACCAGGGGAACCCACAATGGCTCTGATCTCCAGTTGCCAACTTTTTCTTTCAGATTCCCAAGGCTCTCCACAGAATTCTGCCCAAATCTCTTTGCTAGCAATGTCCAAAACCAGAAAGTTAGCCCACCAGTTGTCCAAAAATGTGCATTATCTGTGCCCCCTTGAGGAGAAGGAGGGAAGATACTATGCCCCGCTACAAGTACAGGGGCAGGGTACAATTTTGGCACTGGTGGACACTGGATCCCAAGCTACCCTTCTGTCCAAAAGGGCCTTTGAGGAACTAAATGCCGGAAGGGGGGAGAATTACCGTATTCCTCTCACCTCTCTTCCTGGACAACTGCAGAACTTTGACGGGAAGGAAATTCCTGTCGAGGGGACTGTGGATTTGGACATCAAAATTGGGCGACACAAGGTGAAACACCCGGTCATAGTAGTGACTCCAGAGGGCATCCCTTGTTTATTAGGGAATGACCTCCTGCGAAGGTTGTCACCCCTAATAGATTGCGTAAACAAGGTCCTCTGGACCCAGACTAGCCGACCAATAAAATTAAAACAGAGTGTCAACCATGTTAGTTTAAACGGCACCTGCCACATGGTTGAACAAAAATCTGACCAAGTAGAATTTCACTTCCAGAACAACCAGATTCCAGACGTGGCAGTAATAGCAGTAGGACAACAGACTGGTGATGGGGGGTCTTCTCTATTTCTGAAAATCAACCTTCCTTCCAGTTTAAGGTGGTATTCCACACTGGAAGGAAACACCCTGAAATTCTTTACTAATCCACAATCAGAAACTCCCACTCCTATAGTCCAGAAAGATGTGAAATCAGCTCAGAGCCTGGCTGATATTCAGCAAATTGGAGAGCAGTTGTTCATCCCTGTACAGTTAAATGATGGGAAGGACTCTGTTCTCGCTCGAGTGTGTGTGAACAACGGTAAGAACTTCATCAGCGAAGCCATGTTCCGCCAACTCCCAAAAGATCCAGCCATTCCCACATTCAAACTGATAGACAAATGGGAAATGGACCTGAAACACCTAATTCCAAACATCTCCTGCCAAGCAGGTGTATGCTCAAAATCTCCATTGGCAACAAGAGCACAGTCCACAATTGTTGGGTCATGCGAGACGTCACTGCCGCCTTTTACTTAGGCAGTGACATTCTCAATCGCTTCGCCATTAGTTTGGACCTAATAAACTTCAAAGCTTGGTCCCGATTAGCGGATAATCCCATGGGCTTTGATGATTCAGAAAAAGCATTTAGGTCAGCTCAATTGCTACCTTATGCAGTGGAAATTCAGATTAAAGAGGAAGTCACCATCCCAGAAAGGACCCGACAATTCTCCCTGGAAGTGAAAGTTAAAAGAGGACAAAAATTGAAAAGCCCTGATGCTTATATTCATCTAGATGCTTCTCTCCAACAGCAAGGGTTAGGGGTAAACCCAACACCATTAGTCAACATAGAACATGACACCATTCCAATAGAGGTGGATAACAGCGACTTAAAGAGTATTACTCTAGCCGCAGGCACCATTATTGGAATGGCAGTTGATGACCGACATTTTTCCATTGATCTAGGAAATGAACTGTTAGGACCAATCCCCAAGGACTGTTTTGATGGTGACAGTGATGACAATACAACACCAGACAGGATTTTCACCCGGCATGATGGGAACTTCCTGGTGTACACGTCTTGCCCTTATGGTAAGGAAGATGTGACTTGTGACTTCAGGAGGGATGAGGTGATTTTCCAGGTCCATGAGGGCTGCCTTTCCCACCTGAAGCCTCCAGTCCAAATCAGCACTCTGACCAGGGACTTCTCCACCCAGCTGGAGGAGGCCGCTGAGATAGCCAAACCAGAAGTCTTTCCAGGCTTCAGGCAGATGGTGGAAGAGAGAGTCAACCTAGCTGATGCCTGTGTGACTCTGGAACAGAAGCAAAAGTTGAAACACGTTTTCTTGGATTTCCAAGATCTCTTTGCGGTAGACTCATATGACTGTGGTCGCACCGACATTCACACAACAACAATTCCCACGGACCCTGGAATGACTCCAGTGTTTGTGAAGCAATATCGTTTGTCTCACGCATCCATGGAGTCCCTTACTGAAATAATTAAGAACCTTGAGTCCCGGGGAATAATCCGTCCAGTCCACAGCACTTTCAATAATCCGGTGCTGGGAATATTGAAGCCAAACGGCCAGTGGAGACTCTGCCACGACCTTAGGGAGCTCAACAAACGGGTCCATACTTCCCGATGGCCTCTGCCCTACACTGACCAAGGGCTGGCCCAGATTCAGGGGTTACAGGTATTCACAGCAATAGACCTGCCAGTAGGGAGGACCAATACAAACTGGCTTTTACCTTTGGGGGCCAGCAGTACACATGGACCCGGACTCCCTTCAGATACCTCAACTCCGGCAATGAATTCAACATTTTCCTACATAAGGCCATGCCCGACCTGGGTGCGAGGGGTAACCTGGCTTATGTAGATGATGTCCTCATCAAAAGTTCAACTGTGGAGGGAACACATAGCGGAGATCCGTTATGTTTGAGGGCCGCCGGAGCAAAACTTTCCTTTCAGAAAGCACAGTGGTGTAGAACCTGTGTTAATTTCTTGGGGCATGAGATTACTCCTCAGGGTATCTGTCCCCAGGGAAAGAAAGTGGAAGCACTTCAGAAACTGAAAGACCCCACAACTCTGCGGGAACTAAGGAGCCTCCTTGGACTGACTAATTACAGCAGAAAGTTCATTGAAGGCTACGCAGAGATCACTAGACCCCTGATTCATCTCTTGAAGGGGGGGGTCAAGTGGGAATGGGGTCCAGAACAATCCGAGGCAGTAAGACAACTCAAAAGAAGCCTCTCACAAGCGCCTTGCCTAGCTTACCCTGTCAGAAACAAGGAGTTCTTCCTGGAGACAGGGTTCTCTAATACGTGCTTGACGGCAGTATTATACCAAAAGCATGACAAGGTCAATAAAGTAATCTCCTATGCGAGCAAAACTTTATCCTCTGTGGAGGAAAAATTCAACGATTGTGAGAAGGCACTCCTGGCAACGGTGTGGGCATTGAAGAATTACCGCCCGTTTATCCAGGGGGAACACATCATAGTGGAGACTCCACACCAGCCTCTGCAATATCTCCAAAGTGACAGAATCCGGGCCGGAAATGTGAGTAATTCCCGAATTACTTCCTGGATTCTGTCAATGCAAGGCTTTCCTGTGGAGGTCAGATATGGCCAAAACAAGAAGAGTCCGCTCGCGCAAGGTCTGGCTGACTTGCATGATTGTGCCAGAGAAAACTGTCTCGAGGACGAAAGTCTAAAAATCAAGGACAACATGGAGGCATACCTTAATTCCCCACACAAAGTCTTTGAAGAAGACAAGTGTGAGGGAATGCCCACTGTCTATGTGGATGGATGCTCTTACCATGTTGACAACGACGGGGAGAAAGAACTGGTGGCTGGCGTAGGGAATGCATGGGTGAAGGAGTTCCCAGAACCCTCCTCTGGATACAAAATTGGTCCCCGAAGTAGTCAGGTGGCAGAATTGATGGCTGTGCATCAGGCCATCCTCACTGCTGTCCAGCATCAACTCCACAAACTGGTCATAATCACAGATTCGGATTATGTACGGAACGGGTTCGTGGAGCACCTGGTCAACTGGAAAACCAAAGGCATGTTATGCGCTAATAACAAACCCCTGAAACATGGGAAGCTAATCCAAAATATTGATGATCTGGTCACATCGAATGGGATGACCATCTACTGGGAAAAGATCAAGGGTCATTCCAAAGTAGAGGGACCAGACAAAACTGGAAATTACTTAGCTGATAAACTGGCCAAAACCAGGGCCATCCAAGGGGATCTAATAGAAATAGGGTCCCTGTTGGGGGAAATCCAGGTCAGTGCTATCACTAGATACGAGACAAATGCTCACAACAATCTTTCAACTGCACCATATAGTAAGGAGACCCCTGATGCTGATTTAATTACAGCTCAGAAGGGGGATCCAATTATTGGTAAGTTTTACCAACACCTTGAGGACCCTGAGAACTTTCCCCTGACGGATACATTGGGAAAGAGGACCTAAGAGTGTTGATGAAATGTCCAAAAATGTTCCGAATCCAAGACGGTTTGCTGGTAAGGAAATCCAAAGCTGGCCACGATCAATGGGTGGTTCCTACCTCATTCCGAAGCCTGATGTTAAGTCACGCCCATGATGCGGCCATCGCCGGTCATAGGGGGTTCCACATAACACTGGAAATCTTAAGAGAGGTTGCATACTGGCCACACATGGGGCAGGACCTCGACCAATACTTGAAGGGGTGTCTTGTGTGTGCACAATTTCAGCCATCATCCCGCACACAGCGTGCGCCTCTCCAAAAGAGGGGGATGATACTGCCATGGTCAGATTTGCAAATCGACTTTGTAGGCCCTGTGATTCGCTCGTCTAGAGGAAACAAGTACATGTTGACCGTTACATGCTTGTTTACCAAGTGGGTGGAATGTCTCCCAGCCCCAAACTGCAAGGCAGAAACAGAAGTTGCCTTGATGATTAACCACATTTTGGTCTACCTCAAAGGATTGAGTCAGACAGAGGTAGCCACTTCACCAGTGAAGTAATGACAAAGATGTGGGAGATACTGGGGGTTAAAAGGAAGCTACACATTGCTTACAGGCCAGCTTCTTCTGGAGCAGTAGAGAGATATAACCGAACCATTGTGAGCATCTTAAAAAGGTTTGTGGCAGATTCTGGGCCAAGTTGGGATATCCGATTACCTCTGGTCCTAATGGCCATCAGATCAACCCTTCATCTGCAACCAAAATGTCACCATTTGAGTTGATGACTGGACGCAAGATGGTGCTTCCCCAGCATTTGCTCTACAGAACCCAAGAGCAAACGTTGATAAATGCCTCCACAACTCATGAGTATGTGGAGAATTTAAGGAAACATCTTCAGCATGCTTTTGCCTATGCTCAGCGGAATCTAGAAAGATCAGCCGAGAGCATGAAGACCCACTATGATTTAAAAACTACCCGAAAGGAATATAAGGTGGGTGATCGGGTCTATCTATACAATTTCCAAAGGAACCAGGCCAAACAGCGAAAATTCTTGCCTACATGGAAGGGACCGTTTGAAATTATAGACAAGATCTCCCCTGTTGCCTATAAGATCTGCATCCCCAAAGGCAGTCTGGCGGAAGGGGAAGACAAGTGGGTACATATAAATCAGCTAAAGTGTTGCCATCGCAGGCACACTCTGCAACAACTGGAGGAATCGACTGGAATCCCAGAGGGGGCCGCTCCAGAGTAATTCAGTTCCAACCCTAAAATATTCCACATATAGCATATAAAATTCTGTGATCCTTGTATATATATATATATATATATATATATATATATATATATATATATATATATATATATGTTCTTGTCTCCTAATTTAAAAAAGAAAATGTATATGTTCATATCTTCTGATTCATAAAATGTATATGTTCGCCACACCATTAATAGTGGTGAAGAAATGTCTACCGCTTTGCTTTATCATCCTAGGAGAGATGAAACCGTGGAGACTGACCAAGGATAGACCGGGGACCGGGAGCAGAGACCTGAGGGGCCCGGGGTACCGCCCAATCCTCCAATCAAGACCAGCAAAAAGAACTGATTGATCGACTGGAGGGAGGAAAAGATGCTGAACTGTGCCATCCATGGAAGTGGAAGAAGAGGAGGCGAACATCCCAGATCTTGCGAGTTCCATCAGCGAAAGGACAGAATGGCCATCGCAAGAGGGGGGACTTGTGGGATGTTTTTGCCCATGCATCCAAGCCCTACCATAAAACTGTGCAGTACTGGCATGGAAAACATCATGATGGCCAGAACTCCCCAGAGAGTGCACATGGAAAACATGAAGAATAGGCTGCCACCCATTTTTGCCTATGTTGTGAGCACAGGAGGGCACTGCCTAAAACCACCATTGGGCTACACACACAGTAGCCTGAAAACATTGGGAATGGCAATGCTGATTGCCAAAAAAGCAACTCAGAACTGTGGGGAATTCATTTTCTTAATCCCAAAAATGGTTGCATTACCAGTACTCACCACTATCAGAAAGCCGGCGTTTTAAAACCACCAGACTTTTGTGTAAAACTGAACAAATGAAACAAAACCAGAGCAAGGAAAGACTTGCTAAGAGGTGGATACAATGTAAAACTATATTCTGAAATGACTTGAAGGAAGTACTTATTTAATGTATATGTAAAAATTGTAAGTGATTTAAACTGGGAACAAAAAGTGACATTTAGCTGAAACCTGGCTTAATGAAACTGGATTCTGCCTGACAGGAGTTGAAACCTGCTCAGCCACTCTTCCCCTTGCCAAAAGGAGTTGTCACCTCTCTGATTAGATTAGGGGTGGAGCAGCTGGGGACTACAGGGAGTTGAACAAAGGCCTTTCCTGGACTCAGGCAAATGTTATATTGGGGGCGTCGTAAAATAGCTTCCTCTTGGGAGAAACTGGGGGGCAGCTGTGCCTCTGTGAACAAGCTGGCTTGGGGGAAGTGGATAAACCAGTTATTCCACCCTTTGATGTGGGAAGCCACACCCCTTTTTGACCAGGGCATACTTTTAAAAAGATAGATAACTCATAGTGCGGACTTGTCAGAATTATATAAGTAATATCATTATTTTTGTGATTTTTCTGTGAACATTTTAAGAGGCGTTAGGACCCTGTGGTGTATTCGGGGGGTTGCTAGCGGAAAATAGGGTCTCACTCCAAATGTATGCATGTTAAAAATCTGTCACTTTATCATCTGTAACCCATATCCCTGGTGCACATTTGTGTAAAATCTGGAAAGGTTTAGAGATCGTTATCTGGATGAAAAGGGGAGAATTCTGTCATCAGTGGACACGACATTGTACAAAGACAGGGATCGGATGGTTTGGTGCTACAGAAAATATGTTAATTGGACATATAATATTAGAAAAATGGTACATAGATAAATATGTATTTGGGTCAGAAATAGATTTGTGTGCAATCTGACAAGGGGAGGTTCCTCTGACTATAAAACCTACAGCATCACTCTGACTCACATTTCCTTCCCCCAATCAAGGGAGAGAGGAGGAATTGGCCAATGATAAGTGAGAGGGGCAGGTTTAGTTATGACCAACGCACACACCCACTTTCCAAAACACATAAAAAGAGACTGCTGGGACAGGTAGCGACATTCAATTCCATTTGCTGCTGAGCATGCTGACCGACGACTTCACATCCAGAGATCTAGATTTCAAATCCATTAATCTCCAGAACCTGTAGCAGAAATTAATTCCAGAATTTGTAGCAGAGAGGCCTGAATCCACCAGCTGAATCCTCTTCAGCAGGCCTCAAAACTAACCAAACTATTCAACAGCCGGGCGAGCTGTTTGAAGTTTTGCCGATAATTTTTGCAAGAACCTGTAGCAGTACCCAGAAAGCAGTGTTACATCCAGAATCCAGAGAGGCTAGACCAGCAGAGCAGAGCTGACCCAGATCGCTGTGAGCAGAACCGGTGCCTGATTGACCTGCCGAGCAGCCACAACCGCAGCCGGATGTGTTGACCAGATCCGTGACGAGGCCTAGTTCAAATTTATATTGTGAGTATCTAGCAGAACTGTGCAGAACCAATCTCTTAGTTAAAATAATCTAATCCAAACTATTTTAACCTAAGTAGAACTGTCTCCTAGAAATCGTGTCATCTGTCATTTTTAAAGCTGCACAACTATCACCTGTCAATTCTGCAGCTGCAAGCTGTCACCTGTCATTTTGAGTTTTACTTTAAATCCGAAAATCTACCTTTATTTAATCGTCCGTATCTCTGGAACCGTTTGGGCTGGGAACGAGATTTAACTTTCCTCTGAAAGCTTAGAATCTAAGCTTTCCAACGGGCCTAGAACCGACTTCCTACTTATACTTTTTCCACAATCACGATTTATGCACTCGCGAAATTTACCGCGATTTGCGATTTTGGCTCAATTTCTCCACTTGTCAAAATAGCCATGGGCGCCGGGCTCATATTCGTAAAGTGTGCAGTAGTGATTGGGTGGACTTAACTGTGGCAGACCATGCTGCATACTCACCTAGAACAATCCAAGCTGGGTGAAGTCCCAGCCACTGGCTGGGAGGGACCAATCCCCTGTTACAGGAACTCTTTTCTTACCTGGGTGGGGCTGATGCTAATCCTCTGACACTGGAACTCTTTTCTTACCTGGGTGAGGCTGGAGGAAGAATACGCACCAAAGCACTTCTCCACTATTTAAACCACGCCCGATAGAATTCACGTGCTTCGCGTTATTCTGCAACAGCAGCAGGACGCTCACCGAGTCGGCTCCTGCATTCCAGGTCCAGACACACCCTCAGCTTCTCGAGCAGCAACCTGTAGATGAAGAAAAGGCACAGGAACATCTACTCACCAGAATTCAGCCACAAGAGTCCAGTCTCCGACAACCTGCAAATAAAGACATAAGGTTAGAAAACGGGCAACACGCTCGCAGCTGCGCTCGCTTACCTTATCCATCCGTGATCACACCGGAGTTCACCGCGGCCTTCGCTTCGGCAGCATCCCAGCACCTGGAAGACAAAAGACATTGTTAGCGGTGTCCGAGCCGAAGGGTTCGCAACTCAGTTATACTTACGCGCTTCTTCTCGCGCAGCAGCGGCAGCATCGCCCTCAGCATTTCGGCATCTGAAAGAAAGGAAAAGACATTATTAGAGGTGCCCATTTTGAAGTGGCCACAATTCAGTAATACTTACGCGCATCTTCACGCGCAGCAGCGGCAGCATCGCCCTCAGCATTTCGGCACCTGAAAGGAAGGAAAAGACATTATCAGAGGTGCCCATTTGGAAAACGGCCACAACTCAGTTATACTTATGTGCCACCGCACGTGCAACAGCGGCGGCATCGCCCACAGCTCCTCGGCACCTGAAGGACTATTACAAGCCACAAAAGGACACTGAGCCTAAACACTGAAATCATCCAGTGACGTAACTGGATTCCATGCGCCCCTGCACCAGAAGCAGGATGGAGAGCTCGGCTTTACTAAACCAAAGAAAACTCACCTTACAAGCCTGACAGTCAATATTCGGAGGTCCTGCCCAGAGCGTCTTCTGAGTTCTACGCCTCATCATAGTCATAGAAGCAACTGTAGCAGTCCAGTTTGGGTCAGCGCCTCCGTGGGAATCAGGTGAGCGTTACAGAACGCGAAGCCTACCCATAATCTCCTACCCAGGCGCTATGGAAACTTCCGACACAGACCAATTGGCCCAGTTGTTGGGGGAATTAAGAGCTGAAGTCCATGCTGCTCGCCAGGAAACGAACGCCCTTAAGAAGGAATTGATAATGTCAAAAGAACGAACTGACGATCTCGCCAGACAGTTATTACAGAGTCAAGCGGGGCAAACTCCTCTACCTAACTCAGGGGGGAATTATACCCCAGTTACTTCAACCAATCCCGTTCAAATCAACCTACCTGGAAATGTGCCATTGGCACCACCTGAACGCTTTTCTGGAGACCCTAAAAGATTTGCAGTGTTTATAAATCAATGCCGACTGCACTTTCTTTGTAGACCCGCAGCCTTTCCAACTGACCAGACCAAGGTAGCCTTTGTACTTTCGTATCTTAGCGGCAGCGCCGCTGATTGGTCGATCCCTCTGGTTACACAGGATGACCCAATTCTTCAGAACTTCTCAGCCTTCCAGGCGAGTATGGAGAGACTTTTTGCAAGACATTCCCAAGGGCAGGCCCTGGACAACGAACTCCTCTCCCTGCGACAGGGCAACCAGGACCTCTTAGCCTACATTGCATCTTTTAATAGGTTAATTGTGGAAACTAGATTGCCCGAGGATAAAAGGATCACGCTATTTCACAGAGGTCTGCGTGGTGAACTTAAAGACGTCCTTGCCCAGGTCGTGAATCCTCCTCAGGACTGTTCGGAATATATTGATTGGGTGGTCCAATTGGATCATAGGCTCCAAAACAGAAAGGCGGACCGATCCAGGTTTGAAACCCGAGTATTCACGAAAACACAAAGCAACGCCAAAGGGGTCGACATCGTTGAACCTATGCAGATTGGGGCTGTAAAGGGTCCCTTAACCCAGAAAGAGCGTGACAGAAGACGACAAATGCAATTGTGCCTCTACTGTGGAAACTCTGGACATTTTCTTCGAGATTGCCCGGTAAAACCACCTAAGAAGACAGTAGGAGCTTCTGACAAGAACTCTGAAAAGCCTGAGCCGGGAAACGACCTCGCGCGACAAGTGTAGAGGTCCGCTTGCCGAGCTTAAAAACCAGTTCTTTGACCTCGCACTTCATAATGCCTATGGTCCTCGTAAACCCAAAGCAACCAGAACGTTTGCATGCTATTAAGGCATACATTGATAGTGGAGCAATAGGAAATTACGTGGACCGCGAATTGGCTTCCAGGATGAACCTACCTCTTTGTCCAAAGGCAGTTAAAGACGTCATTACCACGGTGGATGGGACCGAAATCACCTCCGGACCGGTAACCCATACCACTGCTGAAGTGACGTTACTAGGCCACGACGGGCATCAGGAGGTAATTGTGTTCGACGTGATCAAGGCTCCTCAATTCCAAGTAATCCTAGGAATCCCTTGGTTGGAGAAACACAACCCTCAGATTGATTGCGAGCAAAGACGATAATGTTCCCTGAGTGTGCACCAACCTGCTATCCACGACCCAGCATTGGCCTAGCGTCAGCAACGACTGACGGTCCACAATTACCTCAAGAGTATCGAGAGTTCCAAGATGTTTTTCAAAAGGAACAGGCTAACACCTTGCCACCTCACAGATCATACGATTGTCAAATAGATCTGCTACCCGGTGCAACCCCCCCTTGCAGTAGGATTTACGCTCTCACCGAGCCTGAGAACCTTCATCTGCGACAGTATTTAGACCAGTATCTGGCCAATGGCTTTATCCGTCCGTCAAAGTCTCCTGCATCCTCAGCTCTGTTCTTCGTACCAAAAAAAGAAGGTGACCTCAGAACCTGTATTGATTACCGTGCTCTGAATCAGATAACAGTAAAAAACAGATACCCCTTACCTCTGATCCCGGAACTCCTCGACCAGGTGAAAAACGCCTGTATTTATACCAAGCTTGATCTCCGGGGAGCTTATCATTTGGTACGGATCAAGGAAGGTGATGAATGGAAGATGGCATTTCGCACTAAGTATGGGCTATTTGAATACCAAGTGATGCCCTTCGGACTATGCAATGCGCTGGCCGCCTTCCAATATTTCATGAATGACGTACTCAGAGAGCTCATTGATGTCTGTGTTGTCGTCTACATAGACGACATTCTTGTGTACTCATCTTCGGAAGCTGATCATCGAAATCATGTTAGGGCGGTCCTTGAAAAACTTCGCCAACATAAACTCTTTGCCAAGCTCGAGAAATGTGCCTTTCATGTCACCAAGGTCGAATTTCTGGGATTTATTCTGACACACAAAGGAGTCCACATGGACTCGAGAAATGTTGACGCAATCCTCAAATGGCCATCTCCTACTTCCGTGAAAGGCGTTCAAAGCATGCTAGGCTTTGCCAATTTTTACCGCAGATTTATTCCAGCGTTTTCACGAGTGGTACAACCCATCACATCCCTCTTAAGAAAAAATAAGCGCTTTGAATGGTCTGCAGAAGCTGAACAAGCCTTCCAAGAGCTAAAGGCCAAGTTCACCTCGGCGCCAATACTGAAACACCCACGCCCGGATCTCCCTTACATCGTTGAAACCGACGCCTCCAGCTTAGCAATGGGAGCAGTTCTATCACAAAGGGATCCAGAGACTAACCAACTGCATCCTGTGGCGTTTTGGTCTCGAAAGTTCTCGGCGCCTGAGATTAATTACACCATCACGGACAAAGAGCTTTTAGCTATTAAATCCGCCTTTAAGGCCTGGCGGCATTATCTCCTTGGGGCCAAACACACCGTTACGGTGATCACCGATCATCGAAATCTACAGTATCTGAAAACCACCAAAGCTCAATCCTCCAGACAGCTCCGCTGGGCTCTATTCTTTGCTGAATTTGACTTTGTGATCACTTACCGCCCGGGCAACAAGAACGGCAAAGGGGATGCTCTTTCCCAAATTGGAATGGGAGATAACGTTGTCAATCCCGAACCCGTACCAATAATTCCTGAACAAAGGATCTTGGGTCTGATTTCTTCGCAATCCATCGAGGATATTGAGGCAAAAACTAAACAACTTGTGACCCCATCAGACTTACAGAGCTGGTTACAAAGAGGAGAGAACTTCACCGTAAACAATGACTTGCCTTATTTCCAAGGACGATTATTCCTACCACACGCTGATTTACAACAACAGGTAATCTCCTGTTATCATGATTCATTAATGGAGGGTCACCCTGGCATCGCCAAAACCACAGAAAAAGTGAAGAGACACTTCTAGTGGCTTTCATGGAGAAAAGACATAAAAGAATTTGTGATGTCCTGTGGTGTGTGCGCTCAAAACAAGGGCCAAAAGAAAAGGCCGGCTGGTCTTCTGCAACCATTAGACAATCCACCGTGTCCCTGGCATACCCTTTCCATGGACTTCATCACAGACTTTCCCTCTTGTTCCGGGTACAACACTATTCTCGTTATTGTGGATTTGTTTTCTAAAATGGCCCACTTCATTCCGCTAAAAGGCTTACCTTCAGCTTCAGTACTAGCCAGAGAATTCCTTGAAAATATTGTCCGGTTACACGGCTTCCCGTCGGTACTAATCTCTGATAGAGGAAGCCAGTTTATTTCTCACTTTTGGCGTAGTTGTTGTCGGTCAGCTCAAATCGATGTAAGACTTTCCACCGGCCATCACCCCCAGACCGACGGGCAAACCGAGAGAACAAACCAGACTCTCGAACAATATTTACGATGCATGCTACAACAGTCTGAAAGCAACTGGAAGGACATCCTTTGGATAGCTGAATATGCATACAACAATTCAGTTCATTCGGGAAACCGGGAAGAGTCCCTTCTACATCTTGTATGGAATTCATCCTCGAACCTCCAACCTCGACCCACCTCAAGATCTTGAAACACCCGCCGTAGATCAGTTGCACTCTGTTATTACCCAAGCTTTCAAGGAAGCGACTGCACATCTACAACAAGCTAAAGAAAGGTACAAAAAAGGAGCAGACCAACACCGAAGCGATGCCCCTCAATACCAGGTTGGGGATCAAGTCTGGTTGTCCACCAAACATTTATCGCTAAAAGGACCTCGCACCTTCAACCCCAAATACCTGGGACCATATTCAATTACGGCCATAATTAATCCAGTGGCCATTAAATTAGATTTGCCAACCCATATGAGAATACATCCTGTGTTTCACGTATCTCTTTTGAAACCCATGCAACCTGGAACCAGACTGACCAGACCTCCAGAACCCATTCAGGTGAATGGAGAGCCCGAATTTGAAGTTAAAAACATTTTGGACTCCAAGATCATCAAATCAAAACTATTCTACCTAATCGACTGGAAATGCTACGGACCCCAGGAAAGATCCTGGGAACCTTATGACTACGTCCATGCTCCTCGTCTAGTCAGGAAATTCCACCGAACATTTCCCGATAAACCAAAACCCCCGGGGAGGACAAGTTTGGGAGGGGCCTTGAGGGGGGGTGCTGTCATGAGCGCTACTCCCGAGGAGCCAAGACTGGCCCAGCGTCCCCAGAAGCAGGCTCATCATCCACACCCCCAGTTCCAGCAGACCCCTACAGGGGCCCTTTGGACCATGTCCTGGCGCCTCTGGCGCCAGGCTCATAAAGAACCACAGTCCCGGCGCCATGGGCGCCGGGCTCATATTCTTAAAGTGTGCAGTAGTGATTGGGTGGACTTACCTGTGGCAGACCATGCTGCATACTCACCTAGAACAATCCAAGCTGGGTGAAGTCCCAGCCACTGGCTGGGAGGGACCAATCCTCTGTTACAGGAACTCTTTTCTTACCTGGGTGGGGCTGATGCTAATCCTCTGACACTGGAACTCTTTTCTTACCTGGGTGAGGCTGGAGGAAGAATACGCACCAAAGCACTTCTCCACTATTTAAACCACGCCCGATAGAATTCACGTGCTTCGCATCATTCTGCAACAGCAGCAGGACGCTCACCGAGTCGGCTCCTGCATTCCAGGTCCAGACACACCCTCAGCTTCTCGAGCAGCAACCTGTGGATGAAGAAAAGGCACAGGAACATCTACTCACCAGAATTCAGCCACAAGAGTCCAGTCTCCGACAACCTGCAAATAAAGACATAAGGTTAGAAAACAGGCAACACGCTCGCAGCTGCGCTCGCTTACCTTATCAATCCGTGATCACACTGGAGTTCACCGCGGCCGTCGCTTCGGCAGCATCCCAGCACCTGGAAGACAAAAGACATTGTTAGCGGTGTCCGAGCCGAAGGGTTCGCAACTCAGTTATACTTACGCGCTTCTTCTCGCGCAGCAGCGGCAGCATCGTCCTCAGCATTTCGGCATCTGAAAGAAAGGAAAAGACATTATTAGAGGTGCCCATTTTGAAGTGGCCACAATTCAGTAATACTTACGCGCTTCTTCACGCGCAGCAGCGGCAGCATCGCCCTCAGCATTTCGGCACCTGAAAGGAAGGAAAAGACATTATCAGAGGCGCCCATTTGGAAAACGGCCACAACTCAGTTATACTTACGTGCCAACGCACGTGCAACAGCGGCGGCATCGCCCACAGCTCCTCGGCACCGGAAGGACTATTACGAGCCACAAAAGGACACTGAGCCTAAACACTGAAATCATCCAGTGACGTAACTGGATTCCACGCGTCCCTGCACCAGAAGCAGGATGGAGAGCTTGGCTTTACTAAACCAAAGAAAACTCACCTTACAAGCCTGAAAGTCAATATTTGGAGGTCCTGCCCAGAGCGTCTTCCGAGTTCTGCGCCTCATCATAGTCATAGAAGCAACTGTAGCAGTCCAGTTTGGGTCAGCGCCTCCGTGGGAATCAGGTGAGCGTTACAGTTGCAACTTGGTAATAACTCATAGAGCATTGCTAAAGTGAGCCCGAACTAATACCAACACACATCTCGCACTCACCCTGAATCTCTAGAGGGAATTAAAATCAGTTGGCACATTTTCCCATCCATTGCCATCACATTTAAAAAGCATTTTGGGCCTGTGTTTCAAACTCCTACCTGTTTCCTCTAAGCTTGCGGGGGGGGACTGAATTTCGTATTGCATTTGATGCATTCCTGAGAACTGTGTGCTCCTCTTTCCATCTCCTTCCATTTCTTACATAGCATAGGGGAGGGGGGTGAATTGCCAGAGAAAAAGTGATTATCTTATCTTTTGCTAAAATCATATCAAGTATTTCTGTACTGTATTTTATTCCTCATTGCTTTTCCCTTGAAACCATAAAAGTATTTTTGCTACTTTATCCATCCTATACTAACTCCTCATTGAGTATAAAGAAGTGTGCTAGTGCCAGATTACCCATTGTTGATCAACATCATATGTCTAAGTCTACTATCAGATATTAATTTATTATAAAAGTATGATATATATATGTTGTTTAATTTTTCAAATAAACCTTTTAATTTGCAAAACAAACCTACTTCTTGGCTCAGTGGGGTCAGGGGGATTCTAAGAGGGGGGTGTTATACAAGGGTTGTCATCCAGAGTACTGAACTGGATATAAAAATACATCAATCAGGGTTTTCCACAGCATCCCAGACTAGGCATTGACTTAGCTGTAGTGTTGATTGAATATCACTTACATGGTATTAGTTCAGGCTCACTTTAGCAATGCTCAATGAGTTATTACCAGGTTGCAAACGGATTTTAACAAAAGAAAGAATGGAGCTGCTATTTTGACAAGTGGAGAAATTGAGCCAAAATCGCAAAACGCTGTAAATTTCGCGAGTGCGTGTCTCGCGATTGCGGAAAAAGTATAGGGAGTACATCTGTGACTGGCCCGAGGGCCTTCTGGGCTGTGAATTATTTGGTACAGGCAGGTTTTTAGGCCCCCCATCTCCAAATCTAAAACAGGGGCAACCTTTACCTCTGCCACCTTGGCAGCAGCAGGGGTGCTGTTGGTTTTGGGGTTTTTCGGCGCATTATTTTTATTTTCGATGAGCTTCTGCATCCCATAGATCCGGGAAGCCTGTTCAATGACCCAGTCTAAAGATCTTTTCTCATGAAAATCTCTCACGAGCTGGGTCATTATGTATTTGGGTAAGGCATGGAAAAACGTATTGATAAATTCTCTTCTATCCGTGCGCACCCTTCTGGTGGTCTGCGCAAAAGCACGCTTTAATTCTTGCACAAACTCTT
This sequence comes from Ambystoma mexicanum, assembly GCF_040938575.1. NCBI lineage: Eukaryota > Metazoa > Chordata > Amphibia > Caudata > Ambystomatidae > Ambystoma > Ambystoma mexicanum. Next base: position 1,103,077,866 of record NC_090941.1, read on the forward strand.
GTGGGGCCTGATCCTCCCCACATTGCAAATTGTAGGCTGCCTTGTGAGCCTCTTGAGGATTTCTGTGCACAGAAAAATGTTTCAAGATGGCCGCCCTGTATGTGGACCACCTTGAATGGTTTTGATCCTCCAGCCCCCCAAAGAAACTGGAGTATTCTGGTGAGAAGGTCCACTTTACATATTGAATAGAGCTTTGGCTGTCCTTGAAATGCAAAGTCTCCATCATTCGCTCATAGAGCTCCAAGTGTTCCCAAACAGAATACTTGGCGTTCTTATGATAAGGTGTGATGACACTCCTTATTGCCTTTATTTGTTTCAATGGGTCCTTAAGCAAGGCCCTTTTTGCCCTATTGGCCTTTTTGGTTCGGGTAACCCTGGTCCATTCATCCTCCGACTCAGAAGCGCTGCTCTCAGAGGTGCCTGTCTGATCTTCCAGGTTTTCCCGAATTCTGCGAGCCTGAGAATGGCTGGCAGAATGTGGGGACCTGGTCTCCTGTGTCCTGTGACGCTCAGAGGAGTCTTCAGATCCCTCCTTGCTACAAGGATTTGCTGGGTATCCCCCCCACTGACCTAACTGGGCAGAGGTTTTCAGGATGCCCTTAGTGGGCCTACTCTCCTGGGGTTCCCCGCTAAATTGCACTGTGCTTGGGTGCCCATTCCGCATGCCCGCCCATCCATTCCTGGGAGGTACTGGCCTATGAGACCCATACTTCTAGCTGGATAGTAATCTGCCATCCCCGTGGCCCTGGGCTCATGTGCGCGAGGGGACAGGGGGGTGGCAGAGTCCAGGGACTGGGAGAGATGAAGGCCTCTGGTACTAGGGCTACTGAGGTTATGCTCAGGAGTTTCTCTTTCCCAGCGAACCTCATCTCTATCCGCCCATGCTTCCTGTTGCAATGCAAGAGCCTGCGCTTTCAGTTCCTCAGTTAAGGCCTTACTAGACTCTATCAGTCTCTCCTGCATGGCTACCTGTTGCTGGAGCCTATCATTGTGCTGACAGAGAGCCTCATTTTCTCTTTGTGCCTCCTGATTGGTCCTTGAGTACTCGGCCAGTCTCTGCTGCAGGAGGGTTACCTCCTCAGTCCCATCCCTACTGGCCTGCTCCTTTCTTGCCAGAGCCTCCTCCACCCTCCTGGTGTGATCTAGCAAGCCCTGATGCTCTTTTTGGAGGTCACCCAGCCCCGGGAGGGCCACGTGATTTTCTACAATTTTTCTTTTTAAATGGCAGACTTCCTGGCCTAAGGTATCCCTTTCCTGACCAAGAGCCTGCATTTGTGACGCCAGGTCGTCCCTCTGTCTTTGAAAGGCACCAGCTTTCTGGCGTTCTTCATCAAACTCTGCCTGGGTATCCAGGTCTTTCAAAATCAATGTATTGCTTTCCTCTTTCTCTCTGTCTAGTTGGATTTGCAGGGTGGCTACCTGCTCTGTGCATGCCCTGTTGAAATTGATCTGTTGCTCCAGCTTTTTCTGGCTCTGCAGTAAGGAGTCCAACCTGTCTTGGCGCTCCTTCTGCAAAGCCAGAATTCTGGTATCCTGGACTGTCTTTTCCTGTTGCAGTATATCCATGTCCTCTTTTATTTTAATGATATACTGCCTACTATCATTTTCTGATTCCTGGCTCCTCTGCAGCCTCTGCTCAGAAGAGACCAGGTCAGATTGGGCCTTTTCTAACGCCATCTGTTGCCTATTTGCCAGGTCTTGGCCTTCAGCACATTTGTCCTGCATGGCTCCCATATATAGATACAAATATGCCGCTATCCTGGCAATCTTATTGTGTTAATCTTTGGCCTTAGAAGCCATATATAATTCACTCAGGGCCACATGTAATGGACCCTGATCTCTCCATCTATCTGACCCTGTTTCAGTGACCTGTTGCACGATTGCCTGCAACCAGACCGTTTGGTCCTGATGAGTCCACTCACCTCTCACAAATAGCTTATGTAAGAAGTGCTCTCTGGCTATTTTCATATATACCAAGGTCGTCATTCTGGAATTTGAGTTCCTTCCTGACTTACAGAAGTTTGTATTTTATTTTGCAAAACAGACCGTTTCCTTAGAGCGTTCCTTTGAGGGATGCTTTCACAGTGTAAAACAGCGTGGTGATCTAACTGGATATGTGTATCTGGTCAGTTGGCACACTGTATTAATCTGCACAAGTGGTAAATCTAACCCAGAATATCCCAGCTCCGAGCCCCCACTTTTGTAAGCGATATTCAATCAACACTACAGCTAAGTCAATGCCTAGTCTGGGATGCTGAGGAAAACCCTTATTGATGTATTTTTATGTCCAGTTCAGTACTCTGGTTGACAACCCTTGTATAACACCCCCCTCTTAGAATCCCCCTGACCCCACTGAGCCACAGAAATACTTGATATGATTTTAGCAAAAGATAAGATAATCACTTTTTCTCTGGCAATTCACCCCCCTCCCCTATGCAATGTAAGAAATGGAAGGAGATGGAAAGAGGAGCACACAGTTCTCAGGAATGCAATCAAATACAATACGAAATTCGGTTCCCCCCCAGCAAGCTTAGAGGAAACAGGTAGGAGTTTGAAACACAGGCCCAGCAGGAGGTCGGTTCTAGGTTCGTTGGAAAGCCTAGATTCTAAGCTTTCAGATGAAAGTTAAATCTGGTTCCTAGCACAAACGGTTCCAGAGATACGGACGATTTAATAAAGGTAGTTTTTCGGATTTAAAGTAAACTCAAAATGACAGGTGACAGCTTGCAGCTGCAGAATTGACAGGTGACAGTTGTGCAGCTTTAAAAATGACAGATGACACGATTTCTAGGAGGCTGTTCTACTTAGGTTAAAATAGTTTGGATTAGATTATTTTAACTAAGAGATTGGTTCTGCACAGTTCTGCTAGGTAGACACAATATAAATTTGAACTAGGCCTCGTCACGGATCTGGTCAACACGTCCGGCTGCGGTTCTGTCTGCTCGGCGGGTCAATCAGGCACCGGTTCTGCTCACAGCGATCCGGATCTCTGGTTCTGCTCACAGCGGTCTGGTTTGTGGTTCTCTCGGGTTCCGGATACAGCACTGCTTTCTGGATACTGCTACAGGTTCTTGCAAAAATTCTTGGCAAAAATTCAAACAGCTTGCCCGGCTGTTGAATAGTGTGGTTGGTTTTGAGGCCTGCTGAAGAGGATTCAGCTGGTGGATTCAGGCCTCTCTGCTACAAATTCTGGAGTTAATTTCTGCTACAGGTTCTGGAGATTGATGGATTTGAAGTCTGGATCTCTAGATGTGAAGTCGTCGGTCAGCATGCTCCGCAGCAAATGGAATTGAATCTCTCTACCTGTCCCAGCAGTCTCTTTTTATGTGTTTCGAAAGGGGTGTGTGCCTGGCATAACTGAGCCTGCCCCTCTCTACTTGTCATTGGCCCAATTCTCCCCTCTCCCATGATTGGGGGAATTGGGTTGTGAGTCAGAGTGATGAGGTCTGTTTATGGGTCAGAGGATCCTCCCCTGGTCAATTTGCCCACAAATCTATACCTGATCCAAATACATATTTCCCAGGTACACAGTTGTTTGACATCACATAAACACATCGTATATTACTAAAGATAGTCCCTGTCCCGACTCTGGCGTTTCTAGGAGCTTGCATTAAAAAATGGCAACTTATTTTCGATTTTCGTGGGTTTTGCAATATGGGATTTTCATCAAAAATTATACAAAGGTACATTTCCCTTTCACATATATCCCAGTAACTTTCCATGTCTCTAGCTTAAACACATTGTCTACAATAATCATAATTAGCGGGGTTTGGCCCCCGAACATGGTACAAATTGGAGTTTGGATTCAAATCGTGAGGGCATTTTTCAAACTAAGACTCTCAAAGTTGTACATTCCTGTCATTTGGTTACAATAAATTATCACTGTTTCTATAAAATATATATTTGTTGCAATTCAACTCCCCCAAGTGTTTGGGTCTGCCTCCAGGAGTCTGGGTGGGTCAGTGATCACATGTCTCTCCTTGCTGGCAGAGGGCTGTTGACAGGAAACACTCAAAATTAACATACCCCATTCAACAGAAAGGGGCTATTGTCTCTCTCCTCCAGGCTGAAGGGGAAACCCCCTCCCTCTCACTCAGAAGGGCCATGTGATATCCTGCCTCCTGTGGTGAGTCTCTGGGGTGTTAAGAGTTCTCAGCCTCTTGGCCTCTGGGAAATGCAGGTGGCTAGATTTTCAATTAACCAACAAGCTTTGAAGTCCCTGCCCCTCTTGCAACTCCTAAATACAGTTTCCCTGTCAGAGTTTAGACCGCTAGCGCCACCTTGGGGAATTTGTCGATACTGCATCCATTTTTGAGTTGTCTTGATTTACAGCATTTCAATAGAGTGGTATTTTGCTTGATAGTATAGGACCCTTGCTCAACATTGTTTTGATAGCATCCTTACAGTAGAGTGGTGATGTGGAACCCCCCACAAGAAGGTTGTATCTTTGGAGTGGTCTCGTGCCAACTGCGCAGTTCTCCTATTCTGGCGTGAATGTGGGCGGCGATAGCTCATCCCCACATCTACCCAGTCTATTGATTTAACATGGGTCAAATCCCTTGACAAATCCCCCCGCCCGACTGCGCTTTGATTCAAGTCAAGGGGAAGTCGGGTGCAAAGGAGGTTTTGAGCCCTTGTGCTGGTATGTCCGCATTATCTTCTTCCAATTCTGTAGATGGCACAGTTCAGCATCTTTTCCTCCACCCAGTTGGATTGATCGGTTCTCCTCGCCGGTCCTGATGGGAATATTGGGAGGTACCCCGGGCCCCTCGGGTCTCTGCTCCCGGTCCCCGGATCGTCGTCCTTGGCCAGTCTCCAGGTTTTCTTTCTCCTAGGACGACAAAGGAAGATTAGATCCCCTTGGATGGCCCCGGTTTTGGCCAGCTGATCAGCTAAGTCATTTCCAGTTTTGTCTGGTCCCTCTACTTTGCAATGACCCTTGATCTTTTTCCAGTAGATGGTCATCCCATTCAATGTGACCAGATCATCAATATTTTGGATTACCTTCCCATGTTTCAAGGGTTTGTTATTAGCACATAACATGCCTCTGGTTTTCCAATTAACCAGGTGCTCCACGAACCCGTTCCGTACATAATCCGAATCTGTGATTATGACCAGTTTGTGGAGTTGATGTTGGACAGCCGTGAGGATGGCCTGATGCACAGCCATCAATTCTGCCACCTGACTACTTCGGGGACCAATTTTGTATCCAGCGGATGGTTCTGGGGACTCATTCACCCATGCATTCCCTACGCCGGCCACCAGTTCTTTCTCCCCGTTGTTGTCAACATGGTACGAGCATCCATCCACATAGACAGTGGGAATTCCCTCACACTTGTCTTCTTCAAAGACTTTGTGTGGGGAATTAAGGTATGCCTCCATGTTGTCCTTGATTTTTAGACTTTCGTCCTCGAGACAGTTTTCTCTGGCACAATCATGCAAGTCAGCCAGACCTTGCGCGAGGGGATCTTCTTGTTTTGGCCATCTCTGACCTCTACAGGAAAGCCTTGCATTGACAGAATCCAGGAAGTAATTCGGGAATTACTCACATTTCCGGCCCGGATTCTGTCACTTTGGAGATATTGCATAGGCTGGTGTGGAGCCTCCACTATGATGTGTTCCCCCTGGATAAACAGGCGGTAATTCTTCAATGCCCACAGCGTTGCCAGGAGTGCCTTCTCACAATCGTTGAATTTTTCCTCCACAGAGGATAAAGTTTTGCTCACATAGGAGATTACTTTATTGACCTTGTCATGCTTTTGGTATAATACTGCCGTCAAGCACGTATTAGAGAACCCTGTCTCCAGGAAGAACTCCTTGTTTCTGACAGGGTAAGCTAGGCAAGGCGCTTGTGAGAGGCTTCTTTTGAGTTATTGAAAAAACTGGTTCGGGAAGATATCTCGCGCTCACACCTGTATTTTAACACAAATCCTCTACAGTTTGTGATCAGAACAACATCAATGCAAAAAAAATCTCAATATAATGAATCCAAAACAATGTTTTATGATTTGTCAAAGAAAAAAACGACTTTTAATTTGTCAAAGAAAGAACTGCCGAACAGCCGACACGTGTTTCGACCCTAGGTCGTCATCAAGGCTATATATTTATACAGACAAATAATGTATAGCAATTGAAAAAGTGTATAAATAATATAAAAAACCATACCATATGATTCCACATATCAGGGCAGGATGAGAGGGGTTTTTGCGGGCCGTACTTGCAGTGACGTCGCGCGCACACGGACGCGATGACGTCATGCGTTAAATAACGTAATGACGTCACGCGTATGAGCGCGCGACGTCTACTCTAATGCATTTAAAAACAAACACGGGCATGTGGCTAGATATATACCACAACAAATGATTATTCTTAAAGGAAGTTTGAGTTCTCATGAATCATCCACTATCCTTCAAATGAACTTTCGCAAAGGTATATAGCAATAATTTAAACTATGCAGATTAATGCAAAGTATGTAAAATATATAAATTTGCACATTATTTAATTCTGGTATTTGCTAGAGTGGCTTCACAAATAACAAATATATTGTAGAAATTCATAACAGAAATATTATCAATTTATAAGAACACATGCATCTCATGATCATGATTTAGACCATTTAAAGTACTTTATGGTAATTAATTAATCATGTCCAATAAGCACTTGGAAGTACTAATTGTTGCTTGTTTAAACTGAAAATTGAAAGTTTTTGTGAAGTATGGGGATACATGAACTAATTTTTGGTTTTTGATTTTTGTGATTTCCTTTTATATTACTTCAAACATTTGACTATGGCAAAAACCCCTCTCATCCTGCCCTGATATGTGGAATCATATGGTATGGTTTTTTATATTATTTATACACTTTTTCAATTGCTATACATTATTTGTCTGTATAAATATATAGCCTTGATGACGACCTAGGGTCGAAACACGTGTCGGCTGTTCGGCAGTTCTTTCTTTGACAAATTAAAAGTCGTTTTTTTCTTTGACAAATCATAAAACATTGTTTTGGATTCATTATATTGAGATTTTTTTTGCATTGATGTTGTTCTGATCACAAACTGTAGAGGATTTGTGTTAAAATACAGGTGTGAGCGCGAGATATCTTCCCGAACCAGTTTTTTCAATTTCTATTATTGCTACAAACTTTGTGGGAAGTTTGAGGGTAAGATATCACTTGCTGCCGACCCGTTTTTTCAAAAATTTTGGTGGTAAATAGCGCACATGACTTAATAGCGATCCCACAAGTGTTTGGAAGCTTCTTTTGAGTTGTCTTACTGCCTCGGATGGTTCTGGACCCCATTCCCACTTGACCCCCCCCTCAAGAGATGAATCAGGGGTCTAGTGATCTCTGCGTAGCCTTCAATGAACTTTCTGCTGTAATTAGTCAGTCCACGGAGGCTCCTTAGTTCCCGCAGGGTTGTGGGTCTTTCAGCTTCTGAAGTGCTTCCACTTTCTTTTCTTGGGGACAGAGGCCCTGAGGAGTAATCTCATGCCCCAAGAAATTAACACGGGTTCTACACCACTGTGCTTTCTGGAAGGAAAGTTTTGCTCCGGCGGCCCTCAACTGTGTCAGAACATAACGGATCTCCGCTATGTGTTCTTCCACAGATGAACTTTTGATAAGGACATCATCTACATAAGCCAGGTTACCCCACGCACCCAGGTCAGGCATGGCCTTATGTAGGAAAATGTTGAATTCATTGCCGGAGTTGAGGTATCCGAAGGGAGTCCGGGTCCATGTGTACTGCTGGCCCCCAAAGGTAAAAGCCAGTTTGTATTGGTCCTCCCTACTGACAGGCACGGTCCAGTATCCATTGGTCAGGTCTATTGCAGTGAATACCTGTGACCCTTGAATCTGGGCCAGCCCTTGGTCAAGGTAGGGCAGAGGCCATCGGGAAGTATGGACCCGTTTGTTGAGCTCCCTAAGGTCGGCGCAGAGTCTCCACTGGCCGTTTGGCTTCAATATTCCCAGCACCGGATTATTGAAGGTGCTGTGTACTGGACGGATTATTCCCCGGGACTCAAGGTTCTTAATTATTTCAGTAAGGGACTCCCATGGATGCGAGAGGCAAATGATATTGCTTCACAAACACTGGAGTCATTCCAGGGTCCGTGTGAATTGTTGTGGTGTGGATGTCGGTGCGACCACAGTCATATGAGTCTACCGCAAAGAGATCTTGAAAATCCAAGAAAACCTGTTTCAACTTTTGCTTCTGTTCCAGTGTCACACAGGCATCAGCTAGGTTGACTCTCTATTCCACCATCTGCCTGAAGCCTGGAAAGACTTCTGGTTTTGCTATCTCAGCAGCCTCCTCCAGCTGGGTGGAGAAGTCCCTGGTCAGAGTGCTGATTTGGACTGGAGGCTTCAGGTGGGCAAGGCAGCCCTCATGGACCTGGAAAATCACCTCATCCCCTCTGAAGTCACAAGTCACATCTTCCTCACCATAAGGGCAAGAAGTGTACACCAGGAAGTTACCCCCGTGCCGGGTGAAAATCCTGTCTGGTGTTGTGTTGTCTTCACTGTCACTGTCAAAACAGTCCTTGGGGATTGGTCCTAACAGTTCATTTCCTAAATCAATTAAGAAATGTCGGTCCTCAACCGCCATTCCAATAATGGTGCCTGCGGCTAGAGTAATACTCTTTAAGTCACTGAAATCCACCTCTATTGGAATGGTGTCATGTTCTATGTTGACTAATGGTGTTGGGTTTACCCCTAACCCTTGCTGTTGGAGAGAAGCATCTAGATGAATATAAGCATCAGGGCTTTTCAATTTTTGTCCTCTTTTAACTTTCACTTCCAGGGAGAATTGTCGGGTCCTTTCTGGGATGGTGACTTCCTCTTTAATCTGAATTTCAACTGCATAAGGTAGCAATTGAGCTGACCTAAATGCTTTTTCTGAATCATCAAAGCCCATGGGATTATCCGCTAATCGGGGCCAAGCTTTGAGGTTTATTAGGTCCAAACTAATGGCGAAGCGATTGAGAATGTCACTGCCTAAGTAAAAGGTGGCAGTGACATCTCGCACGACCCAACAATTATGGAATAAGCTCTTATTGCCAATGGAGATCTTGAGCATACACCTGCTTGGCAGGAAATGTTTGGAATTAGGTGCTTCCAGGTCCATTTCCCACTTGTCTATTAGTTTGAATGTGGGAATGGCTGGATCTTTTGGGAGTTGCCGAAACATGGCTTCGCTGATGAAGCTCTTACTGTTGTTCACACACACTCGAGCGAGAACAGAGTCCTTCCCATCATTTAACTGAACAGGGATGAACAACTGCTCTCCAATTTGCTGAATATCTGTCAGGCTCTGAGCTGATTTCACATCTTTCTGGACTATAGGAGTGGGAATTTCTGATTGTGGATTAGTAAAGAATTTCAGGGTGTTTCCTTCCCGTGTGGAATACCACCTTAAACTGGAAGGAAGGTTGATTTTCAGAAATAGAGAGGACCCCCCATCACCAGTCTGTTGTCCTACTGCTATTACTGTCACGTCTGGAATTTGGTTGTTCTGGAAGTGAAATTCTACTTGGTCAGATTTTTGTTCAACCATGTGGCAGGTGCCGTTTAAACTAACATGGTTGACACTCTGTTTTAATTTTATTGGTCGGCTAGTCTGGGTCCAGAGGACCTTGTTTACACAATCTATTAGGGGTGACAACCTTCTCAGGAGGTCATTCCCTAGTAAACAAGGGGTGCCCTCTGGGGTCACTATTATGACCGGGTGTTTCAACTTGTGTCGCCCAATTTTAATGTCCAAATCTGCCGTCCCCTCGACGGGAATGTCCTTCCCGTCAAAGTTCTGCAGTTGTCCAGGAAGAGAGGTGAGAGGAATTTGGTAATTCTCTCCCCTTCCTGCATTCAGTTCATCAAAGGCCCTTCTGGACAGAAGGGTAGCTTGAGATCCAGTGTCCACCAGCGCTGAGATTGTACCCTGCCCCTGTACTTGTACCGGGGCATAATATCTTCCCTCCTTCTCCTCAAGGGGGCACAGATAATGCACATTTTTGGACAACTGGTGGGCTAATTTTCTGGTTTTGGACATGGCGAGAGAAGAGATTTGGGCAGAATTCTGTGGAGAGTCTTGGGAATCTGAAAGAAAAAGTTGGCAACTGGAGATCAGAGCCATTGTGGGTTCCCCTGGCTCCGGTTCTGGGCCGCCCCCCCCCTTTTTGGAGGCAGTCACCAGGATGCGTTTGAACCAGGGGATTTTCTTGCTGTTGGTTCTGGGATGAGATGGTGGGCGGCGGTAGCTCAGTCTCCCCATCTCCCCAGTCTGGATTTGCATCCCTAGGGACCCATTTTTCTTTGGGAGGAGTTCCCCCCTCTCTGAAGGATAAGATCCTTTTCCCAGGATCCTCTGAGGATCCCTCTCCCTCAAATTGGAAGACCTGTACCTCCTCCACAAAGTGGGTCTGTTTGGGTCCTTTGTTTCTCCTACCCCCCCTCTGCTCCTTGGGAGGCAGGGTTTCAGGGGCAGGAGATTTTGTTTCTGGTTCCTGGTTTTCCAGGGGCTGTTTACAGGTGAGGAAGGAAGCTTCCTCCAAGGCTTTACACCCCTCTTCCCCTTGTGCCTCCTCCCTGGGAACCGGTGGGTTATAGGGGTGCTGCCCCCGTCATTGTTCTGGAGCACCAGGTCCAGAGTTTGGGGCATTCTGCGGTGGCATGCTCATCTGAGGGTTCTGTTGAGCCTTCAGTATGTGACCCAGATCTCGTGCCATATTTTGGACCTAGCGCTCAAGTTGTGAAACCCGCTCAGGCTGATAAGGGGCTCTATTTTCTCCCCTGGGCTGATCCCGGGAAGGGTAGCTATCCCTTCTCTCGTAGTACCCTTGGTTGGGAAGATTTTGGTACCCATCCCCCCTTGGTCTCCCCTCTCCTGGATTAGGTTGTCGGGGCTCAGGGAATTGGGGAAAGAAGGATGGATGATTTTGGGGCTGGAAATTGGGTGGATACCTGGGGAAAAAGTTCTGCCCAGGATTTGGAGAATGTCTGCCCTCCTGTGGGAAGTTGGGAGGGAAGTTTCCTGGGTTAGGTGCTTGGCTGGATCCCCCCCTTGGGCTGGAGGAGTCCACACATAACCCAGGATTGGTCGGTTTCCCTTGTAGCGGGGACTTACATAGTCAGGGGAGTGGGGGACCCCATTTGTGGGACTACCTCCTCGACTCCCTGTCTATGACTGGCCCGAGGGCCTTCTGGGCTGTGAATTGTTTGGTGCAGGCAGGTTTTTAGGCCCCCCCATCTCCAAATCTAAAACGGGGGCAACCTTTACCTCTGCCACCTTGACAGCAGCAGGGGTGCTGTTGGTTTTGGGGTTTTTCGGCGCATTATTTTTATTTTCGATGGGCTTCTGCACCTCATAGATCCGGGTAGCCTGTTCAATGACCCAATCTAAAGATCTTTTCTCATGCAAATCTCTCACGCGCTGGGTCATTATGTATTTGGGTAAGGCATGGAAAAACGTATTGATAAATTCTCTTCTATCCGTGCGCACCCTTCTGGTGGTCTGCGCAAAAGCACGCTTTAATTCTTGCACAAACTCTTGTGGGGCCTGATCCTCCCCACATTGCAAATTGTAGGCTGCCTTGCGAGCCTCTTGAGGATTTCTGTGCACAGAAAAATGTTTCAAGATGGCCGCCCTGTATGTGGACCACCTTGAATGGTTTTGATCCTCCAGTCCCCCAAAGAAACTGGAAACTGGTGAGAAGGTCCACTTTACATACTGAATACAGCTTTGGCTGTCCTTCAAATGGAAAGTCTCCATCATTTGCTCACAGAGTTCCAAGTGTTCCCAAACAGAATACTTGGCGTTCTTATGATAAGGTGTGATGACACTCCTTATTGCCTTTATTTGTTTCAATGGGTCCTTAAGCAAGGCCCTTTTTGCCTTATTGGCCTTTTTGGTTCGGGTAACTTTGGTACATTCATCCTCCGACTCAGAAGCGCTGCTCCCAGAGGTGCCTGTCTGATCTTCCAGGTTTTCCCGGATTCTGCGAGCCTGAGAATGGCTGGCAGAATGTGGGGACCTGGTCTCCTGTGTCCTGTGACGCTCAGAGGAGTCTTCAGATCCCTCCTTGCTAACAGGATTTGCTGGGTATCCCCTCCATTGACCTACCTGGGCAGAGGTTTTCAGGATGCCCTTAGTGGGCCTACTCTCCTGGGGTTCCCCACTAAATTGCACTGTGCTTGGGTGCCCATACCCGGATGCCCGCCCATCCATTCCTGGGAGGTACTGGCCTATGAGCCCCGTACTCCTAGCTGGATAGTAATCTGCCATCCCCGTGGCCCTGGGCTCATGTGCGCGAGGGGACATGGGGGTGGCAGAGTCCAGGGACTGGGAGAGATGAAGGCCTCTGGTACTAGGGCTCCTGAGGTTATGCTCAGGAGTTTCTCTTTCCCAGCGAACCTCATCTCTATCTGCCCATGCTTCCTGTTGCAATGCAAGAGCCTGCGCTTTCAGTTCCTCAGTTAAGGCCTTACTAGACTCTATCAGTCTCTCCTGCATGGCTACCTGTTGCTGGAGCCTATCATTGTGCTGACAGAGAGCCTCATTTTCTCTCTGTGCCTCCTGATTGGTCCTGGAGTACTGGGCCAGTCTCTGCTGCAGGAGGGTTACCTCCTCAGTCCCATCCCTACTGGCCTGCTCCTTTCTTGCCAGAGCCTCCTCCACCCTCCTGGTGTGATCTAGCAAGCCCTGATGCTCTTTTTGGAGGTCACCCAGCCCCTGGAGGGCCACGTGATTTTCTTCAATTTTTCTTTTTAAATGGCAGACTTCCTGGCCTAAGGTATCCCTGTCCTGACCAAGAGCCTGCATTTGTGACGCCAGGTCGTCCCCCTGCCTTTGAAAGGCACCAGCTTTCTGGCGTTCTTCATCAAACTCTGCCTGGGTATCCAGGTCTTTCAAAATCAATTTATTGCTTTCCTCTTTCTCTCTGTCTAGTTGGATTTGCAGGGTGGCTACCTGCTCTGTGCATGCCCTGTTGAAATTGATCTGTTGCTCCAGCTTTTTCTGGCTCTGCAGTAAGGAGTCCAAACTGTCTTGGTGCTCCTTCTGCAAAGCCAGAATTCTGGTATCCTGATCTGTCTTTTCCTGTTGCAGCATATCCATGTCCTCTTTTATTTTAATGATATACTGCCTACTATCATTTTCTGACTCCTGGCTCCTCTGCAGCCTCTGCTCAGAAGAGACCAGGTCAGATTGGGCCTTTTCTAACGCCATCTGTTGCCTATTTGCCAGGTCTTGGCCTTCAGCACATTTGTCCTGCATGGCTCCCATATAGAGATACAAATATGCCGCTATCCTGGCAATCTTATTGTGTTCATCTTTGGCCTTAGAAGCCATATATAATTCACTCAGGGCCACTTGTAATGGACCCTGATCTCTTCATCTATCTGACCCTGTTTCAGTGACCTGCAACCAGACCGTTTGGTCCTGATGAGTCCACTCACCTCTCACAAATAGCTTATGTAAAACGTGCTCTCTGGCTATTTTCATATCTACCAAGGTCGTCATTCTGGAATTTGAGTTCCTTCCTGACTTACAGAAGTTTGTATTTTATTTTGCAAAACAGACCGTTTCCTTAGAGCGTTCCTTTGAGGGATGCTTTCACAGTGTAAAACAGCGTGTTGATCTAACCGGATATGTGTATCTGGTCAGTTGGCACACTGTATTAATCTGCACAAGTGGTAAATCTAACCCAGAATATCCCGGCTCCGAGCCCCCACCTTTGTAAGCGATATTCAATCAACACTACAGCTAAGTCAATGCCTAGTCTGGGATGCTGAGGAAAACCCTTATTGATGTATTTTTATGTCGAGTTCAGTACTCTGGTTGACAACCCTTGTATAACACCCCTCTCTTAGAATCCCCCTGACCCCACTGAGCCACAGAAATACTTGATATGATTTTAGCAAAAGATAAGATAATCACTTTTTCTCTGGCAATTCACCCCCCTCCCCTATGCAATGTAAGAAATGGAAGGAGATGGAAAGAGGAGCACACAGTTCTCAGGAATGCAATCAAATACAATACGAAATTCAGTTCCCCCCAGCAAGCTTAGAGGAAACAGGTAGGAGTTTGAAACACAGGCCTAGTCGGTTCTAGGTTCATCGGAAAGCCTAGATTCTAAGCTTTCAGATGAAAGTTAAATCTCGTTCCAAGCACAAACGGTTCCAGAGATACGGACGATTTAATAAAGGTAGTTTTTCGGATTTAAAGTAAACTCAAAATGACAGGTGACAGCTTGCAGCTGCAGAATTGACAGGTGACAGTTGTGCAGCTTTAAAAATGACAGATGACACGATTTCTAGGAGGCTGTTCTACTTAGGTTAAAATAGTTTGGATTAGATTATTTTAACTAAGAGATTGGTTCTGCACAGTTCTGCTCGGTACTCACAATATGAATTTGAACTAGGCCTCGCCACGGATCTGGTCAACACGTCCGGCTGCGGTTCTGTCTGCTCGGCGGGTCAATCAGGCACCGGTTCTGCTCACAGCGATCCGGATCTCTGGTTCTGCTCACAGCGGTCTGGTTTGTGGTTCTCTCAGGTTCCGAATACAGCACTGCTTTCTGGATACTGCTACAGGTTCTTGCAAAAATTCTTGGCAAAAATTCAAACAGCTCGCCCGGCTGTTGAATAGTTTGGTTGGTTTTGAGGCCTGCTGAAGAGGATTCAGCTGGTGGATTCAGGCCTCTCTGCTACAAATTCTGGAGTTAATTTCTGCTACAGGTTCTGGAGATTGATGGATTTGAAGTCTGGATCTCTGGATGTGAAGTCGTCGGTCAGCATGCTCCGCAGCAAATGGAATTGAATCTCTCTACCTGTCCCAGCAGTCTCTTTTTATATGTTTTGAAAGGGGTGTGTGCCTGGCATAACTGATCCTGCCCCTCTCTACTTGTCATTGGCCCAATTCTCCCCTCTCCCATGATTGGGGGAATTGGGTTGTGAGTCAGAGTGATGAGGTCTGTTTATGGGTCAGAGGATCCTCCCCTGGTCAATTTGCCCACAAATCTATACCTGATCCAAATACATATTTCCCAGGTACACAGTTGTTTGACATCACATACACACATCGTATATTACTAAAGATAGTCCCTGTCCCGACTCTGGCGTTTCTAGGAGCTTGCATTAAAAAATGGCAACTTATTTTCGATTTTAGTGGGTTTTGCAATATGGGATTTTCATCAAAAATTATACAAAGGTACATTTCCCTTCCACATATATCCCAGTAACTTTCCATGTCTCTAGCTTAAACACATTGTCTACAATAATCATAATTAGCGGGGTTTGGCCCCAGAACATGGTACAAATTGGAGTTTGGACTCAAATCGTGAGGGCATTTTTCAAACTAAGACTCTCAAAGTTGTACATTCCTGTCATTTGGTTACAATAAATTATCACTGTTTCAATAAAATATATATTTGTTGCAATTCAACTCCCCCAAGTGTTTGGGTCCGCCTCCAGGAGTCTGGGTGGGTCAGTGATCACATGTCTCTCCTTGCTGGCAGAGGGCTGTTGACAGGAAACACTCAAAATTAACATACCCCATTCAACAGAAAGGGGCTATTGTCTCTCTCCTCCAGGCTGAAGGGGAAACCCCCTCCCTCTCACTCAGAAGGGCCATGTGATATCCTGCCTCCTGTGGTGAGTCTCTGGGGTGTTAAGAGTTCTCAGCCTCTTGGCCTCTGGGAAATGCAGGTGGCTAGATTTTCAATTAACCAACAAGCTTTGAAGTCCCTGCCCCTCTTGCAACTCCTAAATACAGTTTCCCTGTCAGAGTTTAGACAGCTAGCACCACCTTGGGGAATTTGTCGGTACTGCATCCATTTTTGAGTTGTCTTGATTTACAGCATTTCAATAGAGTGGTCTTTTGCTTGATAGTATAGGACCCTTGCTCAACATTGTTTTGATAGCATCCTTACAGTAGAGTGGTGATGTGGAACCCCCCACAAGAAGGTTGTATCTTTGGAGTGGTCTCGTGCCAACTGCGCAGTTCTCCTATTCTGACGTGAATGTGGGCGGCGATAGCTCATCCCCACATCCACCCAGTCTATTGATTTAGTTTGTTCTGGGATAGAATAATGGGCGGCGACAGCTCATCCCCACATCTACCCAGTCTATTGATTTAACATGGGTCAAAACCCTTGACACATCTCACCCTCTCTACCCCTCAGGCCAAGCCAACTCCAGCACTGCCACCTACCTTCTCGGTCATCCGACCCATGAAGCGTGTGTCAGTTGAGGCTTTCGCCGCCACTTTCTCATCCCCCTGTGGCTGACTCACACCCTGACACAGCCCTTTCCATTCTCCACTCTGCTATATCTGATACTCTTGATGTTCTTGCTTCTGTTATGAGGATTTGCTTGAAGCCCAAAGCTAAGTGCAACTCCTGGTACGACTCAGACCTCGTCACCCTTAAACACAAGTGCATGGAGGCTGAGACAAAATGGCTTGCTTCCGGTACATCCTCTGACAAACTGGCCTGCCGCCTGCTCCAAAGCCAATACAGGCTCTCTGTCCGCACCAAGAAGAGAGCCCACATTCAAGCCTGTGTCTCTGCGGCATCCAACAACTTGGCCGAACTCTTTAAAATCACAAGTGTTACCTTTACAGGTTTGTCTGGCTTGATTGGCCAGCTCATTGCGTGGGAGATATTGCCGTCTGAGACCGGGAAAGTTTGCAGTCCTGGGAGAGCCTGAATGTGAGTATGCTGTTAGAGAATGGACGGGTCTAGAATACGAAAACGGACATGGAGATACACCTACCCGGTGCGTCTGAAGTGAGTGCGGTATGTGTGATGGCTGGGGCTGTGTCCTGATGGAACCAACAGCAGCCCTCGGTTCCAGGGAAGCTCTGCGGGAGAACGTAGGCTCAGAAGGTACTGCAGTTTGTGCATGTGTGGCTATATGAGATGTGAATGCTGAGAGAAAAAAGGACATCAGGTTAGAAAATGACCTATAGAAGTTATAGTAAATCGGGCAGAGGGATACGGTGCTCGTACCAGAGTGGGCGTAACCACGGGATTCCGTAACCTTGATAACAGCAAGACACGGGCAGGGAGTGAGATCCAGGGCTATAAAGGGAACAAGGGAAGATGAGATACAGAGACTAAACAAGGGAATGGTGTGTAAGACAAGATTTGTTCTAAGCGTACTTACGAAGAGCTGGCCATAAGGAGTAGCAACGCAGCACTGCTCTGTTCGTGGTTCCTGAAATCCTTCACCTGCTCTAGGGGGCAGAGTCAGCCACAAGAGAGAGCTGACAATGGGTGGAGCGCTGCAACAGCTACGGGACGCCATCTTGGGGGAACACAAACATGCTGCACCAATCCGCTTCCTTCTGTGCCACGGAGACCAGCGTAACCTATTACCCATGACAATACCACATTGACACCCTGGCTCCTGCTCTGGCTGACTTCTGCAACCATTCCTTTGCCACTGGAGTCTTCCCTTCCCCGTTGAAGCACTCCCTTGTGCACCCTCTTCTTAGGAAACCCTCAGCCGACCCCTCCTGCCTGGCTAACAACCGCCCGATCTCCATCACTCCTTTCCTGGGCATACTCCTGGAAAAGCTGGCCATCTCCCAGCTTAATCTTCCCACAGTCTGACTTCAGAGCTGCCAAAAGCACGGAAACTCCTCTCCTGAACATCCGTGAAGACCTGCACTCAAACCTCGATTCCAATACCCCCTGTGTCCTCATCTTACTTGATCTCTCTTCTGCCTTTTACACAGCCAACCACGCCATCCTGCTCAATCGTCTTCATGATAACCTGGGTATCACTGATCAGTCCCTGGCTTGGCTGACCTCTTTCCTCTCCGATCGACCCACCCAGGTCCAACTTTGGCCCTTCCTCTCCTCCATCTCTCTCTCTCTACCTGTGGTGTTCGCCAGGGGTCTAACCTCTCTCCCTGGCTTTTCAACCAATATCTGGCACTTCTTGCCCACCGCATTGCTGCTCTCTGCCCCAACTTTCAGTTCTATGCGAATGACACTCAGCTCATTTTCAGGCTTTCTTCGGCCACCTCTTCTCCTTCTCTCATTTCTGACTGTCTGTCTGCTATCCAGGAGTGGTGTGCAGCCTGTTAGGCAGAATCACATGCAGTACCCTTTGGGAACACTACACACAATTAAGACTACAAGTGTCAGTACAATTTCACCTTTGGTACAAGCCTGTACTACTCAGTAATGTGGTAGCAGTGGCTGAGCAGCCAGGCTTATCTCAAGAGTAAAGTGAGCAGTACAAGAGGTTACACAAAGGACTAGCAATCACAGTGATTCAAGCAAACACTAACTCAAGGTTTCTTAAAAGAATATACATTTATTTACAAAGTCAGTTGGAAAACATTCCACTAGCAAGAGCAGCTCAATATCACAATCTAATATACTACAATACACAACCAATCAGTTTCTGAACAAATTCAGCTCCCCTGAAGTGGGAGCAAAATGGCACTTCAGTTACTTTAGAAAGCGGTAAAAAGACAAGGTTATAAGAATCAAAAGCACAGATACTTTCAGAGGTTGGGCAGAAAGTTTCAGTTCACTACAACCAGCAATTCAATTCAATAGGCCTGGACCAAAGTCAATGGTTCAGAGTCTTGGATAGGATAGCAAGTCTTTGCCACGGTTTTTAGAAGTAGTTGGTCAGACGAAAAGTTAAGTGTTGGTTTAGAGAAAGACAAGCCTTCAAAGTCGGGAAAGTTTCACTAACTTTCACCACGGCCGAACAGAATTCTGAACCGCTCTTGCACAGTACCTTAACAATGAAGAAGAGCTGTAGCTGAGGCAGTTGTTCCTGGCAGTTCCTGCAGATCTCGCTGTTCCTGAGCTTCAGTCATGGGGACAAGAAGGAGGATGTCGGGAGGTTCCTGCACTGCCCAGGGAAGAGGATACAAGCTTGGCAAAATGTAGGTTAACGTGTGAGTGCCTTAAAGACCACAAACTGGTATCCTTCCCACTGGCTATCCGGTTTTCAACAGCACTCTGAAAATAATTCGACCAGTATAGGGACGGTGTCCAGGTGACTTGCGAGTTGGTTGTTCCCACCAAACTCAAGGGAAGAAGTCGTCCTTGAAGGGCTTCTCTGTCGAGGGAGTTTCAGGCAATTCAGACCTGCAGCAGGGCTTCACTGGTGGACCAGGAGTTGCAGCAGTCGTCTTCCTTCAGCTCGCCTTCAGTTCTCTCGTTCCAGTGGTCGACTCTGCTTTCCAAGTCCCAGAGGCCTGCTTTTAAACAGTTTTCCCCCATTCATTCCAGCCTGGCTGTCCTTCACAGAGCAGGGTGGCAGTCCTTGCCAGATAGCCAGCTGGCCAATCACGCCAGAGTGCATTCAGGTCTCCTAGGAGACTAAGCACGGGGAGCTTCGGGGACCTCCCTCACATCCTGTCCACCCCACACACTCAGGCGCCAGAGGAGGGCTTCAGCACTGAAGCCCGCCAAAGGCCAACGAACAAAGGGACCAAACCTGGTTTGGCGCGCAGAGTTAAACATAAGAAGGACCTTTTCTAAAAGAAACAGCGAAAAAAGTTGACCACAATCTGTTTTTACAGATAGGTCTTGGGCACCATATTGGAAAACATGGCTGACCCGATTTTTAGCTATCAGTGTTCGCAGTGGGTAGAAATCATGGTAGTTTGTTAAATACCACTGCCACCAGCCATTTCAAGTAGAAAAGGGTAACATTTGACTGTTACATGAGTGTTTAGACTCAGGGGATGCTAGGAAACCCCTCCAGCACTCTATAGGAAGATAGTGTGTGGTGGATCGGTAAATTTAAAAAGACTAGTAAAGTCAATTTAACTTTACATGCTCTGGGAGACAGTAGTCAGTCCCAGAGAAGGTATTTAACCCTTGGGGAGTCTAAAAGACACCCCTAGAAATGCAGCAAAGTTGCCGGGGGTCTCAAAAGGTAAGGGAAATTAGCACATTCTTGAGAATTCTCCCTAACACCGCCAATGATCTCTACCTTGATGTCAGTAAGACTGAGATTCTCCTCATCGGCACACCTGCTCCCTCCTTTCCTGTCCCTCTCTGGCCGGCATATCTTTGCCCTCTCCCTGCTCCCACCTGTGAGGCTAAAAACCTGGGGGTCATCTTCAACTCCACACTCTCCTTCTCTCCTCGGTTCGGTATCCTTTCGTCGCGGGATGTTTTTTCGCAGGGTTTTTTAACGTGATTTCTTTTTCGAAAAAAACCATCACATTTTTTAGAAAATCGAGGGGTTTCGGGGGAGGGAACCCCCCTCCCAAAAAAAATAGATGGGTGTTTTCGAAAAACAAATCGCGGTAAAAAACCCAGTGAAAAAACATCCCGCGATGAAATGGCATGGAACCCTCTCCTCACATCTCTGATGTCTCTAAGAAGTCACACTACCAGCTGCACCTCCTCGGAAGTATTCTTCCTTTCCTCTCCTTCCCCCAGAAGCTCACTGTCTCCAGAGCTCTGGTTCTCTCGAGGCTAGACTACTGCAACAGCCTCTTTCTAAATCTGCCTGCCTTTTCTCTCCGCCCTCTGCAACTCATCCAAAACAAGCCTGCAAGACTTGTCCGTGGCCTCGAACCCAGGGATCGTATCTCTCCAGGACTGAAATCCCGGCACTGGCACCCAGGGGCTGCGAGGATTAAATTCAAAACCTTCTGCACTGTCCACAAGGTCTTCTGGGGCCTGGGGCCTCTATATCTTCAACTCTCTCTTCACAAATATCTTCCTTCTCGAGCTCTTTGCTCATCCGCCTCCAACTCCCTCATGGTCAGTCGCTGCTCAAATAAGCGTGTTATAAATGCCATATATCATATCATCGCACAGCTACAGGAAGATATAGATGTCTTCTGGGAATCCAACCTCACTCCGGGATATTCTGCTTATAAGTGCTGGGACGCTTTCAAAGCCTTGCTTAGAGGCCAATGCATATCTCGCTGGTCGTACAAACTTAAGGCTTGGGGAAAGAATGAAGCCCAACTGATGGAAAAACTACAAAAATTTGAAAGACGTCACAAACAGATCCGAGACAGACAACTCCAACCCCAGCTCAGGAGATTGAGAGCAGAGATCAAACAACTTCCTGCCGCAAGGGCACAGAAATTCTTCACGGGTTGGTCACAGGCATACTATCTGGAAAGTGATTGACCGATGCATATGATGGTGCTAGCATTAAAATAGAGACAGGCTACACAAATGATTGCCTCCATTAGGGATGCTGGTGGCCATCTAATGGTCGGAGACGACAATATCAATGCCCGAATCGCAGAATACAACAATATCAATGCCCGAATCATAGAATACTATCAAGAACTGTATAGGTCCTCC
This sequence comes from Ambystoma mexicanum, assembly GCF_040938575.1. Taxonomy (NCBI): domain Eukaryota; kingdom Metazoa; phylum Chordata; class Amphibia; order Caudata; family Ambystomatidae; genus Ambystoma; species Ambystoma mexicanum. The sequence continues at coordinate 1,103,099,174 of NC_090941.1, forward strand.
GACTCCTGCTCAACTCAGAACATGACGGCTTTCCTTGACTCTGTGACCATACCACAGATACCCATAGATCAGGTGGTCGACCTTGATGCCCGCATTACAGCCTTAGAAATTATGTGTGCGATCTCCTCGCTCTCCCCAGGGAAGGCGTCGGGACCGGACGGGATCCCCATTGATTTTTATAAAACTATGAGCAAAGTGAAAGTACCCAAACTAGAGGCGGTATTCGAGGAGGCAAAGGACCAAGGGCAATTACCAAGATCAATGTTGTCAGCAAATATAGTAGTCTTCCATAAAGGTGGCCGAGACCCAGAGGTTTGCAGCTCGTATCGACCAATATCGCTGATCAACTGATACGCCAAGATTCTAGCGATATGCTTGGCACAGCGGATAGAAATGGCCCACCCATATGTGATCCATAAAGACCAAACTGGTTTTATTTTCAATAGGCATTCAAGCCATAACATAGATAGACTGTTCCATGTATTGGCCGGGGATAGAGATCCGGAGGACTTAATTCTCGCTGTAGGCACAGAGAAAATTTTTGATAAAGTACAATGGGAATTCATGTTTCTCGCTCTATCCAGATATGTCTTTCACACACACCTCCTACGGCTGATCAAACGGCTGTATACCGGTCCCACGGCCTAAGTAGTCACCAACCGTATTGCCTCTCCCCCCGTTTAATCTTCAATCTTGAATGCGTTAGTGATGTCCATTGTTGCCCCTTTTATATGCGCTCTCCATAGAACCAATTGCTACCAAATTACGCACTGATCTCGGATAGATGGACATTTACCACAGTACGTAAGAACACTGCATCTCCGTTTATGAGGACTATCTGCCATTATATATAAGCAAAGGTCCTACATCCCTACGATACTACGGACCCTACTACAGGAATTTGGTCTAATGGTGGGCTATAAATTGGAGCAAATCCGAGGTCCTACACCTAAGGCAGGATATTCCCTCGGACCCTGGAGGGGTTGCCCCATTCACACTCCAAATGCATCATATCAAATACTTGGGGATTAACATCGGCACTTCCCTCAGCAAGTTCTGGGACTTGAACTACCCACAGGTTCTAGACAAGATCAGCTCAGATCTGGGAAGGTGGGATACCTTAGCTCTCTCCTTGACCGGTACGATCAATGCTCTGAAGATGAACTGAGTATAACTGGTATACATCGCTATGATGTTGACTATCAGTCCCTCACCCAAAATGTTCAAGGAACTGGACAAGGCTATCGTTAAGTTTATATGGAGGGGAAAAAAGGCACAGGTTCGCCTCCTTGTACTGCAGAAGGCTAAACCGGACGGCGGATTGGCAGCACCATCGTTAAAAGCCTACTACCAGGCAACTTAGGTCTACTAGGTAAAACGCTGGCTAGATACAAGTGATAACCCGAGTTGGAGGACCGTGGAATTGGCCCTGATGACCCCGCTGTCCGCTGTAGAAATTAAGGCCACCCCACCAACCAAACTCCCATCAGAACTCAAGCTACACCTGATCTTAGGTCCAACGATTAGACAATGGCACTGGCTACGATTCACACAAGGAGCACCAGTACAGAAGGAGCCATCGTGTTCAAGCATTCGAGCGGTGCTGTCACATGGACATAAGCAAAAAATACACCCTAAACAAGATGTGTAATGGGCAAATATGAGGATTATGGACATCAGTGAGGGGGAGACTCTAATACAGTTTCAAGCAGCACGCCACAATTTGGGCATGGAATGGGGTGACTGGCTTCGCTACCACACAATCTCCACACATTTTACAATATGTCGACTCCCAAAAATACGAATATGAACCACGTCTTAGCGACGGCATGGACAGAAGATTTAGGTATTTTGATTGACACTGCATATATACATAATTACTTTACTGCTATCCCGACAGTATCCCTGAACATCAAAAATAGGGAAATCCAATTCAAAATAATACAATGCATATACTACACCCCGACAAAGCTCTTTAGAATGGGCCTTTCCCCACAGCGTCATGCTGGAGAGGCTGTAACAGTATAGGCACCCTGGGTCATATGATGTGGTCGTGCCTTGCTCTTACCCCATTCTGGAACATGATACACGAGCAGATCTCGAACATAGACAGGGCTGATATTACGTGTACACCTGCCACTATGCTATTTGGTGTAGATGAAAATGAATGGCATTCAGTTGCACTTGCGCGTAAACTCATGAGACTGATGCTCTCTACAGCGCGCAAACTACTGATTATTCACTGGAAGACGAATTCCCCACCTACCACTGCAGAGTGGGCTGCACTTCTCTCAAAAACATGTCTACTAGAATGCACCGCCTACAAACGGCAACCAATGATATACGCTGCAAAGGGAGAGCGTTACTGGGAACTTTTAGAACCATACACATGAGCGACCTCTCCTATCCTCCCCCCCCCTCCTCTTTCTTTCCCTCGTCTTTCCTTCTCCTTTCCCTCTTTACAGGGATGAACTAGTATCAGCGGACTGGGGGGAACTAACTGCGGCTGGTGGGACTAATCAGTACTGATGGTGAAGAATATCACCATCCGGCTCCCATACTAAGTCAATGCGAATTGACATAACCTACTTACTACAAATACCATGAAGGGTTGGTGACAAAAAGGCTTATCGATATCAATGACACCTGAGCACATCAGGGGGAGTGGAGAGGGGAGGGAGGTGGCCAGTCTAACCACAATGTTTACTGGGGAGGGTTTGATGTTTAGAATTGTTAAAACTTGTAAAGTCTGGAAAACGGGGCTCGCCCCAATACTGTAAAATACTACAAGATTCATGTATGTCTGTGAGAAATTTCAAAATAAAAAACTGTTTTTACAAAAACAAAAGTTAACTGTAAACCACCTGCCTTTAATCTCAGATACTAAGAAAGATTTGTACCGAAAGGGGCCTGTCGGCAACTGTTACTAAATCCGAAATCTAAAGCCCTCCTATGATAGTGCCAGAGGTTCTGGGGCTGTCCCAAGTACCAGTAATGCAATGACTAGTGCTACTGTAGAGAGAAGCAATGATGATGATGTGCCCCTTGTTTCGCTGGATGGCTCTGGAGCCGAGGCCATGCTGGAATTCAAGCAGCAAGAGCTGCTGTTTCAGCAGAAGGAGCTGCTTGAATTTGGCATGGCTAAGCTGTATCTGGAGAGGTCAGAGAAGCAGAAGGACAGGGACCACCAATTGGAGCTGGCTAGATTGCAAAGCAACATTGGTCCCACTAGAGGGTCTAGTAATGGGGCTGGCCCCTCCTCTCATCCAAGATTTCCAAAAGATCCTCTTAGTGTATATGATGACAAGAATGACATTATGGACTGGTTGACTGCATTTGCGTGTGCATGTGAGGTACAAGTCAGTCGACTACCCTATTCTGGCTGCAGTGCTATTATGGATATGTCAAAGGCTGACAGAAAAGACCTAGCAAAATTAAAGCAAAATCTGGTCTTAAAATTTGGGAAGACTCCTTCGCAATACTTGAGAGGATTCAAAGAATACAAAATGAAAGAAGGTAATATTTGAGTTTCGTATGTTGCTGATTCTTTTAAAAACTTGACTGGCACAAGTGATCACAGTTCAAGGGTGTTTATTAAACTGTATAGGTAGGGCGGAAAAACGCCTAATCTAAACCTAAATCTAAGATGGGGCAAGCTGCGATCATCAAAACAAAATAAGGCAGTCCTGGTGGTGTCATGTCAAAATAAAAGGGCCTATACTAAAAGAAACTATTGCCAGTCATTACAACTAAATACCAAAAGGAGTGTGGGATGGGATTCACAAGAAAGAAAGAAGTGTGCACAAATAATGAGTCAGGATGTGATAGCTGGGGGAGGGGGGTCTCCCTTTCCCACGTTTTGAGCAAGGGACAAGGTGGGACTTCCGAGCACAGCACACACTCAAGCTTTCCCAGCACGAGATGACAGTTCTGCTTCATGTATCAGGGCCGTCAGTGGTTAAGTCTCTTTTCTACCAAAAGTCTCTTGCCCCCGAGGACCTGATGGGCTCCAAAATAACAAACAAAAAGTTCATTTGAAATGTATACTTGGATCCCAAAACAATTTCTATTGATATCACGACCTTTGGGGTGCTAGTTCCGTGCTACTGAGGGCCTATGTTATGACTTACTGCCTAAATGGTTCCAAGGAATCTGGTACACTCCAGGATACTTGGATATTGAGGGCTGGACTGTTCGTACTTCGCTAGTCGAGGATGAAATCTTTCTATCAACGTATCCCTATGATGAGCTTATAGAACAGGCAGAGGAATTAATTAACTGAAAGATACTGGAACCCGCAATAGGAAACACCACCAGCTGTAATACGGAAATGACAGCGATTAGCAACACATACTGATTTTCCTCTGATAAGAAGAGAGCAGATGGAGAAGCTAACCTCTATGGTGGTAGCTGCCTCGTCAAAGTGAAGCAGCAATGTGTGTGTTTGTGGTGCAGCGGGAGTCCCTTGTGTTCCCAAGTTGGCATAGATTATCTAAGGTAACTGGTAAGGTAGTTAAGACTAAGTACTATTGGAAACGGAAGAGAAAGTTGGACTGAGGTAGAAATCTTGCCAGGAGTATTTCAGCGGTGCAACAGGGAAAGATGCCGATCCAAATAATCCAAGAATTGTACGTGCGCAAGGGAGAGGAATGGTTAGTGGGACCTACCCCGACAGCACAAGGACATCTGAACCGCACGGGTTGGTGCAAGCACAGCAGAAAGTCTCTAGTCCATTTACAGTTTGTGGTGACGAGCAGAGTAGAATTTCAAAAAGACACAAGGGTAAGTCAGGGGTAATAAGCAGAGCGTCTCTTAAGGAATGCCTTGAGGAAAGCAGCAGTACATCAATCCGGGGACAGAAGCGGTTGGCAACAGGCTGGCAGTAGAACAAATCAGAAATGGTAAGTGATGCAAAATATAGGGGCATAGCAGTTGGTGCTGGCAGCGAGGAGCAGGAATCGTGAGAGAAAAGCAATCCGTAAGCAGTCCGGGTCAAAAGCCCAGATCAATCAATACCAGGGATGAAACAGGGGGCAGAGATCAGTTAACAGAAACAGGTCAGCAACGAAGAATCAACAAGGTAGCAAGGAGTGTGTAGAGTCAAGAAACACCTCTAATCAGAAGCGCCGGATTACTGGCGGAAGCAATAGTTATTCCGTGATGTACGCAACGTACAGCGTGTCACTTGATCGCGAGGGCCAATCCTTCCTTTGGTTGCCGTATACACAGCTGCGTGATGTCGTGAATGCAGAGGCTTCCAATGTCGCCATGGCAACCTCCATGGCAGAATTGTACGGGCTTGTAATACGCCAGTAGAATGCCTGGCAGAAAGAGAAACTGGCTGAGAAACCTTGTACAGAGGTCTGTTCCCTGGATAGGGAGAAACAGCAGGAGGTGTGCGTGAAATCCTGGGCCTACTTTTAGGGGGAATCCTGACAGGATCCTCTCCCAAAGGCCCACCACACCTTGGGAAGCATGGAATCTATGCAGGAGCAGAGGAGAGTTGATGTTAGCCAGGGGCTCACAGGTCCTGTCATCCAGATCATATTCCTTCCAATCAATGACATAGTGAGGAACCCCGCTACAGGTCTTGAAGTCAAGGATAGCATTAACCTCATAGACGTCTGAACCAGAGACAGGCTCGGGAGATGGACGGAAAAAGAGGCGAGTACCAGGAAGACAAGGCTCGACCAATGAAATGTGAAAAACAGGGTGTATTTTCAATGTGATGGCGGAGCCAGGCGTACGGCCAAGGGATTAATGACCTCATAGATCACATAAGGACCAACAAAACGAGGCAGCAGGGCCTTACGACCCAGTATCTGGAGGTTCTTAGTAGAGAGCCAGACCCACATCCCAACTTGGTATTCCGGGGCAGGCGCACGATGTTGGTCTGCGAAGCTCTTGGAGCGCTCTTGAGCATCCACCAGATGTTGTTTAATCTCCAGATGCAGCGCAGTCAAGTCTCTGACACAAGCACGAGCAGCCGGGCTGTCAACAGGAAGAAATGAATCCAGGGGAAAAGCACGAGCGTGCTGTCCATAAAGAGCAACAAAGGGTGAACCAGTGGAAGTATGCACAAAATTGTTATAAGTGAATTCTGCCGACCCCAACAGGGACAACCATGTCTCCTGATGTTGTAGGATGAGGCATCGAAGGTACTGCTTGAGTGTGGCATTCAGCTGCTCTGTCTGGCCGTCCGTCTGAGGGTGGTAAGCACTAGAATACCTCTCATCAATGCCAAAAGAGGACATGAGTGCTCTCCAGAAGTGGGACGTGAATTGCAAGCCCCTATCTGTGATAATGATGGCCAAGAGCCCAAAGAATCGAAACACATGTTTTAGAAATAAATCAGCGAGCACAGGTGCAGAGTGCAGGCCGGACATGGTATGAAGAGAGCCATCTTTGTAAAATAATCAACAATGACCCAGATGGTATTATATTCTTGAACAGTGGGGAGTTCCACTATAAAATCCATGGGCAACATATACCAAGGTTTTTGAGGAATCGGAAGTGGTCGTAGCAGGCCCATAGGTTTTGCCAAAGTGGTTTTGCATAGCGCACAGACAGCACAGGACGAGATGCATGCCACCACATCCCTGTGCATGGAAGGCCACCAGCACCATCTTTTTAACAGTTCTAGAGTTTTCCTCCTGCCTGGGTGATCAGCGAGTTTCGAGTCATGACACCACTGCAATGCAGTGTGCTGGGAGTCCCTGTCAGCAACATAAATCCAACCCTGTATGTATGGGAGTGAATGCACAATGTCCATGTTGTACTCGGATAGTTCAGGTGGTTGTACAGAGACCCATTCTTGAATGGAGGAACGGAAAGAGGATTGAGGCGTACAGCCACAGACCAACTGATTAGGGAGCAGGAGGGATCCCTGGGATGCATTTGACAACGAGGTGCAATGTAGGCGGGAAAGAGCTTCAACTTTAGAGTGTAGATGCCATGGATGGTAAGTGATGACGAAGTCGAACATAGAAAAGAGTTTGTGCGACCTGGCATGTCGGGCTGTTAAACATTTGATGGATTTAAGCGCTAAGAAATTGTGATGGTCAGTATACACTGTTTTTTTTTCAACAGGACTTTTTGTTGGCATTTATAAACAATACATGCTTCATACAGTATTCGTGTCAACATGTAGGCAGAAAACACTGAACTTAAATCGGAACAACCTCAACTGAGGTAAACTTGTCTGGGGCCTGGGGGGTGTATCTGAAGGTGAGCCAGGGGAGGGGCTGCTGAGGACTTGGGATAATGTTTCGGGGAACAGGCTATAGGGATGGCAGCGGGTCAGGCTGCTGCAGGGTCTAGTTGAATTGTTCCAGCCAACGGAGGGATGGTGGCTGCTGGCTATTCCGGGGACTTTCTGCACGTAGTGTAAGAAGGAGGACCAAATGCTGTAAAATGTGCTCCTGTTGCCAAAACAAAGGGCAGTGATCTTCTCAGCTGCAGCAATTTCCCAAAACTTTGCCCACCACATTGGGATCGCTGGGCACCTCTGGGAGTTTCCACAGCCTAGCTATTGAAATTTTGGCTGCTGTAAGTAGGTGCATGCAGAGGTCTGCCAGCCTACCCGACATCAGAAATTTTCCCTCGCCTGTGTTGCCCAGCAAGACAATGCCCGGTTCCCACGGAATTGTTAGGCCGGTGATAAGTCTGATCTGCTCCAAGACTTCCCTCCAGAATCGGACCGACTTCGGGCATGTCCACAGGAGGTGGTACAGCGTTCCAGTGTCAGCACAGCCTCTCCAGCAGTGTGGGGTCAGTATACACTTTTACGGAATGAGTTGCGCCCAACAGATGGTGCCTCCATTCCATGAAGGCATTGCGTACCGCCAATAGTTCCCATTCTGTGATGGTGTTGTTTCTTTTGTAGGGAGTACGTTATCTGGAATAGAAGGTAACAGGATGTTAAACACTGCTATCTGGACATTATTGGAACAAGATAGCACCCACTTCTACACCACAAGCATCCGTCTCCACTATAAAGGGCAAGTCAGGATTTGGGTGCTGCAGAATGGATGCAGTGGTAAAGGCTGCTTTACGTGCGTCTAACGCATTTTGGGTTTTCTGTGTTCCATTAAAACAATGTTTTGTTGCTGGTAAAGGCGTCAGGGGTGCTACCATTGAGGAGAAAGATTAAATGAACCTCCTATAGAAATTGGCGAAACCAACAAATGACTGTAACGCTTTCAGGGTGGTTGGAGTAGGCCATTTGAGTACGGCCTTAACCTTGAACCTGTTCATCCGAACTCCTGTATTGGCCAGCTCAAGGAATTCCACCTCCGTGGCATGGAAGATGCACTTCTCAGCCTTGGCGTACAGGCTAGTCTCCCTGCGATGTTGTAGGACCGCTGAGACGTGTAGGACGTGTTGTTCGTAGGAGGGAGAATAAATCAGTATCTCATCCAGGTATATTATTACAAACTGATCCAGCATGTCTCGAAACACATCATTCATGAAATACTGGAAAGTTGCTGTGGCATTGCATAGCCCAAAGGGCATTGCACAGTATTCAAATAGACCATAGCGGGTTTTGAAAGCGGTCTTCCACTCGTCCCCTTCACGGACTCGAACGAGATTATAGGCCCTCGGAGATCCAATTTCATTAATAGGATGGAAGATCCCAACTGATCAAGTAAAACAGATATCAGAGGCAATGGATACTGGTTGCGGGCTGTGTTTGCGTTAAGATCCCTATAGTTGATACAAGGACTTAAATCTCCCTCTTTCTTTGGGACAAAGAACAAAGTCGAGGCAGCGGGAGAATGTGAGGGACGGATAAAACCCATACACAATGCTTTGTCTATGTACACTTTCAAAATTGCATTTTCCTTCTGGGTAACAGAATACACCTGACCGGTGGGTATTTCTGCTCCAGGTCTATTGGACAGTCATAAGGCCTATGAGGCGGTAACTGTTCTGCCATCCCTTTATCAAAAACATTGTTAAAAGTCTTATACTCCTTAGGAAGGTTTGTGGTTGGTGTGACTGACACGGCCCCCACGACTGAGGCTGTATCAAGAAAAGGATGACAAGGACCTGTGTTTTGGGCTATGATGGAACCAAAACATTGAGTGTCGCAATAGTCTGAATGAAAATTGACTTCTTTGCTTTGCCAGTCTATGGAATGATTGTGCTGAAATAGCCAGTGAAGGCCCAGGATCACCTTGAATTATGGGGCAGCAATCAGATCAAAAGACAGGGATTCAGTATGCCCACATTCAGTAGACATATCGAACTCGGTAGTATGTTCTTTCACTAGGCCAGAAAGCAGAACAGTCCCATCCACTGCATTTACTACTTCGGGTGAGGGTTTGGTGACGACCGGAATCCCCATTTCATGGGCATATTGTAAGTCAAGGTAATTACCCATAGCGCCTGAGTCTATAACTGCCAAGGTCTTCCAGGGCTTGCTGGAGGAAAACGAGAAGAGAACCGGAACTGCGAATGGGGTCAGAATACTATCTGACAGGGAGTCCGTAGGCAAGGCACTCGACAATCGGACTCCCTCTATTGTTGAGCTTTGGAGCTTCCCGATTCCTTAGCTGGTCTTTTGGGACAAGACCGCAAAAAATGCTCTGAAGAACCACAATATAAACAGAGGTTGTTATTCCTGGTTCCATGTGTTAATATCCCAGCAAAAATATTGCCAGACAAAAATATCGCCATATTTCTGCTGCGATATTTAGGCTATGGAAGCTGCGGGGGACACTGCCTCAACCCCATATTTTTTAAAAGGGAGCGGGGGACACCCCTGCATCCCCCGGTCCCATTTAGCCCATAAATTAGCCCCAGCAGTAATATCGCCTATGGCCTTAGCCCACAACAATATATATGGCGATATGATTGGTGGGGGTAATATTACCTGATACCGTTCTTCCTTCTGTTTTCCTTTTCAGCTGGTGTTAGCGGACCACGCACAGCACCAGTTTGCATGGGGTCTGCGTCCGTGCTTGAGGAGAATTCAGCATGTGGGGGAACCTGTAAAACCAGTCTTTTTTCTCCTTTCCTTTCAGCCTTTCTGGCATCAATCTGAAGCACAAGGTCTAGCAACTCAGGGAAGGCCGTAGGAACCACAGGAACAGAAGCCAGAATGTCTTTTAATGAATCAGAAAGACCCTCATAGAATATAGCAGCCTTTTTATCCCCGGGCCATCCTGTTTCGGCTACCAGCTGGTTGGACCTAGCTAGATAAGCTAGTAGACGTGTGTCACCCTTTTGGAGATTCAATAGTTCTAGATCAGTGGCCTGAGATTTATATTGTGTGTCAAAGACATGAGTCATGACTGTGATCAGAGTGTCACAATCATACAGCATAGTATCAGGTTTGTCTAACACTTCCTGGTCGTCACTTAATCCAGTATCACACTCCTCCTCCTCGCCTGTGTCTTCAGGCGAAGTCTAATGCTGTTTTCCCTTCTTCTGCTTATCCTTTCGTTTTTTACAGAAGAGGTACGGCCTTCCTCGGGTGGAAGCCACCCTGTCGCCTTTCGAGTGAAGGCAGGCAAGGGACCCCCTCCCGAGAGTGCCAACGAGAGGAAAAAGTCCAGCGGCAGAAAAAACCTCTTGAGGATGGAGTTCTGATGAGGCAGTCTGGTTGATGGCGGAGTAATGGCAGCCTCCTCGATGCTGGCTCAGGTACAATAACAGGTGATGCAAAAGTAAGGTTCTTTGGTGTAGACTCCAACAGGGATTGCCAAGAGGAAGTTCAGGAATGGCAGTAAAAGTCTATAGGAGAGAGAGGGAGCCGTGAAGGCTAAGGAGCTGCAGAAAGATGACGGAGGCAATAGCAGTGCAGAGCAGACCACTCCGCTGAATAAGGCTAACAACGATGTAAGCCGCAAGGCGGTTCAGGAAAAGACAGGCAGGCCGATTCATGGAATAAATGTGCGCCGAAAATTCCGGCGCAGAGGGGCCTATACGTGCGCTGCGCCGAAAAATAGCGAAAAGCGCAGGGAAACCAGCGCACGTCGATTCATGGAAGTCCGTGCGTAAGAAAAGCATAGGACGTGCGCTGAAAAAGTGCGCGGCGCACGCCGGCGCACAGGTCAACCAACGGCGTGCGCCACGGCCACTGCGCTATCACTCCGAGCGCAGCGCACAGCTCTAAAGTAGGCGGAACACAGGGCGGGACACTCGGAATGGGGAATAAAATGGGGCACAACACTCGGAATGGGGAAGAATGTGGGCGGCACGGGGAAGTACAGGAGGCAAGTGCGCGGAACGCCCACACGCTCTCCGGCAACACGTATTCATGGATTCGAACAGGGCAAAACAGCGCTCGATCAAACCAGCGCACAGGCCCAAAAACGTACGCCACAAGTAAGCAGGCGGTAGCGTCCCGACGCACTTAACGAAAGTGCGCCAAAACCTGCGCCAACAAATACCACCCACATACAGCAATGGGCCATACCGTGACCCCAAAGGACAAATGAGGTGCAAAGGTGTACGCCATTAACACGGACACCCACTGTTCAACAATTTGCGCGTGTGTGTACAACGGGTTGCGCGAGAAGTCACTCGCGCGATTGCCCTGGGTACGTGTATCCCGGGGTGCGGGGAAGTCCCACACGCGATTGCCCTGGCCACGTCGATATCAGGGGTGCGTGTGAAGTTCCACACGCGAAAAGCCAGGGTACGTCAATTACAGGGGTGCGCGGGAAGTTTCACACGCGAAAAGCTAGGCTACGGGAATTCCAGGGGTGCGCGTGAAATCCTACACGCGAAAAACTAGGGTACGTCATTTACAGGGGTGCGCGGGAAGTTTCACACGCGAATAGGCTGGGCGCGTGTATTACAGGGGTGCGCGGGAAGTCCCACACGCGATTACAGCAGGGTACGTGTATTTCAGGGGTGCGCGGGAATTTCCACACGCGAATAGGCTGGGCGCGTGTATTTCAGGGGTGCGCGGGAAGTCCCACACGCGATTACAGCAGGGTACGTGTATTTCAGGGGTGCGCGGGAATTTCCACACGCGAATAGCCTGGGCGCGTGTATTTCAGGGGTGCGCGGGAAGTCCCACACGCGATTACAGCAGGTTACGTGTATTTCAGGGGTGCGCGGGAATTTCCACACGCGAATAGGCTGGGCGCGTGTATTTCAGGGGTGCGCGGGAATTATCACACGCGATTTGGCTTGGTACGTGTATTACAGGGGTGCGTGCAAAGTTACACACGCAATTAGGCTGGGTGGGTCCTGTCACCCTCGACGGCCCCTGCAGGCAGCCCACAAAACAGGGGACTACCCTGCACACCTGCTCATGTCTCCCACCACCCCCACCCCCCACCATCCAGGGGCACCCTCCACCAGGCCCCCACTCATGTCTCCCACCACCCCCACCCCCCACCATCCAGGGGCACCCTCCACCAGGCCCCCACTCATGTCACCCACCACCCCCACCCCCAGCAGTGCAGGGGCACCCTCCACCAGGCCCCCACTCATGTCTCCCACCACCCCCACCCCCCCGCCACCAGGGGCACCCTCCACCAGGCCCCCACTCATGTCTCCCACCACCCCCACCCCCCCGCCACCAGGGGCAGCCTCCACCAGGCCCCCACCCATGTCTCCCACCACCCCCACCCCCCAGCAGTGCAGGGGCACCCTCCACCAGGCCCCCACTCATGTCTCCCACCACCCCCACCCCCCCGCCACCAGGGGCAGCCTCCACCAGGCCCCCACCCATGTCTCCCACCACCCCCACCCCCCAGCAGTGCAGGGGCACCCTCCACCAGGCCCCCACTCATGTCTCCCACCACCCCCACCCCCCAGCAGTGCAGGGTCAACCTCCACCAGGCCCCCACTCATGTCCCCCTGCACCCCCACCCCCCAGCAGTGCAGGGGCACCTTCCACCAGGCCCCCACTCATGTCACCCACCACCCCCACCCCCCCAGTCACCATGTGCACCCTCCACCAGGCCCCCACTCATGTCTCCCACCACCCCCACCCCCCCGCCACCAGGGGCACCCTCCACCAGGCCCCCACCCATGTCCCCTATCACCCCCACCCCCCAGCAGTGCAGGGGCAGCCTCCACCAGGCCCCCACTCATGTCTCCCACCACCCCCACCCCCCCGCCACCAGCGGCACCCTCCACCAGGCCCCCACTCATGTCTCCCACCACCCCCACCCCCCCGCCACCAGGGGCAGCCTCCACCAGGCCCCCACCCATGTCTCCCACCACCCCCACCCCCCAGCAGTGCAGGGGCACCCTCCACCAGGCCCCCACTCATGTCTCCCACCACCCCCACCCCCCGCCACCAGGGGCAGCCTCCACCAGGCCCCCACCCATGTCTCCCACCACCCCCACCCCCCAGCAGTGCAGGGGCACCCTCCACCAGGCCCCCACTCATGTCTCCCACCACCCCCACCCCCCAGCAGTGCAGGGTCAACCTCCACCAGGCCCCCACTCATGTCCCCCTGCACCCCCACCCCCCAGCAGTGCAGGGGCACCCTCCACCAGGCCCCCACTCATGTCACCCACCACCCCTACCCCCCCAGTCACCATGTGCACCCTCCACCAGGCCCCCACTCATGTCTCCCACCACCCCCACCCCCCCGCCACCAGGGGCACCCTCCACCAGGCCCCCACCCATGTCCCCTATCACCCCCACCCCCCAGCAGTGCAGGGGCAGCCTCCACCAGGCCCCCACTCATGTCCCCTATCACCCCCACCCCCCCCGCCACCAGGGGCACCCTCCACCAGGCCCCCACTCATGTCTCCCACCAACCCCACCCCCCAGCAGTCATGGGGCACCCTCCACCAGGCCCCCACCCATGTCCCACTCATGCCTCCCACCACCCCCACCCCCCAGCACTGTGGGGCACCTGCCAGCAGGCCCCCACTTATGTCCCACTCATGCCTCCCACCACACCCACCCCCCAGCACAATGGGGCACCTGCCAGCAGGCCCCCACCCATGTCCCACTCATGCCTCCCACCACCCCCACCCCCCAGCACTGTGGGGCACCTGCCAGCAGGCCCCCACCCATGTCCCACTCATGCCTCCCACCACCCCCACCCCCCAGCACTGTGGGGCACCTGCCAGCAGGCCCCCACTTATGTCCCACTCATGTCTCCCACCACACCCACCCCCCAGCACTGTGGGGCACCTGCCAGCAGGCCCCTACTTATGTCCCACTCATGCCTCCCACCACCCCCACCCCCCAGCACTGTGGGGCACCTGCCAGCAGGCCCCCACTTATGTCCCACTCATGCCTCCCACCACACCCACCCCCCAGCAGTCATGGGGCACCCTCCACCAGGCCCCCACTTATGTCCCACTCATGCCTCCCACCACCCCCACCCCCCAGCACTGTGGGGCACCTGCCAGCAGGCCCCCACCCATGTCCCACTCATGCCTCCCACCACACCCACCCCCCAGCACTGTGGGGCACCTGCCAGCAGGCCCCCACTTATGTCCCACTCATGTCTCCCACCACACCCACCCCCCAGCACTGTGGGGCACCTGCCAGCAGGCCCCCACTTATGTCCCACTCATGTCTCCCACCACCCCCACCCCCCAGTCACCATGTGCACCCTCCACCAGGCCCCCACTCATGTCTCCCACCACCCCCACCCCCCCGCCACCAGGGGCACCCTCCACCAGGCCCCCACCCATGTCCCCTATCACCCCCACCCCCCAGCAGTGCAGGGGCAGCCTCCACCAGGCCCCCACTCATGTCCCCTATCACCCCCACCCCCCCGCCACCAGGGGCACCCTCCACCAGGCCCCCACTCATGTCTCCCACCAACCCCACCCCCCAGCAGTCATGGAGCACCCTCCACCAGGCCCCCACCCATGTCCCACTCATGCCTCCCACCACCCCCACCCCCCAGCACTGTGGGGCACCTGCCAGCAGGCCCCCACTTATGTCCCACTCATGCCTCCCACCACACCCACCCCCCAGCACTGTGGGGCACCTGCCAGCAGGCCCCCACCCATGTCCCACTCATGCCTCCCACCACCCCCACCCCCCAGCACTGTGGGGCACCTGCCAGCAGGCCCCCACCCATGTCCCACTCATGCCTCCCACCACCCCCACCCCCCAGCACTGTGGGGCACCTGCCAGCAGGCCCCCACTTATGTCCCACTCATGTCTCCCACCACACCCACCCCCCAGCACTGTGGGGCACCTGCCAGCAGGCCCCCACTTATGTCCCATTCATGCCTCCCACCACCCCCACCCCCCAGCACTGTGGGGCACCTGCCAGCAGGCCCCCACTTATGTCCCACTCATGCCTCCCACCACACCCACCCCCCAGCAGTCATGGGGCACCCTCCACCAGGCCCCCACTTATGTCCCACTCATGCCTCCCACCACCCCCACCCCCCAGCACTGTGGGGCACCTGCCAGCAGGCCCCCACCCATGTCCCACTCATGCCTCCCACCACACCCACCCCCCAGCACTGTGGGGCACCTGCCAGCAGGCCCCCACTTATGTCCCACTCATGTCTCCCACCACACCCACCCCCCAGCACTGTGGGGCACCTGCCAGGAGGCCCCCACTTATGTCCCACTCATGTCTCCCACCACCCCCACCCCCCCAGTCACCATGTGCACCCTCCACCAGGCCCCCACTCATGTCTCCCACCACCCCCACCCCCCCGCCACCAGGGGCACCCTCCACCAGGCCCCCACCCATGTCCCCTATCACCCCCACCCCCCAGCAGTGCAGGGGCAGCCTCCACCAGGCCCCCACTCATGTCCCCTATCACCCCCACCCCCCCGCCACCAGGGGCACCCTCCACCAGGCCCCCACTCATGTCTCCCACCAACCCCACCCCCCAGCAGTCATGGGGCACCCTCCACCAGGCCCCCACCCATGTCCCACTCATGCCTCCCACCACCCCCACCCCCCAGCACTGTGGGGCACCTGCCAGCAGGCCCCCACTTATGTCCCACTCATGCCTCCCACCACACCCACCCCCCAGCACTGTGGGGCACCTGCCAGCAGGCCCCCACCCATGTCCCACTCATGCCTCCCACCACCCCCACCCCCCAGCACTGTGGGGCACCTGCCAGCAGGCCCCCACCCATGTCCCACTCATGCCTCCCACCACCCCCACCCCCCAGCACTGTGGGGCACCTGCCAGCAGGCCCCCACTTATGTCCCACTCATGTCTCCCACCACACCCACCCCCCAGCACTGTGGGGCACCTGCCAGCAGGCCCCCACTTATGTCCCACTCATGCCTCCCACCACCCCCACCCCCCAGCACTGTGGGGCACCTGCCAGCAGGCCCCCACTTATGTCCCACTCATGCCTCCCACCACACCCACTCCCCAGCAGTCATGCGGCACCCTCCACCAGGCCCCCACTTATGTCCCACTCATGCCTCCCACCACCCCCACCCCCCAGCACTGTGGGGCACCTGCCAGCAGGCCCCCACCCATGTCCCACTCATGCCTCCCACCACACCCACCCCCCAGCACTGTGGGGCACCTGCCAGCAGGCCCCCACTTATGTCCCACTCATGTCTCCCACCACACCCACCCCCCAGCACTGTGGGGCACCTGCCAGCAGGCCCCCACTTATGTCCCACTCATGTCTCCCACCAACCCCACCCCCCAGCAGTCATGGGGCACCCTCCACCAGGCCCACACAGATGTTCCCCTGCCAATAGGAAATCACAATACAGATCCCAGGATCCCATGGGCAACCACATCCCACCCCATGTCACCCCAGTCCATACACACATCCAAGGTACACATCCATTCAAAAATCAAATACCCATTACATGATACATAACCAATGAGCAGTATGCGCATGAGTCCAAGTCCGTCAGACTCACACAATGGCAACACATGACTGTAAAAACCCAGATTGTGACAGTCAACAAACCAATGAGAGAAGTCCACACAATAGAATCAAAAGAACAATGTATTAAAATGTAAGAAGGAAAAAAAAGAAACACCTAAATGAATACACAAAGTAACAGGTAAAAAACAAAAAAAATCTAATGAAAGGTGAAATACAAAAGAACGGGTGCAAAGTCAATCAAAATGGAAATCAAAATCAAACACATTGCCCCATGGTCCAAATAATAAAATCGAAAATATCCACAAACTATGTACAAAGATGATTGTCCGGGTCCAATATCCCTAAAAACCATAAAATGAAACCTACCCAAAACCTAACTAATGCTAACTATATACAAAAAACGTGGGCCATTGTCCAATCAACCCAAATAATAAATAAAAATAAAGGAAACCTACTATCTACATAACTATATACAAAGGCGGCGGGCCAGTCCTGCGGCTCACTGAGAGATGTTATGGGCCAGGGCATCATCGAACTCCCTTTCTATCTCCCCGAGGCGTTCATCCTCAATGGCCCCGAGGGCCCGCAGGGCTGACGCAGTGTCCACCTCCAAGCCCCTGCGGATCTCCTCGAGGCACTCGGCACGCCTCAGGGCCCTCTGCATGAAGTCCACCGCCCTGACCATAGCGAGCCGCCCCTCTTCTGCCCGCCGCCTCTCCGCATCTATTGCGTGGCCTAACCGCTGCCACACGGAAGACACATTCTGTCCAGGGCCCTCCTGCCCTCCAGCCGATGGCTGCCCCTCCGATGTTGATGGCCCCGAGCCATGACGCCTCCCACGTCGCTGCCGCTGCCTCTGCAGCCACTGCCTCTGCCAGCACGACGGCATCCAGGCTGATGGTATCCACCGACGCCGTCGTGCACGTGCCCTGCCTGATGATGCCGGCACATCCTCCACCTGCAGGGGTCCAGTTGCCATGGTGTCCACACCAGCTGGACCACCGACTCCCGACTGTGGCAGGAATGGGATCCCCACTGAGCCGGCTGCATTGGTCGGGGCAGGTCCACAGGGGGCCCTGGTGTCAACTGGGCCGGAAGACGGCAAGGAGAACGACCGGCGCATACTTTCCACAGAGGAGGAGATGCCCGACACATTGGCCATCACCTGCAGAAAACCCGCGGCAATGGCAGATCCCAACTGGGCCACGTCGGCACGGTGCTCTTCGTGATGATGTGCGTGCTCCTCCCGGGAAGCACGCACGTCATCACGAATGACCCCCGTGCGCAACGCGACCCCAATCAGGACCTTTTCCATGCGCCCACGGGTCCCCTCGTCCGCAGGTGGAGGGGAGTCAGATGACATAGACACCCCCTCCACCTGCAGACGGGCCTGGGACGGGGCATCCATGCTGGTGCATGGTGGTGCACTCACAGGGTCAGGGACAGCGACATGAACAGGCACCTCCACGGCGACCTGTGCTGCCTCCTGCCCCTGGACTGCACCACTTGCACCAGCAGGGATGCCCCCACCAGGCCTCAGGTGTGCCTCAGTCTCGGCCGCCTCCTCCTCTGTAGAAACCACCAACCTGGATGGCTCCTTGCCCTCTTCCGCTGTAGCTGGCCCCTGTGGGGGCTCACCCACCCCTTCCGCCGCAGCCGTGGGGGCATCCCCGCCGTCTACCTCCACAGCGCCGTCTCCGCCCTCTCCATCACTAGCCGCTGCATAGAGGGAGACATAGAACACAAGCATCAGGGCACTGTACAATGGTCCCCTACACAGGAAGCAATATCAGATGACTGGCAATGGTAAAGTACACTTCTATCATGTCCCTCCACAACACATGGGTCAGGCAATACACACACGCAACACCCATGGTCCATGGCATGCACATCAACATACATGTCCACTGCACTCTTCTAAAGTACGATGTCATGGAACTCACATGCATCATTGGTCATGCAAATCACACGCACACACTTCACCTCTGTCACATCCATGTGGCCTCGTACATCACAAACACAGTGGATACAAGGATGATTAGGCAGCATCAGTGAATCTGTACAGTGTCACAGACATGTGTCATGCATCCATGCCATTCAAAAGTCACAGACATGCAGGTCAAGCACACCGACCTCGACACCATACATGTACCTGGCATCAGCATCCATCCCTCACCCACACCCATGTCCACGAACATACACTTGCATGCTCACATGTGTCCAATCTGCATAGGCCTCCTCAGGTTGCATAGCAACACATACAACAACCATGTGATCCACAAATTACTGGTCGCACATGCATCGCCATGACAACACTGCACACATACATGCCTACAAGGCCCATTCCACACATACAGCATCACACAACCAGCACACTGCAACATGCACTGTCTCACACAGCAATGCCTGCACACTTACCGCTCAACTCCAGACGGGTCTCCCTCTCAAGGACCTGGGAGTGGAGCGCTGGGTGTATGCGTGCCAGGACCCTCATTTGGATCGAACTCATGTGGCCCCGGCCCCCCTCCACGAGGCGCCGGGCCTTTGAGAGGGTCCTGGACCTGCAGTCCTCCCAACGCTTCCTGACATGTCGGTTGTCGCGGACTGCCACCCCCTCCGCGTTGATGGCAGTCACGATGTCGTCCCAGATCCGAGTCCGTCCTTCATAGTTGGCGCGGCTACTTCCGAAGAGGGCATCATACTGCCCCAGGACTCGCTCCACCAGGACCCCAACCTCGGTGACACTGAAGCTGGGGCCCCTCTGCCTCTCTGGCTGGGGGTTGCCAGTGGTGCCAGATGTTTCAGTGCCCGACATGGCAACCCCAGAGGCAGGAGTGGGTGGGCAACTTGGTCCTGGGGCTGGGCTGTGGAGTGGTGTTCTTCCAGTCGGGAGTCTTCAGTTCCAGCAGGGGTGGACACAGCAACTGTACGCCTGCAGATGGCTGATGTGCAGGCACCAAATGGCAGGGCACGGTGGCAGCAGGCAGGCAGGCAGCAGCAGATGGCACGTGGGAGGCTGCTCGGGGCACTGGGGGGCAGTAACTCGGCCTTCTGGGCAGGAGCGTGGTCTTCCGTGTGTGAACGCGTGGCCAGCTTGATACGGAGTGAATTGGCACGTGAAAATCATGCACGTCTGCGTGGAATCCGAGGAAAGGCCCTCAGCGCGTAAGCACGTCAGCACGCGTACGCGATTTCATTGGTCCAAAGGGCCAGGCGCATAAGCGCGCCTATGACGCACGGGTGTTTCCCAACCCACGTGAAAAAAATACACGTGCCGCGCGAGCGCGTCAGCACGCGTACCCGATTTCATTGGTCCAAAGGGCCAGGCGCGTAAGCGCGCCTATGACGCACGGGTGTTTCCCAACCCACGTGAAAAAAATACACGTGCCGCGCGAGCGCGTCAGCATGCGTACCCGATTTCATTGGTCCAAAGGGCCAGGCGCGTAAGCGCGCCTATGACGCACGGGTGTTTCCCAACCCACGTGAAAAAAATACACGTGCCGCTCGAGCGCGTCAGCACGCGTACCCGATTTCATTGGTCCAAAGGGCTAGGCGCGTAAGCGCGCCTATGACGCACGGGTGTTTCCCAACCCACGTGAAAAAAATACACGTGCCGCGCGAGCGCGTCAGCACGCGTACCCGATTTCATTGGTCCAAAGGGCCAGGCGTGTAAGCGCGCCTATGACGCACAGGTTTTTCCCAACCCACGTGAAAAAAATACACGTGCCGCGCGAGCGCGTCAGCACGCGTACCCGATTTCATTGGTCCAAAGGCACACAGCGAGTAATCGCATATTCAACAGCGCGCGTGAAAAACGCCCGGTTACCATTTACATCTGAATACAATTACAATATTAATAACGTACATTTAACCTGGTAAACCTCGAGCATGTAGTCACACACGCTCGGCCACGACACGTGCAAAATTACAACAGGCAAAACGGAAAGACGTACGCCTGCAGGAAGCAGGCGTACGTGACCCGGCACGTCTAAATATTCACGTGAAAACATCCTACAAGCTCAGTGCAAAGATGAACATACCGTTCCTAGCAGCAGTGGCTGTGGGTTACCAAAGGAGGAGGAGGAGGAGAGTCAGGGCCAGAATTTTCTCACCCAGAACCAGCCTATTCGGGATGCCTGATGACCAGGTGTATGGGAGGTACAGGTTTCCAGCACACATCATACTGGACCTGGTCAGTGAGTGGGAGGATGACCTCACATCACCCACCCTCTGCTCCCAAGCACTCAGCCCCCTGCAGAAGGTCCTGAATGTACTGCACTTCTTGGGCACTGGATCTTTTCAGCGGACAAGTGCCATAGTGGGTGGTGTGTCACAGGCCACGCAGTCACGCTGTCTACACCAGGTCTTGAACATCATCACTGCACGGCCATCAGTCCGCAGGCACATATATCTCCCCAGGACTCCTGCAGAAAGGCGGGCGTGCATCCAGGAATTCTATGGTGTGGCTCAATTCCCCAAAGTGCTTGGTGCAATTGACTGCACCCATGTGGCTCTACGTCCCCCCAGGGCAACAGAGCACATCTATAGAAACCGCAAGCACTGGCATTCCATCAACGTGCAAGTTGTATACAATGCCAAGGGAATCATCACATCAGTATATGCCAACTATCCCGGGTCCACCCACGACAGCTTCATCTACAGAATGTCTACCCTAAGCCGGGACCTAGAGGCTGGCCGGCATGGAGATACATGGCTGCTTGGTGAGCATGAATGCCACTGCACATGCATGCATGTCAGATACAGGGTCATGTCACAACACCACTAATGATACCCATCACCACCGCCGCAGGGGACAGTGCCTACCCTATCAGCCCCCACATGATGACCCCAATCCAGAACCCCACCACGCCACCCGAGGTAAGGTACAACACAGCCCACATTGCAACACGGGGCATAGTGGAGCGCACATTCGGAGTGCTGAAGTCACGCTTTCGCTCCCTTGACCGTTCTGGCGGGCAGCTGTTATATGCTCCCCCACTAGTGTGCAGGATCATAGTGGCAGCATGTGTCCTGCACAACGTTGCAACACGCCGGGGCCTGCCCGTGGACATGGTGGTGCCCCCACATCCACAACCACATGCACGCCCGCTGCGCATGGGAGGGGAAAGGGCACGGGGGAGGCAGCCCGTACGCAACTGGTGGCCAACCTCTTCACCTAGGAATCACAGTGCTGGCTAGTGCACATTGCTCTGGCACATACCATCTGACGATCAATGATGACACTACCTGACAATGTCACAAAATTTCTTGACAATAAACTGTCAGAAACACATCAGCCTGAGATTGTTAACATGGAAGTGTCACTATGTGTGCACCCCTACCTACACATACACCAGCAATGCTTAACTATGAAAAGACACAACTCCATTCATCAAATATGCATTGGCACAGGCGAATTGCTACATGACAACATTGCCATGTCACCCAATCCCTTCACAGTCCCGCCACAGAGGACACCATGTCATGGTATGTGAGAGCAAACAAACTGACCCTCACAACATGACACCGGTGTCACAAATTGCAGTGCCCCAAATGGAACATAGCCGCACTTGAACAGCTAACCGTGATGGAGGCACTACTACACACCTGTGTAAGAGTCATTTCAATCAAATTACACACCAACCCACCCTGAAGCCCACCAAAACAAGACACAATGCATGTAATCAATGGTAGTCTCAATACCTGATTGTGCTGGTATGTCCACACCGTCCAGATGTACAGTGATGGCGCCACGCAAAAGTGTCACTGCACATCTACCGACATGTAGTCTGACTCCAGAGAGTATGCCCGTGTGAAGAACTGTGTGAAATACCTGCAAAACATGAGTAACATATGTAAGTTGAGGCACATATCAAACCATCATGCATAGTTAGGTGCAACAACAATGTACACTATGAATGTCTACACAGTATTGACTATGGACTGCCCAACAGCTCATGGGAGTCCAATGTCACCGTGTAATTTGCTGTCACTTGGGCACACCCTTTGCAAGCCCATGGAAACGGAAGCAGGAGGGGTGTGGATGTCAGGTACCCAAGCATCGAAACCAAACTCAGGACAAGCCTGCATGTGCCCAGCCACAATACAGTGTATGCCCAGGTACCCACACAAGGCAACACACTTGAAAAAGAAAAATATGATAAGAAAAAATGGCCATGAAAGGGCCGGCGGGGAGGGGGGGGCCACCTAGGAGGTCCGAGGACAGGATGCACGCCACAATCCACCTGTGTGGATCATGGGAAATAAAAACACCCCATAGGCTCGTGGCCCACACGGCTACTCTGTTGTGGGAGATGAGTCGCTATCGCTCTGGCCAGACCCTGCAGCTGACTCAGGAGGTGGGGGAGCTGCCTCAGAAGATGGTGTGACAATGGGAGGCAGCCCACGCAAAGCCCGAGTTTTCTCCTCCATGGCTGCAAGCAGGCGGGTCTGGAAGGTCTGGTTCTGGATTATAATCATGCGGAGGTCCCCATGCAGTAACTTCCGGGATGACCTGACCTCCGCACGAGTTGCCTGCATCTCGGCCGAGAGCGTCCGTGTCAGACGCTCCAGCTGCTCCTCTGTCCTTCTATGGGATGAAGCCTCAAGCTCCAACAGGGTCGACCTGAGGTGATGGAATTCTTCCCTCAGGCCTTCCCTGTGGCGCTGGGACTCCATGGAAAGTGATTCCCGCAGAGTCGCCAGTCCCGCCCGCCTGTCCATGTTGGACGCCAACATGTCCTCCCTGTGTGCCTGGCAGATGGACTCTGTAGCCTGCTCCAGTCGCTCCATCAGCCTTTCTGGGGGGACAATGGAAGTGGCCACCCTATCCATGGCCTGTGCAATCATCTCGGATGATGCTGCCTGTTGGGTGGCCATACCGTAGATGGATTGCTCCCAAGCGGTATTGCCAGGTGGCATACGGCCACCACGTTGGCGGGCACCACACCTGCCTGGGGCAAGGCGGACTGCGCCTTGCTGTGCCGGCAAAGCCTCAGGCTGCAGGACTGCATTCCCTCTCTGATCTGCAGCCCCAGGAACAGGATCAGAGATTGTGTGGTGTGGCCCTGCATCCGTAACCACCGGAGGCTGAGCTGCCGACACTGACATCCCCATTGAGGGCAATAACCCGGCTGCAGGTGGGTCGGACAGAGGAGATTCTCTCCCAAGAACACTCACCTGCGACTGCACATAGGTGTCATCCTCCGAGTCTACACCTGAATACTGCTCGGGGGAGGAACCCCCAGAGACACCCCTCGACAGCACGACCTGCAGCACTTGTGGGTTTTCACCCACAAACACACCACGTCCCTCACTTGTGGAAGGTCGGCCCGGGTTGCCCTCCTGGGACGGCTCCACCACCACATCCCCAGCATCAACAAGTGCGTCGTCCCCTGCAAAGACATGAAAGAGAGAAATGGAAACAGGCATTAGCACCATGGCATACAACAAGGGCTGATGAACAACAGAGCCAGTAGTTCAATGACACATGTCCCACATGACTGGGAAACCTCCTATGCATTCACCATCACTGGGTCTGGAGGGGAGGCTCAGGGCACACAATGATGACACAGAGAATGGAGAGCAACGCCTGCTCCCCATGCTGCCTAGCACTGGCATCACACATTGGCCGGTGATTGCCATGTCAAATGCACATGCCATCACACACATGGCATGTGACATAGCCACCAAGTGAAGAGGGAGAGGAGGGCAACTAATTTGGATTTTGGCCACTCTGGTCCTGACATTGCTTCATCACATCAAGAAGTTAACATGTTGGACATGGATCTGCTAGTCCCAATTGGCCACGATGCACAGTGCCTTGTCAACATTAACAAAATGCAGTAAACAATGAGATTCCACCTCCCCATCACCTGTAATGGATTCATATAGCATTCGTGAAGCACCTGTACAGAAATGTATGAAGGTACAGCGGAGCACTGAGGGGTGGTGGGGCAGAAGGGGATGCCATTCAACAATCCTACTGGTGCTGGTGTCATTCATGTAACGCAAGTGCAGAGGTGGGTGGCACAATGAAGTGCAAGGGGAAGTTGCGGCTGGAAGTGCTGTACAAGGTAAGTAGGACTTAACGTCGAGGGCAGATGGTGGTAGGCGCAGACAAGTGCTGGGGGGGTGGCCTATAGGGGTACAGAGACAGTCATGCAGTGCTGTGGGCTCGGAGGGGACAGGGGAGGTACACACTGCATCTGGCTCGGCAAGGTCCTTGCAGATTTCAATGTGTCCTGCAGAGTTGTCAGATGCCGCAGATATGTGCCCTTGGATTGGGGCTCTCATCTTGGTGAGAAGGGTGAGACGCTATTGCCTTTGGAGCAGGCGGCAGGCCAGTTTGCCAGAGGATGAGCATGATGCAGGCCATTTCCTCTCTGCCACCCGGCACCTGTGTTTTGGGTTCACAAGATCCGAGTCATGCCAGGAGTCAGCATTGGCATGGGGCTTCAGGCGGATTGTCATGACCGTGGCAAAGACATCCAGTGTACCTGACATGGAGTGGGCCCTGTCAGGATGGGAGTGAGCCTAAGGGGGAGCTGGATGGGGGGGAGATTTTGGCAGCATAAGCCTCGACTGACACACACTTCATGGGTTGGAATACCAAGAAGGTGTGTGACAATGGTGAGGGTGAGGTGGGAGGAGAGGAGAAAGTGATCACTCCAGGAGAGAGGAGTGCAGAGAGGGATGGAGAGGGGAAGGTCAGATGAGATCAGAGCATCAAGAGTGTGCCCTGCAGAATGAGTAGGGACAGACGGGAGTTTAGAGGGTGATAGGGAGTTGCTGAGGTCACGGAAAAGTCACGTGGGGGGGACAACAAGCATGCAGGTGGATGCGTACATCACCAAGGAAGAGGATTTCAGTGTCTGGGGACATGAGTGAGGAGGAGAGGTGAGGCCACTCGGAAAGGAAGTAGTACATTTGACCAGTTTTCCGATACACAGTACGCACAGTTTGTGAATGTCGAGGTGAGATGCAGGAATACCCTCAGGGAAGGCAAGGGCACACCCCCCCCCCTGCACAGTAGTGCCGGGCCAAGGAGAGGATCTCCTGAACGTCAGGTAGGAGTGTGTCAAAGATGCAGACAGAGCTGGCCGTCAGACATGTTTCCATGAGACCAAGGATGTCAAGGTGCATTACCTCATGTAAGTGACATATATTGGAGGAATGCCTGATGCAGCGGCAGAGTAAGGAGTGTAAATGTGGAGGAGGTTGACAGCCTTGTAGGACTTACGGGGAGTGCTACAGATCAGAGGTGCAGCATGTGTAGGAGTTGGAGTGGGAGGCGGAGAAGGATCATGGGAGGGTGCAGGGAGGCAGTGCAGGATAGATGAGGAGAGAGGAGGGGGGACAGCAGGAGAGGAAAGGAAGTTGATGAGATGTGGGTAGCATTTGTCAAGGAGAATAAGGTTGGCCTGAGGGCCTTGGACTGAGATGCTCCCATTACCATACACATCAATTGTGGCCTCTGAGGATTGGAAGGAGGCCAAGAGTACACCCCAACGGGTCACACCATTGATGGTAGAAGAGGAGCAAGGAGAGAGGACTGGGACCATGTGAAGGGTCCATGGGACAGGCAAAGGCATGTATGAGCAGATGTCAGTGAGAGTTAACCTTGAGTAGGCTCAGATGTACTTGTCAGCAATAGGGTGGGTCGCATTGGAGGGCAGGGTGCCCTCATTTGACTGTTTGCAAGCAGGTGTCGTGAGTAGGGCACGATGGTCTGAACAGTAGAAGTCAGGGAAGATAGACCATGAAGAGCAGCATGGAGTGTGAGGGAATGGGGCTTGAAACCAGACGGAACAAGAGCACACAGGTAGGAGGTGGGTGTCAAGACAAATTCCAGAGTATGACAGCATGTTGAGTGCCATGTATATACAGAGGACGCATTAGCATGTGGTATCATTGCATGTCAGGCATGTGACGATGGAACTTGAATGGCTGGGGGAAAGTGTAGGAATGGTATGTAAGACATAAGATGAATAGACAGGGGAGAATGAGCAACAATGTCGTGACAAAATGACAATTCAAGGGGAACTTCCATGGTGTAGGGCCATATGTGCACTGTTGGCAGTAGGGATAGTGCTGTGGGCACATGGTGTTGCACTGAACATACTGGATGAGGCACATGGGTGACACTATCAACTCTGCCACACACCCCCTTGACAGGCACCCAACATGAAGGCTTCGGACACACACCATGCACATGGATATAACACACATGCATGTGCACTCACCGGATGATGCCTCGTAATCAGGGAGATCTCCCACACCTTGGAGTTGTCCCTCGGTGACGTAGGATCCAGCTACGGACTCGTGTGGTGTGAGTTCTATTTCCTGTGCTGCGGACCCACCTCCAGTCACCAAGGTTGCGGCATGACTTGAGGCCAGTTTATCCTTTGCCCTGCGCTTAAGGTCATTCCAGCGCTTCTGGCAATCACTAGCTGTGCGCCTCACTACTCCAAGGGCACTTATTTTGTCAGCAATGGTCTGCCAGTGTGCCTGGCGTCTGGCATGTGTGGTCTTGGACCCTGCAACGATGACCATTTCCCTATCATGGTCTGACACATACTGAACAAGTGCATTCAGTTCGGCGTCTGTGAAGCTGGGCTTCCTTGATGGGCCGGACTGTGCAGCCGTGCCTGGGGCATCAGCCTGTGCCGGACGTGCACTCTTCCTCTTCCGCTTGGAAGGGGGTGGGGATCCAGAGTGTCCTACGCCGCTGTGGACACTAGGGGCAGGAGCCGTGGTGGACTCAGTACTGGGTGTGTGGGATTGCACACTCAGCATGGGAGTAGGTGCAGGCATTGGGGGTAGAGGGATAGGGTCAGGCCTGATCTGAGGTGCATGAACTAGGACCGACACAGTCTTGGCAGGGTGTATGAGAGGTGGGGTGGATGGAGCCACACCCTGCCCACAGGGGGCAGCAGATGACCTATCTGGCATAGATGCGCGTGTCCTGATGACACCAATGTGCACCGGTGCACGTGCAGTGGACCTGCTGACCTGGATGTCAGCGATGGAGTCACCCTCGGACAGGTCTGGTGCCACAATGGGCTGGTCCAACAAGGGCTGATCAGGGTTGGTATCAGCCACATGACCCTCAACCTGGGGGGGAGGGGGGGGCATGGGTGTCCCTGACTGGTCCTCCAGACTGGGGGGGACAGGGGCACCCTGCAAGTCACAACCACGTCCCCTAGTGGATCCTCCACGGCCACCACGTGTGGCTCGGCCACCTTTGCCACCCTTACGGCTTGCACGCCTCCCAACCATGGCACTGATGTTATTGTGCGTATGGGAGTGGGTGTGCACAATTGTCCTGGGCAATTGGGTGTCAAAGGGGTTGGGTACCAGATGGTATTCGTACCCTAGTGCAGTGGCAAGGCTATATGACACCCCTGGGGAAAGATGACGGGTCACGCAACGCACAGGCACCCCAAAAAAGTTAAGGAACGTGCACGATACCCCTCCTAGACCACGTGTGCGTATAAAAAACCCTGCACTACGCTGTGGCATCCAGTAACACAAGAATGAACGTATGCGTGTCACACGCAGCCTAGATTGACCTCTGAAGAGGTACGTGACACACGGGGCAAGCACAGATGATAGATGCATGCGCAACTCACCGTCTGCCAGGGAGAAATGCGTCAAAAAGACGCGCGTGTGCGCGTTGGCAACACCCCCGCCAAAAGAAGAATGGGACGCTGTCTGAGGAGACAGGACAACAGTAGAAGGGAACGCTGTGTGAGGAAACAGGCCCAGGAAAAAGAGCAAAAGAGAAAAAGCTGTCAGAGGTAACAGGGAGTACGACCTTTGAACGCCGTGAAGTAAATCGCGTGTCAACTGACAAGAAGTACAGAATACACCAACTCGCTCTCCACGAAAAGCACGTACAAGGAAATGGCGTTCTACATGTACCTTTTATGCAGGCCCACAGGTCCTGCGTCACTTCCGCGTGTAGGCGCTGAAGGGCCAGCCTCCAATCACACGCATTGACACTGGCTTGTGTTTCTTTCACGCGGGATGGGAAACGGCCGTGCGTTATAGACGCGCTTACGCGCCTGGCCCTTTGGACCAATCACGCGGGTTGGGAAACAGCCGTGCGTTATAGACGCGCTTACGCGCCTGGCCCTTTGGACCAATGAGATCGCGTACGCGTGCTGACGCGCTTGCGCGGGAGGTTTATTTTTTCACGCGGGTTGGGAAACGGCCGTGCGTTGTAGACGCGCTTACGCGCCTGGCCCTTTGGACCAATCACGCGGGTTGGGAAACGGCCGTGCGTTATAGACGCGCTTACGCGCCTGGCCCTTTGGACCAATGAGATCGCGTACGCGTGCTGACGCGCTCGCGCGGGAGGTTTATTTCTTCACGCGGGTTGGGAAACGGCCGTGCGTTATAGACGCGCTTACGCGCCTGGCCCTTTGGACCAATCACGCGGGTTGGGAAACGGCCGTGCGTTATAGACGCGCTTACGCGCCTGGCCCTTTGGACCAATGAGATCGCGTACGCGTGCTGACGCGCTCGCGCGGGAGGTTTATTTCTTCACGCGGGTTGGGAAACGGCCGTGCGTTATAGACGCGCTTACGCGCCTGGCCCTTTGGACCAATCACGCGGGTTGGGAAACGGCCGTGCGTTATAGACGCGCTTACGCGCCTGGCCCTTTGGACCAATGAAATCGCGTACGCGTGCTGACGTGCTTACGCGGCCTTTCCTCGGATTCCACGCAGACGTGCATGATTTTCACGTGCCAATTCACTCCGTATCAAGCTGGCCATGCGTTCACACACGGAAGACCACGCTCCTGCCCTGAAGGCCGGAATCCTGCCCCCCAGAGCCCCGAGCACGCTCCCACCTGCCATCTGCTGCTGCCTGACTGCCTGCTGCCCACGTGCCCTGCTGTTTGCTGCCTGCACATCAGCCAGGGGTGCAGTTGCTGTGACCACCCCTGCTGGAACCAAAGACTCCCGACAGCCGTACCATCGCTCCACAGCCCAGCCCCAGGACCCAGTTGCCCACCCACTCCTGCCTCTGGGGTTGCCATGTCAGGGAGCACAACATCTGGCACGACTGGCAACCCCCGGCCAGGGAGGCAGAGGGGCACCAGCTTCAGTGCCACCGAAGTTGGTGTCCTGGTGGAGCGAGTCCTGGGGCAGTATGATGCCCTCTACGGACGGATGCGCCTCGACAAGGAAGAACGGACCAGGATCTGGACGGACATTGTGACTGCCATCAACGCAGAGGGGGTGGCAGTCCGAGAATTCCATCAAGTCAAGAAGCGCTGGGAGGACTACAGGTCCAGGACCCTGAACAAGGCCCGGCGCCTCGTGAAGGCAGTGGATGCCAAGGGGCGGCGGGGCCACTTGTCGCAAGATGAACTTCGGGTCCTGGAACGCATATCCCCAGCGCTCCATGTCCAGGTCCTTGGGAGGCAGACCCGTCTGGAGTCGAGCGGTGAGTGTACATGCATACTGATTGTAAGCTGTGTGTGTGGTGGTGTGCCAGGAGTGTGCATGTTGCACATGTCTTTGTGTGGCCATGTATAAATGTGTGTGTGCAGGGCTGTGAGACAAGCACATGTGTGCCTGTGATGTGTGAGACAAGGATGGTGCATGTGTGTGTGTGTGTGCTTGCAGTGCAAATGCTTGTGTGTGGGCACATGTGTTTGACTGTGCATGTGAGTTGGCATGCTTGTGGTGTGACACATGGATGTTGATTCCAGGTGCATTAGTCTGCAGCGTGTGCGTGTGTGTAGTTGTGAATGGTGCAACAGTGTTGCTACATGGATGCAGGTGACACTGTCATGTTGGAGAGTGAATTGCAAATGTGACATGGATGTTCATCTCATGACTGACAGTTTGCGGAGTGGTACACATGCTTGGATGTGTGCTTTGCATGTGTGCATGTGTATTTGAGTCCGTGTGTATCATGTGATGTGTGGCTCACCTTTGTCTGCTCATGCTGCTGTATGTGAATGTATGTAGCGGGCTGTAGCAATATGGCTGTTGAATGACTCATGTGTGTGCGTTGAGGAGACAAGTGTGTTGGGGATTGTGATGCCAGGTCTGGAGTATGACAATGCCACTCTTGTACAACTGTTATGTGTGTGAGTCAATTGTACAGTGTCCTGATGCCTGTCTCCTGTCTCTCCCTGCCTGCAGCGTCATCTGATGTGGAGGGCGGAGAAGGTGCTGTGGAGCACAGCGGCAGGGATGCCACCGCCAGCCGGAGACGCAAGGCCCGGCTCCCCTCCCCTGTTGTCATCTCGTCGGGGAGTGAGGAGTCCGGTGCTGTGTCCCAGGTCGCAGCTGCCGAGGGGAGGTCCAGGAGGCGCAGGAGGAAGTTGGACTCCTCGGCAGCAGAAGGGGCAGCTGAGACCCCACAGGGTTCCGCGGCGGAAGATGGCAGGGAGTCATCCAGGTTGGTGGTGGGTTTGGTGGAGGAGGAGGCCGTGCAAGGGACTGAGATGGGGTCTGGAGGTGGGCATTCCAATGGTGCTAGTGGTGCAGCACAGGGGCAGGGACAGGAGGCAGCACAGGCCGCCACGGAGGTGCCTGTGTGTAATCCTGTCCCCGGTCCTGTGTCTGCATCATCTTGCACCAGCAGGGTTGCCCACGTCCGGACCCATTCTCAGGGAGACCAGGCTGTGTTCCTCCATACACTGGGCCTTGTTCCGACCCCCTCCTCACCTGAACCCCCTATGCGCCAGTCGTCCTCCGTGCCATCTTCCTACCCACCTGTCACCTGGGTGCCCTGTGGAGCTGCCTCTGACGATGGGGCCAGGCTGGTGGAGGACACATCCCTGCCCCAGTCGGGAGTCGTGAGTCCAGCAGGGGTGGCCACCGCAACAACAGCACCCCAAACAATGGAGGATGTGCAGGCAGCAGGTGTCAGGGCACCGGCACCAGCACGTCAGCAGCAGGAGGAAGAAGGTGGGAGCCTTGATGGCTCGGGGCCATCACCATCAGAGGGGCAGGCATCAGCCGGAGGGCAGGAGGACCCTGGACGTCAAGTGGCTTCCGTGTGGCAGTGGTTGGGCCATGCCATAGATGCGGAGCGGCGGCGGGCGGAAGAGGCGCGGCTCGCTATGGTCAGGGCGGAGAACTCCATGCGGAGGGCCCTGAGGCGGGCCGAGTGCCTCGAGGCCATCCGCAGGGAGTTGGAGGTGGGTACATCGGCGTCCCTGCGGACCCTCGGGGCTGTGGAACGGGGCCGCCTCCGGGACATCGAGCGGGAGTTCGATGATGCCCTGGCCCGGAACAACAATCAGTGAGCCGCAGGACTTGCCCGCCGCCTTTGTATATAGTTCTGTAGTTTAGTTGTAGTTAGGTTTCCTTTGTTTTAATGTTATTATTTGGTTGCCAAAGGACAATGCACCACATTTTTGTATATAGACATTTTCTTACTTAGTGTAAATAGTTAGGTTTCATTTATTAGGGCTCATGGACCCGGATCATCATGTTGATAGTTTGAGGGATGTTAATATTTGTTTTAATTTTTCACATGAGGCAATGTGTTTCTTCTTTCATTTGTACTTGGATTTAATTTTGGACTTTGACTTTGGACCCCTATTTTACTTTATTTTTGTTAATTAGTGTTCCTGATTTTTTTGGTTGTACTTTTTTATTATTTAGTTTGCATTGCATGTTTATTGTTATTTTTTATTTTTACCATCCTTGTTTATTTTTAATACATTTTCATTTGATCCTTCAATGTGTTGTATCATCTCATTGCTTTCATGCATGACATGTGGGGTGTTTGGACATTCACTTGCAACATCTGTGTGTGACAGACATGTGTTCATTCATATGATTTACAATGGGTGTGTCACATGTCATTGTGTTTGATATGTGGGTGGATGGGATAGTTGTTTGGGAATTCTTGCAGGGCAGACTGTCCATTACGGTCATGATTGTGTGGGGTTGTGACCCAGGTGAAGGTGGACATGGATGGTACATGGGTGGGGGCCTTCTGGTAGGTGCCCCTGACTGCGGGGGGGGGGTGGGGGTGGTGGTAGACATGGGTGGGGGCCTTCTGGCAGGTGCCCCTGACTGCGGGGGGGTGGGGGTGGTGGTAGACATGGGTGGGGGCCTGCTGGAAGGTGCCCCTGACTGCTGGGGGGGTGGGAGGCATGGGTGGGGGCCTGGTGGAGGCTGCCCCTGCACTGCTGGGGGGTGGGGGTGGTGGGTGACATGAGTGGGGGCCTGGTGGAGGGTGCCCCTGGTGGCGGGGGGGTGGGGGTGATAGGGGACATGAGTGGGGGCCTGGTGGAGGCTGCCCCTGGTGGTGGGAGGGTGGGGGTGGTGGGAGACATGAGTGGGGGCCTGGTGGAGGCTGCCCCTGGTGGCGGGGGGGTGGGGGTGGTGGGGGGCATGGGTGGGGGCCTGGTGGAGGCTGCCCCTGGTGGCGGGGGGGTGGGGGTGGTGGGAGACATGAGTGGGGGCCTGGTGGAGGGTGCCCCTGGTGGTGGGGGGGTGGGGGTGATAGGGGACATGAGTGGGGGCCTGGTGGAGGCTGCCCCTGGTGGCGGGAGGGTGGGGGTGGTGGGAGACATGAGTGGGGGCCTGGTGGAGGCTGCCCCTGGTGGCGTGGGGTGGGGGTGGTGGGGGGCATGGGTGGGGGCCTGGTGGAGGCTGCCCTTGGTGGCGGGGGGGTGGGGGTGGTGGGAGACATGAGTGGGGGCCTGGTGGAGGGTGCCCCTGCACTGCTGGGGGGTGGGGGTGCAGGGGGACATGAGTGGGGGCCTGGTGGAGGGTGCCCCTGGTGGCGGGGGGGTGGGGGTGGTGGGTGACATGAGTGGGGGCCTGGTGGAGGGTGCCCCTGGTGGCGGGGGGGTGGGGGTGGTGGTAGACATGGGTGGGGGCCTTCTGGCAGGTGCCCCTGACTGCGGGGGGGGGGTGGGGGTGGTGGTAGACATGGGTGGGGGCCTGCTGGAAGGTGCCCCTGACTGCTGGGGGGGTGGGGGTGGTGGGAGACATGAGTGGGGGCCTGGTGGAGGGTGCCCCTGCACTGCTGGGGGGTGGGGGTGCAGGGGGACATGAGTGGGGGCCTGGTGGAGGGTGCCCCTGGTGGCGGGGGGGTGGGGGTGGTGGGTGACATGAGTGGGGGCCTGGTGGAGGGTGCCCCTGGTGGCGGGGGGGTGGGGGTGGTGGGAGACATGAGTGGGGGCATGGTGGAGGGTGCACATGGTGACTGGGGGGGTGGGGGTGGTGGGTGACATGAGTGGGGGCCTGGTGGAGGGTGCCCCTGCACTGCTGGGGGGTGGGGGTGCAGGGGGACATGAGTGGGGGCCTGGTGGAGGTTGACCCTGCACTGCTGGGGGGTGGGGGTGGTGGGAGACATGAGTGGGGGCCTGGTGGAGGGTGCCCCTGCACTGCTGGGGGGTGGGGGTGGTGGGAGACATGGGTAGGGGCCTGGTGGAGGGTGCCCCATGACTGCTGGGGGGTGGGGTTGGTGGGAGACATGAGTGGGACATAAGTGGGGGCCTGCTGGCAGGTGCCCCACAGTGCTGGGGGTTGGGGGTGGTGGGAGGCATGAGTGGGACATGGGTGGGGGCCTGCTGGCAGGTGCCCCACAGTGCTGGGGGGTGGGGGTGGTGGGAGGCATGAGTGGGACATAAGTGGGGGCCTGGTGGAGGGTGCCCCATGACTGCTGGGGGGTGGGTGTGGTGGGAGGCATGAGTGGGACATAAGTGGGGGCCTGCTGGCAGGTGCCCCACAGTGCTGGGGGGTGGGGGTGGTGGGAGGCATGAGTGGGACATGGGTGGGGGCCTGGTGGAGGGTGCCCCATGACTGCTGGGGGGTGGGAGTCATGAGCAGGTGTGCAGGGTAATCCCCTGTGGTGTGGACTGCATGCAGGGGACATGGAGGCTGTACAGGGAAGACCTGTGAAGACCCAACGATCGGAGTAGCGTGTTCAACTATCCACGCCCCCCTGAAATGGACGTAGCCTGGGATTTCGCGTGTGAAACGTTCCCGCGCACCCCTGAAATGGAAGTAGCCTGGGATTTCGCGTGTGAAACTTCCCCGCGCACCCCTGTAATGGATGTACCCTGGCTTTTCGCGTGTGGGACTTCCCGCGCACCCCTGGAATTCCCGTAGCCTAGCTTTTCGCGTGTGAAACTTCCCGCGCACCCCTGTAATGGACGTACCCTGGCTTTTCGCGTGTGGGACTTCCCGCGCACCCCTGGTATTCCCGTAGCCTAGCTTTTCGCGTGTGAAACTTCCCGCGAACCCCTGGCTTTTCGCGTGTGGGACTTCCCGCGCACCCCTGGTATTCCCGTAGCCTAGCTTTTCGCGTGTGAAACTTCCCGCGCACCCCTGTAATGGACGTACCCTGGCTTTTCGCGTGTGGGACTTCCCGCGCACCCCTGCAATTCCCGTAGCCTAGCTTTTCGCGTGTGAAACTTCACGCGCACCCCTGTAATGGACATACCCTCGCTTTTCGCGTGTGGGACTTCCCGCGCACCCCTGGAATTCCCGTAGCCTAGCTTTTCGCGTGTGAAACTTCCCGCGCACCCCTGTAATGGACGTACCCTGGCTTTTCGCGTGTGGGACTTCCCGCGCACCCCTGGTATTCCCGTAGCCTAGCTTTTCGCGTGTGAAACTTCCCGCGCACCCCTGTAATGGACGTACCCTGGCTTTTCGCGTGTGGGACTTCCCGCGCACCCCTGCAATTCCCATAGCCTAGCTTTTCGCGTGTGAAACTTCCCGCGCACCCCTGTAATGGACGTACCCTGGCTTTTCGCGTGTGGGACTTCCCGCGCACCCCTGGTATTCCCGTAGCCTAGCTTTTCGCGTGTGAAACTTCCCGCGAACCCCTGTAATGGACGTACCCTGGCTTTTCGCGTGTGGGACTTCCCGCGCACCCCTGGTATTCCCGTAGCCTAGCTTTTCGCGTGTGAAACTTCCCGCGCACCCCTGTAATGGACGTACCCTGGCTTTTCGCGTGTGGGACTTCCCGCGCACCCCTGGTATTCCCGTAGCCTAGCTTTTCGCGTGTGAAACTTCACGCGCACCCCTGTAATGGACGTACCCTGGCTTTTCGCGTGTGGGACGTCCCGCGCACCCCTGGAATTCCCGTAGCCTAGCTTTTCGCGTGTGAAACTTCCCGCGCACCCCTGTAATGGACGTACCCTGGCTTTTCGCGTGTGTGACTTCCCGCGCACCCCTGCAATTCCCGTAGCCTAGCTTTTCGCGTGTGAAACTTCCCGCGCACCCCTGAAATGGACGTAGCCTGGGATTTCACGTGTGAAACTTCCCGCGCACCCTTGAAAATCGCATGGGCCGCTTGCCGTGATGGTCCAGGGTTAGCGCAGCCCCTTGCGCTGGTTTGGGATTTTTATGAGATTTCCCAGCGCAAGGGGCGTTCCTGGGGGCGTAACTGGCGCTGCAGCGAGTCGCTGCGCCACTGTGCGCCACGGCTGCCTGGGGAAGCTAAAATCCATGAATACGCTGTGCGCCGGATTCGGTTTTGGCGCACGCGGCTGGCGCAGACTATCGCACGCGCACGCTGTGCGCCAGCCGCGTGCGCTACTTGTGCGCTGAATTCTATGAATTACCCTGAGGATTGGCAGCAATAGAGAGGAAGAAAGCCAGACCAAAGGACAGTAAGAGAGGAAAAAGTAATAGGAGTAGAGCGGAGGCAGGAAGGGTCCCAAAAACAGGCAGATCAGACACAGAAAGGCAGCGGATGATGGCGACAGTGCGAGACCCGTGTGAGGTGCTGCTTGACCGCGGCAGTCTGATAGAGCAGAGACACGTACCAAACTGCAACGGAAGGGCGGAGAGGGTAAAGGAGAGATAAGAGAGAGAAAGGAAAGCAAAAGAAGTGCAACAGATGAAACTCAGAGTAGCCGGAACGCAAGAGAGCAAAAACACAAGCGTGTAGACCCAGGAGCGAAAGCGAAAGGGTTGCAACGCACCATTGCCAAGGAAGGGTGTGGCTATAAGAGCAAAGCAAGGAAGCAGACAGAAAAGACTAGACCTGCACTAAAGGATACGGAGGAAGCGTAGTGAAACCCACTAATGGCGATGTAGTTTCCATGAGTTCCGTAAGCACCATGAGGGCAGGCGCGTGACACATATAGCTGTTGTTTTCCAGGAGTGGATTTGCCCAGGTGGGGGCTATTCCTCCCAGGTAGGACAAAACAAAGGCTGCCTTTGTGGTAGAGTCATGGAAAGAGGCAGGACGACAGATGAAATGGAGTTTACACTGGTTAAGTGAAACTCTCCGGAGGGGCCAAAGGAAATTGAGCAAACATAAGAACGGGACTGGATCGTGTCGAGGTAATGGACAAGCAGACCCAGAAGGCACAGCCGAGGTGGTGGCCTCAGCCCGGGGTGGGTGCATCTGCAACTCATCTATACGACGATGGGTGGCTTCATGAGCCGCCGTCATGTCTGCCGGAATTCAGAGACCATTTGATGAGACCATGGTGGCCAAATTATCAGAAGTGTCCATTTTATAGGCTTCTGATTCCGTTATGACTCACCGCCTAGATGGTTCCAAGGAAT
Source organism: Ambystoma mexicanum (assembly GCF_040938575.1). NCBI lineage: Eukaryota > Metazoa > Chordata > Amphibia > Caudata > Ambystomatidae > Ambystoma > Ambystoma mexicanum. The sequence continues at coordinate 1,103,136,464 of NC_090941.1, forward strand.
CTGGGACACTCCAGGATGTCGAAGGCTGGACTTTTCGTACTTCACTAGTTGATGACCTAATCTTTTTATGAATGTATCATGTATGTGTCAATATCCCCGCAAAAATATCGCCACACACAAATATCTGCATATTTTTGCAGCAATATTAAGGCATGGAACAAAAGGGTGACACCCCCACAACCCTTGCATTATTTTTAAAGGAGCGGGGGAGACCCCTGCAACCCCTACTACCAAAACCCCCCAAAATTGTCCCCCCCAAAAATTTCACCTATGGCCGTACCCAACGACCATATATATGGCAAGATTTTTGGTGGGGATAATATGTAGCGACACCGAACAGGCAGAGGAATTAATTAACTGAAAGATACTGGAACACGCACCACGAAACACCACCAGCTGTAATATGGAAAGGACCGCGATTAGCAACAAATACTGATTTTCCTCTGATAAGAAGAGAGCAGATGGAGAAGCTAACCTCTATGGTGGGAGCTGTCTAGTCAAAGGGAAGCAGCAATGTGTGTTTTTGTGGTGCAGTGGGAGTCCCTTGTATTCCCAAATCGGCAGAGATTATCTAAGGAAACAGGTAGTTAAGACTAAGTACTAGTGGAAATGGAAGAGAAAGTTGGACACAGGTAGAAATCTTACCAGGAGGATTTCAACGGTGCAACAGGGAAAGATGCAGATCCAAATAATCCAAGAATTGTACGTGCGCAAGGGAGAGGAATGGTTAGTGGGACCTGTCCCAACAGGACAAGGACATCTGAACCGCACGGATTGGTGGAGGCACAGCAGAAGGTCTCTAGTCCCGTGGTGACAAGCAGAGTAGAATTTCAAAAAAGTCAGGGGTAATCAGCAGAGTTTCTCTTAAGGAATGCCTTGAGGAAAGCAACAGTACATCAATCCAGGGGACAGAAGCGGTTGGCAACAGGCTGGCAGTAGAAGAAATCAGAAACGGTAAGCAATGCAAATCCAGGGGCGTAGCACTGGTCGGTGTGGTGCTGGCAGCGAGGAGGTTGTGTAGCCTGCAGGGCATCAATGAGACGGTGCGTGGTATCATGCGCGGCTGTCATGTCAGCACATACTTCAGATACTATTTGAACCAATTTGTCAAGGGCATCAGCTGTGTCCATTTTAGCAGGCTTCTGATTCTGTCAAGAATCATGGCCACTAGCACCTTATAGTGCAGAAGAGGCACTGACTGCGGACCCGGAACACAGTCGCTGAAGAATTCATCCTACAACTGCAACCCTCTGTTGTGCAAAAAGACAACCAGAAGGATCAAGTAGTTGGAAGATAGGACACAGACCCACGATACGCCGGCTGTGGAGGCAAGAACATGAAATGAGAGCTTGCTGATGAAATAGCAAGGAATCCCCAAACAGAAAACAATAGAAGTAGCCCCACCTCACTATTAAGAGGACTATCCATGTATGAGGCCTGGTAATGCAGTGGATAGATGACAGGTGTCCTTTAAATCCCCCCAACTGATGGTACCTGAAGGAAAATGCCAACCCACCATAAGCTAAGGAATGAATGGTAATGCTTGATAACAATACAATACCCTAAACCAGTCTTACCAGGGCAGGATCCACTTTGAGAGTGTCCAGAGGTTGGCAGAGTCAATATAGCGATGGAGAAATTCCAGGGGAAAAAAACACCTATCCCGACAGCACGAGGACGCCTAAGGATGCAGCACAATCAGGAAGCATCTCTAATTCGTGTGCTGTGGACGTGACTGTATACAATCCAGTCCACGATGTCCTGAAGGTATAGGTATGCCACGTGTGTCTTAGAGATGGTACTCCATGCGCAGACAGAACAGGCATCCAAAACAGAACGGGCTGAGCTGAACAGTCAATTGAACAATCCAATTTTGTTAACAGGCGGGCAAAAACACTGACAAGACTTAAAGCAAGGGATTAAGTTAGGCGGTCCGTAGTCGGTAACGTGCGAGCAGGATAACGTTCAAGACTTGAAGCAAAGCAGTCCGTGTGGAAAAGCAAGGTCGTATCTGGCGGGTAAGTAGCAGGACCAGGGATGAAGAGTAAATCCTAATCCAAGAAACGAAGCAGGGTCAAAAGTTTACATCAAAGAACAAGAACGAGTGAACAACAATACAAGTCCAAGAGCTCTAATCAGAAGCACTGCTGCGTTTCCAGAGGCAGACTTTATTTCCTTGAATGATGCGCAATGGAGCGCTGCGAGACCACGTGACTTGTTGACGTGTGCGTTGTTCGCATTTGGTTGCTTGCAATGAACGACTTCACTCGTTGCTGTGGCAATGGCGCCTTATATGTTGAGTGCTCAAATTTCTTGAGTGGCACTGTAATATCCCTCACTGTGTTCTTAGCAGAGGGTTTCCTGACAGACACTGGTTGCCTGAACAGAAGAATTGCTTTCTTGCTTGACCTTTTTCTAACAAAAAAACAACAGAGTTCCTTTTTACAGTAGAACTCTAGGGCCTCATTATAACCTTGGCGGAATGGGTTAACGGGTGCCGCAAATGGAGGCGGACCCGTTAAAACCATTCTGCCTGATTACAAGGTCCCCTCGCGGGATCCGGTAACGACGCCTGGTAGAACCAGGCGTCGTTACCGGATCCCGCGAGGGGACCAGGGAGCTAACAACGGGCCAGTCGTAATCGGCCCGTTGTTAGCTCCCTGCACCCATTCCCATTGAGCCCTATTGGGGCTGAAATGGGAATGGGGATGGTCCGGGCCCGGGTTCCCTGTAGGGGTAATTACCGGGCCCTCCAAACTCGGAATGGCCCAGTAATTCCCCATTCAGGGAACCCGGACCTGGTTTTGGTGGCAGCCATGCTGCCAATAGCGGCATGGCTACCACCAAAGCCGTAATAAGGCCCTAGGACTTGGCTGCAGTCTCTTGGGATACCCTGGTTCTCAGGGTTTGGTAATAAGGGTGGAGCTGAGGGAACCGCATATCAATCCTCATACGCCCAGGGATAGTTCCTTAAGACTTCTTCCTCGGAGGTCTGTCTCTCCTCTAAGATGAAGAGAAAAATGCTCTCAGTCCTTCTTCACTGTTTGCCTGATATAGGGGCTGGTGTAGTTGTGGCCAATCAGGGCCCTGATACTGGGCCTGGCAATATAATCCCTCCCAGGGCCGCCCCCTTTTCCCCGGGAAGTGGCTTGCCATGATGCCTCGCTGTCTGGGCCGGTCGGGCTAGATTGAGCCCTGGTATCCATTACAGGACATCACGTGCCGATTTCCATGAGGCGTTCCAGCTGGGTAAGCCGTGACTTTGTGTGATTCCGTGCGGCGGCAAGGGTAGGACCGGCAGTTCCATGGCCTCACTGCAATCCGCCTCACTGACATGGCGGGTTCCGTGTCAGGTGAGGTCCCATGGCCTCCGTGGGATATGCCGTGCCCGGCTTGGTGATCAAACGGAGCCGTAATGCTCTTCCCGGACTCCTTCTTCCCCACTGACCTGACCCCCACATTGCGGCCACTGACAGCGTATTTCGGGCTATGCCTGGTGGGGTTGCGACTGCCAGGGCCCTCATGCACCGTACAGTTCCGTGCATGCTCCCATGACCGCCCCACCCCCAAAGCATCGAGCCGTTCGAACCGATCCAAGCTACGCTACAAGTAGTCAGGGACCACCTGGAAAGAAGATGGCCTGTGAACGGTCTGGAATTGGTAGGGCTGGAGAGTGAGACACCAATGCAAGACGCGCGGGTTAGAGTCCTTCTGAATGGGCAATCACTGTAGGGGCACGTGGTCACTAAAAACCGTAAAGAGACGGCCCAAAACATAGTAAAGTAAAGACTCCACTGCCCACTTGATGGCAAGACATTCCTTCTCTATCGTCGAATAGGCCAGTTCGTGAGGTAGGAGTTTGCGGCTTATGAACGCCACTGGGTAAAGGTCGTCCCCAAGTCCTTGTGACAACACTGCTCCCAAACCCGAACCCGAGGCATCGGCCTGTAAGAAGAAGTGTTTCGTAAAGTCGTTACACCGTAGGATGGGTAAGGCTGAGATGACCGTTTTCATGTGATGAAAGGCCTGCCCTGCCGCTGGGTCCACTAATAAATCACCCCAATAGGAGGACTTCAGGGCAACTGTGAGCGGGGCAGCTATGGAGGAATACAACAGAATAAACTATCTGTAGTATCCTACAAAGCCCAGGAAAGCCTTCACCTGTTTCTTGTTCCCTGGAAGGGGTAACCGGAGGATGGCCTCTACTTTATCTAATTGTGGTCTGATGATCCCCCCCACCCGACCAGGTAACTTAAATATCGGGTCTTCTTAGGGTTTATACCTAATCCGTCCGAGTCAATGGCAGCAATCACTTTTCCTAGGTGTTCCAGATGCTCGTCCCAACTGTTGCTGAACACGGTGATATCATCGAGGTATGCTGAGCTATTGTCAGGTTTCGATCTGGTCCCGTGTTTATTCATTCTTTTCCTCAAGGAAATAAACATCAGAGCATGAAACAACGCTTTCGCCATACCCAAATCCACAGATACAGTGGATACGGGTTGCCATGGCGACTCTGGCGTCCATTAAGTCCTCTGCACAATATACAACGTTAAGGGCGTGATTTCCATGGCAACCTATATAAACTCTTCCGGGTTGCTCAGTCCTCGCTTCTGATTTTGTAATCAGCCGCGACTATGTCTTGTTTGTATCTTGCATCCTGTGTTCTATTGTCTGGCCCCTGTTCCCCTCTCCATTACCTTGTGATCCTTTGTGACCTGGGCCGATTACCAACCATACTTTGCCTGCTGAATTGGATATGTTTGTCTTCTCATGCACCAAACCCGGACCGTTATCAACTGCTCTCTTGCCTGCCGAATTGGATTTGTTTGTCTTCTCGTGCACCGAACCCGGACCATTATCAATTTCTCCTTGCCTGCTGAATTGATTCTGATTGCCTGCTCTTCCCTACATTGAACCAGCCTGTTTTAACACCACGCACTTGCCTGACGATTTGGATTATCCGACGTAAATAACAATTCTTCACTGGTTATTCTTCCAGAATGCTCTGTGACACACCTACTCACCGAACTGATCAGGAACGTGGTTTCTTCATTCATCTCAATAAGGAATACCTCCAACCATTCGTATTACATCAGTATGTGTCCTGAAAACTTACCACCTACACCCTAGTGTACACAGAAGAGAAGTGCTGAACTTGAGACTGCCAACCTCTGCGCTTAGTCGTTAGGCGTCCTCGTGCTGGCGGGATAGGGTTTGGACTAGAGACTGTCTCATTCCGATTAGGCATCCTTGTGCCGTCGGTTTAGGTACTAGTACACTGGGTGTTCACTTGGTACTACAATATCATCAGGACAAGTGGTAAGTCTCCCACTTCCCTGCATCCTACTGTTCTTGAATCCTTTTTTCTAGTCAAATATCATTTCTTCTGTTTTCATAGAACGCATCTTGACCCAGTCTTGCCTATACATTGACCAGAGCACTTTGGAATCCTTGTCTCGTCTGGTCAGTTTCTTGTTGACTATTTCTTCTTATCTAGCATATTATTGTTTGACTCCATATCTAAGCTGTTCATCTTGCTTCCCTGCAGAACCTGGTCGTTCGTGTGGTGTTCCTTATCTTTCAACTAATTGATCCCTCTGCATTTACCTTGTGTGTTCAGAGGGTTACATTTGTAGAAAGAATTCTCCGGCTACACTACGGGTTCAAGCTTGGCTCCAACATTACGGATTCTGAGAGTTTTGACAGCTATAAGCGCCATGAGATGACAGTATGAGATCCATGAGCGACTGAAAGGTAGCTGGCGCTTAATGCAGTCCAAATGGCAGAACCGTGAACTGATAGAGGCCGGATGGAGTAGAAAAGGCAGTCTTTTTCCGGTCCTCCTTATGAAGAGGGATCTGCCAGTACCCTTTTGTTAGGTCGATAGTACTCAAATATACTGCTGAACCTAATCTTTCCAGGAGCTCATCGATGCTAGGTATGGGGTAGGCCTTATAGCTTGAGATGGAGTTCAGTTGGTGGAAGTCCATGCAAAATCTGGTAGAGCCATCAGGTTTTGGTACAAGTACTATTGGTGAGGACCAGTGACTGGAGGACGGTTCTACATGCATTTACTCCACCTCATCCTGTATGGCAGCCCGTTTTGCTTCTGGAATACAATAGGGTCGGACCTTTATTGTACAATTGGGTACAGTGTCTATCAAGTGTTCTACCAATGTGGTTCGTCCTAGGTAGCATGAAAAGACGTGGGCCAGTGGTTTCAGGGTGGCCCGTAGTTCCCCCCTTCTTGTTCTCTGGTATGTTGGCACCCCACTGTTCAGACTGCAGGCCTGACAGATCTGCGCGTGGTTCTAGGACATCCATGATGTTATTACCCACCTCTTTAAAAGATTGACATGATAGTTCGCCCCTTTTCCTGTCGGTCTGGTTGTTGGATCAGGTAGTTCACTGGCCCTAAGACTGCTGACACTGTGTACGGGCCTCTCCACTGTGCCAGTATTTTGTTATGGCTAGTGGGTAGCAGTACAAGCAACTTTTCCCCTACTTGGAATGTACGAGTGCAACTATTCTGGTTGTAATATTTCTCTTGGGTTTGTTGGGTTCTCCCCAGGTTTTCCAACGCCATCTCCCTCAGTTCCGTTAGGTGTGCTCTCAAGTCCATGACATAGTCCGTGAGGTTTTTTCTTCTTCCTGACCCTGACCCATTCACTGTGTACTACATCGAGGACAGTGCAAGGTTTATGGCCAAACAATAGTTCGAATGGGGAGAATCGGTTGACGACTGTGGTGTATCCCTTAAAATCATGAGAACCCAAGGAACAACACAATCCCAATTTTGCGCCCGTGGGAGCGGTAACCCTTTTCAACAGCTGCTTCAGGGTTTTATTATAGCATTCAACTAAGCCATCTGTTTGTGGGTGGTACACAGAGGTTCTGATTTGTTTGATCTGTAGTTGTTGACAGACGGACTTCATGACAGAGGAGATAAAGTTTCAGCCCTGGTCCGTGACTATCTCACTTGGAATGCCCACTCTAGCAAAGTATGGTATCACCTGGTTGCTGTTGCACTGGTTCCCCATAGTGGAAAAGCCTCGGGATAGCGTGTTGCATAGTCAACCACAACAAGTAGATATTTGTAGCCATGACTGGTGGGCTCCAAAGGCCCCACAATGTCCATACCGATTCTACAGAAGGGTTCCTTGATGAGGGGCATGGGTTGCAATGGGGCTCGGAGAGGTAGTCTTGGGTTTGTCTTCTGACATATGGGGCACCCCTCACAGTATTTACTGACGTCTCTGTAAACCCCTGGCCAGTAAAACCGTTTCAGGACCTTTTCTTTTGTTTTCTCTCAGGCCATGTGTCCGCCAGCTGATTCATCTTGGGCCAGTCGGAGGACCACCTGGCGGAACACATGTGGTACTAACAGCTGTTCTGTTTCGTGCTTTGCTTGATCCAGGGTCATGCGGTACAGCAGTCCCCTTCTGAACTTAATCCAAGGATAGACGTACCCCCAGCTGGATCATCCACGGCCTGTTCTCTTGCCCCTTTTAACATTGGATCTGTGAAGGTTTCACTCCTAAAGGTCAGTTGTTTATCATCCGGTAACCAGTCGATAAGACAGCTGGTCTGCTGGCTCTCGCCCCATTTTCTTTTTTATTTTCTCACTTCCTCTCGGCTCTTTTTCTGGTGTCGTTGAGTGGCGGTTAGTTAGTTCAACTTGCGAGAAGTTGGGCCCTTCCTAGCCAATCGGGGTCCCCCACACATTCCTGGAGGCATGGATGGTCTGTCACTAACAATACCGGGAAAGGCAGTGTAGGCATTATGGCAGCCCTGAGGTTAGCGCTGGTCCCCTTTGCCTCCACGGTCATTCGTTTGGATGTATATTCCTTAATGTCACCATGTACATACTTGATGGGAATATAGGGTCCCCCCATGTCCCCTGCCCCACTTACTTCGGGTCTGACGGTGGTCTGTTGGCTCCCGCTGTCGTGAAGTCCTTGGCAGGTTTTCCGTCTACGAGGACATCAACCAGATAGCCATCCTAGTGTCTTTGGTACTCACAGCCTTGCAGATAGCCGATCTCCATGGGTTCTTGTTTGGGTTTACTATGGCAAAATCAGGCGATGTGCCCCCACTCTCCACATTCAAAGCACTGTGGTTGGCGGGTTGAACTAGGCCAGGTGGGTCCCCGAACTTCAGGTCGGGCAGGTTGGGGCTCAAGGACCACCGGACTGCGAGTGGCTCCGACCTTGGGTAAGTCATTACTCAGCATTCTTGCAGTGCCAGCCTTTTGGAAAGCGGAGGCGATGTCAATGGCCTCATCACAATGGCCTCTGTGATGCTGCCAGACCCAGCCTTGCATGGGTCCCAGGAGGGCTTCAATGAACTGCTCCAGCTTGACCTTCTCTTTTATGTCTACCACGCTGCTGCTGGTAGGCTTCAGCCACTTGTCTGTTAGCTCCTGAATTCGATAATAAAGTTGCCTTGGGGTTTCTCTGGCCCTCACTTTAGTGTCTCTTAGGCATTGTCTGTTGGCCTCATCATCCATTCCCAATTACTCTGAAATCACAGAAAAATATTGGTATTTGTGGGGTAAGGGGCAAAAATGGGGTCGGGAGGGGTTTGGGATAGGCGTACATGCCAACATTCCGACGCATCTGGGAGGAAGATTTCTTCAGAGAAATCTGGAGACAATTTCTCCATAGGAATGCATTGGGAAAAGAATTATTTTAGGCGGGACAACGAGAAAAATAGCAGTATATTTCACTGAAGAATCGTGAGTCTCCCGCCTAAATCGGGAGGACTGACATGTATGGGTAGATGCAGTAATGAAGGGGAAGGAAGGGTATGGGGAAAACACCCACATTTAAAAAAAAAAGAAAATTAAAAGAAAGATGTCGAAGTAATTACCTTGTGGTAAATTACCACAAAGTAATTCCTGTCTGCGAAATTACATGGAACCACTATTTGCCAGAACTGGTTGGTATGATATGATATGATATGATATGATATGATATGACATTTATAACACGCCTATACACAAGTGTTTCAAGGCGCGACAAGGCAGGGGGGGACAAGGGGAGACAGACAACGATCCTACTAGGCCAAGTGTCATTCAAATCGCGCAAGTGCAAGGGTAGAGGGGAGGGGAAAAAGTGCAAGGGGGAAAGGGAGAGGGGAAGTGCAGTATAAGGTTAGTAGAATAGCAAAAGATAAATAATAAGGGCCAGCTGGTGGAAAGTGCAAGGTAAGTGCAGACAAGTGCTGGGAAGGGGGGCTGTAGGGTTACAGAGACAGTCCCACAGTGCAGGGGTTGCCAGGGAGGCAGTGCAGGGGAGAGTGGCTGGGCCAAGGGCCAAGGATCAAGTTCGGTGGGTGGCCCAGTAGCAGATTCAGTGCAGTTTCAGTAGTTTTAGCACGGGTGAGGAGGAGAGAAAGCAGAGGCAAAGAGGAAGGTTTTGAGGTGCTTCCGGAACCGGAGATGGTTCTCCTCAAGTTTCAGGGAGACAGGAAGGCTGTTCCAGAGGGAGGCCCCTGCTGCGGAGAGAGATCTACCCCCAACTCGTTGCTTGGAGAGGCGGCACCAAGCAAAGCATGGTGGGATTGGACATGCATGGTGCTCTTAGTTTTTTGCCGTCCACAGCCACAGCACTTTCACGTTATGTCATATTTTCTGAGAAATATACGGCTCTCTGCAGCCTACACTTTTAGAAGACATTTATGTAGTGCTGGCTCTGGTTTCACTGCTGGCCCTTCCACGTTGTGCTCCCTCCTACAATATTTTACTGGCCCTATAGCTCTTTCCTCCCCTTTCTGCCTAATCACTGGCCCCATATCTGCACCACGTATTGCATACCTCTCAACCTTTTTAGTCTTCTGGGCGGGTGCTGTCAGAAACCTGAAGGTGTCTCACCTGCTAGTCCCCGGGAATCTGTCATCCAGGTGGACAGGACAAGGCCATGGCTTTTGGATCCAGTTCCTGGGGGTGGACCAGTGTTGGAAGATACTCCGGATGGGGGGGGGGGTCTTCTGGCAGTGGAAGGGGGACACTGGACAGCGAGACGCAGTATCCCCTTCCCTTTAACACCTTTACCCCATCCTACCCGGTAGGATACGTAGGGTCTCAATTCCCCCCTTTTTTGCCACAAACACTTTCTCACGGACAATTCACTGTGAGGGAAAACAGACTAACACTGAGTCGTATGCATGACATGTCCCACTAAAATGGTCAGGGAGGGTCAAGCAATTACTGTTCATTACACACACCTGACTTCCGTCTCCGGTGCATATGTGGTTGGTTCCCTTGCTGGCCACTTCTACTGGTGGGCTGTACTTGGACCCTGTCACTTGATCCTTGAGGGGGAGCTTTATCTTCACCAGATCCCCTTAATTGACCTCTGTTCTCATGGTCGCTCTGCGGGCATCACTAAGGACCTTCATCTGATCTTTGTTCTTTGTCCTCTACCCCAACTCTTTCATGTCGATCGTGTCATCTTGCCTCACGTTTTTTCTTTTTTTTCTTTTCTATTTCTTTATTTTTTATTAAACATAATGCAAGTACAACAAAACATTTCAACATGAATCGCTTATGCTACAACTATGGAGATTGTCATCGCTGGCCTCTTATGTCCTTCTCATATTCATGCGACTCGCACACGAGTCTGTGTCACAGAACCACCGAATAATATTGTCTCACCTTTGATAACCATGGAGCGACTAGGGTAGATGTAGCCCTCCTCCCCTTCAGCATTTGAAACAGTGACACATTTGTGATGGCGGTTGGGGTCATTCGATGCGCTGCAATGGCTTCTCTGGCTGTTCTGTAGGGGTCCATTCTTGAGGCTGCTGCCAATTGCAGAGCGCCGTTGATAAATCTATTTGTCCTTTCCACAAGCCTGTTGACTTGTGGATGGTAAAGGCATGCTTTGATCTGCTTGATGTTGTGCTTGTGCAGGAACAACTTCATCTCTCTGGACACAAGCTGAATGCCATTGTCCATGACCAACTCCTTGGGCAGGCTGTGAGAAACCTGAAGGTGTCCCACCCACTAGTCCCCGGGGATTTGTCATCCAGGTGGCCAAGACACAGCCATCACTTTTGGATCCAGTTCCTGTGGGTGGACCAGTGCGGGAGGATCACCTGGATGAAGGGTCTTCGGGGAGCGGAAGTGGGACAACAGAGGCCGAGATGCGGTATGCCCTTCCCTGTAACACCTTTTCCCAATCCTACCAGGTAGGATACCTAGGAACTCGACCCCCCTTTCCCAACACAAACACTTTCTCATGGACAGTTCACCATGAGCGACAATGGACTAACACCAGAGCTGTATACCTAACATGTCCCAACCCCATGGTCAGACAAGGTCAAGCAAGGTCAGGCAATTATGGATCATTACACACACCTGATTGCCATCACACTTCCCCATAAAGATAAAGGTGGAGTACAAAAGCACACTCTGAGCGAGGCACAACACACGGGGAAACAGCAGTTCCAAAATGGCCGCTTTACACAAGGAGAAAGACGGTGAGACCGGAGAGGGTTGCAAGGAGGGAAGCACCCTTGACCTATAAAGACCATTACTTTCGAGAACCTTGGAAAGTAAGAAACTGAAGACCAGGAACTAAGGCTGATTAAACTTGCACAGTGTGTCGGAGGTACCCGGAGCTCTCGAACATCGATATCCAATGCGTGTAGGAGCGATTGCACTGTGGTACTGTCCTTGGGTCTTACAACAAAGCGACGTCTGAAAAGACAACACAGCCGGTGAGTCGGAGAGACTGATAGCAAACCAGCTTGTGTATTGAACCATGGTTGCAAGCGGCAACATTGTATAAAGAGAACAGTGTGTGAAGCATTTGGAATGAGCTACGCAAATGCAATTGGAAGCGAAAAGGAATAGTTGAACTTTGTAACTGAACTTAAAAGATACAATACACAGAGTGGTCCGGCACCATGTGGGTGCTAATTCGAAAGGCTCTGTTAGGTATCCAAACTGATGCTGAGTGTTTGGCATCCCCTTTTTTCTGCATCAACATGAATGCTAAACCATACGCACTGGCATGTGCCGTTATGTAGCTGTCCCATTCGGGGTTGACAGGCCTTAGGTACGAAGCATTCACAGTTCTTCCGTTGATCTCATCAAACGCTGTTTTCTGCTCTGGGCCCCACTCGTACACACCATTCCTCCGCAATCCTCGCAGTGGAGCTGTGGTTTCTGAGAATCGAGGTACAAACTTTGCATAATTCTCCGCTAGTCCAAGGAACGAGCGTAGTTCATCTCTTGTCTCTGGTGCGGGGACTTGTACTATAGACTGGAGAAGGTCCTTTTTGGGGCTGAAGCCGTCTTTTGAAATTTTATACCAGAGGTGCTCCAATTCTTCAGCTCTTAATACACACTTCTCGTATCTGAGGCGTACGCCAGCTTCTTGAAGTTTCTTCAAGACCTCCTCAATGTTCTGTCATGCATCTCCGCATTACCGGTATAGATAAGGATGTCATCTTAGAAATATGACATGTTTCTCACCCCTCAGAGTAGGGAATCCACCATCCTCTGGCAGGCAGAGGCTGCCAACGACAATCCAAACGTCCTCCGTGTGTACCCAATGGTGTAATGAATGCCGTCAGGGGTAGTGTGGAGGCTGATTTTGTGGTATGCATCGTGCATGTCCAACTTGGAAAAATATTTGGCTTCCTTCATCATAAGGATTAATTTGTTTATTCTGGGCAGCGGGTAACTGTCTGTTATCACCTCTAGGTTTAAGCTGCACAGGTTGATGCACACCCTGATATCATTGGAGCGTTGTTTTTTGATCAACAGAGCTGGGCTGAGCAATTCAGAGGATTCCACACTCTCGATAGTCCCCTCTTTGATCATCTTCGTCAACTGATTATTTAAAGCTCCTTTTGCAGTCACTGGCGTGGGCCTCACTTTGTGCTGGACTGGGGCTACACTGGCTCTCAGCCTGATTTTGCGTACATAGTTTTTTATCTTCCCTGGAATCTCTGAGAAAAGTGAGGGGAACTCCTCATTCAGGTTGGCCATATAATTGATAGTTTCATTGTCTGCACTGGGGTCCAATCTTATGTTCCGTTAGGGCTGGTCATCCCAGCCCAATACTGCTGGGCCGTGTTTGTTGAAATAGACCCTGGTGCTGGTACGCCTTCCTTTGAATTCAACGCATGCGTTGATGTACTCCAGCAGGTCTACCGACGCTCCTTCAAACATCGCAGGGCTCTGTTTGATCCTTCTCACTTCAATTTCTTGACGTGCAACCATGTCTTTGTACGTTTGGAGGGGTACTATGGTGAGATCAGATCCTGACTCTGCCATCAGATATGATATGATATGACATGATATGGCATTTGTAACGCGCCTATAAACCAGTGTTTCAAGGCACGACGAAGCAGGGAGGGGGGAAAACAAGGGGAAGACAGACAACGATCCTACTAGGCCAGGTGTCATTCAGATCGCGCAAGTGCAGGGGTAGAGGGAAGGGAAAAGTGCAAGGGGAAGGGGAGGGGGGAAGTGCAGTACAAGTAAGTAGAATAAAATAAATAAATAAATAAATAGGGCCATCTGGTGGCAAGTGCAAAGTAAGTGCAGACAAGTGCTGGGAAGGGGGGGCTGTAGGGATACAGAGACAGTCCCGCAGTGCAGAGGTTGCCCGGGAGGCAGAGGTCGGGGAGAGTGGCCCAGTTGCAGATTCAGTGCAGTTTCAGTGAAGGATTTAGCAGGGGAGAGGGAGAGAGAAAGCAGAGGCAAAGAGGAAGGTTTTGAGGTGCTTCCAGAACCGGAGATGGTTCTCCTCAAGTTTCAGGGAGGCAGGAACGCTGTTCCAGAGGGAGGCCCCTGCCGCGGAGAGAGATCTACCCCCAGCTCGTTGCTTCGAGAAGCGGCTAACCCTGAGGGAGTTGGAGACGGATGAGGGAAGGGCTCGGGAAGGAAGATATTTAGGAAGAGAGAGTTGAAGGTATTTAGGCCCCAGGCCCCAGAAGGCCTTGTGGACAATGCAGAGGGTTTTGAACTTAATCCTCGCAGCCACTGGGAGCCAGTGTAGAGATTTCAGTCCTGGAGAGATACGGTCCCTGGGCTTGAGGCCAAGGACAAGTCTCGCAGTTCTGTTCTGGATGAGTTGCAGAGGGCGGAGAGTGGAAGCAGGCAGATTAAGATAGAGGCTGTTACAGTAGTCCAGCTTCGAGAGACCCAGGGCTCGGGAGACAGTGAGCTTCTGGGGGAAGGAGAGGAAGGGAAGAATACCTCTGAGGAGGTGCAGCTGGTAGTGTGACTTCTTAGAGACGTCAGATATATGAGGAGAGAAGGAGAGTGTGGAGTCGAAGATGACCCTGAGGATTTTTGCCTTGCAGGTAGGAGCAGGAAGAGGGCCAAGAGAGGCTGGCCAGAGAGCTGCAGGGAAGGAGGGAGTGGGTGTGCCGATGAGTAGAATCTCAGTCTTACTGGCATTAAGGCAGAGGGAGGTCATTGGCGGCACACCATTCCTGGATAGCAGACAGACAGTCAGAGATGAGGGAAGGAGAGGAGGAGGCCGAGGGTAGCCTGAAAATGAGCTGGGTATCGTCCGCATAGCACTGAAAGTTGGGACAGAGAGCGGCGATGCGGTGGGCAAGGAGTGCCAGATACTGGTTGAACAGCCAGGGAGAGAGATTAGATCCCTGGGGGACACCACAGGTGGAGAAAAAGATGTCAGAGAGGAAGGACCCCGGTTGGACCTGGGAGAGTCGATTGGAAAGGAAAGAGGTCAGCCACGCCAGAGCCTGACCAGTGATACCCAGGTTATCACGGAGACGGTTGAGCAGGATGGCATGGTTGACAGTGTCAAAGGCAGAAGAGAGATCGAGCAGAATGAGAACACACGGAGTGTTGGAGTCGAGGTTCAAGAGCAGGTCCTCACGGATGTTCAGGAGAGCAGTTTCCGTGCTTCTGGCAGCTCTGAAGCCAGATTGATGGTCATGAAGACTACCAACAGATTCAGCATAGAGGTTAAGCTGGGAGATGGCCAGTTTCTCCAGGGGCTTGCCCAGGAAGGGAGTGATGGAGATTGGGCGATAGTTAGCCGGGCAGAGGGTGCACAAGGGAGTGCTTGAGGGGGGAAGGGAAGACTCCAGAGGTGAAGGAGTGGTTGCAAAAGTCAGCCAGGGCAGGAGCCAGGGAGTCGATGGGGTCCTTGATAGTTTTGGAGGAACAGGGGTGAACCTGTTTAGACAAGACTCTCATAGATCGGACTTGTCTGGAAACCTCGTCAGCAGAAAAAAGGGGAAAGGCAGAGAAGGAGGGAGGAGGGGTGGCTGCAGAAGGGCCAGAGGAAGAGCCGGGAAGAGAGGGAGGGAGGTGATAGGAGGAGAGTGAGGACAGGATGTCCTGAGATTTAGAGATGAAGTGAGAGGCCAGTGCAGTGCAGAGGGCCTGGGAGGGGACAGGAGAGGTAGAGACTGCAGCAGGGTTGGCAAGCTCCTTGCAGATTTTAAAGAGTTCGGCCGAGTTGTTAGATGCTGCAGAGATGCGGGCTTGGATAAGGGCTCTCTTCTTGGTGAGAACGGAGAGACGGTATTGCCTTTGGAGCAGGCGGCAGGCCAGTTTGTCAGAGGATGAACACAAAGCACGACATTTCCTCTCAGCCACCCTGCACTTGCGTTTTAGGGTGACGTGATCCGAGTCATACCAGGAGTTACATTTGGCTTTGGGCTTCAGGCGGATTCTCATGACGGGGGCAAGGACATCAAGAGTGTCAGATATAGCAGAGTGGAGCATGGAGAGGGCTGTGTCAGGGTGGGAGTCAGCCGAAGGGGGAGGAGGGGCGAGAAGGTGGCAGCGAAAGCCTCAACTGACACGCGCTTCATGGGTCGGATGACCGAGAAGGTGGGTGGCAGTGATGAGGGTGGCTTTGCCTGTGGGGTAGGGAGGGTGAGGTGGGAGGATAGGAGAACGTGATCACTCCAGGAGAGAGGAGTGGAGAGAGGGACGGAGAGGGGAAGGTCAGAAGAGATCAGAGCATCAAGAGTGTGCCCTGCAGAATGAGTAGGCCCAGAAGGGAGAATAGAGAGTGAGAGAGAGTCGCATAGGTCACGAAAGAGTCCAGTGGGGGGACAGGAGGCATCCAGGTGGATGTTGAAGTCACCAAGAAAGAGGAGTTGAGTGGTTGAGAACAGGAGTGAGGAGGAGAGGTCAGCCCACTCAGAGAGGAAGGAGGAAATTTGACCAGGTGGCCGATAGATAGTAGCCACGGTAAGGGAATGGCTAGGAGAGAGAGAGAGTCGGCAGACAAGACATTCAAAAGAGGAGTAGGTCTGCGTAAGAGTGACAGTGGCAGGAATCCACTCAGGGAAGATAAGGGCAACGTCCCCCCTGCATGGTTGGGCCTGGGCACGGAGAGAATCTTGTAACTGTCAGGTAGGAGTGTGTCAAAGGTGGTGACAGAGCTGGCCGTGAACCATGTCTCAGTGAGACTGAGGACGTCAAGGTCCAGTTCCTCAAGAAGGCGACAGATATCAGAGGAATGCTTGATGGCAGAGCGAGAGTTAAGAGTGGCAATGTGGAGAAGGTTGCCATCCTTGAAGGACTTCCGGGGAGGGGTACAGATCAGAGGTATGCCCCGCGGAGGTGTAGAAGAAGGAGGTGAAGAAGGAGCACGAGAGGGGGCAGGGAGGAAGGGTAGAGGCAAGGTAGCCGAGGACAGAGGAGAGGGACAGCAGGAGAGGAAAGGAAGTTGATGAGGCGTGGGAAGCGTCTATCAAAGAGGTGGAGGTTGGCCTGAGGGCCTTGGACCAAGACGGTCCCATTAGCATAGACATTAATGATGGCTTTAGAGGAGTGAAAGGAGGCCAAGAGGACATCCCAACGGGTGCCACCATTAATGGGAGAAGAGGAGAAAGGAGAGAGCACAGAGACCATATGAAGGGTCCATAGGTCAGGCGAAGGCACGAAAAAGAGGATGTCAGTGAGAGTTTCCTTGGAGAAGGCACTAGTGTAGGTGTCAGCGATAAGAAGGAGGCCTGGGTTGGAGACCAGGATGTCCTTTTTAAACTTTTTCCTACCAGATTTAGTGAGGAGAGCAGGATAGTCAATAGAGAAGCAGTTAGAGAAGATAGGCGAGATAGAGAGCACCATGGAGTAGGAGGGAGTGAGGGGGGGAAGACAGACGATACGAGAGCACGCAGACAGGAAGTGAGCGGCAAGCCCAAGTTTGCCACATTTCAGAAAAACAACAGTAAATGCGTGTTAGGTACACAGTGGAGAGGCCACCTTAGTTTGAGAATCCTGCGAGGGGAGAAAAACCCTAGTTTACCACATTTCAGAAAAACAACAGTAAATGCGTGTTAGGTACACAGTGGAGAGGCCACCTAAGTTTGAGAATCTTGCGAGGGGAGAAAAACCCTAGTTTACCACAACTGTGGAACACAGTGAGGTGAAGACACCATGCGAAAGAAGTGACCAGGTGTAGGTGGGGTGGGCCGGGAGAAGGTGGAGAAAGCAAGTGAAACTGGCGCCAAGCATCCCCTGCGGACACCTGCAGACACAGTGGGAGCCGCAGCTGTAGGAGCCGCCCTTTGCCTGAGGGGCCCTTAGCCGTGGGGGCTGCCGGGCAGTGGGGCTGCCCAGGAGGGTCAGAAGATAAGGGGGGGTGGGCGGGCAAGGAGGCGGGCTGGAGGAGGGCACCAGGAAGAGGCTGCAAGGGGAGGGGGGAGGGAGAACACACCAACCACGCGCTCAGAGCGCAACAAAGTTAAAAAAAACAAAGAAACAAGATTTTCTCACTTTTGGGCCAGATGGACTGGCAGGAATTCAATCCTGCAGCTGGGCTGCCCGGCGAGCTGCTCACACCCCAGGAACTGGGCAAAGAGGCGAGCGGGGGAGAGCAGCCGTCAGGTAGTCCAGAGGGACTACAAGAAGGAGCCAATCAGAGGGGGGGCGGGCAGGGAGGCAGGCTGGAGGAGTGCACCAGGAAGAGGCTGCAAGGGGAGGTGGGAGGGAGAACACACCAACCACGCGCTCGGAGCGCAACAAAGTTAAAAAAAAAAACAAAGAAACAAGATTTTCTCACCATTTTCTCACCAAGATTTTCTCGAGTATGACCGCCACTGGACATGCAATTGAGAACTCACTGGCACAGCACACAGTCACCTGGGCCCATCCCGACCGGCACGGACCTGTGGAGAAAGACACTAACGTGCAGGTAGATCTATGGCCCCAGCTCCAATGGCCACAATGGTTCCTCCTCGATAATGACAATCATATTTAGACTACTGTTTTTATGACACAGTGCAGCTTCTCTCTTCTCCCTTTTGGGCTGATCACCATTATCATCAGTTTCTTTGTCCTTGTTCGTGTGTTCCTCACCTTCAATGTAAGTAATTTTCTTTCCTCTCCATCTTCAAGCTATTGCGGTATGGCTGAACTTAATGCAGTTTGAACACTCCTTATTCCTCGTCGGGTATGCTCAGTGGTTGGCTACGTGTCGTGTGCTGGTGCACCTGTGACACTTCAAAGGCTCTTTCTTCCTCCCTCCTTTCTCTTCAACAACATCCCGCCTGGGTTTGTCACGTTGACCTCTCCATTGTACTCTGTGCACATCAGTTACCGCCCGGGCCCACTCCATTTCTTTTCTCCTGTTAGCGGTTTCTTCCTCTGCCCTGGCAATCTGCAGAGCTCTGTCCAAGTTTTGTTACTTTTCTACAATTAATTTGTCTTGAACCTTCCTTCAATTTGTATGCACTAACAGCATGTCACAAATCATGTTTTCAGCATTCTCGCCAAAACTGCACAGCGCAGCCAGCTCGTGCATGCAAGTGATTTAGTCGTCTACTGGTTCTGTACTCTCCTACTTTCTTGTATAGAATTTCAGACGGTGCAACACAGTGTTTTCTCTGCTGGCAAACCGTTTCACTATTCTGCACACAGCCTCTTTAAATACGTCATTGTCCTCTCCATTTGCCTGCTCAGGCTTCAGGCCTGCGAAAATCCTATGCTCTTGTACTCCCATCGCATCACCTTATTCCCCCCTACAGCACAGCCCAAACCACCTACCGTCTCCAGATATGTACTAAACAAGGGTTCCCATTGCAGCACGGGATCGCTGGACTACCTGGATATTGTAGGAATGGAGGTGGCGGCTGCATTGCTCCTAGCATGATGAAATCGCCTTGTTGTGTCCTATATCCTTGTCGACAAATATGTACTGGCCTTGAAGGAAACTCTGCGCAGGAGGAGGTGTAAACGGTTTTATTTTTTTATGTAAAACAGATGCAACTGGACCAATAAATGAACATTTCCAATGGGAACATTGTAGTCTTGCAGTGGGATGCTGCTGTGGGCATTGTCATTGAGGATGGTAGGGGTGTCCCCAAGCATGTAGCTCTCAGCAGGAGAGCAGTGGCAAGCTCCCACTCTCTTCGGCGGTCTCTGTTGCAGTCCCCGCTTTGCGCGCCCTGTGCGTGCAACTACGTGTAGTCTCGCCAGATCTCGTGATGCCGAGAGCTTGCGAGGCTAGGGCTCTACAACAAACTTCTTTCCTCCTCACCCTCTCATGTTTGTCCCCTAGTAAGTTGTCCGTCTGAGACACACCTAAAATACCCTCATACAAACACTCACAAAACATCAAATGTCAATCAACTAAAACCATGCCAGCACATAGTGACCGTTTTTCCCAAACTGAAGCTAGTACCAACAGCACATCAAAACTGTCTTGCACTTTTCCCTCTGGACCCTACTAGCGAAACACCCTAAGCCCCTTCCTTTCAGATCTGGCTGAGTGCCTGGAGACCATGAAAAATGGCAGTGGTGCGCGGTACGGATCACAATAACATAAAACTCCCATGTTTACCTGGCCCCTATAGTCTGCTGCTACCGATCTCACTTGTGCGTCCGACTGACTCACGCACACCCATAGTCAATGAGAGGTCTGCCGTGGGTAAGCTACCTATCTTTTGTCAACTGTGAACAAGTTCTACTAGCTCTGGCACATCTACTTGCACAATTGACACTTGCGCTGAGCGCAAGACACTATCTCGGCCATGCTATGTGATTGCACGCCTGCACGAACATTGCAAAATGTTACTATGTTATTAGGCACACTCCGCAAGACAATATTGCCTGGCTAGATATTCAGTGGCCTCCACGGCTAACAAAGAAATAGACTGTACTATCGTACCTTTGCCAGTTGTGATGACCATGTGAAATTGTGCTGACTGCCTCACACATTGCCCACAGGCTTAACTAGCAAACTGTATTCACATGCTATAGCAGTGCCCATGCACACATTTGTAAATAACTTTTATTATTATAACTGTCTACTATTCTATACGTTCGAAATCAATCAGGAAATGCAAATACCTACAATTCCTAAACTAGCCAGTAGTGTTGTATGGTCCACTAGCTCCTAGGCTTGTTATCCCTAGCATAACGTCATAGCCACTTGATGTTATGTTAATGCTTATGATAACTTACATTAACCACTAACTAAATCCTACGTCTAGTCCACAAGTGAATGCTTCCGGTTACTTATAGTACCCAGCCTCATTTTATGCGAAGGTAACACCGTTATGGTCAAGCCACTGCACCTCATATTGCAAGCCTTACTAATACAATATGTACCGACAGCCTAATCTAGTCTACCTGGGTGCCATTCTCATGCTAATGGGACTCTACATAATGTCGACACCAACTAGGATAGCAGATATACTGGACAATAATACCTTGTCTCCCCAACTGTCCAGGCATAAGTCCAACGTACCTCTCCCAACGACCCCTTGCAACACTCTGCTTAGAAATTCTAGACTCCAAGCACGGTTACCTAGAATATTTGACCCGCTCATCAGACATGAGGTTATCTCTAACTTCCAGAGTAAAATACTGTTCAAACACCCATCTAAGCTCAGTCACACTACTAATGTACCACCAACAAGTCCCACACAATAAGAACTAGAACCTACATCAGATTAGCAGCTCTAGACAGCATTACCCCACCGCCCACAGATAAATCCACACCTAACCTTAAAGGAGCCCTAATTAATGCAAGATTGTTAATCGCTCATGCCACAGAAATAGCTGAAGCCATCCTTACAGAAGATTATGACTTTATCACAGTCACTGAATCCTGGCTCCACGAGGCAGCAGGCCCTGCACTGTCCCTAGCTGTACCAAATAATTACACCATCCTTAGAGTTGACAGAGGCGAAGGCAGAGGTGGGGGACTAGCTATTATTGCCAAAACCAATCTCTCTATGAGAATCTCACCCTAGCCTAACATTAACTCTTGTGAAGTTATGTCAATTAAAATAACCACAGCCAACTCGCAAATGCTGAACATTCACCTTATATAGAGACCCCCTGGCCCCATTAACACTCACCTTATATATAGACCCCCTGGTCCCCATTAACACTTTCATTGAAGACCTTTCCATGATTCTATCGGAAAATCTAAAGGATACCTCCCAAACGCTACTGTTAGGAGACCTTAACTTAGGCTTTAATGATAGCAATGATCAACATGCCACTGCAGCAGCCAACAGTAACCCCAAGACTGCTGTAAAGGAAACAGTGAATTAGCACAAGCAATCACAGTGGTATTAACCTGTCTAGCGGGAGGATGCTTCGTAACAAAGCTTACCTATGTGTAGTAGAGGAGTTGCTGCTAACCACACAGGGCCTGGGAATGTTGCGGGGGCCGCGTGAGTAGCACTGTCAGTTGCTGGAAGTACGGATCAGAATAATCCGGGATGAAACACCAGCCAATGAACACACCTGATTAGTTCTTGATGAGGAAATTGCCAAAGTCTTAGAGCAAGGTACGTAAATGCAGGTAAGTGCTTGAGCAAGGTAAACAAATCCTGAGCAGGTCAAAAGAAGTCTGTTGAGAAGTCCGGAGGTCGAGTAGCCAGGTAATCACAAGCAGAGGCGCCAAATCCAGAGGGAGTATCCAAAGCAGTCCATAGTGCAAGGTCTGAGTCGATATGAGCCAAGAATCCTGATCAAAAAACAAACGCCGAACAGTGTCGTGGTGAACAGCTGTGAAGCAATGAGAGTCTGCGAGGACGCTGTTTTTATCCTGACTGCTTCCTCATCACGTGACCGAGAACAGGGCCACGTGATCGGGATTTCCTCATCACGTTATCGGAAAACAGCCGGAACCGCCTGACTCTGCCTGACCTTATTCGCTACGGCAGTTGCCAGTGCAAAAATGGATACCAATGGGTCCGCACACGACCTCCGCTTCGATTCACGGACCCGTAACTTGATCGAGGACTTCGGGTCTCAGGCTGGTCACGCGACACCCAACCTGCATGTGCCCTGAAACTGGTAGTGTATGAATGGAAGGAGCTGCAGGGACCCTAGATGTGCGTGTATGAATGGAAGGAGCTGCAGGGACCCTAGATGTGTGTGTATGAATGGAAGGAGCTGCGGGGATCGTAACGGGAGCGGGGAGGTGCATGACAGAGCCCCCCCAAAGCCATGACCCCATGGGCAGGACGGGTGCTCAAGGTGAAAATGAGAAACAAGACGCCTGGGTCCCCAGCAGGGACCCAGGAACGCTCCTCCGTAGCAAAACCAAGCCAATCCACCAGGTATTGAAACCTCCCCCTAAAAAATGAGAACGCAGAATCTCAGAGACTTCATACACATCCGGGCCGTCCACGGAAACAGGAGCAGGAGAGGAACGGAGGCGCGTAGGGCCAGAACAAGGCTTGAGAAGAGAGGTGTGAAAAACGGGGTGAACCCGTCAGGAGGCAGGAACCGAGAGGCGGTAGCCAACCAGATTAATGACCTTAGATACCACATAGGGCCCAACAAACCGGGGCAAAAGCTTGCGACAGACCGGGAAACGGAGGTGTCGAGTGGCCAACCACACCCTACTCCCCACAGAATACGTAGGAGCGACAGCACGCCTCCGATCAGCCACATATTTCAGAGAAGCCTGTGCCTCACGCAGATGAGCAAGAGTGCGATAATGGACAGCGAACAGATCCCGGACACAGACGACAGCAGCCGGGTTACCAGAAAGGGAAAGATCCGGGACAGGCAACATGCGAGGATGCTGACCGTACAGGGCATAGAAAGGGGAAAAGCCAGTAGAGGAATGCACAGCGTTATTGTAAGCAAACTCAGCGAGGTGGGGGACGCGGAACCAGGATTGTTGATGCTGCAAGGTCAAGCAGCGCAGATATTGCTATATAGTCTGATTTACCCACTCAGTTTGACTGTCCGTTTCCGGATGATAGGCTGAGGAGTAGCGAGCGTCAACACCAAGCAGTTTCGTTAGAGCACGCCAGAAACAGGACGTGAATTGAGAGCCCCTATCAGAGACAATAATGGTGGGTAACCCGAAGGAACAAAATATGGATCTAAAGAAAAGCCCAGCCAACACAGGAGCAGAAGGGATGCCAGCACATGGTATGAAACGGGCCATTTTGGTGAACAAATCTACCACCACCCATATCGTGTCACATCCCTGAACACGAGGTAGATCAGTCACAAAGTCCATGGTAAGGGTGTGCCACGGTCTAGGGGGTACGGGTAATGGCTGTAGTAGACCTACAGGGCGCCCTCCACGGTGTTTGCACTGGGTGCACACTGAACACGTATTCACATAACAGTTGATGTCCCGTTTCACAGACGGCCACCAACACCAGGGTTTCAACAGTGCCAGTGTCCGTCTCTGACCGGGATGTCCATTGATGCCGATGTCATGGGACCACTCCAATGCGAGGTTTCGTGTGTCGGTCGTGGATAGAACCAACCTATTCTGCACAAAGGGTAATCTGTCATGATACACGGGCTCCCACTCGGACAATTGTCAGGGTGCAGAGCCACTCAAGTACGGATAGAGGACAATAGAGACAGAGGAGGGGTACAAAGGCAAATGACATTCTTCTGTTCCAGCAAGGTCTCAGGAAATATGGGTAATGAAACACCCCCAGGGGAATGTGACAATGCGTCTGCCTTCCCATGTGTCAGGCCGGACCGGTGTTTGATCTGGAAGTCATAGGTGGCAAAAAACAGATGCCAACGCACCTGTCGGCTATTTACACATTTGAGAGAAGCCAGATCCTGGAGATTGCAGTGATCCGTAAAAACAGTAACCTGATGTTTCGCCCCCAGAAGATGGTGTCGCCACACCTGGAACGCATCTTTGACTGCCATTAATTCCTTTTCTGTGACCGTATAATGGACTTCTGTAGGGGTAAATTTGCAGGAGTGGAATGCCACGGGATGCAGATGACCAGAAGTAGGGCAGGCTTGGGACAGGATAGCTCTGAGAGCAAAAGAAGAAGCATCCGCCTCCACCACGTAAGGCACTCCAGGATCTGGATGTTGCAGGACTGGAGCAGTGGTAAAGGCGGTTTTCAATGAGTCGAAGGCGTTCTGTTGTGCTTCTGACCAGAGAAACGGGACATGAGGGCTCGTTAGGGCTGTGAGAGGGGCTACAATAGATGAGAACCCATAGATGAACTGCCTGTAGAAGTTGGCAAAGCCTAAGAAAGACTGTAGGGCTTTGAGATTAGCAGGTGTTGGCCAATCCAACACTGCCCGTACTTTTTATTGGTTCATGGTTACCCCTCCTGGGGTGATATGGAAACCCAAGAAATCCAAAGCCCAAATAGACAAATTAAGAGAAAATGGAAAGCTTTCTTTACTCCTCCTCCTGGACCGGTCGGCGGCTTTTGCCCTGGTGGACCACAACATCGTATGTAGCCACCTGGACCCAGCTACCCACTTCTCCAGCGAGGCTATAGCGTGGATACAATCCTTCCTCAGTGAACGAACCATGAGAGTCTTCTCACTGTCTGCAGCCGCGGACTCCATCCCCATCACCTGCGGGGTGCCCCAGGGCTCATGTGTTTCTCCAACCCTGTATAATATATTCACCAAGCCCCTGTTTGACGAGTTGGACCATCTGGGTATCACCTACACTAATTATGCAGATGATACCCAGATCCTCCAACCACTTACCGGGGACTACTGCAAGGATTCAGCATTGATGAATAGAATTTACAGCATTGTTCAGGCATGGATGGCCACTCATGGCCTCTGTCTGAACGATGACAAAACAGAGCTTCTCATCCTGGGATCCGCATCCTTTCTTAATGGACTTGGCATGAACTACTCATCATTCATCATTAATGGGAACCTTATCAAGGTTGCCAAGGAAGTAAAAACATTAGGTTTTTACTTAGACTCCACTTCAACATTCAGTAAACAGGTAAACTCCCTAGCCTCCTCGACAGCATACACATGTAAACTAATTAGAGCTGGCAAACACTTCCTCTCACCTAACAGCTGCATGACCCTAGCTAGAGCTCTCATTATATCCAGACTAGACTACTGTAACGCTCTATACATTGGAGCGAATAAATATATTACCAATAAAATACAGATACTCCAAAACAATTGGCCTCATTACATGGATGGCGGTAAGGATTTACCGGTACCGGTAAAATACCAGTACCGGTAAATCCTTACCGCCTTACTACGAGGTCCCTTTGCGGGTTGGGGGATTTAACGCCTGCTTTTTGCAGGTGTTAAAAACCAACCCGCAAAGGGACCCAGGGAGCTAATTACGGTACCGCAATTTGCGGTACCGTTATTAGCGCCTTCCCCATTCCCATTGAGCCCTATGGGGTAAAAATGGGAATGGGGAAGGGCAATGGTGGAAGGGGGAATTACCGCCCCACCAACCTTGGAATGGGGCAGTAATTCCCCTTTCCGCCAAGGTGGTGCCGGTATTTTACCGGCATGAACCATGGCGCTAAGAGCGCCATGGTTCTCCGCCATCCGTGTAATGAGGCCCAATGTCCTTAGAGCTGCACTCCGATACTAGAAGAAAATACAAGCGGCTATCCACACTGGAGAAAATCAAACTAAAAACAGCCTCCCTCATCCACAAAAGCCTGAACAACAAAGCCCCATGATATCTAACAGAAAGATTTGCAAGAAAAACATCTACTAGACCACGAGGCTAGTCAACTCTAGCTGCCTTCAGGTGCCCTGCTTCAAATTATCCACGATTGGGGGTACCAGTTTCCCAGTTAAAGCAGCTCAACTATGGAACTCAGTACCCACCATACTCAGAATGGACCAAACCTTTTCCAAATTTAGACAAAAGCTGATCACATGGCTCTTAGAGAATGCTGATAAATGCACTTGCAGAATTCGTCCACACGTGTAAATAACTGTACATTTCTTCTGTATATTGACTGTTTATATTTTTCCTACCACTGCCTACTCCATGTACCATACACCAATAATTTACTAGACTAGATGTTTTGCCATTATTTGTAACCATTATAACCTATTTGCAACCGTGTACTAAGCTGTATGACTTCTTGCTGCTTGAGCCATGATACCTTTGGGTCTGGCGCGCATAATAAATATTAAACAAACAAACAAACAAACTAACAAACCGCCCGTTTCCTATAACCTCCTCTCCCCGACCCTTCTGCGTCCACATTCGCAGACCAAGGTCTGATGACACCCTGGTGGTGGGTCACAATATGACATTTTCTCAGACAAGGTTTAGACGCTCTAAATCCACTAAGTTGGTGGTGGACGCAGTATAAAATATCTAGTAGCATAAAATAAATAGCTGCCAAGTTGCAATGCGTCAGTCATGTGTAGCACCTCCATCCAGTCCTGAGTTTTCATTTCCTTTATTGCCATGACTAAACCTGCCAAAGCTCAATTATACATACTATACATATTTCTTACCATATATCCATATGGGTTTCCATATATGGTCTAGCCTACCTGCCAAGTTTCCCAGTTCCAGGTGTGACACATCGGGCTAGTCCTGGCTTTTGCTTCCAATTGCATTCTGGAACTTGTCGTTTTGTTTTTCTGCATTGGAAGGCTGCGCCTACAATTCCCAACATGCAGTTCAGAAAAAAAAAACAGGCCTCCCTAGAAGAGTCCCGCACGGAACTGTGAAACTTGGCAGCTGCGTGTGAAAGAAATAATAATGAAGCCATTTGCTGAATTTCTTGGTATTGGTTTTGTGGAGTCCTCCCGCCCGCAGGTGGCGCTGTGCAGGGACGCTTCTCTGCTTGTGGGGACACTCTGGCCAATGGCCGCGCTCGCTGGTCTCCATGCTTTCCGTGTTGCTGTGGCTCTGCCTGGGGATAGTGGGGGGTGGGCAGTGACATGGCAGGAGGGAGACCGCTCTTCGCACCTTAGGAATCCGGGATGAACACAGCGAGACCGAGAGCGCGTGTCCAGGCTTAGGGGAGGGGGCGCCATAGACCCGCAGGTGAAGCACACACGCTAGGGCACACTGACGTCCACACGGAGCCCCTGCCACCTGACGAGACCCACGCACATCAAGGTGAGCTGACTGCGAAGGAGCATCATCTGGGCACTCGCCTCCACCTGGCCCCTTTACTGCTGCCTGCCTTTTTTCGGCTATGTTGGGCGCAATTAACAGTAAATGTAGTACAGAAGCACTGACACTTGTAGGCAGCCATTAAAGCGTGCAGCACTTCGGCTAAACGGGCTGCCTGCTGGGTGTTTGGCTCTTTACTCAGAAGTGGGTTACCCCGGCCTTCCTTCTGTTTCTGAGTAAAGAGCCAACACTGAGCAGGCAGCCCTTTCACTGATGGCTACAGTGTGGTTAAAGGGTTGCCCGCAGGAGTCAGTGACACCTGTGCAGCCCTTTGACCTCGCTGCTCCTTGAATTTTAAAGGATATTTGTACCGCGCGCTATCACCACTGTAGTGGTCCCCTGGCGGCTCGGAAAAAGGGAGGGGTGAGATAGTGGGAGTAAGCTGGAAAAGTGCAAGAGAGCAGTGATGTGCTGTTGGTGGCCTCAACCTGGAATTCAGTTGGCTGGGCTTGGCTCTCCTGCAATTAAAAGGCTCCCACGCCCCTGTAGGCATTGGGGGTGGGAGTATAGTTAGGGATGTGCCTAACTGCACCCACCAGTATTTAGACCACCCCCCACTGACTAGAGCCCCCCATTTAGCCTCTCACTTAAAGCACTATATATTGCATGCAGATAATTTATTATAGAATGAGTCTTCCATACGCAAAGGTATCATGGGAATTTAAAAATACATTGCCATGAATAAGGCAGGAGACAGACTGTGCTGTT
This sequence comes from Ambystoma mexicanum, assembly GCF_040938575.1. Lineage (NCBI taxonomy): Eukaryota > Metazoa > Chordata > Amphibia > Caudata > Ambystomatidae > Ambystoma > Ambystoma mexicanum. Next base: position 1,103,164,522 of record NC_090941.1, read on the forward strand.
CAGTATGTGAATTGTCACTTTTAATAGTTAGCTATGTGGCCATATCAGGAGTGGGTCTTTTTTTTAAGGTAGCACACGGTGTGTGTTGAATACCTTTTTATATAGACTTTTAATTTTGGCATATAAGGCATAGAGAGATAAAAGAATTTTCCTTGGAGCATACACTTTGGGTAAGTGGAGAAGCCGAGATTTGAGACCAGCAAACATATCTCTTCCCAGATGTTATTGGTAGGAATATTGTTTACAAAGGTATTGTTTGAAAACACCATTGTAATGTGGATGGCATTGCCAATATATGGTGATTGGGTTTTGCTAATTAAAAAGAACTGCTTTTTTAGGCAGAAGTTTCCCAACTGTTTTTATTTTTATTGTGTATATATTTGCCCATATTGTCCATACTATACTAGCGATATGCTTTTGTTTCAAAAGCTACATATAAGGTTTATTTCGGCTGTCTAAAGAAAGAAACTAAGCAGTTTCCAAGGATGTCATGTCAGGGCACAGGCTGTCATTGGGGTATATAGGGCAGGTTGCATCTACTGCAGAATTTCCTTATAGTATTTCCCTGGGAGGTCTTGAGTCAGTGATGTAATCAATTCTGTGGGTCTTCAAATGTTAACAAAATGATACAGGACTCAAGCTCTAGAAAAAAGTAGAACTGGGAGGGCTCAATAATAAATGCATAGGAGCTGAGTACAAGGGAGCATAGTTGCATCCGTTCTTCTTGCTGTGCTCATCTAAATCGCTGGTTGTGGCAGCGTTTCTGTCTCCTCGTGCCGGATTTAGGCTTGGTGACGTGTTGGCATGCATCTTGCAAAATTAGCAAGTGGTGCTCGCTTCAAAATGGGAAGAGAAGCTTGTGAATGGACCACCTGGCCTTTGGATGTGGGTGGGAGGGCGGATTAGTACGCCAAATCTGTTGTCAGGATTAGCCATGGGAAGTAGAGTATCCTATAGCAGAATCCTGCAAAGACAACTTTGCAAGTTAGGTGACTGCTGCTGAGATGTTATATGCTTAGACCTGCCTTTAAATCATGTGTTTTGTTTCCTATTCCTGTTGTAAAATGTGTTGCTTCGACGTGGGGGTTATATAATAAATTGTTCTTTTAAAACGTGCTTAATACCAGAGATTGGTTTCTAAGCACGGGATCGGATTTGAACCTGTGTTGTGCTGCATTGTCTTGCTTCCAAGACACATAGGCTGCCCCTAAACTACCCCCCCACGCCAGTACCAGAGATGGGTACAGCTCCCTTGTGCCACTCAGTGTGGGAATCTCAGCCCCATAGTGAAAATCAAATGCTGTCACCAAGGAATATACCTACAATGAGGAATTCTTATAGTGAAATATACACATTTAGTTCAATTGACCTTCCCCTTAGAAGAATGTGCACAAGACAAATGAGCATTGGCCTTTCAATACCAGAAAAATAACCAGAGAGAGGAGACTTTAAAATAACTAGGCCTGTAAATTATAAAAGGTGCCCACCTTTTTAAACCAAACAATTTATGATAAAATAGTCCCTGGAAAACAGAATCCAAATGTGAGACTTATGCTTTGATGCTTTTATGTGGGCTCTTGGATAAGCACTGGAGAAATCACAACCTGGGGTTGAATCCTAGTAGCCGAACGCTTGAGCAGGCAAACATTTTTTGAATGCTGGCCTCAAAAAACACACGATTGGGGTTGTCCACAACAGTGCACAGGGCCAGAACCAGGGCTTGAAAAATACCCCCCCCCCGTCACCTGACCTCATCCACCCCATCCTGGGGAATATTCATAACTCACTTGCCCTCTTCTCCTTTCCCTTCTTACGCCCACGTTTTGGCTTTCAACAATCCTCTATTTTATAAAGAAGACTTTTTTTAAAAAAAGTACACACACCATAGAAAAGTACTCCTGCAAATATATAAATCCTTATAGAAATATGCTGGGCAAAAAGTGTACAATTGTGGCATTATTTCCCCATCACCACCTCCTTCAATGCAAGACTACAAATACCAGAATGCAACTTTGCAGCAGGCACATGTGGATTTTGAAAAATGTACTTTCAAGACTTAGTCCTAGCAAAAGGTAATGTGTGAAAAGTCACGCTGCATACATAATGTGAGGAAAATGTTACATTCTACCTAAAATAAACTCTTTTTGGTGTTAGTCTGAACATGCGAAACTAAGGCAGAAGTTTAAAACTGTTTTTTGCATGAAATGTAATGGTCCTGGAGGAGGGAATAGATTTAGGCAGTTAACTGGTGCTTTGTACGTGCTTTCAACACGAAAATGCCCCTTCGCAGTTCTGGACACGTAAATATTAAGCACGTCTTGTCGAAAAGAGTGGTCTCTTAAATGAGCCATCACTTGTAAATCGCTCCCACTTTAAATGCTCTGCTTGAAGAAAGTGATGAGCAGGGCCCACCGAGGCTGATTGGCCGCTGGGAGAGGTGTATTTGTCTCTTGGGCGTCACAGGAGTTTGGGAGGTGACATGTTGCCTCACTGGGACAAACAATAAAATGAGCATTGGCAAAGCCAAGAGTTTGGGCTTTTGTGTAGGCATGGGAAAGGCACTTGGTACTTACTCTCAATATCAAACTATAACCAGGTATGCTCACTATGTAGCGGTTCATTTCACCCCTTACCTCTAAAACATTTCGTAATAGAGACTAATGGTCTAAAACAACTTCATTTTTTACATTGCACCCGTTTCATTTGTCAATCCTGTTTTTACTCTTCTAACACAGCTGAATTTATGGCGATTGACCATTGTGGAAACCCATTCATATGTCTCACTATTTATTGTTTGGGGGATGCATGATAACCACTTATAACATGCATTGATTCTTTGGTTAGTCTTTTTCGGGTTATTGCCATTTCATAGACCTACTTCACTCGGGATCACATAACGTGCCCTGTAATATGGTTGAACAGACTGGCCATTCATTATTGCTTTAAATACTTACTTGGAGTAAGGGCTCTAATACAGGCACTATACCCATATAACTAGTGCACAATGAGTATATTGTTTATTTCAGCTTAAATTATGGAATTGTACCATGATTTAAGAATGAAATGTACTGATGGCTTATTTTTGTATACACGTGTAAGCGTCTACCCCCATCTTCCTGACCTGAACTGTGACACTGATTGTATGATTTTTTTTTTCTTTTCTTTTCTTTTTTAATCTTGTAACGGTCTACGGTTTTTATTCAATGTATGCTATTTTTGGCAGTGGTGGCATGGTTTCCTTCTTTGATTTACTTTTTGATCGTGTATGGCTCATGTTAAGTTCATACATTTTTGTATTTTCCTGTTCTCTTTTTTTCTTTATGTAACTAATATAATATATTTTTTCATTCAACACTCATGCCAACTGTTTTAACAGCCTTGATAACGACCACATGGTCGAACACGTGTCGGCTGTCCATCACCAATAATTTTTTTTGATGAATCTTGTATGGACAATAGTACCATTATTGTATCTGTAATTTTGGATTACATTACTCTTATCTGTGGGTTGGGCGCAAGTTACCTTTCCAGAACCCTGTATATACTGTATTCCCTTTCACAGACCCTGTGGGTGGTTTGTGGGACTGGTGAGCTTGCTGCCATCCAATACTGCCTTTTTTCTTTATCTTGTGAATTTAAAGGGCACAGAGAATGGTCATTAGCGCACGGTGGTTTGATCAAACCCACACATTTATCTTATCGCTTGCCAAACGCTGTTGTGGTATTAACTGGCTATTAATGGTAGCATGTGCAAACTGGTGTGAGTGACTTGGTCTCTAATAGCAGTGCATAGCAAATGCCTAATGTTAGGGAGAATTCTCTGTTTAGGCTGAATTTCCTAACCTAGTGAGTCCCCCAGCAGCTTTGCTGGATTTCTGGAGTTTTTTTTTCCATCCTGCCAAGAGTGAGACTCTTTTCCTCCCACTCTTGGACATGAATGTGGTTGATTTCTTTGAATGTCAATGTGTTCTATGGGCTATGGAGTCTTTTACTCCATAGGGCCTCATGTGTTTTGCTATGTGTGTTACACTGCACCCTCCGTGCCGTAACACTGGGGTGTCCTAGAGGATCCCCACCACAGACTCCATACCCTGGGACTGACTACTGTCTCCCAGGGCATGTAGAGTTACCATTGGCTTTACTAGACCTACATTTACTAACAGAACTAGTACAAACCATCCTATTGTGGACGTACTGGTAGGGATCATTCGATTACCCCTGGGTCTGTTGTTCGAGGGGGCACTGTCCCATCCCCCTCGTCGAGTTTTGGCTGGTGGCAGTGGATACTACTTTTTATATTCGACCGCAAATATATTCCTATGGGATTCTTCCCATTGTTGGAGGCTAATACTTTTTCACATTAGTCTCTAACATACCGCCGGTTTATTTGTCTTAAATAAATCCACCGGTTGGTATTTTCTGCCAGAGCTCGGTTTTTAAAAATGGCGTATGTGTTCGCCTCTGTAACTCCGAACCAAAGGTTGAGCCATTTGTTCCACTTTTGGCGGGCTTCTGCACAGAAGCCCTCCAGAGTGGTGCCATTCTGTCTGGGTACCACAGGGGGTGTGTGAGGGAGTTTAGGCACCCTGGACTGAGTTGCCTTGCCAACTCAGGTCGCACTCTTGTGTGATTGGCCCGAGTGGTGAGCCGCCCCGCTCACCACTTAGCATGTTTGATTGACAGCTAGGCTGAAGGAACGGGGGTTTTCTGCATAAAAGCAGGGCTTTTCGGACTGGAACTTCAGAAGTCGCCACAGGACCTAAGAATCCGATGAGGGTAAAGCTGAGCTGACCTGCAACGACGACAACTCCGGTTGAGCCCTGCCACTTCCCAACGACAGAGGAGATCTCCCTGCTGGAGAGTCTTCTTCCCCTGACTGGTGGGAACAACCAGTCCCTTGCTTTTTCTTCGCTTCCAGGACGTCTAGTGGTCGAATTGCCCGTGCTGAGCACCCCGGCAAACGGATAGCCACTAACCACTGTACCGCGACCAAAAGGTGGTGCCTTGTGACGGAGCACTCCGCTGCTGGTCTCTTCCCTGGTGGTGCAAAGATCTTCAACTTAAAGATCATCTCATCTTCTGGCAAAGCCCCGACTTGCTTCCACCACCAGGAACAACTGCCCCCGCCGGAGCTGGCTCTTCACTTTCATGGTACTGTGTCCGCCTGGCTTCCCTTGTGACGGTTAGCGTGAGGTGTCTTAAATCCTTACCTTTCCATTGGGTCGCCTCCAGACCTTAACTTTTTGTTCTAAAACTGGTCCAACCTTTCTGTGACATTTTGCTACAAAGACTTGAAGTGCATTTCCACTGTGATACTTTAGGGTCATACAGCCTTGCCTCTCTCCGAGTGGGCCTGGCCTCTGAACTTTGTGATTTACAGTAGACCCTGCCTTGCTCACCTTGCATTTGTTTCGTAAAAGTGTTGGTACTGAGTTGGTTTCCTACCCTGCCTTTTTCTCTCCCTTTCTAACGAATACTAGAGTGCCATCCAGGTTAAAGCATTCACCTCTGTCTGCAAATAAGTGGTCCCTTTGAACCTAGACTTGTCGAAATATTGTTATGGGATTGATATATACTTATAGTAACTGTGATTGAAGTTGTTTGCCATATTAGTGCCAGTGTGTTTTCCATAGATGTGTTTTTAAATAAATAATTATAAATCTTTACACCCAAGCTCTGATCCGTGTCTGCTTGTTCTACTGTGTGAATTGCCCTATCTTGTATACTCCAAATACGGCCTAACTCTTCTTGAGAGAAGTCTGACTGCTCAGCCACAGCTACCAGGTAAATCTGGGTGGTACAGAATGCTACCAATTGGGTTTACTGCTAACTCCTGTAGACTTAAACTTTTTGCAGTGGTCCCAGAGGGAACTTTTTTGCAGTGGTCCCAGAGGGAACTGCACAGGTTTCTGCCTAACACCTAATACTTGCACACAAGCAAAAACTGTTGGCTTTGCCAATGTTTGATTTTAACAGAAGTTCACTGAAGCACAAGCATAGTGCCTATAATTTGAGGGGCTCAAGGCAGACGTGGTAAGAGGTTTGTATTACACCAGTGGTGGGTTTACAACTCCAGAGTTCGTTGACCTCATTACACGTTTGGCGGTAGCCTTGCCGGTAAAACTGGTAAAATTTTTCTGGCAACCGCGAATGGGCAATTACTGGGTCATTACGGCCCCGCCGGACCCGGTAATTGCCCATTCGCGGGCGCCAGAAAATATTCTTCCCCATTCCCATGGGGAAGCCGGATGCACCGGCACTATTCGTGAATGGTGCCGGTGCATCCGACATGCTCTGCTTACGGGTGCCGGTACGCCCGCCAGGCCAGTCCTGGTGAGCGGGAAGGCACCCGCGAGTATAATTCGTAGTTTGCCGGTCTGGTAACTACGGTACCGGCAAGCTTACCAGTACTGTAGTTACCGGACTGGCAAACTTGTAATGAGGCCCATTAACTCTTAGAATACTCGAGTCATACATTTGTTTTCAACAATTAATTAGCAGAGTTTGCTTATTAAAATGTGCTTGATTAGCAAATAAACCCATTTGTTTAGCAATGTTGTACTCATATTTTTCATGTCACCAGAACATATTTGTACCCAAGACATAATATGATCAGAAATACAGCATTTGTGTGTACCACTGAAGAAAAACATCCGTGATAATGATTCAGGCGTTGAAAATTAAACATTCCGTTAGACCTGTAGGTCGAGTAACTTAATTTACCTACTCATTCTAAAAGAAATACACTCAACATATGGCAACGGATGACAAAAATGTAAATGCGCTTTCTGTAAAATGGTGCGTGCTGCCATAAACCCACTTTGTTTGGCACACTGCTGCTACCACAAGGCGAGCCATGCACAGTGAAACCTTTATTTGACATTTACTGCAAAGAAAGTAAATGCTAAATAAAAGTTTCAAACATCCCCTCCAAATGGTACTTGCCCTTCAGAAAAACTCGACTATGCGAGTGAGTGAATAAACTTTGCAAACCCTTCATGAGTGTCTGTAAAATGTAGCTGCATGAATGAACACACATAAATAGATATAACAGGCTCTGAAAACGGTTTGGCCTGCTCCCTCAAGCGGTGTCTAAGGGATCAAGAGTAATACTTGGACACAGTAACAAGTTTCAATATGAAATGGGACCTTTTTATTGTCACAATAATCAGAGGGGTTAGGGAAATCCTACCTGTCCCAATGCCTATGAGGGGTTTCCCTTCCTCAGCAGAACTTATAACGTCTGTTTCAGGATGTTAAACCAAAGAGCGTCCTCTGTCTTTTGTCCAAAAACTCTAAACTGACTCTTAGACGCTAAACTTAAAACAATGTGTACAATGGGATTTCTTTAAACTATGCACTTGTAGCTTTCTTTCAGAGTTCCAAACATAAAGTTCTAAGGTGCCGAAAGCAGAAGTAATTAAAGTTCCACAAGAGGAAGGGCTCCTCCCTTCCCCTATGTTTCATCTGGTCTTCCACTGTCTGGTCTTCCACTGTCTGTCTGGTAAAAAAGAAGGGATAGGGATTAACAATTTTTCAATTTTGTAGTGACTAACTCTTCCTCCATACTACTGTTCATTCCTGAAAAAATTGACCCAGTAGACACAAACTAAAATCTCATATTACATTTTATTTCATTAATTACCCGTATTCATCATAGTAAAAATCTAAAACATAACTGTAAAAAACAGTAAAAAAAATATCACCCACAGAACGAATTTTAAATGCAAAATGCAGAATACAAAATACATCTACACATAACTTACACTACACTCTTAAAAAGACATTGTACAAAGATGCAATAGGACAAACAGTTGCATATTGATCCAATTCACGTATCCGTATTTGAAGAACCCAACATGTTTCTGTCCCTAGTACCAAATTGATTGGACATTCATCAGAGGCTACCCTCTGTATATCCTTAATAAGTTTCCGATTCTTGTATCTTGGGTGAGGTTTACAAAGTAAACTTGTGATGGTCACATACAACCACTCCAAGGAGGTAAGAAGGGAAGAGAGAGAAAAAAAATAAACGGACGTGACCAGTCAATTAATTTATGCTATCAATTCATAAATGACAGCGCTCAAAACCATTAATGTTTTTATCATTTTGTAAGTTTGTGAAAACACAAACATAAAAGGCAAGGGTACGTGCTCTTTATGCACAGTAAACACCCATGTAGTAGAATAATTAACTCGACTATACGGCTTAATAGGAGCCACACTTCATTAAAGTCTCCAATCAGCCTCTGAGATACACTGCATTCTTTTATCTAATACCAGCGGTACCACCCGGCGTTGCACAGGTCTGTAGCTGACATGCACGTAGGCTCTGCTATAGCCTTGTGTATGTTTTATTGTCTCATAACTTCCTATTTTTGGACAATCGTCAATCTCCTGAAATCGCCTATACTGATAGCATGGGCCGGACCCCGGCCTGTGCAGGGCAAATGGGTGGGGTTGGTCAAATTTCACTATCGCCAGTACACCCCAGACTGTTATATCGACCTTGGGCCAAAATGTCAACCTTTCAACTGTTATGAGGCTGGAGCCAACCTCGAACATATAAACAACCTTTCACATGTTTATATAGATTTCACTTCACAGTTTCAAGGGGGACGACCTTTCCCTTGAGTTTCTCCACTTATGCTTCCACAGTTTAAGGAAAATAACTCTTCCCTTTGTTCCTTCTGTTTTCCACCATCCAATATATTCCAGGGGGAAAACGCCTTCCCTCGAGTCTCTTTTAAACACATAGTTTTCTTGAATCTTCAGTTTAACTCCATTAACCTTAAAGGGGTATGGTTCTTCCCTTTTCCTGTTCCTCTTCTGCCAGGGTATTGTGACTTTATTACTGATCCTTAAAAAGGGGCATCAGTCTTCCTTTTTGTATTAGTTCTCACTGTTCACAGTTTCTGGTTTATTCTCCTCTCCTGCCAGGATATCACAATTCTGTTTCTTGGGTGGAGGTTCCAGACTTGCACAGTGCCTGGTTTACTCTCCTAGCAAAACAAAAGAGTTGATGGCTGGTTTAGAATAAATCTTGACCTCTGGCATTGCTCTGGGCAACCCTCCAGACCATCGTTCTTCGCCTGCCAAGCCATTACAAAAGGGGGAAAAAACCATATGCAAATCAGGCTTGGTCCCACCCCCAAAGGGGTAGTCCAGCCCGAACTGCTAGGTCACATCCCTTTTGCACGAGACCACAAGCATCCCCAGACATGTTTCAGCCTTGTTGGGCGTCATCAGTGAGGAGTAGCTTGGGTCTCTAGGCCCAGCAGGCAAGGGACCCACGTCTGGGCATACCCTTCCCACTCGGGGTGACAATAGCAAAACAAAAGAGTTGATGGCCGGAAGGTTTAGAATAAATCTTGACCTCTGGCATTGCTCTGGGCAACCCTCCAGACCATCGTTCTTCGCCTGCCAAGCCATTACAAAAGGGGAAACACCCTCCTGTCAGGGCTTTATATCCTTTCATGGGTGTGAGTCCCAGACTCACTGTTTGCCTGGTTCACTATCCTACCAGGGCTTTTCCGTTCTCTGCTCACTCTTTCATCCAAGAAATAATGCTTTTCCAGTATTGGCTCACCAACCCTTTCTCAGCAAGGTTCTTATTGGTTTTAACTCCTCTTTTCAAATATTGGGTCACCAACCCTTTAACACTCTTCGTATTCGTTCCAACCTCTCTCTCCAAGTATTGGGTCAGCAACCCTTTCTTAACACTGTTTGTATTTGTATCAATCTTTCTTTCCAATATTTGGGCCTAGCATCCAGCCCTGTACTACACTGCCTACCCTGACTGTATGCTTTGCAGGATTTGTTTGTAATTATCTGGACTTCTGTATAGTGTCTACAGTGACTCCAACAGCATCCTAGTAGCCTGAAATTCCCCTTTGCATGACCCTAGCCATTACGGTACTCGACTACCTTTGTGCTCCCAGTTGGCTACTCATGTGCACACTCTGACAAGCTGATGCCGCCTATTTGTGAGCTTTAGTCAAAGCTGATTATGCATATTTTATAAGCCCCTAGCTAAAATCGTATCTGCTCTCTGTGAACTTCTAGCTAAAGCTGAATCTGCATATTGAATCTGCATACCTGTATATCAGTAGCTAAAATCAAACTTTTACATTTGTGAGCTTTTAGTTAATCTTTATCGGCATATTTGTGAGCTACTAGCTAAAATCGAATCTGCCTGCTGTGAACTTCTAGCTTAGTCGAGCTTATTTTGAACCTCTTACCTAAGTGGAAACTGCCTATTTGTTAACTTTTTGCCTAAACTATATTTACATCCAGCCTAAGTCTATTTTAGCCTCACAACCTAGTTGATTACCTCGCTGCCAGACCATGCTCACGTGGTTCACACTCCTCATGTTCCCCTTCTGTGTTGTGCAAGATAATGTACAGTGTAGTGGTAACAACTACATTGCATTGAACAATGGCCTAGCCAAACTTGGATGCCCAAGACACACTCCCATCCCCTGCCCCACACCATTCCTTCCCACTATCTCACCGTTCCCACCTAGTTACCACCTAAATATCACCACTAAAGTCAGCGACTCCCCAGCCAACACCTTAGCCAATACTTTCCCTGACAGAACCTTATGTCATCCTAGTCCAAGTGACCCTTGTTTGACAGGGATAGCCAATTTTAGCATTAAACCTAACCACACTAATCTCAATTCCAAGTACCCCATTATCAAGACTCCAGGTAACACACGCACAGTCACAACTGACATCCGAGCCCAGAATAGTAGATTATGCACTAGACTCCACCTTACCGTCAAAAAAACTCTCAGCCAAACCTCCCACCAAGACCAACAACAAGGACATTGTCTCCAACAAACCTAAGTCACCCCCTATAAAAGGAGCTCTACTAAACCTCAGGTCCCTCGCTGCCCACCCTACAGAAATTGCTGACATCTTCCTAACTAACGATCTTGACTTCCTAGCCTTAACCTAAACGTGTTTACATGAGGCATCAGGACCCTCCTTAACCTTAGCCATTCCTGACAACTACTCCATCCTCAGAGCTGACGGACCGAATGCTCGAGGAGAAGTAGTAGCTATCATTTTCAAATCTTAGACTTCACATCAGCCACTTCCTCCACACTAAAATCATGTGAGCATCTCACAACTAAGCTGCAAACCTCCCCTAAGAGTACGATCTCTATTCACTTAATATATAGACCCCCAGGTCAGTCTGGAGCCTTTGAGGAAGACATTACCGCATTAATAACTGAGAACTCCAAACCATCAGCACAAGTTGGAATACACCAATCTGGCTTTAGACCTCAACACGGAACAGAAACTGCCCTTGTTGACCTCGTCAAATTGATGAAATCAAAGATAAAGGTAACGCCGCCATCCTACTCCTTTCAGACCTCTTAGCGGCCTTCGACTTGGTCGATCATAAAATCCTCTGCAACCACCTCTCCTCTGCTGCCCACTTCTCCCCCCCCTTCTGTCACATGGATACAATCCTTCTTGCCCAATAGGACCATGATGGTCTTCTCACCACTAGCGGCGGCAGTCCCTATCACGTGCTGTGTCCCACAAGGTTTGTGCGTCTCACCCACTTTGTACAATATATTTACAAAGACTCTCTTTGACAAACTGGACCATCTGGGTGCCACCTACACTAATTATGCCGATGACCCAGATATTCCTTACCCTCTCTGGGAACTACAAAGATGACGTCACCCGGATTAACAAAATCTTCACCATCATTCAGGTATGGCCTCTGCCTGAATGATGAGAAAACTGAGCTTCTCCTTGTCGGTTCATCCAATAACCTGCTGAAACTCAGCCTTATTTACAACAGTATCATCATCGATGGTAACACTATTCCCATCGTTAAAAATGTAAAAACTCTCGGCTTTTACCTTGATGCTAATACTAGCCTCTCCAAACAAATTAGCATGACTGCCTCAGCCACTGCCTACACAGGCAAGCTGATCAGGGCCTGTAGACCTTTCTTGTCCCCTAATGGCTGCCTCACGTTGGCCAGGGCTCTTATACAGTCCAAACTGGACTACTGTAACAGTCTTTACATAGGCGCAAACAAATCTATATTCAATAAACTACACGTACTCCAAAATAACGCGCTTCATGCAGCATTAAATATCCCCAGGCGCGAGCACATCTCAACCATCAGAAAATCATGTAAAGGGCTCTCTATTCATCAATAAATTGAATTAAAAACCATCTGTCTCACTTACAAAGCCTTAACCGTCTAGCCCCACCCTATCCCACTAACAAATTTACATTGAAACCTATCACCAGAATGACTAGATCTTCCACTACCCTATGTTTTACAGTGCCCAGATTCACCCTAAAAAGAGCTGGTGGATCTATCTTTACAGTCCTTGCCTCCCAACTCGAACACCTTGCCATTAAACATCAAAAGCATCAAGTCATTTGAGCCCTTTAGGAAACGGGTCATTAGCTAGTTACTGGAAAAAAACTAACAATTACGGTCTCCTCTTTGCTAGGTCTGCTGAATTTGCCTATACTTCATTGTGCTACTGTACCAAGTAAACTGTATAATTGTAAACTGTATATAATGTAGTATGTAACCATTTCCTTTATGCGCCCTTTTACCTCCGGGTCTGGAGTGCTATATAAATAAAATAAACAAACCAACTCTTTCTTAAAACTGTTTGTGTCAGTTCCTCCAATTACTTTAATTGTGCTTTCTTGCACTGTTAATGATATGCAACATTCGCTCTCAACCGCTCTGGTAAACCCACTTGAAGTCTCAGGGCTTACTGGGCAGCTCTGATGTTCCTTGTGCCCTTCTGGCATGTTCCCCTTCGGTGCGCTGACTGGTGGTGCGTCCCATTAGCTGTTGTTTTCTCCCACTTTATCTTCCTTTGCTTCTGGCGGCTCCAGCTGTCTATAGCAATAAAGCAGTGAGCTTTTCTTGGCCTGGTCTCTCTGCGCACTGTTCTCATCAGCCTCTGTGAGCTCATAGTGTGCTCGGTTCTGGCGTTCCATTCGGCATCCGCACAATCTGCGTTCCGCTGCAGTATCTGACTCTTCCTCATGTTCTGTTCAGCTTTGTATGTGTTAAACTTCCTGGCATTGGTTAACACTTTCAAAGGCTAGAATGTGTTTCCTTTCCACTTTTGATAATCCTCATTGTTCCATCCCTCTTCTTCATCTCAGTACTTAGGGGGCGGTGGGAGGTAAATAAGGTTGTTGGTGGAAAAACATGGGAATTCTTTATCTAGGTCACAGTAAGCCATACGGGCATGTTGCAAAGGTACATGGGTGTCATTAAGAATAACATCTGAAGATTTATTTTAATTCAGTGTTTTCCTTCCTCTCTGGAGTTTTCCTCCCGCAGATAGCCACCTCCAGGGTCAGTCGGGTAGCTTCTGCCTTTCCCAGGCCACCTAAGAGCAGCTTCTCTCCAGAGACTCGGTGACAATTCATCACAGGTGCTAATATATAATGTAATCATAGAGGAAAGCGAGCTCTCTGTTAACTACAGTGTATGGCATTGCAGTAGACCTCTAGATGTGCATACGTCATGCAACAATTGATCACTATTTTGCGTAAGTGTCTAGTTTGCTTTGTGTATTCGTTATTTAAGAGGAAAGAAAGTAAGAGACTAAGCAGAGTGGATGGGGTAACAGGGAGGGGACAGTGCAAATTAGGTGCAATACTGTAGTTTTGCGGCCAGCTCACGTTCAGGGTAGCTGCTATAAAGCCACTGGTTTGATAAGATAGAATGTCAAGGAGTATGGGTTCAGCTTGTTGGTTGAGCACCAGTTGAACAGATGTATGCAACTAGCAGGCCACAGAACTAGGTTTGCCATCAAAAGCATTTGGCAGAGCGATCATGTACATTTTCAAAAGTGATCACTCGTCAATATGATGCATTTTCCCCAACGAAATGAAATATAGTTTACACTGTGAGATTAATGATACTCACCTAAACGTTATGGTAAAGTATGTTGACCATGCTGTGTATTGCAGGAGCAATACTGTAATTATGCATTATGTAACAACTTACATTTTTAGAAATGGAATTGCATGACTCTTTAGAAATAAATTACAATAAAGTTAACACATACTGATCTTTTCCAGACAGTATATTGTTGGCTTATTTCATTTATCCTGATTACCTCCGGTTTGCAATTATTTGAAAAAGAAATAATCTTGCCTAGCACTCCCACACAGACCTTTTGGCACTTAAGTGGAGAAGATGATTACGGCTGCACCCTTTCTCCATTAGTCCCTTTCAACTTGCAGAGAAAAGAGGGTGAAGGAAGGAGCCCGGGGGGCAAGCGAGGAATGCAGGATGAGCTGTGCGTTCATTGACCAAGGCAACTTAAATAGCTAGTTTGCTACACAAGTGTCCATTTAATTAGTAAACCTACAGAATTGCATAGCAAATTGCTATGCGACACTGCTTTATTAAGTGCTCAGTTGAGGATGATAGGGTGAGGTATAAGTGCCGTAGGGTTGTCGTAGGGGTAGAGGAGAACAGGGAGGTGTATGCTATGAAAGTTGTTCTTTAGAAAGGAGGAGAGCTATGAGGTTGGATTTAAATAGTGATAGTCGGTGAAGTGTGGAGAGGGAGAGGAAGATCATTCCATAAGGGAGCAAGCAGAGGGAGAGGGCAGAAATGAGACTGAGTGCAAGGGGCAGGGGAGGTGAGCCAAGTATGATCATAGGGAGGGGAATAGGGAGTGAGATGGGCGATGGGTAGTGTGGGACAAGTCTATGTATAGTTTTGAAGATTACTTTATACTTTGCCCTCTGCTAATAGGTAAACAGCGCTAGATGACGGGCTGGGGGATGTGCAGGTAAAGGAGGGACGGTTAAAGAGTATACAGACAACAACATTGATATTTTGTCAAGAGGTGAAAAAGCATTGTTAGGAGTTCATAGATGAGATTGGCACAGTAGTTGCCGGGTAGAGAGTACTAAAGAGGAGATTGGGGGGGCTTAGCAATGCTGAAGGGGAGATGTCTCATTTTTCTGATGTTGAAGAGATTAAGTCTGGATGCAGTGGCAGATCTGAAGATGAAGAGCAAGAAGTTGTGACATGAGTCGAAGACGCCAAGGTTGCAAGCAGAAACAGAGTTGGGGAGGTGGTCAGGAGAGAAGAATAGAAGAGGAGGATAGGAAGAGAAAACCTGTTGGGATGTGATGTACAGCCCGCCAGTCTTAGTGGAGTTCAGCGATTAAGAATGCCATCCAGGGTTCGAAATGGAGGGGAGCTATTTAGCTCCTGCTTGTATCCTAGAAGTGTCTAGTTAGCTTGACACCAGCAGGTACCAAGAGCTGTGTTTTGTTCCCAAAGCCAAACTGATGCTGAACAAACATGCCTATGTGGCATTAACTTTGTGCATTTGGGGAAATCTAAAAAACAAGCAATAGGACGCATCTATATGCTATTTAGAGCGTCCATAGTAAAGTTTGCATCTTATGTGGATGTTAGATTTGCTGAACAATTTGTATTGGTTCCCCGGTGATGGCTCCTGCTCATTGGTTAATGCTGAATACCCAGGAACTGCTTTTACCTCCTGCTTATCGAAACTTTATTTCGAACCCTGGCTATCCAGTATTTTATGGCTGAACGATGGTAATATTTGACCATAGATTGTCCGATCAGAGTGCCATCCGTGAAGTGTTGATGGGCGGTGGGGAAAGCCGTAGGAGGAGAAGCAGTAGGAGAAGACCAATGTGCCAAGAGGAGGGGTATAGAGTCAAGCGAAGTGGGCCCAGGACTGGCCCATGAGGAACACCAACAGCAGCGGGTGGGGGTTAGTAGGCAGGTAAGGCTGTTGTAGGACACCTGGAAGTGTCTGGGGGCGAGATATGAAGCACACCAAGTGTGTGCCTTGTCCCTGCTACCTAGGAGAGATGGTGTTGAGGGAAGGTCAGAATGATTGACAGTATCGAAGGCAGCAGATAGATTGAGAAGAATAAGAATTGATGAACGGTAAGCATGACGAGTGGAAGGGATGTAGTTGCTGACATTGAGGAGAGCTGAGTCGCTAGAGTGCAGAGGTCAGAAGCCAGATTGACGTGGATCCCAGAGGTTGTGTGTATGAAGGAACTTGGAGTCCGTTGACAACCACACACGGTAGAATTGTACAATAGTGAGGCAGAAGAGAGACAGGATGAAAGTTGGCAGGGCAGTTAGGATCTAGGCCAGGTTCTTAAGGATAGGGATGATGGTAGCCAAGTTGCAGAATGATGACAAAGTGGCAGGAGAGGAGTGAAGAGGCAAGTAAGATATGGAGCAACACTAGTAGCTATGAGTTTCACTATGCAGGCATTGAGGGTCGATGCAGGCACATGAAGGGTTGGCTCTGAGGAGAAGGGCAAGAATCTAATCCGCGTTAGTGGGAGAAAAGGAAGACCTCATCACAGGAGAGGGTCGGGTGGTGGAGAAAAGTGAGCATGTGGGGGATAGAAGAGGATATGCAAGGGTTATTTGAATGTTGGACATTTTAGCAATGTAGACGGCAAGATAATTCCCAGAAAGAGTAGAGGTGATAAATGCAGATTTAGGAGGGGATAGAACCGTGACTGTTTCGGAGGTGCCCAGTTAGTGACCAAATGAGTGAGAGCGAAAGAAACAGTCACGTTTTGGCAGATTAAGAGGAGAGGAGTAGTTGTGAAGAGCAGTCTGGTAGAGTTGGACATCCGTGGAGTATCTAGATCTTTGCCAAGTGCAAAGGTTTTCCTCATTGTTGTTTTAAGAATGTGAATGGAAGGTGTAATCCAAGGATGTGGAGGGGAGGGTTTAGGATTAAATGTAGTAAGAGGGAAGAGCATTGTTAAAGTTAGGGAAGGCTTCATCAGTGGATGGAAAAGTTTTGTATTGGAGGAGAGAGAGTGGTGTAGGTCGGAGAAGCAGATGGGGGAATTTGCAGGAATGAAACACGTGCTTGGTAATGAAAGTGGTAGATGTTGAGAGAGAGGTGGAAGTAGGAGTGGAGATTGAGGCAAAGACGATGGAATGATCAGAGGGAGAAGGAGAACTCGCGGTATTAGAGGCAGAGAGTTGGGATGAGATGAGTATAAGGTCATGGGAGTTACCATTTGAATGGGTGGGCAGAAGAGAGCGAGTGGTCAAGGAGAAGATGGCTAAAGTCAGTGGAGAGAGGGGGGAGGTTAAAGTCACCAGTGATGACGAGGTGATGATGGGGAGGAAGCAAGTCAATTAGTTGGGCAAGATGGTCAGTAAATTGACCAGAAGGACCATGTGGCCGATAAAGATAATATGAATGCAATAGAGGCAGTGATTATTGAGATGGTGTATTCAAAATAGGGAGGATTGCAAGAGATGGGGAAGTAGGAGATAGGAAGTTTGGAAGGACAGTCCTACACCACCCCTGCCGGTGGGGAGGGGAGAGTGAGTAAAGGTGTAGGCAGGGTCATTTCGGGCAGCAAGGGTTGCAGAGTGAGACAGAGCAATCCAGATTTCAGGAAGGGTAATGAGGTCAAGAGATGGAAAATGAGAAAGGAAGAAGTCTTGATGAAAAGTTAGTCTTGGTACAGACTGAATGTGCATTCTAAAGAGCACTATAAGAAGTGAGATATAGAAGCATAATGGTGTGGAGTCTGAAGTAGAGAGGGGCTGGGGGTAGATGCCAGGAAGAGTGATGAAAGTTGGGATTGTAGTTTTTGTGAAAAGAGAGTTGTTGAGCGCGAAGAGGAGAGAGGTGGAGGAAGAAAAGTGGGGATGGGAAGAGAGTTGAAATGGTTTTGAGCAGAGAAGAATGAAGAAGTGGTGGAAAGGAAGAGTAGTGCATGGTGAGAGGGGCTCCGAAATTATGTAGCTGGTACTTGGAAACAAGTAGCGGGACACAACAACGAAGTAGCTCATAGGTGAAGGAGCAAGGAGGCTGGAGGAAAGGTTGGAAGTTGGCTCTTGGCCCTTTGCTGGGTCGCCTCAAAGTAGGGAGTCAAGTGGTGGTTTTGTGGTTAGAGATCACCTGAGCAACCCGTACATCGACCCTGGATGCTTCTTTTAGGTCCCCTGAGTTCTGCAGGCTGATTGAATCGGTGCCTCTGGTGGCGGTGTGATGAGCTCTGTTTCTCGCAGCCCAGTTGAAGGGATGGAAAGACTTCTCAAACATGACGGTTTTTGCGAGTCTGAATTGAAAGTGTCTTTGTCTCTCAGAAGGCTGGAAACTACCCTGACCATGATAACATTTTGGATGATCTTTTATTAAATGAATCTCATACTTGGATTCCATTTTATCGTTTCCATATCAAGTTTTTATTCCTTTTTTATTAAACATCAATTACAAAGCTCACTTTGCAAGGGTTGTACCAAAGCACTACCAACAAGATTAATCCTGCCCTGTTTATCAATTAACCTCCTGTATAACAAAGATAACCATGAACAAAGGGCACTCACAACCCCCAAAAAGCACCCCAACTTTCTGTAATCCTCTCCCCACTCCCTTCCCACCACCCCACTTTGTGTCCCCAAAAACAAACAGAACTGCCCCTGCCTCTCCATACTTAATCTTAGATTTCAGTACCAGGATTCTCAGCCCTCTTTGGTATCCCATCATGCCTCTTTCTCACTGGTCCCATCGATTTTACCGCCACGCCCCCGTGCCTTATCACCTTCATCACTAATCTACTTGGTCACAAAAATGGAAACCATTCCAATTCAGTATTACACCCTGATTCTCTAAGAAGGTGAGTCATCTTTACCATAAAGAATAGCTCTCGAGCTGCCCTCAGCCAGTCATCCTTTGTGGGCACCCCCTCTCCCTTCCATTTATATATCACTGCCACTCTTGCCGCCAGCAAAAGATTATGCATCATATGACCCACCGACTCCAGTTTACCCTCCATCTCCTCCAGGCCAAACAAAACAAGCCATGGGTTTAGATCTTTTTCTACACGTTCCTGGTCTCGTATCCACCATAGGACCTCCTTCCGATAGGTCTGCACTTTCCGCATGCCCACCACACATGCCTTTACGTTCCCTCGTCTTATATCCCCACCAGCAAAATGGACTAGTGACCCGGTACATACGACACAACTGGACTGGGGTATGATGGCACCTATGTAGCAATTTAAACGCATGCACTTGGCACTTTGAAGACACTGATGCGTTGGCCAGCCCCTAGCACATAGCTTTCCAAAGCTTGTCCTTAATACTTTGTTATAGATCCACTACCTAGTGTTTGTGCACCCTAGGGGTTCACGAGGGACTGCCGACGTCCATATAGAATACAATCCCAAAATTCTCCCCCTCTCCTCATGCCCCGTCAACACCTCTTTTTTGAAGGGTATAGGCTCTTTTCGTCGATTGTCGCCCCACTAACTCTCCATTAAAACTTGCGTAAGGTGTAAATACTGTAAGACCGGCAAGGGACCTATATTCTGTAGCTTCCCCAGGCGAAAACTCGAGAGAAAACCCCACTCTGCCCAAATCTGTCCCTCTTTCTCCAGGCCGCCTTCATACCAGCTCTGCAATCTGACCGGGACAATGATATCGTCTTTTAATGGTGGTGCCCACATACAACTAAATGGGGATTGACAGATGGACAGCCACCTTGTTTCTGCCCTCTCCCTCCACAGGTCCCACAGCACTGCCAGCACTGCATGGGTTTGTATCCTTCTCGAGAGCCTACTCATAGGGACCCGCAGTCAATCCGCAACAGTAACCGGGTGTAGGACCATGTTCTCTAAATCCATCCGTTGATTCTCAGTAGTCTGTTTGTGGTGGTCTACTAGTACTCGTAGCTGCGCTGCTCCATAGTATGACTCAAAATCTGGAATGTTTTACCCCTTCTCCCCCTTGCTTGGGCCTGAGCAAGGCTGCATATCTAACCCTCTGCTTTGTATTCCCTAGAGGAAGCTCAGTACCTCCCTTTTGATATCCCCCAAGAAGGCCCTCGGCACTGCAACCGGCAGCATCTGAAATAGATGGAGGAACCTGGAGGAATCTCTGGTGGATATTGATCTTGATTGTGTTGAGGAAGGCCTGCCACAATAATGTTTCTGCCCCATCTTTCCATGTCCAATTGAATGCTCTCCCATAACTCCTCATAATTTAAGGCAAAAAGTTCCCCCAGGTTGCTAAATACTGTTATTCCAACGGACAGTCCCGCCTGCTTCCACCAAAGCAGTGGTGCCCAGGTAATCGTCCATGCCCTGTGGCATATATACCGACTTCTGCTTGTTCACCTTCAATCCTGAGTATTTCCCATACTACCTTATTACTTTAAAAGGCATGCAGCAATTAATGTACTGGCTTTCTCAAATATACCAGTACGTCGCCCGCAAAGAGCCAGCTTACACTCGCATCCATGCGCCCAGGAACCCTGAACCCCAATGTGCCGACTGCGCCTGATCGCCAATAGCTCCATAACCAGCCCATGTAGCGGGGGCAAGAGGGGGTAGCTCTACGGAGTGCCTCTCTCAAGAGATTTATCTGTAGAGCAGACCTTGTTCACCGCCACCTTTGATGTGGGAGCAGAATAGAGCTTGAATATCCATGTACTCCAGCTCTGCCAACCTCAAACCCCTGTAGCGTACCACTCAAACGCCCGGCTAACCCTGTCAAATGATTTTTTCAATGTCCAAGGCCACCATAATCAAATCCACCTGTTCACCTTACGGGAGTGCTAGGAGGTCGAGGGTCTTAAGTAAATTGTCAGCTCTCTGTCACCCGTGAACAAATGCCTGCTGATCTCCATGGAAAGGATCTGGGAGGAATTCCTCTGGCCTTGTGGCCAGATTCCTTGTAAGGATCTTGGCGTCAACATTCAGAAGGGAGATCGTTCTATAGGAGGAGCATAGTGTGTCATACTTTCCGTCCTTGGGTATCGCCGATATAGTTGCCTTTTAAGAATGAGAGTGGCAGGGTGTCCCCCCCCCTCTTACAATACTATTGTATATTTTAAGCAGTGCGAGAGCTAAGGTTTCACAGCATATTCTATAGAAACGTGCGGTGAACCCATCCTCTCTGGGTGCTTTTCCTGCTTTGAGACCTCTAATCTCCCCTCTGATCTCAACTGTAATGTCACACTCTTAACTCATTCATCTAGCCTTCCTTTTAGTTTGGGTAGGTCAATATTTCTCAGATATTCCCCCAGCTCCACGGAGTTAGGCCCCGAGTCCACACTATATGTTTGTTTATTTATTTTATTTATATAGCGCACAAAACCCTGAGGTATCTAGGCGATTATATTTAAGAGATTGGTTACAGTGCTTCGGGTTACAGAAAGGAAGCACAAGAGGTGATTACATCATAGAGGAACATACAGTAATACATTGCACACAAAGTGCAGAAGAGAGTTCAGCGTGCGCAGATACATGATGCCTAACCCCCTGTTGCAGGGCGGCAGCAGCATACAAATGCAGAAGTCGCTTAGGCAGCAGATACATGGTGCCTAACACCACGTTACAGGGCGGCAGCAGCGTGCAAATGCAAAAGGGGGCATACAACATCATCACAGGGTCCAGGGGGGTGGGGGGACACAACAGTGTCAAGGGGGACCAAGTGGGGGTGAGGGGGACACAACAGCATCACGGGGGGGGGACCCAGGGGCAGGGGGGTCACAACAGCATCGCGTTGGGCCGAAAGGGGGGGGTGCGTCCTTGCGTCCCTGTAGCAGACCGGGAGCAGACAGGGCCTTAGTTGTGGGCCTTTGTAATTCCGGCCGGCTCCCGCATCCCGGTTGCTCTCATTGGCCTATCAAGTCCAAGGCAACCAATGAGAGGGGGAGTCGGCCAGGCAGGAAAGAAGAACATCAGGTGCAATATGGAGAAGCCATCTTGGAATGGCAGATCAGTCAATGAGGCAGGGTAATCACTTGTGCCTATCCCCCTGCATTGGTAAATTGTGGCAATATTGTAATGAAAAGTAAGAAGTTTGCGCAACGAGTGCTGTGCGCACAACCAAATGAAGGGCCTTATTCTTTCACAGTACGCGCTCTCCGTGAAGTAGAATTCAGGCAGGGATGGTCACCTGCAGCACTCCCGGCGATGCTTCTTCCATGGAGATGTTGAAAAGCAGGAAAAAATGAGATATAGCACCCTATAGTATCTAGCAAGACATGCAGCCTCTTCTGGTCTGGGTGCTTACATTTATTGCAGAACAAAGAGGTGATGGCTGGAAGGTTTAGAATTAATCTTAAGCCTCTGGGAAATCTACAGACCATTGTTCTTCACCTGCCAAGTGTTAGGCAGAAACCTGTGCAGTTCCCTCTGGGACCACTGCAAAAGATTTAAGACTACAGGTGTTTGGCAGTAAACCCACTTGGTAGCAGTCTGTACCATACAGATTCACTTGGTAGCTGTGGCTGAGCAGTCAGACTTCCCTCAAGAAGAGTTAGGCAGTATACAGACTATTCACAATAGGTCAAAAGAACACAGTAGAACAAGCAAACACTGACCAGAACTTGGTGTAAAAAAGATATAATTATTTATTTATTTAAAACCACATCTAATAAAACACACTGGCACTAATATCAAGCAGATCAAAAACACGGTCACTAAGATATACACTCCCTTCAACGATTAGTTAGACAAGTCTTAAGTAAAGCAACACTTATTTTCAGACAGCGGTGAGCGCTCAACAAAGATGGCACTCTAATCAATCCGTTTAAAAGGGAGAGAAAGGCAGAGCAAAGATAGAAACAGATCCCAACACTTTTGGAAGAACGCAGGTTAAAACCGTAAAGTCACAGTTAACAAGGCCGGACCCACTTTAAGAGGCTCCGGTCGAAATGTGTCCAAGGTCACGCGGTTCAAAGTGCCCAAAAGTCTCGCAATCAGTTCTGAAAGAGTTGGACCAAAAGAAAGGGACCAGATAGATGGTCAAGGCGGCCAGCCCAGTCCAGAAGGTTAAGGGATTATTATTACCTTGTAGCAATCTTTAGAAAGGGAGGCCTGGCAGACACGGTACCTTAAAGTGGTGAGAATACTCCAGCGGGGGCAGTTGTTCCTGGCAGCAGATGCAAGTCGGTGCTTCGTCTGGGGGAAGAGAGAATCTCGTCGGGGAGGAAGACAGGAGTCCGTTGCACTGCCAGGGAAGAAACTAGCCGCAGAGTTCTCAGTTAAAAGGAATGGTCCTTTTATTCGCGGTCCAGTGGTAAGTGGCTATCCGGTTGCCGGGGTGCTTGGCACGGGCAATTCGACCACAAGACGTCCTGGGATGCGAGAAAAAGAGGGTAAACTGCTTGTGCCCACCAGTCAGGGGAAGAAGACTCTCCAGCCGGGAGATCTTCTCTGTCGTTGGGACGTGGTGAGTCGGTTCCGCAGGGCTCCACCGGTGGTGTCGTTGTAGCAGGTCGGCTCAGCTTCTCCCTCGTCGGATTTTCAGGTCCTGTGGCGACTTCTGAAGTTCCAGTCCCAAAAGCCCTGCTTTTATGCAGAACAACCCCATTCACTCAGCCTAGCTGTCAATCAAACATGCTAACACCACTTGGGCCAATCACACAAGAGTGCGACTTGAGTTACCAAGGTAACTCAGTCCAGTGTGCCTAAACCCCCTCCCACACCCCCTGTGGTACCCAGACAGAGTGGCACAACTTTTGGAGGCTTCTGTGGAGAAGCCCGCCAAAAAGTGGAACAAAGGGCTCGACTTGGGTTGGAGTCACAGGAGAGAACACAAACGCCATTTTAGAATCAAGTTCTGGCAAAAAATATACCAACCGGCGAATTAATATTAAATAAATAAACCGGCGGTATGTTAGAGGCTATGAGAATTAAATAATTAAGTTGGTAGCCTCGAACAGTGGGAAAATCCCATAGAGATATATTCGCGGTCGAATATAAAAAGTAGTATCCACTGCCACCAGCCAAAACTCGATCAGGGGGGACGGAGACGTGCCCCCTCGACTAACAGACCCCGGGGCAATCGAATTGCCCCGACCAGTACGTCCACAATATGATGGTTTGTACTGGTTTCTGTTCATAATTTGGGACTAGCAAAGCCAATGCCCTGGCAGACAGTCGGTCCCAGGGTATGGAGTCTATGGTGGGGTGTCACTATGACACCCCTGTGTCACTGCACACATGAGACCCTATGGAGTAAAATACCCCATAGCCCATAAAACACATTAACAGTCAAAGGAACCCCTCAAATCATGTCCAAGAGTGTGAGGAAAAGAGACTCACTCTTGGCAGGAGAAAAAAAAACAAACTCCAGTGTAAAGAACTCTCTGGTGGGGGGTGATCTGTACTTCCACTCTCTATATGGTAGAGGGGAGGCACAGAGGACCCCAGCCTAGATTCTCTATTCGGTAGCTATGGTCGAGCAATCAAGGCCTAGCTTCTCAGGAGGTGATGCAGGCTGGTTCTTAAGTACAGTGTAGTCCCCAAGCCCCCACAAAGGAATGTCCACACACTGTATTGGTTAGAACACAGTCTTTATATAATCAATATTCAAGGTTATGTACACTTATCATAATAACTCACTTTGTACTTAGGAAAATCAACAATGGCAAATATATACAATTCTTTTCTTTTTTTTTTTAAACTCTTTATTTCTCATTTTCAACAATATTCAACAAGCAGTATCATCATCATAAGTCATTGAACTGCAAAATATACAATAGCAGGAAGCAATACAGCAGAATTTCATACCATGACCCCATATCCCACCATATCAAAATGTAAAATTAACTTAAAACCAAACCAGATATATCAAACAAATATATACAATTCTAAAGTGGTACCACCCTTTGTATTAGATCTCATTAAAGTGCATCAACACTACTGTAACAACGTCACACAGATCAATAGAGTGAAACCAGCAATAGAGAGAGGAGAGAAAATAAGATGGTTGAGCAATAGGCAGAATCCTGGCCCCTATCACTAGGCACAGTTCTGTGTGGAGATCCCCCCCACCTGGGCAACCTGTAAAATAAAGATATAGCACAAGCCCAGTCCATATATTGTTCTGCAAGTCTTATTCCCTCCTATAATGTTTTTACCCCCCCATTGAACCTGGTGGAGTCGAGTTCTTCGAAGAGGCGTCGACGGATCCTTCTTTAGTGACCCCCCTTTCAAGCGGGAGTCACGGATCGTCGAGAGGCGTTGAGGAACTCTGCGTTCGGCGTCGTGGAATCGACGGCCCTTCTTGAATGCCTTCCCTTTCAAGCGGGAGACACGGGGCGTCGAACGTCCGTCGAGGAACTCGGCGTTCCGCGTCGGGGAATCGACGGCCCTTCTTGAATGTCTTCCCTTTCAAGCGGGAGACACGGGGCGTCGAACGTCCGACAACAAACAGGGTAGAACGGCGTCGATGAGGCGGCAGCTTCGATCCAAGCAGTGCTCGACGACGGAGCGTTGGCGTCCTGCAAGGCAGAGGCATGCGGGGCACCTCGATGACAATTGTTCTGGACCGCAAAGATTGTGAAGACGGGGGCCCAGCAAGGGCGTCGAGTCGTTCGAGTCTTTGTGGTCTTCGGGTGGCGGGGAAACCCACCGGCAGGTTTCTCCTCGGCGCGTTGGTCGTCCTCGACTTTCTCCGGCAGGATAAAGCGGTCGACGGTGCGGACGAGGGTGTCCTTCGATTCAAATGTTCTTAGGCAAGGAGCGGACAGCTCCGGTCGTCGGCGGCACGGCGTCCAGTGGTTCCCACGGCTGGGCAACACAACTTCGACGGGCCTCCAGCGGTTACACAGACCTGCGAACCCTGGTCGACGGCAATGGACTTCGACGGCGGCGATGTCCGGTGCTTCACTTCAATCTCCTCGGCGGTCCTGTCTCGGGTCGGCAGCCTTTCGAGGGTCTGACTTCCAGGGCGCTTCGGCGAAGATGTAGCGGTGCTCAATGGTCCCTCGGAGCACGGGAAGAGGGCGCCTTACCAGGTCCTCTCTCGGGTCAGTCCTCGACGAATTCCACAGCTTTCAGATCGGTCGAAGCAAGTGCAACAGCAAGTCTTCTTATTCCAGCTGGGCGTCGAGGGTCAGCAGTTCCAGTTACTCTTGAGTGGAGACTCAGCTTCTGAACGCTTCTGAACAATTACCAGTGGTGAGAGGTCCCCAGATATACTATTCTGCCTCTCATCCACACTGCTGGCACACACTCAGCAGCCAATCATGCAGAAGGGCATTCATGCAGTCAGTCAGCCAATCGGGCACACAGTGCATTCAGGCCACACTCCTCCCTTTCAGACACTCACAACAAGGAATGTGGATTGGGACAAGTACCCAGCCATTCAACACTACACACTGCATTCAGGCCAGTTTCGGGCAGGGCTGTCTCAGTCTTTGTCTCTCATGCCAGAAACCAGACAACCACAACAAGGAGTGTATATTGGTCACACACTCCATTCACCCAGGTCCCACCCACAGGAGGTACCCACAACATACAGTCATTGGGAAGGCTCCAGCCAGTCTAGCTGGGCCTTCACAACAACACCATATATGGAACTTCCACCCAACAGCCAGTCGGGGGGAAGGGACAGAGTCAGGGCTTCCCAGGACTTTGGGAAAACAAGGTAACAGGCAATAGAAAGCAAGAGGCCACAGGGGCCATCTTGTTTCCTATCAGGAATCAACTGATCCCAATGGCAGGGCCTGGGTATCCCAAAATGGAGGACACCCAGAGCACCTGTCAAATTCAGCATGGAGCTACCACCAGCCCATACCCTGCTCTGTGGGCCACCCACAGGTGCCCAAAAACATACACTAGGGGCACAGGGTTGTACCCCTACCCATGGGTGTCATAAGGGTATCCCATGGGTCTGTTCACCAAACCAAAAGAGAGAGCTGCACTGCCAGGAGTCCCACATGGACTCCTGGGCAGAAAACACGACAGAACACACGATAAAAAGCAGTAAAGGACAAGTATTCAGAGGCCCTGTCCCTCTGATGCATTTCCAGCATCACATCCAGAAATCCAGCAAAGCTGCTGGGGGACTCACTAGGTTAGGAAATTCAGCCTAAACAGAATTCTCCCTAACACCAAGCCATTACAAAATGGGCAAGACCATATGCAAATCAGTCTTGGTCCCAACCCAAAAGGGGCAGTCCAGCCAGAACTGCTATGTCACATTCCTTCTGCATGAGACCACAAGCATCCCAGGGCATGTTTCGGCCTCGTTGGGCATCATCATTGAGGAGTAGCTTGGGTCTTTAGGCCCAGCAGGCACGGGACCCACGTCTGGACATACTCGTCCGACTCGGTGTGACAAAGCTAAACAAAAAGGTGATGCCCGCAAGGTGTTGAATTAATCTTAAGCCTTTGGCAATTGCTCTGGGCAAACCTCCAAACCATCCTTCTTCACCTGCCAAGCCATTACAGAAAGGGGAAAGACCATATGCAAATCAGGCTTGGTCACACCCCCATTGGTGGCAATGCCAGACTAATTTGCATATGGCCGAACCCCTTTTCCAATGGTGCCAAAGGGCTAAAAAATTGGGGTGTGGAAGGTTGTCAAGAGCAGTGCCAGTGGTTCAGCTTTATTCAAAATCTTCGACCCATCCCTTTTCTGGTTAGTGTGTCTCCCTGAGTTAGAGAGGGTATAACCAGACATGGATCCCTTGCTCGCTGCGCCATAGAGAACCAAGCATCCCCCGCACTGATGAGGCCCAACAAGTCCAGAAACATGTCTGGGGCTGCTTGTGTTTCCGTGCACATGGGACCTGGTCTAGCAGTTCAGGCTGGGCTGCTCCCATTGGTGGCAGTACCGGACTGATTTGCATATGGCTGGACCCCTAAAGGCATAGCTAAAAAACTGTGGCGTGGAAGGTTGCCCAGAGCAGTTCCAGTGGTTCAGATTTATTCAAAATCTTCCACCCGTCACTTTTTTGGTTATTGCTTATATTCATTACACCCCTCATTGCGCACCTAAAGCACTCTTCTCTCCCTCCTTAGTGCCAAAAGCTCATTTGCCAACACTGATCCGGTGCAATTACCTATTTTCATAATATTGTTGCTTAGACTTCTGCATGTCCCTGTACACCTTGGCTAAGCTGTGTTCCTGCATCACACTTCTTGCCCAAGTATTGCCTCCATGACCTCCACTGTATCTCACTCCTTCCCTATATTCCACTTCTAGCAAGGTTATTTCCTGCAAGATATATGAAGTTGGTGCCCCCAACCCTCTTCTGTTTTGCCGCTTCTGCTATAAGAAACTCTCTCATTGTCCTCTTGACAAACTCTTTGTCTTCTTGACTGCCCCCCACACCACCCCTGATTTCACCTCGCCTGTGTTGTCGTCCTTCACAAAATGCTGCATCGTAGTCCTCAACTTTTCATAGAATACTGTTTCTTGAAAGAGTGTATAGTTACACCGCCAATTCGCTCTACCTTTCTTACCCACCTCAAGGTCTATCGATCCCCTCACCATGTCGTGGTCTGACCATGACACCGGGTCTAGGTCGGCTTTGCTCACGAGGTGCACCTTGCCCTCTTCCACAAAGGAGTAATCGATCCTTGTGTGTTTTCTGTGCACTGGGGAGTTAAAGGTAGCTCCTGCCATGCATCGCATCAGTAATGGTCACAAAGAAACTGAAAAACTGGAACCGCCGTTGTTATGCCCACCCATCTCTTCTTTTGCCAGAGAGAAGACCAGAACACTTGCAAGACTCCGCTTCCCCACCTGGCCGGCTCCTGTCTTTGCTTCAGATGCGTTTCCTTAAGGAACAGGACAGAGATCTTACACTTTAGGAATTCCCTCACCAACCGCAACCTTTTCGTGGGTAATTCAGACCTCACATTTAGGGCTGCAAATATCCACTCTTTACCCTCCGTCTCACACCATACCTGGTGACTGTGTGCCCCTTCCCAGCTGAAGGACACCATCCCTCATCATTCTCCAAAATACCCACTCTAAGCTGCTCATTCCCAACATTTTCTCTCCAACCAAACTCTCTTCCCCCCTCGGCCCTACCTCGCCCCTACCGAGACACCTGTCGCAATCCAGGCGACCAGGGAATTAGGTGGTAGACACCCACTACCCTCTTCTCCCCTGTAACAGCAAAACGATAACTCCTTCTCCGTTGTTACCCCTCCAGAAACCTTACCTCTACACCCTAAACCCATCCAAATCAGTGCACATCACATTGTTCACCTGTTGGGTGTCCTGACCCACGTTTGGACTATCAAGCTGCAACATTTGGTGCTGTGGGCTTAGAAAATCCAAGATGACGGAAAAGCCCACAGTTGCGCCAGAATCCGGGAAAACCGCGCAGTTTGTGCGCACACCAAAATGGTTGCCTAACCTGCCACCCACCAGTGCAAGCATCATGGGCCAGGAGTGCCATGAGTGAAATGTGTGCCAAAGGAAAAACAGCAGTGCCGGTTGGCTAAAAAAGCGCTTTAAAATCACCTTTGTTTCCCTGAATGCAAGCTCAAAATGCCTATTTCAAACATTGCAGGATATTCAAAAATCTCAATGAACACCAGCAGACATTTGGCAGAATGTAGTCTTGTGTGCATACAAAATCTGGAAAGAGAAAGAGCCCAAAACAATGTTTATAGCAAAACTGGCTGAGCTGTGGATGTCAGCAGCTGTAACGCTCACCTGATTCCCACGGAGGCACGGGTCTTGGCAGGAAGGTGTCTGTGACTCGAAAAGTGATGTGCAGGACTCGATTGGCTTCTGGGGTCGAACCTCTTCGCACTGTGTGTCGAACTTGAAGAGTGAGGTTTCTGCAGGTGAAAGAATATGGGGGTTAATGGTCTGGGTTGTTGAATCTCTCTCTCCTCTCTCCTCTCTCCTCTCTCCTCTCTCCTCTCTCCTCTCTCCCCCCCCCAGCTTTTTCGTAGAGCCCCCAGGTCAACATGCTCACCTTAGATAGGTGAATGCTGGGCTCTGCATCTGATGCAGGGTGCCGTGGCCAGTTCCTTCACTGGTGAAACATACGCCTCTTGACTTCAGAGGATGGTTACCGTCGTTATCTGCACGAGCGGTGAGTTTCTGGACACCTTTTGTCTTTATAGTCTTTAAATGCGTGGCACGTTAATATTGAAGACTCTGTATAATGCTTTTCCCTTATGTATTGCAGGACTCTTGAAATGGAAGATGGAGAGAAGCGCCTGGAAATTCGTAAGTATGGCAAGCGCTCTAACTGTCTCTTTCCTTGCAGCTTAGTTCGTGTTAAAGAGACGCCGGAGTATTCGCAGGCGTTTTATGGCGACGAGCGTGATGGGCGTAAGTAAATACCTGCTTAATGTCTTTTCTTTTGTCTTTCAGATGTTGGTTTGCAGCACCGGAGTCCGCGGAATGCCAGTAAGTTGTAACAATACTTTGTCTTCACAGGCGGCGATGCAGAATGAAGAAATCCGGAATTCACGGCGTGCCGGTAAGTATAACAATGCTTTTATCTTTGCAGGCGGAGGTGCAGCGTGAAGACCCGGCCGCTGCCGATGGATCAGGTGAGTAAGCACTGCGTGTAAAGGTTGCCTTGCTAACCTGTTGTTTCTTGTCTTTTGCAGGTGCTGATAATGACTGGATACAGGAATGGTAAGTATAATTCTTGCAGGTTCAGGATCGAAAGAAGAAAGGCTGGAACAGACTCGGTGAGCGTTCTGCTGCAGATGCAGAATAACGCGAAACACGTTTCATCTATCGGGTGTGGTTTAAATAACCTTGGAGTGATGAGGCGTCTTCTTCCACGGCCCCGCCTAGGTAAGAAAAGAGTTCCAGTTTCCAGAAGAGTTCCAGTGCTGTATCCAGGGAGTGGAGCTGCCCCACCCAGGTAAGAAAGTAGTTCCTGTTCACAGAGGGCTTCTAAGTGGCTGGTAAGTAAGCAGCATGGTCTGCTGCAGGTAGGTCCACCCAACACTTTCACACCAATTATGAGCCTGGCGCTTCCAGTGCCGGGACCGATGGTTTTGATGAGCCTGGTGCCACCGGCGCCAGGACAAGGTCCAAAAGGTCCCAGTAGGGACCGGCTGGTGCCTAGGATTAGGGGCCTGCTTCCAAGGACGTTGGGCTGGTCCTGGCTCCTTGGAAGCAGTGATCATGACAGCACCCACCCCCCCCCCCCCCTTCAAGGCCCCTCCTAAGCGTGTCTTCTCCGGGGGTTTTGGCTTGTTGGGGTGATTCAGATGGAATTTCTTGACCAGACGAGGTGCGTGGACATATTCTGAGGGTTCCCAAGACCTTTCCTGGGGGCCGTATCCTTTCCAATCAACCAGATAATATAACTTAGATTTTGGAGTCTAGGATGTTCTTTACTTCGAATTCAAGTTCTCCATCTACTAAAACCGGTTCTGGGAGTTCAGTCAATCGGGTTTCTGGTTGTACTGGTTTTAATAAGGAGACATGGAATACTGGATGTATTTTCATATGCGTAGGTAATTCCAATTTGACAGCCACCGGATTAATTATGGCAGATATGAGATAGGGTCCAAGGTATCTCGCGATGAAGGTGCGGGGTCCTTTTAGAGGCAGGTGCTTAGTGGAGAACCAGACCTGATCTCCTACAGCGTAGTGAGGGGCCTCTTTTCGGTGTCGATCTGCTCCCTTTTTGAATTGAGCTTTAGCTCTTTGCAGATGGGCAGTGGCTTCCTTAAAAGCCCGGGTGATCTCTGAGTGCAAGTGATCCACAGCAGGTGCTTCAAATTCTTGGGGAGGATCCAGGTTAGAGGTTCTAGGATGGTGTCCGTATAATAGGAAAAAAGGAGTCTTCCCGGTTCCAGAATGAGTCGAATTGTTGTAAGCGTATTCAGCGATCCAAAGAATATCCTTCCAGGGGTTTTCAGTTTGTTGGAGAATGCAACGTAGATATTGCTCTAGTGTCTGATTTGTCCTTTCGGTTTATCCGGCAGTTTGGGGATGGTGACTGGTCGAAAGTCTTACATCAATTTGGGCTAGACGACAGCAACTGCGCCAGAAGTGGGAGACGAATTGACTTCCCCTATCGGAGATTAAAACTGAGGGAAAACCGTGTAACCGAACGATGTTTTCTAGGAATTCTCGGGCCAATACTGAGGCTGAAGGTAGACCCTTCAGGGGAATGAAGTGAGCCATCTTGGAGAATAGATCCACGACTACTAAAATGGTAGTATACCCCGAGCATGGAGGTAAGTCCGTGATGAAATCCATGGACAGGGTATGCCATGGACAGGGAGGGATGTCTAGTGGCTGCAATAGGCCGGCTGGTTTCTGCTTCTGACTTTTATTCTGGGCACACACACCGCAGGAGAGTACAAAGTCTCTAATATCCTTTTTCCATGATGGCCACCAGAAATGTCTTTTAATCTTTTCCATTGTTTTGGTAATGCCAGGGTGACCCTCCATTAGAGAGTCGTGATAACAGGAGATTACTTGTTTTTGTATTTTCTCACAGGGCAAGTGCAATCGTCCTCGGAAATATGGTAGATCTTGATCCACTGAGAATTCTTTTCCCTTTAATTGCCAGTCCTGCAAATCGGCCTGAGTTAGGAGTGATTTAACCGTGGTCTTGATGTCTTCAAAAGATTGAGTGCTGACCAAACCCAAAATCCTTTGTTCTGGATTGGTCAAACGTTCATCTACTCCCATCCGGGAGAGGGCATCTGCTTTTCCGTTCTTACTGCCTGGTCGATAAGTAATTATAAAGTCAAATTCAGCCAGAAACAGAGCCCAGCGAAGCTGTCTGGAAGACTGAGCTTTGGCCGTCTTTAGATATTGTAAATTGCGGTGATCAGTCATTACGGTGACTGTGTGTCTGGCTCCTAAAAGATAATGCCGCCATGCTTTAAAGGCCGATCTGATAGCTAAAAGTTCCTTGTCTGTAATTGAATAGTTGATCTCGGGAGCCGAAAACTTGCGGGACCAAAAGGCTACAGGGTGTAACTGGTGTGTGACCGGATCTCTTTGTGATAAAACTGCCCCCATAGCAAGACTAGAAGCATCCGTTTCCACGATGTAGGGGAGTTCTGGGCGAGGATGTTTTAGAACAGGTGCAGAAATGAATTTAGCTTTTAAGTCCTGAAAAGCTTGTTCTGCTTCAGAAGACCACTTAAAACGTTTGTTCTTTTTTAACAGAGCGGTGATGGGCTGGACTATCCGAGAAAATTCAGGAATGAATCTGCGGTAAAAGTTAGCGAAGCCTAACATGCTTTGAACTCCTTTTACAGAGGTTGGTGATGGCCACTTGATGATTGCATCAACTTTCTTTGAATCCATATGGACTCCACTAGGTGACAATATGAATCCCAGGAACTCGACTTCAGTTACGTTGAAAACAAATTTTTCAAGCTTAGCAAATAGATTATGTTGACGCAATCTCTCGAGAACCTCTTTAACGTGTCTCTGGTGTTCCTCTTCGGATGATGAATAGACGAGGATGTCATCAATGTAGACAACACACACGCCTATGAGTTCTCTAAGGACATTGTTCATAAAATATTGGAAAGCGGCAGGAGCATTACAAAGTCCAAAGGGCATCACTTGATATTCGAATAGCCCGTACTTGGTGCGGAAGGCCGTTTTCCATTCATCGCCCTCTTTTATCCGTACCAAGTGGTAGGCTCCTCTGAGATCCAATTTTGTATATATACATGCGTCTTTGACTTGGTCCAGGAGTTCAGGGATCAAAGGTAACGGGTATCTGTTTTTAACGGTGATTTGATTCAGGGCGCGATAATCTATGCAAGTCCTAAGGTCTCCTTCCTTTTTCGGAACGAAGAACAAAGCCGATGAAGCTGGAGATTTTGAAGGACGGATAAACCCGTTAGCTAAGTATTGGTCCAGATATTGTCTGAGGTGAAGATTCTCTGGCTCGGTGAGGGCATAGATCCTGCTGCAAGGAGGAGTTGTTCCGGGTATCAAATCTATTTGACAGTCGTAAGACCTATGAGGAGGCAGGGTGTTAGCTTGATCCTTCCGGAAGACGTCTTGGAATTCCTGGTATTCGGGAGGTAACTTGGGAACCTCCTCAGAAGAGATTGCCGCCAATGAAACATCAGGCCTAGGATAACAAGTGGTAAAACATTCTGGAAACGGAACCGTCTTTGCTCGCCAATCGATCTGAGGATTGTGCTTCTCTAACCAAGGGATTCCCAGAATTATCTGGAACTGAGGAGCCTTGATAACATCAAACACGATTCTCTCCCGGCGTCCATCTTGACTCACTAGCGTCACTTCTTGGGTGGCATGCGTTACTGGTCCGGAGGCTATCTCCGTGCCATCCACAGTAGTAATGACGTCTTTTACAGCCTTAGGGACAAGGGGTAGAT
This sequence comes from Ambystoma mexicanum, assembly GCF_040938575.1. Lineage (NCBI taxonomy): Eukaryota > Metazoa > Chordata > Amphibia > Caudata > Ambystomatidae > Ambystoma > Ambystoma mexicanum. The sequence goes on from NC_090941.1 coordinate 1,103,198,650, forward strand.
TCATCCTTGATACCATTTCACGGTCCACATAATTACCGATTGCTCCGCTGTCGATGTAAGCTTCAATTGCATGCAAACGATCCGGACGTTCAGGACTAATGAGGACCATGGGTACCACGAAATGCGAGGTCACGGGACAGATCTTAACGCTCGGCAAGAGGACCTCTACTCTTGTCGGGCTTGGTCGTTTCCCTGCTTAGACTTTGTGGTACAGGTATCCGCGGCTCCTACAGCCTTCTTAGCTGGTTTCACTGGACAGTCCTGAAGAAAATGTCCTGAGTTTCCGCAATAGAGGCATAATTGCAGCTGCCTTCTTCTTTCCCGCTCTTTCTGGGTTAAAGGTCCTTTCATGCCCCTATTTGCATGGGTTCCACGGTGTCAGCTCCCCTAGTAGAGGTCTGTGGTTTAGAAAACACGCGGGTATCAAATTTGGAACAATCTGCCTTCCTGTTCTGTAGTCTGTGGTCCAATTGGACAACTAAGTCAATATAGTCTGAGCATTCTTGTGGAGGATTCACGACTTGAGCTAACACATCCTTGAGCTCTCCACGCAGGCCTCTGTAGAAAAGCGTTATTCTCTTATCCTCGGGCCATTGAGTTTCCACTATAAGTCTGTTGAATGAGGCTATATAAGTCAAGAGGTCTTGATTACCCTGTCGTAATGAAAGAAGTTCATTGTCCAAGGCCTGCCCTTGTGTATGTCTTGCGAACAGTTTCTCCATGCTGGACTGGAAGGCCTGGAAATCATGTAAAACCGGATTATCCTGGGTGACTAAAGGGATCGACCAATCTGCGGCGCTGCCACTGAGATAAAGCACGTAAGCCACCTTGGTCTGGTCTGTTGGGAATGCAGCTGGTCGACATAAGAAGTGTAGGCGGCACTGTATGATGAACACCGCGAATTTCTTTGGATCACCAGAAAAGCGTTCGGGCGGAGCCAAGGGCACATTACCGGGCAGATTGATTTGCACTGGATTTAAAGATGATACAGAAGGATAACTTCCTCCTGGAGCGGGCAAAGGTGTCTGTCCTGCCTGCGTTTGTAGCAACTGTCTAGCGAGGTCTTCAGTTCGCTCCTTGGAAATTATCGTTCTCTTCTTAGAGAGTTTGTTTCCTGACGAGCTGCATGTACTTCTGCTCTTAATTCCCCGAGCAACTGGGCTAGTTGATCAGTGTCTGAGGTTTCCATTGCGCCTAGGTAGGAGTTTTGTGGTGGGCTTCGCGTTCTGTAACGCTCACCTGATTCCCACGGAGGCGCGGGTCTTGGCAGGAAGGTGTCTGTGACTCAAAGTGATGTGCAGGACTCGATTGGCTTCTGGGGTCGAACCTCTTCGCACTGTGTGTCGAACTCGAAGAGTGAGGTTTCTGCAGGTGAAAGAATATGGGGGTTAATGGTCTGGGTTGTTGAATGTCTCGCTCTCGCTCTCGCTCTCGCTCTCGCTCGCTCTCTCGCTCTCTCTCTCTCTCTCTCTCTCCCCAGCTTTTTCGTAGAGCCCCCCAGGTCAACGTGCTCACCTTAGATAGGTGAATACTGGGCTCTCCATCTGCGTCTGATGCAGGGTGCCGTGGCCAGTTCCTTCACTGGTGAAACATACGCCTCTTGACTTCAGAGGATGGTTACTGTCGTTATCTGCACGAGCAGTGAGTTTCTGGACACCTTTTGTCTTTATAGTCTTTAAATGCGTGGCACGTTAATATTGAAGACTCTGTATAATGCTTTTCCCTTATGTATTGCAGGACTCTTGAAATGGAAGATGGAGAGAAGCGCCTGGAAATTCGTAAGTATGGCAAGCGCTCTAACTGTCTCTTTCCTTGCAGCTTAGTTCGTGTTAAAGAGACGCCGGAGTATTCGCAGGCGTTTTATGGCGACGAGCGTGATGGGCGTAAGTAAATACCTGCTTAATGTCTTTTCTTTTGTCTTTCAGATGTTGGTTTGCAGCACCGGAGTCCGCGGAATGCCAGTAAGTTGTAACAATACTTTGTCTTCACAGGCGGCGATGCAGAATGAAGAAATCCGGAATTCACGGCGTGCCGGTAAGTATAACAATGCTTTTATCTTTGCAGGCGGAGGTGCAGCGTGAAGACACGGCCGCTGCCGATGGATCAGGTGAGTAAGCACTGCGTGTAAAGGTTGCCTTGCTAACCTGTTGTTTCTTGTCTTTTGCAGGTGCTGATAATGACTGGATACAGGAATGGTAAGTATAATTCTTGCAGGTTCAGGATCGAAAGAAGAAAGGCTGGAACAGACTCGGTGAGCGTTCTGCTGCAGATGCAGAATAACGCGAAGCACGTTTCATCTATCGGGTGTCGTTTAAATAGCCTTGGAGTGATGAGGCGTCTTCTTCCACGGCCCCGCCTAGGTAAGAAAAGAGTTCCAGTTTCCAGAAGAGTTCCAGTGCTGTATCTAGGGAGTGGAGCTGCCCCACCCAGGTAAGACAGTAGTTCCTGTTCACAGAGGGCTTCTAAGTGGCTGGTAAGTAAGCAGCATGGTCTGCTGCAGGTAAGTCCACCCAAGCACTTTCACACCAATTATGAGCCCGGCGCTTCCAGTGCCGGGACCGATGGTTTTGATGAGCCTGGTGCCACCGGCGCCAGGACAAGGTCCAAAAGGTCCCAGTAGGGACCGGCTGGTGCCTAGGATTAGGGGCCTGCTTCCAAGGACGTTGGGCTGGTCCTGGCTCCTTGGAAGCAGTGATCATGACAGCAGCTGAAGTGAAATTGGACTGAAAGACACTAAAATCTAAATGTTTAAAATAAATGAGTGACCTACTTTTGAGTGTCACATAGTTTGCAACCGTTAAATGTCATAGTTTTGAACTTAGAATCAGCATTCTAGCTGCATGTGCAAACATTGTGAGTTTGATTTGAATGAAGAAAAACTGGGGACAAAAGTGACATTTAGCTGAAGCCTGGCTTAATGAAACTGGATTCTGCCTGACAACTACCCCCGACAGGACTGGGAATTCAGCAGCTGTGTTCCCAGGCCTGGCTGCATCCTGCTGCCCCTGCCAAAAGGAGATGACACCTCTCTGATTGAATTAGGGGAGTGGTACCTGCGGACTGCAGGAAATTGAACAAAGCCCTGTCCTGGACTCAGGCAAATGTTATATTGGGGGGGGGGGGTCGTAAAATGGCTTCCTCTTGGGAGAAACTGGGAGGGGCACTGCATCTGTGAGCAAGCTGAGCTTGGGGGAAGTGGATAAACCAGAAATGCCAGAATGTGCTTTGGAAAACCACACCCCTTTGGGGCCAGAGCATAATTTTAAAAAGATGGATAATTCATAGTGCGGACTTGTAAAAATGATATAAATAACATCATCATTCTTGTGATTTTTCTGTGCACCTTTTAAGAGGTGTTAGGACCCTGTGGTATGTTCTTGGGGATAGTAGCGGAAAAAAGGTTGTTACTCCAAATGTATGCATGTTAAAAATCTGACAATTTATCATCTGAAACCCATATCCCTGGTGCACATTTGTGTAAAATCTGGAAAGGTTTAGAGGTCGTGATCTGGATGAAGAGGGCAGAAAGTGGACACACAATTTTACAAATACAGGGATTGGATGGTTTGGTGCTACAGAAAATATGTTAACTGGATGTATAATATTAGAAAAATGGTACATAGATAAATATGTATTTGGATCAGAAATAGATTTGTGTGCAATTTGCCAAGGGGAGGATCCTCTGACCATAAACCTACCTCATCACTCTGACTCACAACCCAGTTCCCCCAATCAAGGAAGAGAGGAGGAACTGGCCAATGATAAGTTGAGAGGGTTGGGCATGCAGAATTAGCCGACCCACCCACTTTCTAAACACACAAAAAGAGTCACTGGAAGCCAGATAGGACTTTTCTTTTTCACTTTCTGTGGAGCATTTTGACTTCAGACTTCACATCCAGAGATCCAGACTTCAAATCCATCAATCTCCAGAGACCAGCAATTAACTCCAGAATTTGTAGCAGGGAGGCCTGAATCCACAAGCTGAATCCTTTTCAGCAGGCCTCTAAATCATTTGCAAACTATTCAACAGCCGAGCAAGCTGTTTGAATTTTTGCCAAGAACTTTTGTCAGAACCAGAGACCAGACCGCCGTGCAGTGCCGAGAACTTTTGTCAGAACCAGAGATCCAGACCGCTAGCAGAGCTGACCCAGAAGGTAGAATTATCCAGTGAGCAGAACCAGGCAGAGACCGTCCGTGGCGAGGGAACCGCAGTCCAATCCTGACCCTATCCGTGGCGAAATTGCATTCCTGTCCAAAATCTAGTGAGTACCCAGCTAGCACTGTGCCAAAACCAACCTCTTAGTTTAAAATAATCAAATCCAAACTAATTTAACCTATTTAGAACTGCCTCCTAGAATCGTGTCATTCTGTCATCTTTAAACCTGAAAACTGTCATCTGTCATTCTGAGCTTTAAAATTTCAAATCCGAAAAACTACCTTTACTAAATCGGCCGTATCTCCGGAACCGGTTGTGATAGAAGTGAGATGTAACATATATTTTGAAGCTGCGATTCTAAGCTTTCCAACAAGCTCTACTTGCTGCTCCTCATACTCCCTCCGTAATTGCGCTCGACGCACGCGACTAAATTTGCCGCGATTTGACATTTTGCTTAATTTCAGCCACGTGTAAAAAGATTTGTCCTTGCTTTCCTTTGCTGAAATTTTGTTTGCAATCTGACAATCATTCATAGAGCATTGCTAAAGTGATCCTGAACTAATACAAAGTAGCTGTGACCTACCCTGAACCTCCTATAGGGAATTAACAGCAATTTGAGTATATTTTTCACTTCATTGCCACCACATTTAAAAGTATATTGCCTGTGTTTAAAAAACTCCTACCTGTTTTCCTCTAAGCTTGCTAGGGGGGAACTGAATTATATTTGATTGCATTCCTGAGAACTGTGTGCTTTCCTTCCATCTCTTTACCTTGCATAAAGGGGGGGGTGAATTGTCAAAGAAAAGTGATTACATTGTCTTTTGTTGAAGTCATATCAAGTTTATTTTCTGTACTGCATTTTCATTAATCATTGCATTCTCCTTGAAGCCATAAAAGCATTCTCAGCTACCTTATCCTCTCTATATCACTTTTAAGCCATCAAAAAGAGTGTACCACTGTAACATTATCCATTGTTGATCACTATCATCCTCACAAGTGTGCTATCAAATATTAATTTACTATAAAAGTGTGATAGAGATATATTGTTTAATTTTCAAATAAACCTTTTAAATTTGCAAAACAAACCTACTTCTTGGCTCAGCGGGGTCAGGGGGATTCTGAGAGAGGGGTGTTATATAAGGGTTGTCATCCAGAGTAAACGAACTGGACATAAAAATACATCAATAAGGGCTTCCATCAGCATCCCAGACTAGGCATTGACTTAGCAAAAAAATAACTCCTTCTCCGTTGTTCCCCCTCCAGAAACCTTACCTCTAAACCCTAAGCCCGTCCAAATCAGTGCACATCACATTGTTCACCGCACACTGCTCCCCATCCACTGCCCCCATGTCCTGAAAATCAAGTGGTCATAGCCATTGAAGAACAGTCTTCACGCCACGGTACACATTATCCATATTTTAATGCATTGTTGCATGCTAGGACTTAGTATTGTTAGTCCTAGTATATGATGGAATTTACAGCAATGTACATTCGCCACTTGTAATATTGAACAAGTAAACAGTGTGCATAACCAAGAATGTGAGGACATCAGGTACCATGTATCAGATTGTCCAGCAAATTAGATAAAGGGATGTAAATGCACATATTGTGATGTTTGGATACACTCGAACGATACAGAAGTGCCATACGCATAAGTAGCACCACGTGTAGAAAATGTTTGGTAAAATAACTTTGTTTTTCGACCGCTGCTGTTATCATCATATTGTTCAAACTTATGCTACTCTTAATAGAATTTTGATTATGTTGTCAGAAGATGACTTGCAGAATTTTACACACATAACCACCTTTACTAACAGGGTCCTTTTACATAGCTAAAGATGGCCGCCACATTTCTCGAACATCGGGTTAGTCCGTTGTTGATTTCTACCCCCAGAATCTAGCCCGCCAAATACTAGGCTGTTTGAACACGGTCCCTCGTTTCCATGGGCACCGTACAAACAACGAGCAGAGAGAAGCACAACTGGATGTACATAGAAGCTGAACAGGTACGAGCTATGTATAGACTACTGTACACGTTTTTGACCGAGTGATCAATGATCCATATGATCTTGAACACTCACTAGCACCACACTGTCCTCCACAGAAAGCATTCGCACTTACGAGTTCCCAGATCTATCTGCACCCGTTCTTCCTGCAACGTTAGATGCAACACAGAGGAATCCTGCACGTCCGCCGTACATTGAACCCTGCCGCAACATACCCGCGTGCTCTACCGCACGAATTATAGCAGGTATATGGTCATTTCCTCACTAACAAACGCATTATTGTACTTGTGAATAGATATTTAGTCTCTGGGTGTTACTCGGATGCAGTGACCCGTACATTACCATTGCTATCCACAGAGATTACCGGAAGTATTGAAGTACCTTTCTGTACCAAGAAAACACCTAAATCGAGGTCTTGGCACTGCAAGCATGTCCACTTGGACTTATTTTTCGCCATATATGGCTTTTCTGCTACAACATTAAACCTCAATAGGTTAGTACTTTTTTTATGTAAAATATCCTCTTTGTGAAAAAAACCCTTCTTTGGTGTGTAGTTTGTATTTACCATGCTTAACAGTAAACCTACACTGGTTGAATATGCCCTTAAAATCGAATGTTTCATTTGTTGAATTGAATTTTAGAAGCCTTCATTATAGCTTCCATTTTTAGATTACTATTGATATTCTATTTGGTTGGATTCCCATTAGAGGTGCACGGGATTATACTAGACAGTGTTTTGAATTTTTAAAAAACATGGCCAGATAGTTACTCTGGTCAAACTAAATTGAATGTTTGCACTGTTTAGCACACTACATGTAGATACTTAATTTGAATGAAGTAATGCTGCTTGTTGTTTATTTGGTTGACGAACTTACAAGTATACCGTCTGTTGATTTTTTTTCCCTAAATGCATTTTGACTAGACAGTAGATCCACAGAGGCTTCTGAAGAAGAGGTATCACCTCGAAACGCGTCAAGCCATTGAGAGTGGAATTTCCATCAACTTTTGATTATGTTGACATTATAATGTTGTTATGCAATTTCTCCTGTCTTCACTACATTTTTATGTATAAATAGGTACTCACTTCATCCCTGTAACCTAAAATACAAAAACCATTGTTCCTCTGTTTGATGTTCTAAATTTTGTCGAATCAATTCTCTAAAGAGTGCTTAAAAACGAATATTGCTAACTATATCCTTAAGAATCTACGCCCTTGTTGCGTAGTCCAAGAGTGTGCAGGGGACGGGAGGACTGGAACTTTGGGTCCTCTTCCCTTGCAGTGTAGAAGTCTTCCAGGTGGTGTTCCATGTCTTCTCTGCTTTCTGCCTGTCATCTGGACCGCCTTTTGAGTTTTCCGAAGCCTGGCTATATTCTCCCCCCTAACCCCCTCCACCCTCTGAAAATGCCTTTCTCTTCCCATTCCGCTTTAAGTTCTTTCAGGACTTGCTTGGCCTCTTCAACATCCTTTAACACCCAAGCAGCGCCTCCCATCTCGAAGGACAAAGAAAATGGATGCCCCCAGTGATATCTACAGTCCCTGTCCATAAGCCAAGAGGTCAAGGGCTTACACTGTCTCCTCTGCTCCAACGTTAAGTAGGTAAGGTCATGGAACACCCGGACCTCAGCTCCCTCCACTTTCACCACCGCTGCTGCCTTGGCCTTTAGAGATTCTGACATTCTGCCTGCGCAGTATTGGTATTTCCCAATAACTGAGCTGGGCCTCCGCCCTGTGCATTCTATGGATTCTCTGGGTGTTATTCGGAAGCATCGCCCAACAGCGCCTGCCATATCTGCTTGACTATGCGCTCAAGTTCCTTTGGTGATTGACCTGTTTGCGGAAGGCCCAGGAGAAGATCATTGTTGCGCCTCTGCCTATTCTCCAGGTCCTCCAGTTTGAGAGTCACCTTTGTCCCTCTTCTCAAGCTCTGTAAACCTCCCAATGAGACTAGTCTCCAGTATATATACTGATGCCAAGTTGTTCTCCAGCAACTCCACTCTTTACATTGAATCCATCCTCCCTTTCAACTCCTTCATTGAGGTCTGCAGGGCCTTTATTTCTTGCAAGATGTTGACAACATCCTCCTTAGTGGCCATAACTGTAAGCCCCCTTTCACCTCCTTAGCCCTTGAAGCTTCTAGGGTCTCCAGTAATCTGTACGCGCCTGGACGGGTGGGAATATCCCAAGTACTTTCCTTTTTAAGTGTACACTTTATTTAAGGGGATCACGTCTAGGGTTTGATTCGTAAGTGGAGTCTTTATGATATTGGTGTGACACGGTTGTGTTCCTATAATTTATTTTATTGTATATTGTTTTAGCTAAGTTATTCAGAATCTTGATTAAGATTGCCACAATATTGGGAGGTCCCAAAGTAGGTATACATTATATGCTGATTATGTGGTTACTTAAAAAATGCAATGTGGAAATAGGAGACAAATATAGGAGCCAAATGACTTAACAGAAGTACTGTATGGATTCGGCCCTGGAAGAAAAGACAATTAAAACTGTATCCATGGTTTGGCAGAGCAACTGCCCAAGCTATTGATGTATAAACAGTCTCTCACAGCTTCCTTGTATTGGGCTAGTCCTTAGGGAGCATACATAGATTATTTCTATTGAAATGGAGGGAACAAACATTTTCTGAAAATCGTGATGTCCCTTTTGAAAAGCACCCTCGAAATCCCCCATATTTTGGAAGTGGGACAGCTTCCAATTTTTTATGAGGCATGTTTGAAGTCCCTCTTGTTTTGGCTCAGAATAAATTAATCTGATGACCTAGCACCTTTGACCGGGTCAAGGGCTTGACCCTCTCAGGAGTGGAACTGGGACCCCTCCTGACCTGGGGTTGGAGGCTTTCCAGGCCAAGGATGGCGCAAGTCATTTTAAACTGGCCCCTGGGGAACCTAGATGTAGATTGGTCAGAGCAGACCTGTGACACAGAAGACAAACGCAAAGGGGGAGGAGGCAAACATTTGGTGAGGCCAGGCAGAGTAGTGGTGGACCGAGAGGCCAAGCGGAGGGTGGAAGGTGAGCAGAGTGCTGAGATGTCTATGGAGGTGTTGGATATGAGTGCTGGTAAGGTATTGTATTTAAGAGAGAATGGTATTAAGTGTGATCGACTGAAGTGGTGGTTGTGAGATTGTATGTTGGAGCATGTGATAGAGAAGGTTATGCGAAATAGAAGAGTGACTGTAGGGAGGTTGAAGGTAGTTAGTGGAAGGCGAGAGTGGGAAATGGAGGAGTGAAAGAGAGAGGCTTTATAAACCCACCGAGTTGTAGAATAAAAATTCTTCATGGCACCCAGTTAGCTGGATGAGCGCTGGTGTATGGAAGCAGCAAGGAACCTTGGGAATTTTTCATTTGGTAGCATATTCGCCCCCTTGCACAGAGCCCCCTACATGGGGCTCTTGCATTGGTAACTTTGAACTTCAATGAACTGGGTGACAGAATGTAATAACCTATTAATGAAATTAGAGGGTATAAATGAGGACTTGATAAAAACTCCTAAGGTGAAACGTAAACTGGACTGCTGTGAACATCGCGTCAAAATGTTGGATTACAATGTGTCTGACCATTTTTTTTTTTGAGGTTAGAGGTTTTTAATATGTTGTCTTAGCTTTCTCAACATCCTTCTCGTGTTTTTACAGCAGAGTTTTTTAGAATGAATTTGTTCTTAACTAAAAATGTGGTTGGGGCGAGGGCCAAGGAGCCCTGGCACGAAAGACTCGATTGTAATGCATTTATTCATCGAGTGTATCCTTAGCTTCATTGAAGCATGAGCTATTGTCTAAACAGATTGCTTATGAAAGGAGTGTGAATTCGGACTACTTCTGGCATTGTATTTTAAACTCTCAAATAACTTTGCATTGCAGCCTTGAATTTTTAAATACTTTTATTGTTTGTATGAATGTGGGAATTGAATTGTATGAATTTGAAATGTATGTGTTATGATCTGTGCAAAAGGTTTAAATGAAGCCAAAAATGCCCTGAATAAATTAACTTAGTAACTCTTGAGGGATTCAAAGCTACACTTGACTTTCTCATGTGGTCATGATATAGTGCTGTTTCATGAGAGCCCCGGAAGTCTCGGCCAAGACCAGATCTAGCGAGTTTCGAATATGACGTCCGGATTCAAGGCTGAATCCATAACTTGTTTGTTTACCCAGGAAGATGCGCAAAATGTTTGAATGTGGTGACTGACCCCCAAAGATTGGGTGACTGCCAAATGTTTGGAAGATGCATTTTTGTAATTGGAGACTAAGTGCAAACTGCAGAGATCAAAATGAAGACTGGAAAAGCAGGAGCTAAAAGAAGCTCTTGGGTATCCAGTACAACCAGTGATCAGGAGCCACCACTGGGGGACGAGGAGCTAGTACATAGCGTTGTGCAAATCTAACTTCCACACAAGATGCAAACATATAATTGTCGATTATCTATGCCCCCTTAAACTTTAAATGACATATAGATGTGTTCTAATGTTCATTTATAGTTTGTCCCAAACACACAGAGCTCAATTCATATAGGTGTGTTTGTTAAGCATTAATTGGCCTGGGGAGCTAAAACGTAGTTGTTGTTGTCAAGCTAACCAGGCTCTTCTAAGCTACAAGTAGGTGCTAAATAGCTCCCAGCTTCTCTCAATTTCGAACCCTGAAACTGTTTTCAATATTCCTACATAAAACATGCACCTGAACGTTGCCAATCATCTCTGGGATGAGTTGCACAGCTCTAAGATTCAATCTTAGACAACATTTTACAGGGTCTTCTGTGGCATCCTACCCATGATCACACTCTGAACTTGAAGTGCTTCTGGGATCCACATATACCAGCCTTCTCAACTGTCTGGAGAAATCAGTGAGCAGGGCTTCCATGTCCTTGACCATGGGGGCCAGCTGGGTTGACTACCTCCAAGAACATTTAGAGGAAGGCTAGCTAGACACAAAAGTGGGAAACCTAATGACTAACTGGTAGAACCATTGGCCTACGGTTACAAAAGAATATCTCCAAACTGTGTTTAAACATTTTGACCTCTTGAGGTTGCTTTCCTACACTGCGAGTGCTTGTCTGTATTTACAGCTCTGCGTTGACTTCTGTGGAGGAGGTTTATTCCCTTTAGAACAAAACAGACTCTGGTATGTCATCCTATCTTGGGCAACTCTGGTCTCTGGAGGTCCCCATTGACCGTGAACCCACCCCCCTTTATAGCTTTGCCCTTCCAAAAAGGGTAGAGGGTAGGCCTGTTATGCATTCCAGTTTTCCCCTCTTCCTCTCAACCCTCACTCACCTTCATGCTTACTCTATGCCTATCTGTAACCTTCAAGCTATCCCTTTACCCATTCCTAACCATGAATCCAAACCTTTTGAAATTAGTATATAAAACTGGTTCTCTATAGAATTATCCCTCAAGGAAAGTGATTCTCGAGGAAACAATTCTTCAGTCTATATGCTACTTGAGAAAAAATTCTCACAATTGAGTAGCACCCTTTTACTTTATTACAGTTATAATGCGCAACAATGGACCCGGAGGCATGATGGCACGGACAGAACATAAAACCGACATGGGAACATGTACGGAGGTCAGCCAGATGGAGTAAAAAGGTAAGAAGCAGCAGAATTAGTCAAACAACCAAGTTTTTAACTTTTTCTTAAAAGGCTCCAGTTTGGATTCCAGCCTTAAATCCAGCGGCAGGCTATTCCAGCAGGCGGGGCTGCTGCTGCAAAAGCTCAATTTTCCACCCTTTTGGATTTACTTCTAGGAATCACTAGCATTTTTGTTTCATTTGATCGGAGTGATCGAGAGGTAGTCTTGATCACATTAAGATTGTTCAGGAAGCGGGGCATGATACCCAATAGACTCAATAGAAGGTGATCAAAAGGAGGCGATAACGACTTCTCTCCTCCACATGGAGCCAATGCAGAGTTCTTCTGGCTGAGGTGACGTGGTCACGTCTTGCAAGGCCCACAACGACCCTCACAGCCCCATTTTGAATCGCCTGGAGCCGGTTTAGTTCAGATTTGCTAATGCCTGTCAAGAGGCTACAGCAATAATCCGACCTCTAGTTTTCGGTTGTGATGGGAAGCTTTTTTTGTTAAGCCTGGAGCGTTCTTTCTGTGATTGATAACTAGGGCTCCCTTTCTGCTCAGTTGTGAATTGTTACTGTCTTCAGGTTTCTGCACGCCCGACCGTTTCCTCTCCCTATTTCTCAGTCTGCTTTTGCCCATGTTATTGTTTTTGCTTGCAATCACCTCAGCCAGTCCAGAAAGATGTGGAATTAATGCATACCACTGAACCTGTCATATCTTAATAGGTAGTGTGACCAATCAGGAGTATTAGTCTCTTCTCCCCAAGGGGGTGCCACCCCGTTTGAGGCTAGGGAGGTGAGCCCGCTCTGCAAGACCTTCCCTAGGGGTCTTGGCAAGTTGGGACTTCACTGTGAGTGACTTCCCCCTTCACTTTATCTCCATCCATGGGATGGCCTTGCGTCACTGTGTCCTCCTTCGGTTTGACCGTAGGTAATTGGGAAGCCAACGCGTTATCTAAAAATAAAGGAGATGTCACTTCAAGAAGAAATTGCTACAAAAAGAGGACGAGGAGGCCCACACTGTAAGTGAGAGAGAAAGCGGTAAGCCGGGGAAGCTCCCTGATGTCAGAACGCCAAGAAGAGGCAGAACTGAGTGCAGTTGCATAGCCTGCACACTATGAGAAGCGGGGAAGGCAAATCGTAGATGCTAGAGGACCAGCGTAGCAGACATTGGGAGTACTGTTGTCAGGATGGAAACGAAGGAACCGTCCAAATAGGTGCCGTAACCAGAGGTGCCGTGGTGGGCTCCCTAACTATTCCGAAACCTGGATGATAGAAAGTGAGGAAAGCTGCCACCCGCCTTTATTTGAGGGATGCAACAGCAACCGGGAAGCAGAAGCAAAGAGAGGATATAGACCTACCCAAGCATGCGCTGACTCCCGCAGTCACCTGAGGCTGATGCAGGTACACGGGTGTGCTGGAGGAGAGGGTGGCTGCCGGGAGGGCGAATAATTAAGCCAAGAGACTATGATTGTGATAGATGTATTAATTTAATAATGAATGAGCAGAAACGGATATCTGAAGAGCTATTCAAAAGCCTCAAGCAGGAAAAAGACTTTGAATGTGTAAGTAAATGCAAGTCCATAGGTCTTGCTCTCTTTTTATTATGTGGTAAAGGCACTGTTCTGGTCTTGCTACCAGTCAGTTGGATTGTTTTCTCAAGGAATTGAGAATGAAGATTTGAAAGTAAATGGCAAGATGAGCCACATTCAGATGTGGTTGACAACGTAGGAATGAGTGACAATTATTGTTTGGTGTTAAAGGAAGCATAAAACCTTGCTTGGCTGTTAGGGCAACCTCCTCCTCCTGCTATGTTAACTCAAATTCTCCTTTAAGAGCAGGCCTTACAAAAAGCGCTACTGACGTATTTGTGTGGTAATGGACTGTAGTGCATTGTTAGGGAGAATTCTTATTTCATGGCTAATTTCCCCTACCTAGTGAGTCCCTCAGCAACTTTGCTGGATCTCTGGAGTTATTTCTTTCCACTTGGTTTACCGAGTGTGAGCTTTTCACCACTCTTGCTTGTGTTTTACTATGCGTTTTTACCTGTTTTTGTGATGGTGGACTCTGGAGTACACCACTTGAGTAGCCCCCATCTTTTGTGTGTCACACAGCACCTTCTGTGCAGTGACACAGGGTTGTCGTTCAAACTTCCCACCGACTCCATTTCTGAGGCGGACTACTGTCCCCCAGAAAAGGGTAAAGTTACCATGAACTTTACTTAGTCAAATTAACCACAGATCCATTACACCCCATCTTACATGGAGTACTGGAAGGGTTAACTCTTAGCCCTTTTTATCTGTACCTTGTAGAGGATTGTTTCGCTCTTTTTAACATTTAGACATGGCTGGTGGCAGTGGTATCTACCCTAATTTTCTACCTCGGTTCTCTTATATAACTGGTAATATTTTAGGCTATTGTGTTAGCCTCGAACTTAAACCCACTTGACCAAATACTTTTTCTTTTGGCTCTGGTGCTGTTTATTCGCCATTTCTTTTTGTTCAAATCCTTCTTGTGTTTTACTTTGCGCAGCAAACCAGGTCTGCCTTCTTTGTTCACTGTCTTTTGGCGGGCTTCTGCCAAGAAGTCCTCCTGAAGGCGCCAGGGTGTCTAGGTGGGCTGAAGTGAGGGAGGGGTGTAGTCACCCCCTGCACAGGGTATCCAAGGAAACCCAAGTCGCACTTGTTCATGATTGGCTGAGGTGGTTGTCCGGACTGGACAACCGCCCTGCTGTGTGATTGACTGCCAGGCTGTGTGAATGGGATTTTCGCATAAAAGGCAAGTCTCTTGGGCTGGAAGCCAGAGAGTCGCCACTGGAACTACAAGGAACCAGAGAGAAGCGGAGGAGAGGTTGACTGCTCCAACTATCCCGTACCGGTGAAGCCCTGCTGCAATCCTGAGCTATCTACCCTTCAACGACTAAGAGGAAATCCAGTCCGGAGTCTTCTTCCCTTGAGCATGGTGGGGATAACCAGCTCGTCGTCTTCAGCCAGAGGTCGCCTTTGTGGTCGAAATCGCTGCACACTGCTGTTGTGGTCTGGATAGCCACCTGAAGAGCCTCTCCTGTTTTTAAGGAGCGCCCCTTTTATTCATTGTCGCTGCTGCCGTCCTCATCCCTGTGTGGTGTAGATCCCCTTAATCATCCTTCTTCTTGCCAAATCCAGGAATCGTGGGTCTTCAGGAAACTACCAGGAACAACTGCCGTGGCGCTAGCTTCTTCTTTGAAAAGGTACTGGGTCCTGTTTGAGGAGTTTTGGGTGAAATCCCTATTTCTCGCTTATAAGGCTTGCCCTTATTTTTCCCTCCTTATAACTTTTGCTTCCGAACATTTGACAATATCTAAAGTACTTTTGGCAACTTTGAATCGCGAACTATCCGATGTGTGATCCTCGACACAGGAACCCAGTTCCACTTGACACTGGCTCCGGCCTCTTGACTCTTGTATTTCTGCCTATGAGTGTTCTTCGATTCTGTTTGCCTACCTAACATATTGCCTATGATTTTTGCCCCCAACTCTTTCTTGGTATCTCGGGTGCTAAATGTGTTTTTGCCCCGGTAGCATTTCTTGCTGCGGATACGCGTTTATTTAGTAGACTGAACTGTCAAAAAGTGTTTGCAATCGTATTCACGGTAACGTGTATTGTTTCGTAACACCGGTTCTCTCAGACACATGGTACTTACCTTGATTTATACCGTACAAAGTGAATTGGTCAGTTGTAGTGTATTTAACGTGTGGTTTTAAATTTAATAGTAGTGTTGTGTTAATAACAAATGGTTTAAAAATAAATATACTTATATTTTTTACCTGAAACCTTGAGTCAGTGTTTGCTTGAGCCACAGTAATTGTGTCCCTTTGTGTAATCTCTGCTACTGCTCACATACTCTGTGCTACCACTTTTACATAGTAGTACAGGCTTGTACCAAAGGTAAAACTTGTATTGCCACCTGTGGTCTTAATTGTGTGTAGTGGTCCCTAAGGGCACTGCACAGGATTCTGCCTAACAAGCATTGTGAAGGATTGTGGCGAGTTAGGAAGGCAGTTTGTCAATTTGGAGAGTTTCTTTTTGGTTTGATATTCTAGAGCAGTGTGGGATTCATCATTGCATTAATAGGTTTCTTTCTCTTGCAGGGATCGTGTAAGAGAGACTGACGCACAGAGTGGATGCACCTGCCTGCTATGATGTTTCAGGAGGGGGACTGGAATGACAGCCAAGATGCTCAAGCCCTTACTAACTCTCTGCGTGTCAGTAGCAGCTCCAGATCTGCGTCGCAGCAGGCAGGGGTGAGTGATCTCAGGTCTTTTAAAATTATTCCACAGGTTTCTCCAGAATGAAGACCTGTATAGCTCTACTGATTTAGCTCTTCCGCGTTGGGCCTTTTGACTTTCGTTTTCACAAGGTTACAGGGCAAACTTCAAATGCGCACACATCGTCCTACTTTTAAGATTCTTCTTTTCCTGTCGCTGCTGTTACAGATTGATTATAAACATGATTTACTTAAACTCTAAAAGTATTCTTTTGGGCCAAATTCATGACAACTTGTCTGATCATATTGTCAGATCATATTTTAATGAGTTTAAAATCACATCACCAAGAAACAATTTTTCATTTCTCTAGCAATTGTACCTGTTAATGAATCTTACACTTCGATTTAATGTAAATAATATTTACTGAACAAATGTATAAATGGATATAATGAATGCATTATGAAATTATTCAACAAATCAACTCGACTTTGTATAATGAGCTCAAGATTTACACTTTAATAGATCAATCTGGTGGTTAACATAGTAATGGCTTTACAAGTTGATAGTCTGTTACACTGAAGGTTTGCAAGGTAATAGTAGATGAACCCACTGGTTTACAAATGGTTAACTATATAAAGTGATATCCTATGATAAACCGGAAGGTTATTTGACAAATCTCTGCATGTGGTCAGTTTTCCCCTAGTGGAGCACCTTTCCATGAGGCCTGGGAGGGGAGGCTGCTGCCTGGTAGTCCCCCTTGGGGTGGTACTCAGCGGGTGGATCTCATGGGATGGGAAGCCCCATATGGGATAAGTGACAATCCAGGGAGAACTGCGAGGGGTCAGTAATCTGAGACTCACAACTAGGTTTTATTTTCTCACGTTTTGACATTTTATTTTACACAAAAATAGAAAATAGACCCTAACTAAACCTACTCTACCAGGGGATATTCCTTACCTAGTATAGGATCTAAGGGTAAACCTCCTAGCATTCACAAAACTAACCCCCCACACACAACACATATTCAGAGTAACATATAAACATAAATAAAAGATTACCAAATGACCAGTGTCTTGGATGACTTCTACTTGTCCTGGGCAGATCTTGCTCTCACAGGAATGTCCCAAAGTCTGTTTTCTCCAAAGAAAAGAAAATCCTAAATCAAGTCTTCAAAAGTTCCAAAGAAACAAAGTTCACACAAACAGAAATCCACTGGTAACCGTTCCTTCTTCAGCTTTGGGTCTTTTGATGAAAAGATTCCCTTTCCAAGTTCCACAAAGAAAACCGCACCAATGGTATTCCTGTATAACCTCCTTCCAGGAAAGAATGGGTAAAGTGTAATACAAAAGTATAACTTCTGCTTAGCAACAACTCTTCTTCTTGTATCTTCTGCAGCGTTTTTGGACACAGTTTGTCAGGATTCTTCTTGTTGGGGCTTGCTTTCTCTCTAGCAACTCCTTCTGCCTCTGATACTGTGAGAGCAGGCTCCCTTGACCCACAGACTGCTTCTGCTACTTCAAATAATAATGTTCTGACAAAGGTATCAACAACCACAGTTCTACTGCTGCTACTGCGACTTTGTAGTTTAGGCAACTTCAACAAGACTCTTCGACCTCTATAGGTTGGCAAGGCACTCTTCTCTCTTGTATTGCAAGAGAGGGTAGCCTCTTTGCCTTTCCTTTCCGTCTTGCGGCTACCATCACATCTGTCTTTAGCTCCCAGACTGCTTCTTCTCAGCTTGAACAGTCTCGGCTCTACACAGACCTCCAGATAGGGTGCGTACCTGGCCTTTTTACGCATTAAAATCTTGGCAATACGACAGCTTTATTATTTTCCTGTGTACATTTACACAAGATTAGAGCAGAGGGCAGTGCAAAGGTCAGGTTACTTGAGACAAACCAGAACGCTGCTTTTGATTTTGATCTACATGGATGTAATTGCAAGCCATGCCATGGATAAAAGCCTCAAACAGAATGTATTTCTCTGAAGCTTTTCAAAAAAAGAAACTGCATATTGTGATTAAAGGAATGGTGTATTTCCATTCAGATTATGCTATGTTAATACTCATGGAGCAAATAGAAGCACTGTGCATATTTATTTTCCTAGCATTTTAGGATTGTATAATTAATAAGATGGGAAACTAAGTTGCAATTGAGAATTAATTTTGTAACAAATGATGCTTCTTTTCCAATGAAAGCTAAACAGTATTTCACAATTGTATTATTCAGAGTTCCTGTGCTGTGTGCATAATCATGCGGAGACAGATCATTATTACACTTTTAATTTTCACTCTAATTATAAAAACAGTGGTAAAATAATGACTGCACCGTCTAGTTTACATCCATTCAACCTTGCAGTCAATGGGGTACATTACTATAAATGGTCAGTGGCAGCAGAGTCTTTGCTAAAGGGTGAGTGATTGTCATTACACCAATCAAAGGTGTTCTAGCCTCTCAAATCTTAAAGTCTACAATTAAAACATCCCAAACCTGACTCTCCAGGAAGCGTAAGTGCTATTAAAAAACAAACAAATGAAAGTTACTTGAAATAGAAACTCAGCAAAACCTGTCCCTGTGATAATACAGATAGGTATTTAACTTTATGTAGCGCTTTATACATGGTTCGTCCAACATCTAGGCATTGTCATCATTATACCTCAGTCGATACTCAGTTAACTGACCTCTGAAGGATGTTAGCCAATAAGATAGCTCAGCCAGTTGAGCACTCGCTGCTGAGATCTGTACCTGATCTGTAGGTTGCAGGTTCGAATTCTGGCAAGGCCAACTCAGCCTTTCATCCTTACGAGGTCAATACAGGAGTACCGACTTTGGTTCGGTGATAATTGTGATAAATATTTTCTATGTACAGCGCTTTGCCAAAAATGCTATATAAATAACCATTTGACCATGAGATTAGATATAGAATTTAGCATGGAGTCCTTGCCTCCCTGCACTGTTGTATAATAGCATTGCTATACCATTGGGTAGTAATGGCTCCAGGAAATGAGGGCTTTCATTAAACATCAAAAGACCATTCTGCTATCGAACCTCAAAACACACATTGCAATTCATGTTTGATTTACTATGTAATTGGCTAGGTTTTTGTGTTTTCAACATTTAAATATGTACAGATGAGATCAAATGGCCAGACCGTAGAGAAAGAATGAAAGGTGTATTCTGTCACAATGCAGAAAGCTGCCGCGTAGTAATGATTTCCATACACTTTTTGCACACGTCACATACATTTTACTCTTAAAATCACATTTACTCTCAAAGTTTAAAAATAGGGGGTAAAATACTCCCACCTCAAAATCTTATCTGGAGCACTGGCTCTACAGATTGAATTACTTATTTTTAACAAGTACCAGGCTTACTTCACCAGATTCATGTACACCTTGTCTCCAGTAAATGCCCCAAAATTGCCACTCTTCCAGACTTGGGTAACCTTGTCACCCTTGTATCGGAGGACTCTGAATTTATGACAACTTCAGCATCTTTAAAATATTGGTGTTCAGTTCTTAATTGAGCTGGCTGCGCTTTCACAGGGATTGATCTACTGGCTTGGGTTAATGTTTTTTAAAAAAATGTTTATTAACTTTTTACATAACATATACACATGTACATGCCATTGAATCATCACAATATACAGTCTCTGTCCCCAACTCACGCCCCTCCCTTCCCGCCCCTAACTGCCTATGCCTGTCTCGTTATTATCTTCTTGCAACAGTAATTACAAATTCCTCCTATATTTACCTTACCCCACTGCTGGTTTTTGTGAACTGAGTTCTTCCACTTGGGTTATAGTGTATTCCAAAGCAAACAGTTCTTGGAGCATCGTTCTCCAGGAGTCTAGACCCACCTTTTTGCTATGCCCCCTACGAGCCGCCTCAAGCCAAGGCGAAGTTTCTGCATTCGGCCATTTCTGGAGGTAATCCTACCACTCGCGCACTTCTGGGCCTTTCCGTGACTTCCAGTGCATTGCTATTCTGCGTTTCGCTAGAATATATACCAGGTCTTTCAACTTGTTAACATGTTCTGCATGCTGTGGCTGTGGAATATACCAAGCACGCATGCAGTAGGGGACTCTATATCTAGTGTTAAATCCGCTCTTGCCTGCCTTTGTACTATGTGCCCCAGTATTGTTGGATCACGCTGCATGCCCAGAACATGCGCACCATGTCTGCATCTACCAATCCACATCTCGGGCATCTTTGTTCTGTAGCGTTGTGAAACTTTGCAATTCCATGGGGTGTTAAATATGCTCTGAGTTATGTATAGTTGTATTAACTGGAATTGAGCATTTCTGGAAGCAGTTTTGTGGTATGTTAGTGCCCTATCCCACTCTGAATCTGACATTGGCTTGTGCAATTCCCCTTCCCAGCCTTGGCGGGTCGTTACCAACCTATCCCTGCCTTGCTCCATAATTAGCTCATATATTCTCGATACTGCATGTCCTCCCTCCAAAATGTCAAAGTGTTTCTATTGTATCATCTTGTTTTAAGTTCCCCTTGCCCCATTGGCCATTTGTGTTTCAGTTGTGCAAGGAAAGAGGCATGCAATAAGTGTTGCCCCCCGTGTAACCCTGTCTCTGCTGCAAGTGTTGCACTGGTTTGCCTTACTCTGTGTCTCCAATCGTCCGCAACCACCTGGGGCTCCCAGTACTTCCTCACCATTAACCTAGCATGCCTATCATCTGGCCGCAAAGCCACTAGTGGAATCTGGGGGGAGTAGGGTGACGTACTGCCTAACAAACTGCACGCTCTCCACCATATTCTTTTTGCCTATTGCCAGGAGGAGGGGCGGGGGTGTTACTGGATGTGTCTTATTTATCCATACTACCTCTTGGTGCACACAGGTCGTAACAGTGGGGTGTCTTGTGTGTGTTGATCTGACAGCCAACCCTCAACAAACTGTAACTGACTTGCCACGAAGTACACTTCAAAGTTGGGGACTTTGATCCCACCTTGGTTATAAGGCTTCTGTAGCTTAGTGAGTGCCAAGCTGTATTTTGTGTTTCGCCATAGAAACCTCCGACACACGGCATCAAGTTTCATAAAAAGCGGCCTTTGGGATCTTGTATGGGATATTAGTGAAATAATGGAGAAGCCTGGGAAGAAAAACCATCTTGAGCAGTGCTGCTCTCCCCATCAGCGAGAGTGGCAACCTAGCCCAGAAGTCCTTGGACTTTGCTACATTGTCCACTGCTTTTTGCGTGTTGTGTGTGCGTGTTCAACAGTGGGGTCATGACAAATGTCCACTCCTAGATACCTGAACATGTCTCTCTCTCCCACCGTATTGGGAGCACCGGTAGCGCCTGCACTGGCCTCCCGCTGTACGCGGCAATGGGGAACACAAGATTTTTGCTTGCTCACTGTGATCCCTGACAAATATGCATAGCGCTCCAGTATATAGTGCAAGTTCGTCTCCCGGTGCTGTAAATATAACAGCATGTCATCCGCATATAGGGAGATCAGGTTCCACCCACAAGTATCCCTATGCCCGCCTCCAGGTACTCCTTCCTCAGATAAGCCGCTAGGGGTTCTAGAGCTAGTATGAACAGCATAGGTGACCACATGCAACCCTGTCTCGTGCCCTTCTCTAGCTCCCACTGCTCTGATATTTGCTTACCGTTTTTTTTAAACTTTATTAATTTTTCTTCACATTACAACCTTAAAACCTTCATTGATTCTAACCCTGACCCACCCCCCTCTTTACCCTCTACCTCGACTCAACCATTTTTGCAAAGACCCTGATCTCTTTTTGCCATGTGTGGGCGTCACTCAAGATTCTTGTTAGTTAGCTTTGTGGAAAATCTAGTCAGTTGCTTCACTCGTGTCCCCATCCCCCACCCATCTTGACTTCATCAAGCTTTATTTGTTCGCTTCGGTTGACAATGCTGACTGGGCATCTTCTGACATATAATGCCGAAATGGAGGCCAGTAGTCCAATGGACGGCTTATGGGGTGAGGGGGTAAGGGAGGAGGTAGCATCATTGTGTACCTGGTTTCTCTAAATTCACACACTCATATTATCTAGCCAGGCTGCAAATGTAGGCGGTGTAGTTTTGCCCCAGGTTCTGGCTACTATGTACCTGGCTATCCCCACGGCCAGTCACCGATTAACGCTAGTAGCCACAGTGTCGGTGAGTAGGTTCTTTCCGTAGGGAGCATTTCTTTCGTAGTGCCTTCAATTTCCTCCCAGAACTTCCTGATGCAGGGACATGCCAATGTCATAGAAATCTGCTAGTTCTTTGCCGCATATCTTGCATACTATTGTCTCCCAGGTAAAATTTGCTGAGTTTATGTGGGGTGTAGTAGGCTTGGTGCAGAAAGTTGTAGTGTACCAGTCTGTACCTAGCGTTCAATGAGATTTTCCTTGTTTGCCTACATATTATTTTCCATTGGTCTTCACTCGGGGCTGCTTCCAAGGAGGTTTCCCAAGTATCTTTAAACCCCTGTCTCTGTATCGCCTTCTCACTCCTGATCATCTGTGGCAACTAGTTTCCTGGCCGTTAAAGGTCGGATTACATACTGTTGAGCCACGTGGGACTCTGGAGAGTCGAGCCATTTTGTTCTCAATATCCCTCTCAGCCTGTAGTAAAGGAGCAATGTCACTGCTTTATGGTCCCCTTGTGCCCGTAGCTCATCCCATAATTTAAATCGTCCATCCACCACTACATCCCCCAATCTCTGTATCCCCAGTCTTTGGAAGTGTTCTTTAAATGATTTCTCATGGGAGAGTGGGATACCTATCACATCATATATCGGTAGGTCTGGGTGGTATACGGGAGTGAGCTTTAACTTTAGGGCAAGGCCCTAAATGTCACAGCAATCGGGTGGACTTCACCTCTTGGGCTCGCTTACCAGTTTTCAACCTCGCTACTGGCATACGATACAGTAGCCGTGCCCATTTAATGTATGCAGGTCCCATCCCAAATTTACACAAAGTAGCCAAAAGCCAGGTCCATCGAACAGAGTTTAAAGCCTTCACTACGTCCAGTGAGGCTACTGTGTACGGGCTACTACTGGCCTTGGTTTGGTCAGTAACATAATGTAGCCTATGTAGGTTCCACGTAATGGGGTATCCAGTCATTATTTCGAAAACCAATCCATTGAGTACTTGACATCGAAAAGCCATTCCCTTGAATGGCCATTCCCTTGAAACCTTGAAAAAAATGTGATGGTTCCATCTACATGTTATGGGTAAGTATTGGGTTGGGGCTAGGGTGAGTTTAAGGGTTAAATTAGGGTTAGCGTTGGGGTTTGGGTTGTGGGTTTGGGTTGGGGCCAAATGTAAAAAAAAACAGTACAAAGGGCTGGCCAGTGCTGAAATTTCAGCACTGGACAGCACCATGTAGCGTTTTAAAGTTAGGAAAAATGCATGAAAATGCTACTTTTTACATATAAAAGTGCATTTCCATTGAAACCAGTCCATGAATATTGTTGATGGACTGGTTTAGATGGAATTGCACTTTTACATGTAAAATACAGGTTTTCGATGCTTTGGCATTCGACTGTTTGTAGTCGATGCTTTTGTAAGTCGTCCCTTTATTTTCGAGGGAATCCCTATAAACTACGTAATGTTTTTATTTGGCACATATCCCGTTTGATCCGGGTGTATCAGTTTGTCTATAACCTTTTTGAGTCTGTTGGCCAGTAGGGCCCACCTAACCAGCCTTCCTCTCTAACCCCCTACAACACCATCCCTAGTATTATCTGTTTCCTTAAAACCAGTAAGGCTGGGAGTACTAGAACGAGTAAAAATCCAACTAACTAGAAAGCCTCAACATCAGTACTGAGACTAGGAGGAGGTGTGGATGCATAGAGAGCACATCTGTGACTCGTACTGAGCAGTCCAGTCTTTGTGGACTTGGTATTGGCCAAGACACAAGGGAAAATAAAAATCAGTGATTGATCTCTTTGGAGGAGACCAGAGCTGCGGGAGCCAATGGTCAGGAGCCGGGCGAAGCAACCAAGGACGGGACGCTTACCCTTCAGCAGGGATGCTCCAGAGAGCTCCACTGTGGTTGGGCCGTGTCTGGAAGCAGGAAGACAAAGCTGATCGAGATAGCTGGAAGCTGCTGAAGAACTCGAAAGCAGGAGGAGGTCTCCGAACAGGGGTGAGAGACCCAGAAGCAGCCGACTGAGACCGGTGAGCAACCAGAGGCGGGTTGAGAAACCGGAAGGCTTGCCGGGAACACAGACTATTCTGCAGTGGGACACGGGTCGGGGACCTGCATCCAATAAGGAGTGTCCTCCAGAGCCATCTTCTTCGTGGCAGTCCTTGGGAGCGTAGAAGACCAGGGCTGCCCAGATAGAGATCAAGTAGCCAAAGGGTTCTAGATCCCAAGGGCAAGAAACCCAAAGGGGTCTGGGACCTGAGAGAAAGAAGCTAAAGGGGTTTGGGACCTGACAAGAATACCTGGTTTGATAGTGAACCAGGTACAAACTGTTAAGATTCTGGTAGAGCCAAGATGTGAGATCCACACCCAATAACAAACTACACACTAAACTTTTGTTATAGTCGGTGCCTTGCAGGATAGTGAACCAGGTAGGCTGTGAACATAGTGAGCATTGTGGAAATTACATGGGGGACGGGGGTCCTTCTCTTGACATTGTGACGATACAAGACTTTGTTCTGTGTGCCTTATTGGAACCTCAATCCCAGTAACCTTTTTTGAGAGTTGCGATTTGTATCCCTTAAGAACATTTCATTTTGAATCACCCAGATGTGAAATTTCGGCTATCATCCTGAAGAAAGAAGCCATTCAACTGGGCCAAGAAGACCACCCCTCTTTCTTAGTTAGAGCTTATAGTGTAAGGGTTGGAAATAGGTTTTGGACGGTTATATGTGATTTTTGTTTTTTTAATTTCTTTATTTTTACCGACCATAATTACAGAGTGGTACATTTCATCGAGGGCAAAACACAGAAAAACCCTGAATTCTATTTGTTTTTAAATTTGGGTGGACCCTTTCCAAGCCCTCCAATCTTCCACCCTTAGAACACCACCCCATCCCTACCCATTTTAACCCCTTATCCCCACTTCCCTCTATATATTTATTTAATCTTTTCAGTGTCTTTCTGTGTTCTTGTCCGCTCTGTTATGTACCACTCTAATGTTTGCGATAAAATGACTGGATGCTGTTTTGGACACAGGACGGTGGACTCTTTCCATTAGGTGACAACCGGACGCACTCCTATTATTTGAGCTAGGGAAGCCCCTCTTAGAACTAGGATCAGACAGGGTTTTTTCTTTTACTACCATTAAAAGTCTTTATCCAGAAACCTACCTCCTGTGTGCCGGTCTCCTCCTTCCACACCCTTGCATTTAGCACAGTTTTCAGATGACTCTGGTGGTTTGAAAAAAGTTTCACAAGCTAACAGCTGACGCGTGGTCGGTGTTTCACGCATATAAAAGGTGTGAGGAGTCAGTAATGTGAGACTCACGACTGTGTTTAGTTTTCTCAGAAATTGAATTTTTTTTATATACTAAATCATAAAATAAACCCTAACTAAACCTACTCTACCAGGGGATTCCCTACCTATCATCTATTGGACCACCTCCTAGCGTTCACAAAACTAACCCTCAGACTAGACAACATAAACATTCAAGGTAACATTAGAAAAAAACAAAATAAAAGGTTCCCAAACACTGTGTATTTGACTTCTAGTGTTCCTGGGCAGATCCTGCTCCCCAGAAATGTCTCAAAGTCAATTTCCGCCAAGGAACCAGAAGTCTAACCAATGTCTTGACTAGTTCCAAAGACATAAAGGTTCATACAAATAAGATTCACTGGCAAATGAATCTTATTCACTTTGTTGGAAGAAAAGATTCTCCTTTTACACTATCACAAAGAAATAATAACAACAATGGGGTTTCCTGGATGACTTCCTTCCAGGAAAGAATAGGTAAAGTTGAAGACAAAAGTACCACTTCTGCCTGCATCAACTTCCCTGCTTTCAACTTCTGCACTGTTTTTGATACACAATTTGTCAGGATGCTTCTACTTAGTAAGCTGAGAGCAAGCTCCCTTACCCACACTTGGCTTCAGCTTCTGCTTCTTCCAATTCTGACAAGCATATGAGCGACCACAGTTCTATTGCTGCTACTACAACTTCTGATTTAAGAAGGGTTGCTGCTACAACTGCCGCTTCAATGTTCAATAACTTCCACAAGACTTCTTGGACCTCTACAGGTTGGCAAGGCACTCTTCTCTCTTGTATGACGAGAAAGGGCAGCTTCTTTGACTGTCTTGCGGCTACCACAAAGTCTGCTTCTAGCTTTCAGACCACTTCTTCGCCTTTCATATAGTCTCAGCCATGCATACTATAAAACCGCTTCTTTTAACAAGTACACCGTTCCCTTCCCCAGCTTCATATACAACTTTCCTCCAATAATTGCCCAAAGCTTTTGTGACACTCTCTCAGCTTTGGATGATCTTTAATTTAGAGGAATCTTGAGTAACAATAACTTGAACAACTTCAGAACACTGTATAATTCTTAATTCAACGATATTCACTTTTATAGAGTTCAATCTATGGGATTGGGTAATACTTGTTCTTGTTTTAGCTTCAACAACTGCTACGATTTCTGCTTCAGCCTTTAATATGTTGCAAGATGTGGACTTCTTACTGAACACGAAATTAGGCACATGCAATTTCATTTTGCTTATAAACTACCACTTCAAAGAGAGGTGTTCCCACCTTTTGGTGAGCATGCAGCTTCCAATCTATTGGGAAACTTTGTATCTCGCGCAGTCTCTTTAAACCGTGCTTTCATCTGTTCTGGAAAGTCAGTTCTATGTCAATTAAGCTACCAGCGATGTTCTCTGTGTTAACAGGAGCCACACGACCGCTCGCTAACAAGGTATTTCGAATATTAGGGAAAAGAGAGGCTTTCGTTACACGCAAGCTTTTTACATAAATGTGTTACCTTCCTGTACATTTCTCTTCTCCGAAAGACTTACCACTTCTGCGGTTAACGCTTACTCTCTTAGATGTATACACATAATTAAAGCTGGTTACAGTTACCGGCAAGGTATTTCTGTTGTTCAGGAGTACAGAGCTTCCTTTGCCGGGTCCCAATTACAGCGACTTTGGGCTGCTGATGCTTCCTGTTTTTGTTTGTTCTCCTGCTTCTGCTACGGACACTCTTGGGATCCACACCCCTCTGCTGCACTAGTCTCTGATGCGGCCTCATCTAGGTAGATTCTCCTGCTCTCCAGTTTCCCTTGGCTTGCTTCTGCACATAGGCCTTGGTAACAACTGCAATTTCAGCTCTGCATTCACGGCAATGAGGCACGCCTGGAAAGACTGCCTGTTGCTTCCAGTCCCTTCCAATGCTGTCCAAGCCAAGCGGGGTTTGTAAGCACAGGACCAACTCTCAGAGCCTGCAGATGAAATCTGCCCTTCCTCTGCTCCGGTGTCCTTTCTGTGGTTGCAATTCCTTGTGATCTACTAGCTTCGTGCTCTGCTACTTCTGCTGACCTTCCGGCTCCTGTTCCAGCTTCTTTCTCCTGCTCCTCCCTGCTGCAGCCTTTTATGCCCCTCAGATGGGCTAATTGGGTTCAGGCCCAGGCCCTTAGGCTTAATTGCCTGACCTAGCAATAAGCCATTAGGATTACTTGCCTGATTTGGACTTCTGTATGCCTCCTCAGCCCTCTTCTTCACAGTCCCTGAGGGATTCTGGGGCTTGCAGTTTATTTTGGGAATTTTAGATTTCTCTAATTCTTTTAAATGGTTTTAAGATGGTTTTTCTTCCCATTGTATTAAGAGAGGAATTATAAGATGTAGCCCTTTGAGAGACAAAAGGTTTAGGAAATGTCACATGTTCACTCTGTTGGCATACCTTTGATATTGTGGAGGATATGAGGATTTATGGGTATAAAAGAATGGTTCTGGAAAGTTAACATCTTAAGCCATTTTTCCCCAAATTTTACTGGCTTGCTTTTAACCTTAGAATGACTAGATGTTGTAACCTTTCCGGGAGGAATCTTACTATCATTCAAGGACCGATACCATGTCTCACCCTGCAAAATCTCACAGCCTCCCAATGCCAGGTCTTCACCCAGATGATCTTCCTGGAGTGCACCACCCCCAGGATTGGGGCTCAGGAAGCATCTGCCCTCTCCTCGCCACCTAGGAGGAGACTCTAGGCATGGTTTTAGTGGGGGATCTGCAGGATTCTCCACACAAGGGGGTAAGCTCTCCTTAAAACACCAGCAGATTGGTGGTGGTAAAATTGTATCGGACGCTGGCAATCCGGTTCTGCACAACCAGAGAACACACTTTGGAGCAGCAGGGGTTGGGTTTAATGGCCTTTTCAGTAACTTCATAGTGGACTTAAGAGGAGACTATTGATCCAAGGAATGGCACAAGGCGAAGACTAGGAAGGGCACGATAAGGCAAAGCTAGGTAGGGGAGAAGGATAACAATACAGGGTAACACAGCATCAGACCTAAAGGGGAACAACACGGTGAACTGCAAGCTCTCTCTCTGTCGGAACAAACCTGTAAACCCGGGCGCGTGACCTCAGAGGTCATGCCAAAGATGAGACTAATGCTCTGAATGCAAGTCCTTGGAGACCGCGTCGCTATCCTCCTTTGTTCCAGGATGTGACAGTGGTGCCAAACGCAGCGAGGCTTGACAAGAATTTCGGTTGCTTGTTGCAGTTAGTCCCAGTAGATTAATAATTCCCAAAATACAATACACGGACATACTGAAAAATGTACACTTTAATGCATAGTTGCGTAGACACCAGAAGTTCAGTTTATGACACTGAACATTGTAAAGTAAATACAGTGTAGATAGTAAAACACACTTACTGTTTTTTTTATATAGACATTTCCCGTTCCTAGCCCTAAATATAAGGCCTGGTTGAGAACTCTTTACATTTATAATTTCAAGGGATGGGGAGAAAAACACACAGGCAACACAATTACTTTAATCTGGACACATAAAAGCAAAAAGATAAGCAGCCGCATTGATCCCCACAACCATGAATATTCAGTAAAGCAGATAGCTTGCAGATAAACTGTATACTTGTTTAGTACCTAGAGGGAAACCATGCCGAGAGGGCCCCCAAAAGTCTGATAAAATTCAGTGCAACAGTACTGGAACAACTAAATGCGTACTGTGTCGAATCCTGAGATGTCATCACTTGTCCCTGAGGGGGAGCCCCTTCCCATGAGTCCAGGGTAGTGAGGCTGCCACCTAATAGTCCCCCTGGTGGTGATACTCGGCGGGAGGTCCTCATGGGACGAGACACCCCCTCTGGGCTTAAGAGAGAACATTTCTGGATAATGCGGTATACACCCACTCCACTCATTCCCTACACACACCCTCAATCCCTACACCCCTCTGCTAGCACAATCTCCCATGGTTAGGCTAAACCCATGTACTTCTGTAACATCTGTGAAATTATAGATACTGGGACGAAGAAGATGCTTAAGAGCCCAAGGGATTTGCCTGACCAAGTACTGGGAAGTGGGGAGCCGTAGGAGGAGTAAAGATTGACGTGATGGCTTGCACTGCAGGTGTGGACATTACGCCATGGTGGAGCTGTCATTGTCTTCTTCAGTTCTCGACAAACCATGGAGTTTCAAATCATGTGCAAGAAAGAACCACCAGGCGGAGTGGTGGTCGGAGGCAAGGAGCAGTGGTGGTCCCGAGGAGATCACACAGGAAACAACCTCCCTGCCAGCCTTGAAGAACTGTGCGGTGGCACGGGCATAAGAAGCAGCAGGCAGAGAGGCAAACGGCAGACCCTAACGGCCTACGGAAAAGGAACGCTAGTGCTGCCATGCAGACTCTGGATCCCAGGAAGGACTGGAGAGCTACCCGACCCCAGTAACGGGTACAGGAACGATTGGGAGGCCCGGTAGGGATAAAGGGGCAGGCGGCAAGAATGCTCTGCATCAGAGGAGCGCTTCCTTGACCCAGTGGCATCACAAAAACCACTGACAACTAGAGAAGGGTCTGGGACTCGTACCGAGAAGCGAGGAGTCTACTTTGCATCAGTACTTGGCGGGAGATTGAGCCAACAGTGCGGAGCCAGGGAGTGAGAGCAGCTGTGGCCTGGGACCCAAACCAGCAAGTGAGGTATCTTCTTCATGGCCCCACCTCACAGGAGAATGATCCAAGTGGGCCAAACCGAACAGAAGGAGAAGCCATGGGCGGGGACCTGAAATCTCCATACAGTAAAAGTCATCTTAATCGTCGCAGTACTTGGTAAAGGTAGATACCAAGTGCGCCCAAAGAAGAGAGGTGAAGAACTGTGTAATTCTGAGACGAGAGACCAGGGGAAGGGAGTAATTCCCCCTGGTGATTGGGACGCTGATAACAAGTGAAAAGATACTATGAGAAGGGAGGCATTCTCTTGGTAACCAAAAGCAAGGGAAGGGAATCATTCCCCCATGTTGTGCTGAACTTTGTCTTTTCTGTTGTGACCTGGGGGAAGGAGCTATTCCCCTTAACTGCCAAGGAGAGCTGTTTTGGACTTGTGTGTTTTGACCGGGGGGGGGGGGAGACATCCCCAAGGTACTGTGAAGACTGTGAAGACTTAAAAGCAAGATACCTGGAGATGGGAGAAATTCTCCAGGAACCCAATAGTGAAGACACAACTTTGGGCAATTAGGAATGTTGATGTTTGAGTTGGAACTTTAACTTGGAACTTTGGTGCCTTGGAAAATGATTGAGACCTGGGGACGGGAATCATTCCCCCAGGTAAAGATTGCACCTTGCAGTTGGAACTGTGGACTGTTCGCCAGAAGAAGGGTGCCATCCCTCTGTCCCAAGTCGTTCCAATACGTTTTTAGTTCAGTATTTCGTGCAAGGGACAGAAGTGGGTTTTTGACACAAGACGGTGAACTGTTGATTTGCACGGAAGTTCTGACAGAGCCATTCATTTTAGAGTTCAGGCAGGACAACACCTCTTGGAGTTAGGGAAAGCTAGGTGTTCTCTTTATTTTGTGGTATAATCGTTTATTGCGACAATCATGCTACATGTGTGTCAGTCTCCTCATTCTGCAACCTTAGAGATGCAAACTAGCTACACAAAACCAACTCCTAAAGGAAGGTCTAAGGATTCGGGGATGCTTCAAACATTGCCAGTTGGTGCTGAGGCGTTTTGTGTTCTATTGTATCTGGCTACTTTCAGGTCTGGTCTCTGATGATATCATGGTACCGGATGATGGCTGGCCCATGACCTGAGGATTCTCGACAAAGGCTGAAATCTTGGAAGCAACCTAAGAGAATGGAGGGTACAGCAGAAGCTGCAACAGTTGGAGCAGTCTTGCAGGCCACAGGTGATGAAGGGCAGGCGGGTTCTGAAGTACAGTGTAGTCCCCAAGCACCCACAAAGGAATGTCCACACACTGTATTAGTGAAAACACAATCTTTATACAATTAAGATTCAAGGTTTTATTCACAATCACTCACTTTGTGCTTAGTAAATCTACAATGGCAAAAATATGCACAGTTCTACGGGTACCACAATTAATATCAGATTTCATTAAAGTGCATCAACTGTACTTTGGTCAAATGTCACACAAATCAATTAATAAAGGGAACCAACAATGGACATATGAGGAAACCAGTTGGTTAGATCAATTGGCAGAAGACTGAGACCCTACTACGATACACAATTCAGTATGAAGGTCCCCCCCACCTGGGCAAACTGTAAATAAAGATATAAAACAAGCCCAGTCCATATATTGTTCAATATGTCTTATTTCCCTTCAAAATAGTTCTACCACCCCAAAGGTACCTGGAATAGAGTTCCTCGATGAGGCGTCGGTGGAGCCTTCTTGAGTGGCCCCCTGTAAGGCAGGAGCCATGGATCATAGATAGGCCTCGAAGAAGGTGAACCTTGGCGTCAAGAGCCGTCGATTAA